>NW_026535805.1:63162000-63798000 GCF_028551555.1 Melozone crissalis
ATTGTCATGATTCAGGTAAAAGCCAGAAGAGTCTAGAAATGCAGAATTAATACAAACATAATGGGATGACCTCAGTGGCATCTCAGATGATTCAGTGCTATAGAAAACATAAGTGAAGAATATTTTGTATAACAACTTAAGGATATGGAATCGAACAATTAATCACATCCTGGAGAAGGTCCTTTACTTTTTCTTTTAAATTAATACCTGCTTCCTTTGGCTTTTGCAGTGATGTTTATGGCACTTGGAAATATTTACCCATACAAATCAATAAACTCTTTAGGTTAGGACAATTGAAGCAATAGGTAGGGAATGGAGTGGAGCAGTTCCAAAGCCAGCAAGGCTGGGAGTGAAGATAAGTGAATCTAAGTTACTCATCCTCGCTGAAGTAAATTAGCCCAGATGAAGAGATTCATAGTGAATTGAAGAGGGCAGTGTGCAATGGCAGAACCAGCAGGGAGCAATTTTAAGCCTCCATCCTGCCAGCTGTTTTACATGGGTGGTCCCTAAGCATGCCTGGTATGTAATTAACCTGAATCCCTGGATAGCATCTGTGGCACACACGCTGGTATTGCAAGCTACCATTTCATCCTTGCTTCCCTGCAGGTCTGACAAATGATTGTTGTGTTGCAATTACAGCAGACTGAAACCAGCCCTACATTTTCCTGCCTCTCTTTAGAAATAAGGAACACTCTTTTCCATTAACTGCCAATTAAAACAAAATTTACTTTAGGATTAAAAAAAAAAAAAAAATCAGCTCCAGCTGTGAAACAGTTGCCTCTATCCCTGAAAGGAAGTGTCTAGAGTGGGAAAAGCACAACTTTTTATCCACTGATGCTTGTTAAGTAGAAAAAATTTTCATCACATTTTTAAAAATCTATCAGGTCTTTGATCTGGCATATTTCTTAACCAATGATCAGTTTTCCTACATAACCAGTGTTACTGTGCTCAGGTGCTTCTAGTTAAATGGTTAACTAGACCAGGATGTCAGTCTTGCCACACACCAGACTTGGTTGTGCACCACATCCCAATGTCTGCAGTCGATGGTCGATGGGCATTAGAGTCCATTGACTCAGGGCTGGGCAGCACCTGATGTTATGCAAAGGTGATTGCTTGCAAAACACCCCAAACCCCTTACCTTTCAAGCTGACACAGATTTGCATAGTCAGAAAGTTATTTTAGGGGTCACTAGCTGCAATAAGACATTTTCTTGAGCAGGCAGCACGATGTGTATATTGTACAGTCCAGATATACTGTAAAATGTTGACTTTATTATGTTATGGTTCCACTGGTTGTATTACCATTTTAGCTACATTTACCATATTCTCCTAATTTAAAAAGAATCTGTTTCTCATGATGACAGATTGGCTGGCATCATGAAAGTGTTTGATATCATAAAATCCTGTGACTTGTGAAATGATGAGATTTAACCTACAGTTACCTATGCCAATTTGTGAGGTCTGATTGACAATAGACACTTGTGCAAATAGTGAGATAATTCTAATTAGAAGCACTGTAAAAGCAGCAGAACAGAGACAGTGGGGCACTGTGCTAGCATTTTCAACAGTTTTGGCTTGATCCTCTAAATACCTGACTTACTGGAAAGTTGCTTCTTTTTCAGGGAAGACCCATGAGACATATCATATTGGTGAACTCTTTTTTCCCCAAAACATTCACAACAGAGGAATTAACGTGTCTTGTTTGTGCAGCGTGGGATAATGGGATTTTCTTGCTGGGAATTTAGGAGGAGTGCTCCTGGAGGACTGCATGACTATGCAGGGAAGAGCTCATCTCAGCAGACTAAGGCTTGTTTTCTAGTAATGTTATGTATAATGTTGGCTTGAACCTTTTTTTGGCTCACAGAGATGATTTCCAGATGCTGGGCCAGAAATTTTTTTGCAACTCCAAAAATAGGAGAAGGGGGAATCCACTTATCTGCATCTCAATGATTGCACACACTAACCAAGAGAGATTTGGAGCTTCCTAAATTTTCTCAGGGACTTAACCATGTGCTTTGGCTCAGGAAGAGCAGAGACTGTTTGCCCATGGCCTGAAACACTTATTCCTGGCTGAAGCTGAAGTGCTCTGGCATTCTGCAGCTGCATGGGAGAGAAACAAACTCCACCTCAAAGCATGAGCTTTTCTATGCTGCTTTCACTCACCCTTTTCCAAATGATGAGGGTTTGCCAGCCATTATGCACATATATCTGTAATTTTCTGGCCAGCACATGGGTCTGCATTCTACAGCATGTGTTCTGCATGCTGCTGCCTGACACTGGCTGAGGTCTCAGCTCTGGCTCTGGGGATCTGTGCTGCAGCAGCAGGCATGCCGTGCCTGCCTGCACCTCAGTCCTGCCTCCAGAGAAGGCAGGTGACAGCACAGCACAGAGCTTTCTCCAGTGGTTGGCTCTGATTCTTAAGGAGGATAGTGGGGTATCTCTGTGGGGGTGATAGTGCAGAGTCAGGGGTCTGGAGCTTGCTTCAAATGAGCTCACTGAGGTGCTGGAAACAGCTTTGTGTGACATTTCTCTCCTGAGTAAATTATGCAGCTGTCTGCAATATATATGTACTCTGTAGAACTAGGGCTGTCGGTTTGCCCTGTTTTCTCTCATTAATATATTTCCTGCAATAACTCCTCCCTTCCCCATCTCTAAATTATATATATATATATTTTTTTTTTTTTCCGTGAAAGGAGAAGCATTCTGTTCTAGAAAATTGAACAGATTTCATTGTCCTACACCTCTTCTTTTTTTTCTTAATCTCCCAGGATTTTAAATTCACCCTTTAAGAAAGATTCATGTCTTCTGAGAAAGAGATATCTGAAGTGTGAGTTTTTCTCCTCTGTTATTTTTTTAGTTGTTTAGGGCAGGGAAGAGAGTGCTCCTATAAAGTAACTATATTCCGTTATTGTTGGTTGAAATGTGTTTTTTTTCTAATATTTTAAGAAGTAGGAATAAAAGTTTTGAAAATTTTCACCTGGCTTTTATTACAATATATATATTTTTTAAGAAACTGTGGAAATACTCTATTTTAAGTCACATCTCTAATGAAACAGAAAAGACCAAGAACAAGATTTTGTATTTTTTAGAATCTGCACATCAAACCAAATTCTTCATGGTTCTATTTTATAAAAAGTTGGAGGTTGTTTGTTGCTTCTTTCCCTCCTGCCATAGCCATTTGCTGTTATAATGTGACAATTTCAATGACTGTTTTGCATGTTGATTTAGTTGAGAATGACTCTTGCTCTCTTGGATGCTGTTCGCATAATTAATGCCTCCTATCTGTCTCCTGCAGAAGGAAGAAAATCTTTCTTATCTCTGATGGAAATGGTGGAGAGGCCCTCTGGGGCCAATTAGATCATCAAATGGCAGTGGCATCCTGAAAGAAACCACCATGGTGCATTTTCATCACTCTTTTCAGCTAAGCAGGTGGGAGCATGGGAGGAAGGGAGAGGGAAGGGAAATGTTGGGGTCCCTGATCAGAGCAATAAATTGGCAAATAGACCACATCTTACTTCCCAGTTGAAGGTGCTGACATGACACATCTCATTTTTTCAACCTTATTTCTTTCTGGCTAAATAAATTCATTTCATTGCTGTTTTGAAAGCACAGTGTCTTGATGTCAGTCTGAATCCATACCATTTAATTCTAGCATTTCTTGTGTCTCTTGACAGCAAGCAGACAGAAAATACTGTTTGAGATAAATGACATTTCCGTCCAGTTCAAGTTGTAGTGCTTTTTAATCAGAAGGTTTGAAACAGCATCAAGAGCTGTAGTCAAATTGTTTAGGGTTTTTTTTCTCATTGAAAAATTTAATAGCATGCAAGTGTCTGACGCCTTTTATAACATTACTGTAATTCCTGGTTTTAGTGATAAGACATTTAGTAGAATTATCAACTATTGCAACAAAGCCCTAAAATTCAGAACCACTTAAAATTTTAAGTTGTATCCTGAAACCATCTGTACAATATAGTGGTAATATTTAAGTGCAATAAGTTTATAAGTGATATGCATGTCATGCTGTTAAAATGAACATGTCTGTTGCCTTGACATTTATAAATGCTAAAACCTTTACCTTGTTATTCTATTCACAGCAGGAGATGATATTTAAAATGGTAACCTTCTCATGCTTATAGATTATTGCTTAATTTTATTAGTCTTTTATAAAAAAAGTCACAGTCATCATAATTTCTCCAGTGTCAAGGAGCACAATTGTAAGTTGATGTATGATTATAAGTTATGAGACCTAGCATAGTAAAACTAAGCTTAGGAATACATATCTCTGATGCTGTTCTAAACTATCAGCTTAGGAAGCATGTCAATAGATAAGACAGATGATGTTTCATTATACAGATTATACCAGTCTTGTCAGTAACAATAGTTTGGTAAATCTCATATTAATTCCTCTTAAAAGACACAAAGGAGAAAGATGTAGCTTTTGCAGGATTTTCTCAAGATAGATAGGTCAAATATGACTCTTCATGTAACAACTTCACATGCTGAAGACCAGACTGTGTATATGAAGTGCTGCCCCTCACACGTGTACTGTGCCCAATGGTTCTCACCATGCAAGGAAATATTTTACTGAAAGTTAACTGTACTTAACAGTCTACTGGTCCAACACAGGTCATCCCTCACCTAAGGGGACCTGGGCTCAATGGAAGAGCCCAAGCAGTCCCTGTGTATGTATCAGTCCTGAAGTCATTGATGCAGCTTGAATCCAGAGTACAAAATCAAATTAATGCGCGTTAGGCCTTGTATGCTCAGGAGATAAAAACCTGCAGGAACCACAGCAAGGTAAGGCAGTCACTTTCTCATTTAGCTTCATCCTCTCTCCATTTCCTACCTGTGAAGCTCAGGTATCTATCTGACAGATTGCAAATCTTGGTGGGTTGCAAATCAGGTGGGGTGCAATCTCTTTGCCCACTCTTGTCGCTCATTATCATACACTTTGCAGGAAAACATAAAGTCAGTTAGTGCTAGAGATTTTCCTAGACAAAGGGTCAAATCTGGCAGAACTGCCCTCGAATGGGAACGTGGCAACTTACAGAACTAAAAAGATATTATAGCTGATTGCTAAGACTGTATAAATACTGAATCAAAGGATTGTGTACATGATGGTTGCGCTTCAATTTGGGAGAGCCTGAGGGCTGCCCAGACTGAGAAACCAGCAGGAATGTGCCAGCTCCTTTCTTGCTGAGACATCTGAGAGGTGGCTGTGTGTTCCCAGCTCCCACCCCTGCACAAAGCCACACTGGACAGGCTGTTCATGGAAGGGTCAGGACTGTGGGATGCACAGCACACTGTAATCACAGCTGTATAAATTTTATTCCAGGCTGAAACAGGCTCTGCAAGTTAAGACAATCTCTGCAAGTTTCAACATTTACAACTGCCTGTTGACAGGAATTAAAAAGTTGATAGACATGAAAGCTCAAAGAAAAATCTTAAAAGTATTCTTGGATACAGCTGCAGATCTTAGGGGTCATGGGGTCTTGTCAGCCCTCAGTAAAATCTCCTTTCCTCTTGCATTGAATGCAAGCAACACATTCTGTCCAGTGCATGCTGTGCTGTGTCTCTGCAATATCCAGAGTGAGAATTCCACTGGATATTCCTAAAGCTGGGACATACTCGCAGCAATTCTGCCTAAGTAGCACACAGCAGGACATTGGATTGTCCTGGCACCCCAGTTGTCCCAACAATTCACTCGTGAGCTGAATGGTGAGAATTCATGATATAAGCTTGTAATTTTGGATTCCATTTGACGTTGAAGTTGAGTGAAACAAATATGTTTTGGTTTTTTTCAGGAAAACATCTTACAGAACTCTCTACATTCATCACCTGCATAATCACCTTCAGTGGGTTATTGCTGGTGCTTGGCAGCTTGGGGTGCTATTGTTATATTTGCAGTATAAATAGCAAATTGGTCATATTGGTGTAAATGACAAGATTAATCACAAGGCAACATCCTTTTTTTTTCTGTTTTCAGGAGTCATCAGCTACAGATTATCATCTTGTCAGTATTATCTATAAAATTAATAATTTCTTCTGCTCTTGTTTTGTAAGAGATTGTTCTCTCAGATCTCCATTGTGTTATGCATATGTGCACAAAACTACACTCCTATAACAGAACTCTCAATTTGGATCTCCTTGAAGGCAAAATGTATTAGATCCACCATTGTTTAGATAATTTGTTGTTGATATAGGCCCTAGGAATAATCTCCTTCGAAACTATAATCTGTTTCAGAAGAAAAGGGTTTTTTCCATGCTGACTGCTCTTGAAATGGATAGAAATTCACTGAAATAGTTAATACTGGTATGAATTTTTCCAGCATAATAGTTTCGGGGTCACTTAAACATCACTGGAAATGTAACCTCTTGCACTTCCTGTAAAACACTGAACTCTGGATGATAATCAAGACCTCTAGAAAATTGTGGGCTGCACAAAAATTGCAGATTTTGCAATTTTCTGACCGCTGTGTAATTTTCTGGCACATTTAAATGTGTGTTTGGTTCAGTGCCAGGCTCCTTCCTCCCCCAAACACCCTAAAATTAACTAGGAGCTTTGGGAATTTCATCTGTCAAACAGAGACAGAAGTGTCCAATCAGCCTGGAGGAAGCATGGCTGAGCAGTGCTGACCCAAAGCCCTTCTCAAAGAAGGAAGGAAGGAGAAAAAGACAGATGAGCAACAGCCTAGGAGAGAAAGGAGAGGGAGGACAAGAACAGAAGGGGAGAAAGAAAAGCTCTGGAGAAAGGGTGAAAAGGCAAACTTGTAAGAGAAAGAAAGCAATAGAAACATTTGGAACAATAGCTTGTAGCTCTTTTATAGAGTTGTAGAGACTTCATTAGGGGATTGAGAGTGGGAAGATTTTTTTTGCTAAAAAACCTTGCAGTTTCTTCTCTAAAAACTGAAGCAGAATCTAGACTCTTTCTAGCTGGGTTAAGGAAGTGCTGAGATACTTCAGAAGCATATGAAGGACTGAATTTCCACAGTGAATGTCCTGGTCACAGTGAATTTACAGCTGAACTTTGCACAACTGATGAAAGCTGGTAGATGACAGGTGGATTAAGGAACAGGCTGATGGCAAAATGGGAAGAGAAGCTGGGATATCCAGTGTCAGTGCAGCACCTTTATCACAACATCACTTGCACTACACAGTTCATTGTATGATATTCTTATGATCCTCTAAGACCACTAGGTATTGTGAAGCACCAAAAAATGTTTTAGACAGCCTGCATTTGTCCCAGATATCCACCCAGCTTTCCCCCATTTGCTATGCCATCATTCTTAGCAGCTGTGACTCACTGAGAAATAAAAAAATTCTGTTCTTGAAGCTGCACACAGCTCATGCTGGTGAGCTCACTCCTCACAGGACTCACTGCTGTGACAAATCAGGACCAGCAGTACAAGGCTCATGGGCTTCAGGAGCAGCTTTGTGAAAGTCTTGAGGAAGAGGGAAGTATTTTAAATAGGGAAGCATAACGGGTTTTAAGGAATGACCAGGAATTTATCAGAAAGGGCCGAGGAAGAAATTACAGATTCCAGGCATATCACCTGACTTTCTGTGTAGCCTTTGGCCTTGGGATTGTGTCCTTTGACTAGGATCACTGTTGTTATATCAGTATAGCAGCTTTGCACTTGGTATTTGGGACCTATACAATCAATTTCAGGATAGAGTCACACTTTTGTCAGGGTGAGAAATCACAGCCAGATTTTCAGAAAAAAAAGCTTTAGAATTACAGGTGAAAGTGATTTTGAGACTGATTCAAAATCTGACTCATTTCTAGTTTAATTCAAGCTTAGTAGGTTGAGAAAAAGATTAAAGAGTTTCACTAATATACTATGGGGTCTTTGGAAAAGTCCTCAGCTCTCTAGGAATATTTGTTATTTTTGTGAGATCTAATTTACTCTAAAAGCATGATTAGAAGCTCTACATCAAATATATCACATGCTCATTTTATTCCTGCAAGCAAATAAAATGCTTCAGCTTTTCTGGAAATCATGCACTCTCTGCTATTATAAACCTTTCTGACCTCAGTGGAGGCATGAACAGTAGATCTAAATTGCCTTTAAAAAAAAAAGGACAAGGAAAAAAACCCAAATCCAAAACCGACTGATACTTCCCCCTCTTCAAAGTAAAAAGAAAACGAAAAGAAATTCAAACAGTTTGAGTTCATAAAAAATTAGCTAAACCATATGTTAGGAATAACTGTCAAGCTTGAAATCCCTCGAGATTCAGAAATTCTAGGATTCAAGGCTTCATATACTGATCTGAACACTTTCTCAGATTTGGAAATCTCATGAGGACACGATCTCGTGAGATATTCTGTTATTATGTTTTCCAGTTTGGTGAGACATATGGCACAGCATGAGCAGCTCTCCTTCCAGCGTTTGGTTTCTGTTACTCAGCCATGAAATACACAGTAAAATGATACTTCCTCCAAACTGCAATGCTTGAAAAATGTTCTGTTCTAATTCCAGTTGTGCTTTGGGGTCTGATCTGGTTTTATTTTCCATGTGGAAGGACTAATGCGTTGTAGTATGGGATGCACATAACCCAAGATGTTTCATCTTTAAGCAATATCTGTCATTGCAAGTCACTGATGTTACACATTTGCAGAAGAGGAGAGTTTGTCCCCATGCAGAGCAGCTCCTTTGCTTTTCCTTAAAGGTCTTACTTGTAACTCTGTTGTTTTTAACCCAAATAGTTAAGGATCAACAACATGCCTCAGGCTACTTGCTTCCTTCTTTCCATCCTTAAATTTCAAATGGCTGAGTGACTTCCAAGAATGAAGCAAGGAAAGAACAATTCACCCATTGAGGCAAGTGAAGATACAATATTCTGTACCTTGCTCTGCTTTATGGGAGCATTAGTATACAAGTTACTTTTTCTAAAGAAAATATGCACTGAATTTTGCTACAGAGTCAATTAACTCTATGCACAAAATGACATCTTTGACACCCATAGAATATTCACATCCCTTGCTTATTGTTGGGTCCATGCTTCAAAGCATTGTACTACTACATCTTCTCAATAAAAAGGTTGTAAGAATTTCTCAATGTGGACACGTGTATGGCCTTTATCCTGGTCTCAAAAACATTATTTCCATAGTTTTGCAAATCTGGTTTGTTTTTTTTTTTTTAATTAGATGAGCCCAAGGCAGACCTCTAATAAGGAAAATTTCGTCTTGTTACTAAAATTAAAAAAAAATATATGAGTACTTCAAACGTGGGTTTTTAATTGACAGTGTTTAATTCAGTCACAATGGTGACTGAATATGCAGATATTGTTATGGTGGGTAATGTCAGAATATGTATGGAAAAACCTACACAGCATCTAATTTTAATGCTCTCATAGCAAAAATTATCAGATTTCCCAGCTAATAGTGATTATTTCATTTATGCATATTGAGTGAAGTAAGGTCTCTCATATCACACCAGACAGTGAAAATATTTCTCAAATCCTTTCCATAAAAGCACATTTTGTATTTCTACAAGAATATTTTCTTTTTTCTTAAAAATATTTTTATGAAAATAACAGAAGATTAAAAATAAAAATACCCTCGGGAATTTCCTTTCATGTAAACTTGTAATTCAGTTTTACTTGAAGGGATTTCTAGCAGCACTGCCTGTTCTTGGCCTCACCTTGAGAAGCTGTCAGATTCTCACTTGCTAAATGTTCTCAGAGGTCTCTCAGCTTGTTAGTGAATTGTGTGACTTCCCAGGTCTAGCTTTTGCAGTGACTACAGAATCATCGTGGCTGTAAATCCCATGTCATGCTTAGATACTTGAGAGTGTCCATGAACTGCTGAACTTGTGATTACAGCTTCCTCCTTCATCCAGAGATTGTCTATGAGAAAGATTATATTTGGTTTTTCTGTGATAGAATAGTGGAAAGCAACCCACAAAGGCTCTGTTTCAAAGACCTATCTGAGCAGAGGAATCCTCTTTTCTCCCATATGGCATCTCCAAGTACATTTTCCTGGAGTCAGTTTAAACTATGCTCTAAGGAGTCCCTGCACTGGTGGAAACTCTGCACAACCCCTCCATGGTCTGCATCTGTGAGATGTATATTTCCATGATATGTAAATGTATTTTATCCCAAAGGACTAAAACAAGGCTTGAAACATTTTTTTTATTTTTTTTTGAGGTGCCTGGGAGCAGATGAAAAGTCATAATAGGAATGTCATAGGAATAGTCCAGTGGAGCAGCTTAGGCTGAATGATGCCACTTTATTATGAGCCAGGTGTACAAAAAGGGACATGCTGAAGTCTCTGCAAGGTTTAATTATATAAAACATGGAGGATATGAGAGAGATTTCTGCACCTTGCCTCTCAGTGCATCTACCTTCAAGGATCAGTTTGTCAGTAAGAGGGTGACATAACCTTTAACGGAGAAAAAAATAAGGCACAGACTAAATGCACTTTGGGTGCCATCTTATAAAGTATTCACATGAACACATATGTGGGGATTAGACTTTCAAACTCTTCTGTCTCACTTAGTTCACTTTGTTTCTCCTTTGAGAGCTGAACCCACATTTACAGAGTTTCAGAAAGATCTAGAGAATGTCCACAGTGAATGCTCATTCTCAGTTACCTTAAAATAAAAAGAAGACTTATGTAACAGACAGCAAGATATAGTTGGAAGGCACAGATATAGGAAGGCACTTTCCTCCCTAGTCTTATATGAATAAATATGCACAGAATCACTTATAATAATTCTGTATTTATTACAAAAGCTATATACCTTGCCTTTTCAATGTACTTTCTGGATCATCTCTGCATTTCTTTCAATTAATTGTAAAAAGCATCCTCTTATTACAAATAGAAAAACTAAAGAAATTTTAAAACTCAGCAAGCTAAAACAAAAACAGATGAAACAGACATGTAATCATGTTTATTGAACATATATCTATCCATTCTATCCATTTTTCCTGAGTCGCATAAGCTGGAATATTTTCTTCTTTGAAGATCTCATAATTTTTTTCCTTTATCCTGGCCCCCAATATTTCTTTTCCCAAAAGAGCTGAGTGAACTCACATTTTCTGCCTTACATTAAATTCCATCTAATCTTCCCCATTGTTAAATGAACTGTAAGCCAGCAAGGTACTGAAGTAGAGGCTACTTTTTCCTGGCAGAGCAGACAATATTGTGTTCAGCATGAAATTAGCACACATTCTTTCATTGAACAGCCAGATAAGGTTAACTTGTTGCTCCCCAATCTTCTTACTGTCTGCTAAAACTTAGAATGAAGTGAAATGGTCACTCTGAAGTAATATCTTTCAACAATGAGAATGAGAAGAAAAAGGGAATATCCATAGATAAATATAACTCCTTCCTTCCTTCCTTCCTTCCTTCCGCCACTTCCTTCCTTCCGCCACTTCCTTCCGCCACTTCCTTCCGCCACTTCCTTCCGCCACTTCCGCCGCTTCCTTCTGCCACTTCCTTCCTTCCTTCCTCCCTCCCTCCATGGTTCAATCATATTTTGGTTACTGTTCTAGTTAACATCAGCAGCTTTGCTGGGGACATTCAAATGAAACTCAGGGGAAAAGTAAACATAGATTAAATTGCTATGCATTACTTTCTGATGCAGAGCTATACATCATTCATGATATCTTAATAATGCAATAGTATTTGGATGTTTCAGTCTGGAAAGGAGCCCAAGTGTTTCCAGGCACACTAAAAGCACACGAAATTATGATCTGGGACCATATTTAAACCACCTACTCTAAATGCCTTATTTAGGCATTGCTACTAAAATAGTGTTTAAATTTAAGAGTGAGATGAGTGATCCAGGCCTGCCAGATCTTGCCTCCACTACAGCTGGTGGGAAACAAATAGCTGTGACTCCTAATTTGAGCACTGGAGGTGGGATTCATCTCACCTAACTTACAGGAAAAATAGTTTAAATCTCAGCTGGCAGCCCTTCTTTCAGTGGAGAGATGGAGACACCTCCACAGTGTCTTTCCTGCTGTCACCTGTTCCAGAAAGGGGTGAATTTTTCTCTAGCAGTCCTTTTTCTTACTTTATAAGCTTAGACTCAGACAAGTCACTTCTGCATGCATGGCCTGAGATGACTACACTTTTGGCAGTCAGCGTAGGCAGGAAGGAGTGGCCATACCCTGCCACCATCTCCACAGGGTGCTGAATCACAGCCTGGGAGCTGCAGGCTCTGCTCCACAGGGTCAAGGGAGCCAGGAATTGGGGTGACAGCCAGGCTGGACAGACAAGACCTGGCTGGTCCCAGAAAATTTAAAAATGAGATGAAAACAAAACTTAGTGAATAGATGTATGAATTTTAAATTACAATTTTAACCCAGTCATTCACATTTTTCACTTAGGGAGAATTTTCTGTATTAATAGACTAACTGTTCTGGAAGTCCTGCCACTTTTGCCAAATATTAGGAAAACTCTTGCCTGTGTGAATCATTTGTGATCTTGTCATCAACTTATACCAGGAGATCAAAGCGGAGGGATGTGACAGTTCTGCCAAAGCTAACAAACCTGGAGGTGTTATATAGTAGGAGTCTTAGTAAATTATCTGTATTGTATTTGAATATCTGTATATAGGCCTTGCCCTGATAAGCCCCAGTTGTTCTTAACAGGCTGCAGCTGTGATGTCCTTCATTGGGCTGCAGCTGTAGCTAGTGAAGATAACTGGGATTAAAGGGGCTGGGCTTGGCTGGTCAGGGAGAGCCTGGAAGGAGCCCTGACTAAGAAGCAGCAACAAGCAGAAGAAGTCTGTGCTATAAAGAACTGCCTCCAAACAATATCGCCCAGAAGGTATGATACTTTAGAAATATGAAATGCAATAATAAGATAACAACAGTGTTATGATGAAGATGCACTCTGAATAAATAACATTGTCTGCTTGTGATGTGTCCAGCCCTGGGCCAGCACCTGGGCTCAGCCCCACCTCTGCTCCCAGGCAGCACTGCTTGGCTATCAATGAGCAGGTACATGGTGCCAGATTCCCTTTTCCTACAAATCTAACTGTATCTAGAAATTTGTGCTGAATGGATCCATCAAGCCTTTCCTACCTTCCCAAGTGATTTTTGAACTAACACATATGAGAAAAAAAATTCCAGGGAGATGAAATTTTAGGGGAATTCAAATAATTGTGTATTCTTTCTGAAAAAAAAAAGCTTGTGATCTCATGGCAAATGTAAGGATGCAAGTCCTGAGTGCCAATATCTTCCTTCAAAATCTTCCATGACTTTAATCTCACATGGGCTTCCTTTGTTCTTGCTGATTCCCAGAGTTTAGGTTCTACTTTGAACAAACCAGTTCATGAATACATGAGCTCCATTACAGCTTCCTGGAGCCCACAGTTTTTGCATCTAATTGTACCAATCATACATAAACAAGAAACTTACAAAATAATAATAAATTCAATTAAAATGTAAACCAGTAAAGTGGAGCCAAATAAATCAGCAGTAAAGAAAAAGTCCAGGCAGAAAAGAGAAATATTCAAAACGCATAAATCAAAAATTATCTTGATGTCTACCACATTTGTCCACTAATATTCATTGAATTAGGTTCTGAATTCCTGGAAAGAGACAGTGGAAGGAATAACCTATGTCATCTTAGGGAAGAAATCTATATAATTTTCCATGCTATGAATGAGTTTTCCTCCAAGCTGCTGAAATAGAATCTCACAATTATTTAACAATGAAAAAAAAAGACAACTAGGAAGAAGGATGTTGAAATGCTCATTTAATGAGTCATATTTTGGATTTCTGGCATGTCTCTTTCTTTTGTTCTTCCAAGTATTTTGATGGCCAATGAGATTTTGGATTGTCATTTCAGAGATTTTTACAACTGTATTCCCATTTCCAGCTTTAATGTCCTCCTAAATCAGATATTTTCTCGAGGCTGGTGAATATTTCCCTTCTCATTTGAGTGCAAAATTTTGGCTGGGTAAATGAACAAAATATTTATTTTATTGCTCTATGGAAATGATGAATTTAAAAAATTTACATTTAAGAGACTCTCAAATATGTCACTTTTATAAACTTGTGTTCTATATTTTTTTAATAGTTTCACTATAAAGTACATGTGGATATTTAAAAAGTGCCAACACTGTTAGGCGCCTCAATGTGTTATACTTGTGTCCATTCAATCCTTCACTAAAATTACAAATGAAAGTTCTAGCTATAAAAATTTACACTTTACTTGACTCCAGTTGGCCCTTTTTGCTCACTAGGTGCACACAAATGCATGGTCTGTAAAACCCTCCCTCTCTGAGGAGCTATGGTAGTCACTTAAAATCTGGATCCTTTGTTAGCAGATTTTGAGTAAAATTCTTACTTCCCTCTGTGTGATGTCACTGATAGTATTTTATGCTAAGAGGCAGCTTCTGGAATCATTTTTTGATTAGCCATAGTCGTCATTTTCTCCTGTTGCAAATATGTGTGGGTGACAGTGCTTTAAGTGAAATCTGAAGGCTCAGTCTGGTCCTGTCTCATCACTAAAGCTGTCATTCACATGCAGGATGGAGGAACCACGCTCCCCAGACGCAGCAGAACTGTGAATTGCTGCGAACGTGCCTCTCAGTGAAGGTAAAGAAACTTGTGACAGCTGCACTTCTTTGATCCCAGTCTCTGACCATAAGGTAACAACTTCTAACCTTGGAGCTGCAATAGCGTATTTCAAACTTAAAAAAAATATGTGGAGCCTCATTAAACTTTGAGAAGCTCAATACAAGCACAGCTGCCAGCTCTGATGTCTATACATTTTGAACACATTCTCTAGAAGGTCCCTTTCCAGAAACACAGTCTGTTGTAAATCAGTGTAATAAAAAGCCTGATTTCTGATATTAGGTAACCAGTAGATGTTGGGGGATAGAACATAAGTAAATAAAGGTAGTATAGAAAGTAATCTTACCCCTAAAGAGTTGCAGCTGAGTTAATTACTAAGGATTAGGAGCAGGCCTGATAACAGGCCACAGCTGCAGCCAATCAGAAGAGTGTTATAAAAGAGTGGATTGGTGGGAGCTGGAGTCAGTTGCTGCTGTGAGGACAAGGAAGAGTCAGTGCCTAGAGGAGCTGCCTACAAGAAACATCAAGGAGGTATGAAACTCTAGTACCACAGAACCCTTGCAATATAATGTAATAGAAGGCAAGATCCTGTCACTTCTAACAAGCTCTGTCAGATGTTCTTGATCAAAAAATGCTTTTCTGTTTGCTGCTAATTCCTGGGTTTGAAGAGGCAAGCACCCTCCCAGGAGGTGCTAAGGAGAGACCTCTATAAGTGCCTGTGCAGAAATAGGCATGGAAGGGTGGGGGAAGCGCTGCTGTACACGGTGGGTGTGCTGCTGTACAGTGTATGGGTGTGCTGAGGGTGAGGAAGGTGAAGGGTTCAAGAGCATGGTGCCCACTGACTGCTGGAATTCTGCCTGGTGTGCCAGAGCTGAGCTCAAACTGAGCTCCTGAGGGAGGATGCAGCCCTGAGTCCTGGGCTTGCTGGGATGACCATCCACCTTCTTGGGCTGGGGAAGCTGTGCTCCTTGCCTGCAGGAGGAGTGCACTGGGGAAAGGGCTCTGCAGTCAAGCAAAGCAGCTGTGGGAGAAGGTCACCAGGCAGTGTAGCACTGGTGACCTCCTGTGCTGGATCTTCTTCACAAGTGCAAAGATCTAATGGCATTGAGAAAGGAGTAGACCAAGTCTGAGCTTACTATTGATTTCCATGATGGTAAAAGCTGGAATCCTGCGGCTTCTGAAACTGGGAAGATAACTCCTGTGCCATCTGCAGGTCTGTAGCTGCAATGTGGGTTCAGTGCCCAGGTTGCACACAGAACTAACCCTCCCCAAAAAAACCAAACAAAAATATAAACCATGATCATAATTCATCAACCAATCATCCACCGAAATTTATGTTGTTGTTGTAGCTTATAAAAAGCATGACAGTGAAGATGTCAAGATGGCTGCCATACACACCCAAGGACGAAAAACTTAGTCCTAACCTTACTGTTAGGTTTTGCTAGGTATATACATGCAAGTATCTGTGCTCCAGTGTAGATGCCCTGGACACCTTAATTAGGTAGACAGGAGTGGGTATCAAGCTCACCATGACTGTAGCCCAAAATGCCTTGCAATTGCCACACCCCCACTGTGTCCTATTACAGCGCCCTGCATGGGGTCGCTGGGGGTGAGAGAAAGACGAGAATCTTGTTTCTTGATCAGAAGGCTGGATTTATTGATATATGATATATAATACGTTATAACTATACTAAATAGAATAAAGAGAGAAGTTGCAGAGGCTGCTAAGCCAAGCTAAGAATAGAAAGAAAGAATTTATAACAAAGTTGTGTCCGGGGACTCTGTCCCCAGCTTGCTCCTGTGATTGGCCCTTAATTATAAACATGGGAACATGAACCAATCACAGGTGCATCCTATTACATTTCACAGCAGCTGATAACAATTGTTTACATTCTCTTTCTCTGGGGCCCTCAGCTTCCCAGAAAATGCAGAAATCTGAAAGAGAGGATTTCTGTGAAAAAATGTCTGTGACAGTGTCCAATGATCTGGGCCACTCAGTGTCCAATTATCTGGGTAGGCTGAGCCTAAGACTTGCAGCAGCATCAGGAGGAAGCAGAAGTATGAGCTGTGGAAATTCCCTGCTGCTGGGGATGGACACCAGCATCTCCTGGTCTGACCTGGTGTCTAGGGATGTTTGCAGCTTGTCAGGAATTTGGATCCAGGGCACAAGGTTGCCAATCTGATCCTCAGATTATCTCCCATTGCTGCCCTTCTCTGTGGGCACCAGTACTTGTTGGGGAAACCCAAACCATAGCAAGCATGACCTTGCATTTGAGGTGGAAGGCAAGAACCCAGGGGCCCAGCTGGTATATCCTTGTTTCTTCCAGTGACAGGAAGGACTTGATGAAAAATGGATGGACCTCATCGGTCAACAAACTGTTGTACAGCCAGTGTTGACAACAGGGATAACCTTTTACGAGCTTGGGATGCTCTCTGTGATAAAAATATCATCCACATGACCAGTTGCAGCAAGTACCAAGAGGTAAATTATCTTTGTCAGCAGGCTGGCCAGCCTGGGGAGGAAAGCTTTAAACTAGGAATAAAGGAGCAGGCAGGGGAGATGGTGATGACCCACACCCTATTGAAGAGGTTGTGGACTGGATTGGTAAGAGGGCACAGAGTAAAGGCTGGCAGAAGAGACCTTGAAAACAGGATAGAAGGAAGAAGGGTCATGAAGAGCTCATTGATTTTAAAGGATCATTTTCCACAAGCTCAAGTTTTATCCACCCTTATTGGTGTTCAAAAAAAGACAGCAGGAAACCTGCATGGATGAGCAAAGACCTCTCAATTTAAATATCAGAAACTATTGAACAGAAGCTGGTGCTTCTCTAGGAGAAATTTCATTCAGAAGGGATACATAGGCACTGTCCTGCCTCTATGAAGTGTGCAGAGGTGGGGTTGGAAAAGCCAAAGCCCATATGGGGTTGCATCTAGCAAGAGTCATGGAGTGGCTGTAATCAAGAGGCTAACTAGTTAGACTGGGACTCTCTGTGACAGACACTGCAGAAACAGAGAATGCACTCCTTGAACCTAGGAGTGCTGATAAAGAAATAACTGTAAAGGAATTATATTCTTTTTAGTCATGTGTGGGCTCAAACTTTTTGCACATAGACTCACACAGGCCCAGATGCAATTAAATTTGGGTTTGCTTTAAGCTCCAACATGGTCAGCATGCAGTAGACAGATACTTTCAGAAGATCATTTTATATTTTGTGTAGGCTAACTGGTCATTTTGCCCACTGACAGGTGGCAGAATCAGATTCATATCCCTGACACCCTTGTTGATTTAAAAAATTTAGGGTGGATTTATGTGGTCCTGACTATATTTCTTTGAGAAAGAAGGTAAAATTGTAATGCCTCTTGGCATTTTCCTTCTGCTATTTTCAGAAAACTCAAATGAATGTGATCATCCTTCAGTTGGAGAAGGATGTGCATAGAAAAATCAGCAAAAGTACAGCAGCAAAAAAAAAAAAAAAAAAGGAAGAGGAAAAAATTTAAATTCTAGGTAGATGGAGCCAAAGGGAATGGAAAATAGGGTTTCTGTGGCCTCAGTCACGTGCCAAAGTGTAATGCCATCTCAATTACTCTTCATCTAAGTCTTCCATGGGGAAATGGAAAGCACTTGCCTCCCTCAGAGAGGATTATGTGTGAAAAGGATAGCAAAGGTGATTTTTTTTTTTTACTTTCTCCCTCTAGCTAAATCTTGGATTGCACAGCAATTGTCATATTTTACTCGCAGGCTTCTGGATAGTCTGGTTTTCTCTGTGTTCAGCAGGTCAGCATTTCAGAGATGTGCTGAAATATCCATGAGACCCAAAGTGTAGGACTCCCAGTGCAAGCAGAAGGCTTGGCATGTAGAAGAGTCTAAGAACAAAGCAGCCAACATCCTTTCTCCAGAGACAAAACACATTTTGTCTGTGACATTCTTAGTCTCCATCTGCTTGGGAGAGGGAAAGTTTCCCATATGGTACTGCAGTGGGCTAGTGATTCACTCTATTGACTCACTCCACAAAATGCACAATTGAATGTTAAGTAACTGAAGTCAGCTTTAATGGATGCAGCATATGTATACTTCATGAATGCAAAATATGTAAACTATTATTATGTCACCTCTTTTTGTGCTGATAGTACTGCATTGATTACTGATTGATTCCTAATTGCTTATTAATCAGTTATCATGTTCTGAATTAATTGCATTTTGAATTATCAATTTAGAATCAAAATTAGAAGCACATCTGTTTCTGCCATGGCATGTTATATTTTACATTTTTCATATTATTCTCAGTAATATCTCAAGTCAAACATATTAGGTAATCAAGATATTAGTGGTTTAGCTCTGATGTGAAAGCTTATATTTCTAGAGAAAAGGATGTCTTACAGTTAGTCTTGTTCATATATCACAAATTCTTTCTGTTTTTTTAAAGAACATTTATTTTTCGTAGATCTGTGAATGTGAGGATCATCCATAAGACAGTTTATTATGAGATAGTCAGAACAAGTTTAAGCAGCTGATGCCTATCCTCATGGACTGCCAGGCTCATGATACCACAGTGATCTTAGTTAATGATCTGCAGGAAACTGCAGGACAAGAGAGACTTGAGGGAAAGTATTCAGTTTCTGACAAGGATGTGGGGCAGAAAGCTGATTAGTCAAGATGCGGGATCATTGCAGAGTTGTAACAGTGACAGCGTGTTTCAAGTAACAAAGAAAAAATCATGTCCAGGATTTCTGGGGAAAAGATTAACCATGATGTATGCATGTAAAGCCATGCTAGTGCTTGGCTTTGGGATGCTTTAGTGTGTTTCCTCAAACAATGGAAATGTCTGTCTCATCCATCCAAGCTGTGAAGTCTGGTGTCACTGTGGAACCGACATAGGAAGTAGTGAGATTTTCTTGATCATTAAGTTTTCAATCATTTTCTCCCTCACTTCCTTGACAGCTGCAGCTGAAGCTGAGCAGTGCTGGGTGTATGAGACTCCCCTCTGAGTGGTGTTGCAGAGATTGCCAAGCACTGAGGCCTGTGCCCTTCATGTGCACCTCTGGGATGTTCACCAAGGCTTGTCCATGTCCTCATCTTTGCAGGATCCCAACTAACACCATCCCTCAGGCTAGGCTGGGCATGCTGGTCCTGCAGATGGGCTCCAGCTGTAGCCCCAGATGAGGCAGGAGGGATCCTGACCAGTTCTGGAGCACCCCAGCAGTCACGGTAGACACCTGCACTGAAATAAGTCCAACTAACCATGCACAGCTTCAGCAGACAAGGCAAACAAAACAACCTGATTCAGATTTGGAAATTTCTCTCCTCACGAAATTATCTGCAAGTAATCGAACAAAGTCAACATCTGCCTGTGACACCACTGCTTATAAAAACTTGGCATACCTCATCTACTCAGGAAGACAATTTTTTTCTTCTTTACAAAGAAGTTGCAGAATTTGCCTGTCCCATGCAGAGATGTACAGAATGCTCTGATGTACCCTCTGTGTCAATGGAAATCATGAGAAACTGCTAGTAAAAAGGAGGTTATTAGTTGTCAGAGCACTTGCCTTCAGTGGAAGCTTTGCTACACCTTTTTAGTAACTGATTACAGAAGTGGGACTGGGTGTAAGAGAATGGCTTGTTTGAATGTGAGATAAAAATCTGATGTGGTACAGCCAGTTACAAAGATGATATCTGGAGTATTAAGAAATTGTGTCTTGGGGAAGGAAGGAACAGACTACTTTCCAGACTCAAGGACTCAGAGTAAATAAGGGAATTTAACAAAAAATACCAACATTTAACAAATTTTAACAAAAAGACAATTTTTTCCCCTTTTTTTATTAAATGGGCACTCATGGCATCCCACGCTTAAGTGGAAGTAAGCACCTAAGATTTGCAGATGCTCATGGTTGAAAGGGTAAAAGTCAGAGGATGTGCAAAAGCTTAAAAAAGTTTTATTAATAAATTATACACTTGGTATGGAAATTGGTATCAATCAGTCCCTTATCTCTTAGCATAAGCAAACAGCAGTGGGTTTCAAGTAAAAGGGTAGGGTAAAAGAGACGATAGAGAGAGATGAATTAAAGAGGGCGAGACAGAGAAAAGAAGAAAAGCAGAAAGAAAGCTCACCATTCCTGGTTCCAACATTAATCAAGCTGATGGAGTTTGCAGGGTAGGCAAGTTCTTGGGCTTCTTGGGATTACCATTTTATAGAAAAGTTTTCCCCACCCTAGAAATAAGTTATTTGTTTTCTATGTAATTTGGTTATCATGTGCAGTCCATTCTTTTAGACCTTTCTGGAAATGGCTCAGAGGACTACAGGGGTCATTGGTGCTCTTGGTTGTCCTCTCCCAGGCTGGCCTTTTGTCAAGAGCCTGTTATGACTGAGGCGCAGACTCAGATTGGCAGGGAATCTGAGACCTTCATTCAAAGAAACAAAAAGCTGCTTTTATACATTCTTCTAGACACTTCTCAATTTCTTTATATGGTATTTTTCACTAAGCGACCTATCACACACTGCCATGTCAGTAACTCACTCTGAATGCCCTTATGTGTGGTGATTGCACCATCCAGGTGTTGTCAGGCTCCTCTCCATGGGGTGTCCACCCTGCAGCATGTCCTCCCTCCAGGGCCACGCAGAGACAAGCCCCTCTGCATGGCCATGGTGCTCTGCAGGCGCATCCCAGAGTCTGCAACCCAACTCCATCTTGTCTCTCTCCATGGACAGCAGCCCAGATCAACTTCTTGACCTCATTCCTGCACTTGCATGGGATTGGGTTATGCTTATCTCCAGGAGCCAGAACAAGAAAGCGCTGCCTCACCTCTGCATGGCCCCTTCTCCAGCCACATCCTGTCCTTTCTCACAGCATGTCACTGCCAACAATCCTTGGCTGGCTCCACAACCAAGTTGTGGGAGTGTTTGAGACAGGCACATTAGTTTCTTCATCTTCTAGACTTCTACAGCACTCAAAGTTTTTGGAAGTCTAAAATGACATAGCTGTTGGGCTTCAGCCATGCAAAACATCTTTTTTAATCTATATAAAAATTTGAAATTAAATTAAATTTACAACCCTAAAATTAAATTAAATTTAAAACATGAAGCAACTGTAATTCCACTATACCTAGAATGTATACAGTACGTGTATCTGGAATCCCCTTGGGCTACTTTATAATGACTATTTACATGGGGATGCATTTTTTCCTGTTCTTCTTGTGGAAATGTATTGTCTTTTATAAAATTTGAAACCTCTCTGATCTCAAAGTAATTTTTTTTACTAGTCACAAATAATATAACTTTCTACCTTCAACTTTTTCCCGTTTTATAAGTAGTATCAATACATATATGTATATGTACATATATATATATACACACTCACATGCACATATTTATATGTATAAATACTCCAGAGTGCAAGAAAACCCCATTTATAACACAGATATACCTGTCAATCCAAGGAAGAATTTTCACTATGGTTCATAAACATACCTAGCAGTGCTTCCTTTGTAATGAAAATTATACATGGTGCAGTTCTTCAGGAAAGAAATAAATGTAGTTTTGTATAATAAACCCCTAAAAAGGAACACATTTGCTTCCAAGTCTTTTTGCAGAATGGATCACATTTGGGTTTTTTTGTTTTTCCCTGAAGTTTCAGCATTTTCAGGACTTCCACATCTTTAAGAGTTTGCAAGCTTCTCTAAGCTTTGCTGGTGGGTCCCCTTAGGATTTCTTCTCCAGAGCACCTGGATTCTTGGTAAAGGTACAAGATGAAGCTCTGTGGTTTGAGTTTGTGCCTCTGCCTGTGTGTTAGGACATGCAGAGCTCAGTGGTGGTGGATCAGCTGATCTGGTTCTTCCAGCACCAGCTCTGTTGGAGAGATGGCTGGAAATGGGCTCATGGCCCCTGCCACAGCTGAGTCCAGGAATACACCTTGTCCCCACTGCTCTGGTGCCCCTGAACATGGCAGCCTCTTCACCCACTCTTCCCGAGTTTCCTTCAGTAAGGAGATTTAAAATATCTCAAGGAAATCACAAAATATTGTGGTCAAAGCATCTGGATTTCACCAACTCCTGCCTTCTATTTATCTCTTTAGTGAGATTTATTGAGGTTTTATTTGTTCCTGCTGAAAAAGTGTCACAGGAAGGCTTTCTTTTTGTTATAGTTACTTAATTTAAGCTCCATACACAGGTTCTGTTGTCAGCTTCAGAAAGTTTTTGTTCAGAATACCCGACACGCATCCTTCCACCCTCCTCACTCTAATCAGAAGGATTTTTGGGGCTCCAAAGGGTCTCATTACCAGAAATTGTTTCCAATTTCATATTTATATCAAGTCACATAAGGGTCAAGTCAGAAAAAATAGGATAAAACATTGAAATAATGAGAACTGTTTAATTCACAAAATTTAGCATGTCCCAGAAAGTTATAGGAGTTCTGACTTTTATTTTTAAATAAATAAAGCATGCAATGGAAAACAAAACAGAATCAAAAACCCCCAACAAAATTGATCCCTCCTGCTAAACAACAACTTTGACCTCTTTTAAGACTACCAGCCCATCTGTTCTAACATGCTGTCTCTCTCTGGTTTCAAATGGATAGAAATAAAGGCAGACAGTGTTCCTCCAGTGTCACAAAGGTTCACACTTTGGTGGCATTTAAGGTGCGCAAACTTATGAGCAGAGATTTAGAGAATAAAGGGAAATTAATGCTTGAAGGCTGTGTTTTTAAAACAGCAAACCCTTCCCTTATGTTCTGGTGAGATTTTGGGCTGTGCACCTTGTATACCAGATGGGAACACTTTTCTGTTTGCTTGGTCTTGGTAATTTTTTCTGTTTTCTTAGCTGGTTTCAGGTTTCTGTTTAACAACCTTTGCCTCCACTTTAAAAAAAATCCAAACACCTGACCCAGGCTACATGTTAGGAGGCCTGTTTGGTGGGAAGTGAATGCTGGAATGTTTCAGTTTTCAAAACTGCAATGACTCAGATTTATAGTCAGTCTGTTTATGTTCTATCCTATCATGTGTGGTAGCATAGGATATCAAAGCAAGAAAGCCTACAGGGATACCACCATTTGAAATGAAAAATAGTTCCTATGTATGGCATAATGCAGCACAGATGGAAAGTTGTGCTTTTCTGTTTTACTGTTTCTGTACATTGCTCAGGCAATAAATACTGGACAAATCAAGCAGTCATTTCTAAGGCTCCATGTAACCTATTTTACCAGTATCAGCTGCTATAGTTTTATATTCCCCAGAGAAAACCTGCCTGGGTTCCTGAGTTTTATAAGGCATTTCAAGGAGACCTCACAAATAAAAATGGATGGAAAATATGTTCTGGCTTTTAATAACAGTATAGTTAACTCTGCATTTTTGTATGATAGTCAAAGCTCTCACTAGTGTGTTGCAGCCTTATCATTCTTCAAAACAGCATTTATTTAATGACTATTACTTGCTTATTTCATCTGCTATGAATTTTACATCATTATTTCAAGGGCACAGCACATCAGGATTACACTATAGCTGTGTCACTTAAGGTCTGGACTTCATAAACTGAGAAGGATTATTCCACATCTGGTGCAGCCGACATGCTCTGACACCTTCTCTCTGAAGGTGGCCACAAAGGAATCCCAAAACACATTTGCAAAGCCAAGTAGCCTAATAATATTTAAAGCAGTTCCTGGGCACTGTGGGACATAGGTGTGAGGAGAGCTTTTGCTCTGATCCAAAATACCTGATGTGTGAGGAAGCTCAGGATAGGAAAGTCTGTCACCCTCTCTCCATCACCTCTTCTTGTGGCTAGGAACCACAGAAAGGGGCCAGATCACCCACAACTGCCCAGCACCTGTCCTGACCCTGGGCTATTGCACTGGGAACACACAGGTTAGATTTGATGGAAGCTTTTCTATTGCTGAACTGAAAAAGAGCTGTAGGTAAAAGAAAATTACTTTTCTCCAGAGCAGGCACACCTGTTTATGAAAAGTTTTTAAAATTAAGGGCAAGATATCTTCCAGGAAAAAGAGACACCCCAAAATAAATACTGAGCAAGCTGCCAGACTCCTCACACAGGGTCACAACTGCTTTGCTCTGCAGTAGGAAGCAATAGTATCAGTATTCTTTTCTGTGGCTTTCAGATCCTAACATACCAACTAAATAATGGCCCCACAATATAGAAAATCAACTTTCTCCAAGCCTTTTAGGACTTCAAATCACATTATCCATACCCAGCACGGTAGTTGCCCCATTTTCTCTTCTTTTTCAAAGTACCAGTATTTTCCATTTCAAAGGAAATACTAAAAGTAAAAGGAAAAATAATTTCTTAACAATATTTGTTTAAATAGAAGGAATGATTACATATGGGAGTCTGTGCTACAAGATTTTGCTTGTAGACTGAGTGGAAAAAACCCTGATATTTGTAAAAACAAATTTATAGCAATTTTAGTCATATCAAGCTTCCTCTTCCATCATACAAGCTGACTTCTGTCCACTTGGCCTTTCCACCTCCCAGTTCAGCAGGTGTCATATCACTCCTGAAGCTGAAGCCAGTTCTGCAGACAAGGAAGAAAATCCAATTTCAGCAGCTGACAACAACCTCTCCTTAAGATAAGTTTTGGTGAGACAGAAAGTAGTTTTTGTCATTGCTATATCCTGTGTGGTAATTTCAACAGAACTTTCAGGGACTCAGTTTGGAGTAGTCAAAGGCTAATCAAGGAAAAATGAATCTTTGGTGGGTTTTATTTGTTAATGTGCTTCATATAACAGATATTAATTTTTTCCTGTTTTCAAGACTATTAATTCCTCATGTATCAACTTAATTTATGACTAATTATTTTTTAGAATGGTTAGATATTTCTTTTCAGCTGATTTCCAGGATCTAAATTTTAAAACATTCATAGCATCATATAATAATAGAATCTTTAAGGTTTAAAAAGACCTGTAAGATCATTGAGTCCAACAATTAGCCCAGCACTGCCAAGTCCACCACCAAACTGTGTCCCCAAGTATCCCATCTACACATTTTTGAACACTTACAGGGATGGCAATTCCTCCACTCCTCTGGGAAGCCTGTTCCAATGTTTGACAGCCTTTCAGTGAATAAATTTTCCCTAAAATTTAATCTAAACCTTCTCTGACACAACTTGAGGCCATTTTGTCTTGTTCTAAAACATTAAAACAAAAGGATAAAAAGGTAAAAAAAAACCCAAAACAAAACCCAACAAGACTTGAATTTTATATTGAACCAAGTATTTGGATTGGGGTTTTGTTTCTTTGGTTGGATTAATTTTTTGTTTGGTTTTTTTCTGAGTGTTTGTTTGGGGTTTTTTTTACGATGGACTGCAGGACTGTACTTAAGGCAACTTCACATCGAAGGCTGAGTATATAAAACCAACTTTACTTAAAATCAAAAATAAGCCAATAGATAATTCAACGTGGCCACAAAGGTTACAGTGAAACTAATAAACTAAACCAGGTCAGCACATGGGCCTGAGTGTAGAATGAATGCAACCATTCATACTGTGAAAGGTTTTGCACAGGTTTGGTCTCAGCCAAGTAGTGCTACAACGAGGACAATCTGGGAGCCAGCTCAGGCCAGAAAATGCTCTCCATGGGCACTTCGAGGAAGGGTTAAGAGTTAAACTGTATAGATGTGAGCCTTTCAATACTATTTCTCCAAAAGCAGTCCCATGATGTTTTATTTGCCTCTACAAAGGCAGCCAGGGGTGACAGGGGTAAAGGAAGTTTTGGGAAGGACAAGAGGTTTGGTAGGAAACTGCTGTGCCAAAGAAATTTATTGCACTTCATGGTCAACTAAACCCACCTTTGGCTTAAGGTCAAAATACCAAGCACCATTTTGAGAATTCCAAGAAATTCAGATTCTCTTCTTGTTCAGAGTTGGAGACGTTTTAAAAAATATTCTGGCTCCCTAATACAAAAAATTAACTCAGTCTCAGTCAAATCATCTGGACTCAGACATTTTCAGCCCTAGGTTTAAAGTTTTCCCATGTTTTAATTAGAGCATAACTGTTTTTCTTTAATTTATTTAATGTAGAGTAGTTTTATTGTTGTGGTCTGCTATTTTTATTACAATAGCAAAAACATTTAAAAAACCCGTTATTGTTTCCAAGCTTCAGAAATTTTTATAAGCAAAAAGCCTATAAATGGTGTCTGACAAAAAAACTTGACATGAATAAGGGAGTATGAGGCCCTACCCAGAGAGGTACTGAGCAGCCTTGTGAATGTTGGACCAGATGGCTTTGTTAGGGATAAACAAAAAGAGTGAAAAGAGAGCAAGCAGTAAGAACCATTTAAGGACTATGGAGATAGAAGAGACTTTGACCCCTGGACCACCTCAGACTAAGAAAAAAAGGAGGGTTTTTTTTTCAGAAACCATTCTGTGTCTCAGATGACTATATGATCATGAGAGATACTCTTACCTAGGTCCTTACTATGCCCCTTTGTGACTTTTAAAAGACTTAAAATAAGAAACCTTTTTTTTTTTTCCTGCTGTGTCTCAATTCCTTCTTTGGGAAAAAATCCATTTTAGTCTTATCCTTACATCATTCTGCCCTAATGCATCCCAGCTGGAGGGACTTTCCCTTCATAATCATAATTTTCCCCAATTTGAGGCAGATCCACTACCCCTCCCTGACCTGCACTTGTCCTGCTTTAACTGAGGATGGAGTTAGCACAGGATTTGGGCAGCTCTCACCATGTCCGTGCTGCAGTGCTTACCTTATAAGCATCTTGAGGCCCCAGAACAACATCCAGAGCTCAGAATTGCTCAAAAGGAAAACCAATGAAAAACAGTAACAGAAATTCTGCACACTGAATGAGGGCCACTTACATGCTAATGAAGAGAAATATTCGGCACAAAGGGGTAAAATTTGTCACTTTTTCAGTCTTTGAATACCTTAAGTAAGGATTTTAGGCAGGCATTTTTACCTCCTGTAGTTCAACACCTTATTTTGGGGAAAGACACCTACAGTTGCTACAGATCGTAGACCAGCGTTACCAAAATTAATGATTTACAACCTTGTTCCTGCAGTTTACACAGAAAACCCATCAAATAACATGCATGAGTTTCCCCTTCAGCAGGGATCAGATATCTGGATTACTTCTTTCAGTTCAAACTCCATGCTGGAATTGGCCTTTTTGATCATTTTGGGCCCCTTCCACAAGCTACGAATGTTTTGTTGCTTAGAAGGGCAATCCTGCCAGCAGGTCAGGGAGATGCCCTGTTACATCCAGGAGTGTGAACTTCCTCCTGGGAATGAGGATACAAGCATCAGCCCCTTCTTATAGAGACATTTAAAGAAGCCCTGCAGAAGACAACTTTTACAAGTACCTGTAGTAATTTGGAATCAAATTCTTTGCTCAAAACCAGGAATTTTTCAATTTCTAGAATAAGAAAAAACATCCCCCAACTGTTTGGGGTTATTTTGCTTTGGTTTGGGTTATTTTTTTTTGGAGGGATGAGGGTTGTTGATTTTTTTTTTCTTTTTTTTTTGTGTTCTATTTGTTACTTTGTTAGCTGGTTTGGGGTTTTTTGTTTCTTTGGTTTGGTTTGGGGTTTTTGTTTGTTCAGGGTTTTTGTTGGTTTTTTTTTGTGGAAGGTGATGCATTCTGTGAGCACAGCTGAGGAGGGGAGGCAAGGATGGCTTCAGCTCGGGTGCAGCATCAGCTCATCAGCTCAGCCAAGTGTGCGAGCATTGGCATATGAGCAAGATGCTGCAGTCTGAATGTCGACACATGGTCAAATACTTCTCAGTAGCCCAAGTGTGATGTTTAAAAATCCCTTTGTGGCTAATGTCTAGTAAAAGGCTACATTATTGGCTAGAACAAAGAGTGTTACACTACAGGCAGAAATGGAACATCTCCAAGTACTCCTGTTGTGCCGTACAAAGCAGCATCTCTCTTAGTCTGTGCCGTTTTCCCTTGTGAGGGAAAAGACTTTTCCTGATACAGGGGCTACAGTAAACTGTGCAGATAATGGAATAGCAGAGAGAATTCACAAGAAATTTTTGGCTAGGCTTTGGGCTGTGAAAACGGCTTAGTTGGGTTTAGGACAAGTTTCATTCCCTGCAGTGGGTCTTGTGCCAGCCTTATTACTGCACTGCCATGTGGAAAATACTTGGAAATAAAAAGAATGATCCTTTGAAAAATGCTTTAGTGGAGTTGATGAGACAGAATAAAAGAAAGGACAAGTTATGATGGATAGGGATAGGGGGTGCTTGCTGACTGCCTGCAGGTCATTCCCAAATCAGTTGGAACAGCTGCAGAGGGGAAAAAAGCAAGTTAAAAATAAACAAAACAGATTTGCACCCATTACAATCACTGCCTTTGCCAGTCTTTGCACTCAAGCCTGGCTTCCTGGAGTGAAAGAAGAAAGACTTCAGATTTCACAAAGGAATATTAATAGAAGTAATAGATGAACTTAAGAAAGAAAAACGACTAAGATGAATACAACTTGTTTTTGGTGCGAACAGATGGGTCATGGAATAGTCTGAGGGGTAACTAATGAGACATTGATGCTTAATTGAACAAAATAGACAATTAGCAGCTGAAGAAAAATCTGGGGAACAGTAAATAATGCTAAGACAAGGCCAGTTCTACAGAGTGATCTGAGATTCGTTATAAAAAGTACTTAGCAACTCACATTTTATTATATTCAACTACAAGGAAATTGGTCATATTTATAGGGCAAGATTCTATTTTAAAAATCAGTGATGCTGCAGATGATACAGGGTCACTGTAGCCAACCAACTGAGCACCCATTTCCAGCACTATTAAGCATGGAAAGACCCCATGGGAACTTTTGAAGTGGAAACAAGGAAAATTGTAAAGCAGTAGTAGTGTGGCTCTCCTTGGCATTAATGAGAGCATTACTGTCAGTACTGGTGTCTGTGTTAAAGGTTATTAGAAAAGGCTGACAAGAGTAATAAAACCCACTTGCATCCAGGAAAAACATGTTTTCAGGATAAAAAAGGATAAAAAAGTTTGATTTCTTTAGTACATCCAAGGGAGGGCTAAAAGGTGACTTGTTTGTAATGTTCAAGTACAGCCTTTGAGAGATTGTTTTTGAGTGAAAAAGGCTCTTCATCCAAACACATAACATACAATTTAGTAGTTTGAATGATGAAATTTTAAATAAAAATACGTTCTCCCAGCAGTTAATTTTATAAGCATTTCATGCATTCATCATCGCTTAAGTTTTTCAAACAAAGACTGGATAGATTTCAAAAAGACAGCTGCTCTATCTCAACCAGGAATTATGAGTTTTATTCAGGTGTTACCAATCAATATTCTCCTTTTTGTGTCGTGTTGTACATTAAGGTAGCACGGATAGAAGTAATTTTGGACCTTAAATATAGGACAGCAGTGGGAAAGCTCCAAGTACATTGCAAACATACAAGTGGCAGCAATTTCTTAATAATTCTCATCAAAATGTCAGTTGTGCATAACAAACATCTGCCTCCATTGGTTTTTAATAAGGTTTCAAGGACCTCATTTTAATTATTTTGAGCCTCAGAGATGCAGAATGAGAATCCGGCTTAATTTTGCACTGAATAGTTCTGCTCTGCTAAAATGAAAGTGATCTTTGCTTTATCTTTCTGCACTGATCTCCATCAAGTACATTTCTCACATTATTACATGAAACCCCTTGACTAGCCCTTGCAGGTTCAGGAACGTAGCAGCCTTTAAAAGCCCTCAGAAAAAAAAAGGAAATCTGGATCCCTCTCCTTTTTATTATTTGGAAAGGAAAAGCATTCTCTTGTCAATCCATCACGAACCATGATTTAAGCATTACCTATTAAACCAAGTAATGACATGAGCTTAGGTGATTATATACTTGCAGGTACCACATGCTCATCGTTAAACATAAGGACATACCTAAGGAGCTGTGTAATCCAAATAGCACCAAGTCCTTATGACCATCCAGTTGCCCTATTTCTTTCACATTTGATTTTATTTTTTAATAATGCTGACGCCGGAGGTGCTACTTAAGAAGTTCAGAGAGGCAGGAGCAGCAAGTTCCATCAGCTTTATAATAAATGGGTGTGTAAGAGGAAACCAGCCAAAGGGCAAGCATTTGGAGGTGAGATATTGAGAACACCTGCTCCTCCCTCAGCACACTTGTGATTAAACATTTTACTTAGTATGTGAACTGAAATGTGTTATGTTAAACTGGGGTCAGAAGGCACAATGTAATTATGGTTGTTATTATTACTGCAGAGGCCAAACAGAAATCATATTGGGAATGACTGTGTGTGACTGCGAGAAGGAGTAAATCTCCTTGGGTTAGGAATTGCATTTGGAGTGGGGAGGATAAAAAATGTTTTACTGGAATTGTCCAGATCTGTAATAGTTACGTTTCTCTTCAGGAAAGCAATAATTTCTTCTGTTGTTCTTTAAACTTGTCTTAGTAAAACGCAAAAATAAATTTAAAAAAAAAAAACCAAAACCAAACCTCTTAGTCCAAGTCGGCATTCTTTAAAGTATTCTGATTTCTTAACACATTCTGAGTATTTTTGTGTGAGTCTGTGCTGAAGTGTTCCTTTATTTCCTAGGAATTTTTTCATCTTTCCTTGAGAAACACCTACAGGGTAGGTTTGTCACCTCAGGGCTGGATGACCCATGGCTATTGTGCCTGAAGATAGATCATGGAGCACAGACACACAGACACATACACACCCTCCAAGTCACACACCTGGTCTGTACTTAAACATCTTTAACAATCCTCCATCATTTCATGCTATAAATTTAAAGATTCAGACCATTTTTAAAAAGAAACAATTAATGAAGCTAGGGTTTGAGAAGTAATTTCACACATTTCTTACTGCAACAGCTGCACAGTTTGGAGCCAGTGCTCTCACAAAGTGCAGAAGAGCAGGAATTAATGTTCTGGTGTAGTGTGGTTTAACCTCAGGTGATAGCTAAGCACCACCAAGCTGCTCACTCACTTTAATCTGAAAAATGGTGAGCTGAGCTAGAGGCAGTCCAGTAGGTAAAGCAAAAGTCAAGCACACAAGCAAAGCAGATAAGGAATGAATGCAATACTTCACCTCAAGCAGGGAGGTGGCCAGCCATCTCTGGGACAGCAGGGCTTTGTCATCCACAATGGTGGCTGGTGATGACAAATGCTCCAGTCAGCTGGGGACAGCTGCCACAGCTGGGTCTCCGCTCAGTGTCCTGCACACCTCCAGCTGCCACCTGTTCAGGGAGGGCAACGAGCAGAAAATACCTTGGCTGTGCAAGCACTGCTCACAGTAAAGCTGTTCGTATTATCAGCACTGCTTTCAGTAGAAATCCAAACCATAGCCCCAGATACCAGATACTGTGACAAATGGTAATTCCATTGCAGAACAGCTCAATACATTCTTCCTTCTTTTTCAGATTTATCCATTGGATTATGGTTTTTAATATAAAATTAGTGTTTGTACATTAGTATATATGTGCAAGCTCTAAATCTTTGCAAGACTAAACTCTCTAAGTAAATCAAATACAATAAGAAACAATGACAAAAGCTCTCAATAAATATGGTAAATAAGTGCAACTGCTCCCAGCACAATATTTGAGTGCATGTTAGAGAAGCTAGCAATTCTGGTTTCTTACCAGAAACTTTCTTCAAAGTTCAGGGACAGAGTACATTTGTCTTTTACTGACTTTATTTATCCTGAACAGTACTTTACACAACAGGAAAATTACTGTAAGGGGTGAGATGCCACCAACCTTTTTTCCTGTAATCAGTAGAAATAATTATACAGAAAGGCAAGTGTAAAATATGGTAGATATCAGCCCCCATCCCTGAATCTTTCTGTCCCTGATTTAAAAAGAAAGGGCACTGTAATTAATTTTGAGCAGCCTTGTTACTGGAATCAGAAGGTAAATTTTTTTCTGAATTTTACCTGAATCTGACTTTAACAATTCCCTATGGTGATGTCTTACCCAGTCTAATTGCACAATTTATAATTTAAAATACATGTGTTGGTTTTGAAGCTTAGCCTTTTTAATTAACTGAAAGGTCACTTGCCTATGTACTATGAGTTAGGTTGTGATGCCTAATATCAGTCCCATATGTTGATAGAAAGGCTTAAGTTCCTTAAATTTTATGACTTTGTCTGTTTGCAATTAAAATTTTCCCTGTGTCTGCCACTGCTTGATTTTACAACAAAATGACCCAAACAAACAGACAAACAAACAAATTCCAGTTAAAACAATAAAGCAAGTTCTTCCTGTGTTTTTAAATGAAGTTATTTCTATGACTGGTTAAACTGAAAAGCCTGAAGAGGGCTTAGCTTTTGAGTAGGAACTGGGAAACTAAAAATCTGTCTTGGTGTCAAAGGTGTGTCTTTATCCCTCCTGTCATAATTATTCCAGGTATGATGAAGTTTTGAATTTCAGGTTTTAAACTAGCTACTCTTAGTTAAGTCATGCTCTGCAGAGCATATTAACTGAGTTCTTAACATACCATCCAGAATTAAGTGCAGAAAGTTGCAATATAATCTCCCAGTTGCAAAAATACCAAATATACAGGAGTTATTCAGTGCCAGAATGGAGTTGACGCATAGAATTAGCACTCTCCTTTTGTTTATGTAATGATCTTTAATTCTATAACACCCAATTTTTAATTTTTTTTTGGCAACCTCTAAAGAACAGAGGAAAAGTAAATCAAATCAGAATAAACATTTAACCTGTATTTTCATTTATCTTGCTAAGGTCAGCATAGTCCTTTTGTATGAGTCTCCTACAACCATTTCCCATACTCCCACCATATGAACTTTTTACTTGCTCCTCAAATTTGATAAAGCAGAATAGGACAGTCTACCACATGTAACTGTGATACCTCCACTACAGAAACATGAAAAGTCATAGGCCCATGTGACCATGGTCACAAGGGTTTGCAGGTGAAGAGAGAGGCAAGAATGTTGATTCCATGATCAGAAGGCTTGATTTATTATTTTGTGATATATACTACATTAAATATACTACATTATAACTATACTAAAAAGAATAGAAAGAAAAGTTCTCAGAAGGCTAGCTAAGCTAAGAATAGAAAAGAATGATAACAAAGGAGCTCTCTCCGACTCTGTCCCAGAGAGAGTTCGGTCCTTGATTGGCCATTAATTATACACATCCAACATGGGCCAATCACAGGTGCACCTGTTGCATTTCACAGCAACAGATAACCATTGTTTATATTCTTTTTCTGGGGTCTCAGCTTTCCAGAAGGGAAAATCCTAAAGAAAGTATTTTTATGAAAAGATATCTGCGACAGGCCCATCCTAGAGTGTAGAATCCTGACTGATCTGTTGGCCTGGCCTGCATCAGCAGACAAGGGATGGCATCTACGTACATTTCTACAATGCCTGAGAGAGTCCCCCCACAACATTCTTACCTCTAAACTGGAGAGATTTGAGTTTGATAGATGGATTTTTAGATGGATAATGAGTGACAGTCAATGGCTCAGTGTCCAAGTGGAGAAAAAAGCAATGAAGGGGATGTGTCTCAAGAGTCCATACTGGGACCATTCCCACCTGACACCCTCATCAGCTACACAGACAGTGCACCCTCAGCAAGGTTGCAGATGACACCAGGCTGAGAGGTGCAGCTGATTTCCTAGAGGAAAGGGATGCCATCCCAAGGGTCCTTAACTGACTTGAGGAGAGGGCCCAAGCAAACCTGAAGAGAACCAACAAAGCCCAATGCAAGGTCCTGAACCTCCTGAACATTGGAGGGTGGGACAACCCTCCAAGGTCAATAAAAACTGGGTAATGAACTGATTTAGACTCATTTTGTAACTCTTCCCATGATCCATTAAAGCCAGATCCCCTTAGATAGTTCTGTAACTGTAACTATGTTGTTCTTAAGATGCATCTGAATTCCAAATTAGGGTTTTAGAGTTACTTTCATCAAAAAATTGGTATACCATTAGTGGTCCATCAACATTAAACTGATAGACCCCACAATAAATATAGAAAATATTACCTGTCATATACAATTAAAGTATTCAAATAATCCACAGATCAACACACTTAATACCAGAAAACATGCAATCCTCTAAATAAAATCAATATTCTCTGGCATTTAGATGAGCTTGCAGATACTACTGCATTTATTTTTTAGAAACAGTCACAAGAGCAGATTTACCAAGACATTAAAAAACTCTTAGCAGGGGGTTACTTCTCTTGCAGAATAGATTTTAATTTATTCATGTAATTATATAAGGAAAGAAAAATTTCAATAACTGTACACACCTGTGGATGATTGAACAGCCAATAATAATGAAATCTACAGAGAAAATAATTAATCCATTTTCATTTACACTGAAAGAAAATAATTCTGTTAAAATAATAGTACTACAAATCTCCCTTCTAAAACATCTAAATAGAAAAAAAATTCTTCTCTAAAATCACTGTGATCATAACTTCTAATAGAAATATTAAGTAGAACCAAGTCTTGTTTAAAGTGCCATCATCCCATCTGGCTGAAAACTGAAAAGTCTTTCTTGTGACTCTTGGAATGAATTCTTAATGGATAAATGTCATCAGTGAAGAGATGATCCATGTATTTGCAGGCTGTAAGAGAAGGTGGAACCAGGCAATGAAGGAGTTTAGGATGTTACAAACCTGTGTTGCTTACAACAACTTCATTGATTCTAACCTCTGAAACCTGAAAGATGGTGAAGTGAACCAAATAGCCCCAAAACACGTCTGCTGCTGCCAGCAAAATCAGCTGGAAATTCTGTCTTCATGCACAATGGTCAATATTGTACACAGCAGAAGAAATGAAACCATGCTGCTTGCTTCTGTGAAGGTATTATTTTATTTTAACCCTCTTGTTCCTGTTCCAGACACCATGTAATTGCCTAGTGTGGTTATATTTGTGCTTCTTTTTCATCTGGGTACAATCCTAAGTTCAGAAGTGTAATGAAAAACCCTGCCTCATGTGGGTTTCTGTTAAATCAGAACATCGTAAGATTTTAAAAGCATGCTGGAACAGGGCTGTGCTTTGGATTTAGGGTGAGCAAAGGTTTGATGACACACCAATATTTTGGTTGTTGCTGAGCAGGACTTGCACTAAGACAAGGGACTTTGCAGCTTATCATGCTGCCCTGCCAGTGAGGGTTCTGGGGATGCGTGAGGAACTGGAAGAGGACACAACCAGAGGATATGACCCTGACTGACCAGAGGGATATTCCCTGCCACATGGCATCATGCTGAACAACAAAACTCAGTGGAGCTGGCTGGGGATGATGGCACTCTGCTCAATAACTGGTTGGGCATTAGTCAGTGGCTGGTGAAGAATTGCATTTTTCATCACTTTTTTGCATACTCTTTTATCATTATTATTTCCATTTTATCATCATTATTTTTTCCTCTTTTTTCATCGTTATTTGCCTTCATTTTCTGTGCTATTAAACTGTCTCTATCTCAACCCAAAATTTAACTTTTTTTTCTGATTCTCTTCTCCATCTCACTGAAGGGGAGTGAGTGAATGGCTGGGTGATATTTAGCTGCCTGTCTGGTTAATCACAACACTAGTGAACTATTCTGCTCAAATGAATAATGCCATTGGAGCCAGCAGGATTTGGAGGGGGTTAAATTTAGCAAATCACACATGTCTCTCTAGGGCTGGAGCCATAGCTTGTGCATCAGCACATTTCTAATGTTCCCCAGGACCAGCATGGAAAATTGACTTGAACAAATCATTAGATGGCCATAGAAAAATGACTTAAGGATGTGACCCTCACAGACCTGACTTCCTGTAGGCTGCAGAGGAATAGTAGGGCAAGCACTAAGAATAAAAGCTGTCTGTTTCTCTAGCCTTTGGAAAAAAAGTTTGGGGCAATTTTCTTTTGCTTGCATTTTTTACTGGAAAGGGTAGTACAGGAAGATAATTCTGCCAAAATATCTTCAGGCTTAAACATTTGAAACACTATTTTGGTGATTTTTATAAGGTCTAGGTATTACAGTAGGATACAGATAGAGAAACTAGCTTGCAGCTAGTTTCCTGTACTCCCATTAGCAATTTGAAGACTGTTATGCAGAAAATACAGCAGTGATGTCAATGTCCTTGTAATATTCATAAAGGTGCTGTCTAGGTTCAGCTGCATTCTGATATTTGCACCCAGGAGCTATTTTTTTCCCCTTATTGTTATTTTTGCAATTCTAAAACGTGAATCATAAAAAGAGCCTTTTGCAGAAGCACATTATTATCCACCAAGAGCAGCTCCTTCCATTTGCCACAACATTCTCTCAAACCACTTATTGTTATGAGGGTGCTGCTGTTGGTTAAATGCTATTATATAAATAACATTAATCATATATGCCTGCAGTTAATTTTAATTACTCTGCTCTGTGCTTCTCTTCTCCTTTCCATGTCTTTCCTCCAGTAACTCAGCAGAGGAACTGAAGACCCTCTGTTTCTGTGCCCTTCCTGTAGACCAAAGGAGGAACAGAGCAATCCCTCTGTGAGCTCTGACAGCAGTTAAAGGAAAAAAAAAAAAAAAAGGTGCTTTCAAGTAAGGGAAATGAGAATCCCTCATTAAAAAAAAAAAAAAAAAAGAAAAAGTGTTTTGAGACTGCATTGACAGCAGGAGCAATATTTAAAACAGTGTCTTAACTCATTAAAGCACCAAAGCTCACAGGATAGCTGCTGCTGAGAGTGGCCACACACTACCCTGTTGTGACTGACTGGTGGTTCAAAGGTTAGTGCTGCTGAGCATGTGGGGAGAGGGATTGCTGATAAGCTGCACCATCACTGGGCCCCAATTCTCTAGGCTTATACTGGTCTCATTGCTCATAGTTCCCAGCATGTATATATATTGAGTGACCACAACTTCTGCCCTCTGTAGCCAGGTGAGTGCCCTCCACATGAGGTAATTCCATGCTGGGTAGATCTGCTGGATCTGGCACTCTTGGGAAGCCCAGGCACCCAGATACTGATGGTGAGAATCACTCTGTGTCAAGGAGCCAAAATCTCTGAGTGAGTATTGCTTGTCTCCTTTTATAGTAACTTGTCTGATTAATGCTACACCTTTTTTTTTCCTTTCTTTTTCTTTTTTATTAAATTCAATGGTAAAGAGGCTCATTTTTATTCTTTGATTATTAAGTGAGAGTCAAATGCCTGATTTGAGACACTGGTAGCTCATATTAAAGATATCTGCCATGGGCCAGAAGCATCCCAAGCCTTATGTGTGTATGCCAAGCATGTCTGAGTGTCCCTCCACAGGATAATGAGCCAATCACCCTAGGCTATTGACATGATGTAGGATTTAAACTTTCAGAACACCAGTGAGTACCATCAAATCATTAACTAGAATTACAATATGACCGGTACTGTCCTTTCTCACATTCTTGATGCATCCTTAGTTCATTTCTTGCACACTGAGCCACTTTCAGTGTGTTGACCACTGTGACATCTGCCCAGGGGGTCAGAGTGAAATCAGGGATCAGTTCCTTGCAGGGCTTTGTTTCTTGAGGGAAGACAGCTTTGTGTGGATTGGACTGAGAACAAAGCCCTCTTTCTCTGTGCTTTGCTTCTTGTTAAATTCTATGTCTCTGCAGGCTCATCTTTAATGCTGAAAGTTTGTTCTGACTTCATTCTTTGCTTAGAGTGTTTATAAAAAATTGGGGCTTGACAACTTTAGAAGTCATATGAATTATATGACTTATACCTTAATTTTCTTTTTGAAGTCAGTTCAGACCTATGATTTTATACCATCCCTCATGTCAGGTCTGTAGGACTTTCTCCCAAGCTTTCTGCTGAGGAAGGTGTCTGAGGAGTGGCCAGCACATCCCAGTTTGAAGAAGATATTTATTCCTGCATGTCTTTGTCATGTGCAGATAGTAAATTCAGGCTGGTTGTAGCTCTGATAACAGCTATGTGCTTCCTTGACTCCATTCTTGAAGGTAAGGAGTGATGCCAGTTTTCTGGAGGAAAAGTCTCCCTCAAATGATCAAGGTCAATTTTAAAAGCTTGACTTTTTTTTTTTTAATAAAAAGCAATTATTAGCTGTTTTGGTGGTAAGAGAGGATTGGACAGCAGTAGTGCCTAGGAGAGCCAAAGTAATAAAAATTTTATTTTTCAAGCATAAAATTTTTATTTATTTCTAAGACATAGAGGAGTCATAACTGTGGATGAATTAACAGAGCAGAAGAATGGAGTTTTTTTCCGAAGGTCAACTCTTCTCACACCCATTTTTCCCATTTTGTAATTAGTGTGAGAACCTGCTGTGCAAGGACTCCATCTCAATTTCCTTCACCTACTGTACTTAGCAGATCTATGCCACTCCTGGCTTACCTACATCCATTTCCTCAAGTAAGAATCAGGCTTTTCTCCAACCAAAATGCTTTCTGAAACCTTTGAGGTGTCAATAAAGTGTTTGGCACAGAATCATCACAATGCTGATAACTTCTTCAAATAATCTGATCTATCAGCACCTTAGGCTGATATTTATATCTGGAAATTGAATTCAACCTGTTTGTATACATGCATATATGTATTGTTGTATTTATGTAGGCCCTCCCCAAATAAGGACAAAAGTCAGCTGGCCTCCACATTCCCTGTCCAAGTTGCCTGGTTACAAATGACTGTTTGTATTACAAATTTGAAAGCATTGGAAACCAAGTGCTGGAATCAAGGTGCTGCTCTCACAAACAGTGGGCTGCAAGAAGCAAAACTGTCCTATTAAAATACACCTTGTTGTTTTACAAATATTTTGTTCTATAGTTTCTGTTACAATTAAGTTCTAATATTGCTCAATTTTATATAAGCTTTTTTTTAAAATATAATTTGGTTTATGTTCAACCAAAACCATTGTGCACCTAAATAATTTAAGTATTGTAAAATTTCAAAGGTGCTGGAGTGGCCAAATATGATCCTTAACTGTGCCCTTATTTAATTAGTGCACTCCCAATATTTCAAATTTTGGTTTAGCAAGAAAGAACAATCTTAAGCTACAGTCAGAAATATACATTCTGCTCTGAAAGGTATCCAGCCCAACCTGATTCTCCTTTAAGTGGGAGAAGTGCAGGATGATTTAATGTGTACAAACTTTCAGCTAGGTGTGAATAAGTCACTGGCATGCCATGCACCACTCTCCAGTCTCTGTGTTCAGTGAAATATTTAACTTTTTAAACAAGACAGGTGATCTTCCCCTCATTGGCAGTCTCCAGCTCCTGAACAGCACTAATCCTCTGCAGGGGGTTTGGAGTGAATGCTCCATCTCAGTGTTGTGTCTCATCAGTCTATGTGGCAGGCTATGATTATTGAAGCAATGATTATTAAAGTGGTGCTAAGGCATAAACAAGGAGAGAGGAGATAAACCTGTTTGTATGCACACTAGTGTTTGATAACCTGTTTGTATGCACACTAGTGTTTGATCTGTGCTAGGATAAATATTATTGTTGGCACACTGAAGCCCTTAAGAGCTTCATCCGAAAATTAAATGCTCTGATGATAGGTTCGTATCTCAGTCCATAGCTGGATGCTCCCAGAGATATATCTGCCAGGGAAGTACTCAAGAACCTTTGTAGAAGATCAGACAGCGAGCAGCTCCAGCTAGTGCTGTGTCCCACCACCAACCAAAAGGGTCAAAAGGACCATGAAGCCCTGATTAGCACAGAGAAATGTGTGCAGTGTGTTTTCCCATCTCCCAGCAATGAGAGACTCTTAGGAGTTGTGAAGCAGAGATGGTGTCTCTGCTTTGCAGTCCTACCCTGACCTACCTGGCTCAGCAGGCCAGGGGTGGTTGCTGTGGCTCTGCTGAACCACGGTCTGAAGTGCCAGCCTGAGTGAATATTTGACTGATTGGTTCTTGCTGAACTCTCTGATGTTATTTGCAGTGAAATAGCAAGATTAGGATTGGCTGTGTCTACACAGGCCACAAGTGCCATCACACCTTACGTGAGGTTGTGGCAGGATTCACAGAGAGATGACTTTGAATAGCAGTTTCTGAAGAACTACAGATGGAATTCCTGGATTCAATAACTTATTAAGTTACAGTCCTATTTATGACCATTTAAGGTCACTTTTAACCACCTCCTCAGAGGTGCTTTCAGCAGAAGTGTCCTGCAATTTGGGGAATGGGGGAAGGGCACAGACAGAATTAAGTTTTGTCATTCTTCCTATTTCTGCTCATCACTACAGAGGTACATCATCCAGTGGGATGCCACTTCACAGCAAAGACCACCCTAGAATTGTCACAGGGCAGTTCTCTGAGATGCCCAGGTCAGAGGGACCAGAGGCCTTTGTGAGCCCAGTCTCAGCTGGAGCATGGCAGGCCCTGGCTGGCTGCTGGGCCAGGCTGCCCAGGAACCCTCCACTGTCTTTACACCAGACGGAGCACGGATCAAGCTGGTGCCATGATGACACAGCACTGCTCTCCTGACTTTTTAATCAAAATGTTGAAAGCTCTTAGACTTGCTCTACAAAATGGAAACAAAGTCTTAAATATTGATGTTTTTGGCAAAATGAAATTTTTCCTTCTGAGCCAGGCCCAGGCAGGACTGTGCACTATGTTTTCTCCCTGAAGAATATGAAACTTTTCCAAAATTCACTTCCCTTTTTGCTATTTTTATTTACCATGGAGTAGATTCATGAAGAGCTGCTGACACCATAATGTTTTCAGTTAATAAAATCTGAAACATATCACTAAACTCTCTTCATGACAACTTTACAAGCACAAAAACATCAGAATAACCTATCCTGGGGCAGTGCAATTTTGGTGCACAATTTGAAATATGATTTACTTGCATTCAATTATATAAGTACAGGCTTGATATATATAAATCAAACTGAATATATTGATTTTCAGGAGTAAAGATGATCAGTTTTGACTACGGAACATGTGGAATCAATGTTCTCTAGAAATCACAGCTTAGTAACTCCAATATATTTACTTATTTTGGGAACTAACAGCCTCTCTCAGGATAATTGTGGTGTATCACTGTCAATTTTTCTGGCCAGTTTAGAAATCTAATCCTTCTTTTTTCACTGGAAACCTACATTAGCAATGCTGACACTGTTCATTTATTGCATCCAATTATAAATATGGGGAGGAGAATACCTTTGCTCTAGTAAGGGCTAGAAAATTAAATTCTTTAGAATTCATATTTTATTTACAATCTTTGAACAGAACATCAGCAAGAAAAGTGCAGTGCTATGCCTTACGATCAAAAATACGTTCTTCTTTTCCAGGGGCTGCCAGTAATCTATTGCTGACTAAAAGCAGATGAATTCCATGTTCATCTTGAAGATACAATATACAATATTTCACATCTACTGCACTTAGATTTCAACAATCAGCTTCTTTCAAAGACACCCTGACAACTCAAATGGTGAATTATTAAGTCAGGATAACAAGGACAACATCCACTTTCTTTGTGCAGCTCCAGCTAGAGTAGAAGACTCTATTAATTATCAGACCAGAAATGGGCTGGGATTTGCTTTGTACATTGCTAAGCAATTTAACTGGAAGAGATGGGTTATGTATGGAAATAAATGACCTTTCTAAAAGCTTGTTTTTCCACCAACTGCTTGTGTTGAAACCAATTGCAGAAGTCATTCAAAATTAGCTGTTTATTGCTTCCTAAATGCATTTACTGCATGCCAGATGTCCATTTCAAAACATTCTGCTGTGTGCCTTTTAACTGACCCTGCACTGAGACGCAACTGCCCATAGCCATTATCCTGGAAATGCTGCTCACTTAGCAGTGGGCTGCCAGCCCAGCAGGCACTGGGACAGACCCTCTTCAACACCACAGAGATTAGGAAGAGTAAAAGCTACTCCTCAGAGGAGATGAGTCCATGTCCTGCTCAGATGGGTGATTGCATCCCAGAATAAAGCAAACTGTCAGTGTTATCTCATGAGCTGGCTGGCGGTAACAGCAAACACATGGCAACGCAAACTCCTGGCATGGGATGCTTGCAGGGTTCCTGAAATTGCTTCCTCTCTTGGGCTGTAGAGTTACTTTTTAACTGAGCTGTGTTTTCTAGAGTGCCTGTTTTATTACGCTGGGTAATTCTGCTTCGGCTCCTTAAACTCTTTTGCCATGTTCCTGGAGCTCATCCTCCTGCCTCACAGCAGCCACCAGTGGCAAGGCCTAAATACACTTACCCTCACTTGGTGCTTGCCTTTGGTGTGTGCTCTCTGGGATATCACAGAGCCATAGCATGGGTTGGAAAAGGTGTGAAAAGTCCCTTAAGATCCTCGAGCCCCGCTGTTAACATAGCACTGCCAAGTCCAGCACTGAACCATGTCCCCAAGTGCTACATCTGCATCTCTTCAATGTGCATGGAGCACTGTGCTTGGCAGGTGTTGGCCAGAGGAGCTGCCTGGAAGGGGTGAACATCTTGGGCCCAGCTCCCCACTTACATCAATGGACTCAGCAGAGCACTGATAGTAAGAGCATTGCAATTTCTCCCTCTAGTGCTCCTCAGCAGTTTTATAGGTTTACCACACCCTGAGAATACACTAAAACTTTTCTTAAATTTTGCTTTAAAATATTCACCTGGTCCTTCAATAAGGCATGATTTATATATGGAGGATAGGTGGTTAGTTTCTTCACTATTCAACATTTTTTTTCTATTAGCAATTTCAAAATAAGTTACTTTATTGCTCTCTCTTTCAGGCAGTTCTATACTAACTCCCTCTGCTAACACCATAAGGGATTTCTTATAGTAAATGTTCATATTCCTTTAGTGATACGCTACAAGTGAGGCTTGGATAAAAATGAAAAATATGTTAAATTAAAATAAATTTTCAATCTAAATTAAGATTAAAATAAAAAAAAGTTGGGGAAATGTTTTCACAGTACAATAACAAGGAGATTAAAGTCATAGTAATCTAAAGTTGTTTTGAATAATGCTGACATATATAGCAATCAGGAAGTGAAATTAATTTTACCTATTTAATTTCAGTCCCAATCTAAAAAGGAGTATTTCTTTCTATAACTGAGTGTTAGCACATAAGAAACCAACGTGAAATTGTGAAATAGAATGTCTTTACCAAATGACAGGAATTATAGCAAATGTGAAAAATAATGAAAATCTATCATATTTATGTTATAAAACTGAAAGCCTTGATACTCAATCCATTACGAAAACAGTTTTGGTTTTGATGAGGGGGAATTTTCAACAAAGATTTAAGTCCATCTCCTCATATTAAGCATAGTAAGGCCAGAGAGCTCTTCAAGCTCATATGGTACTTAATGTAACATTTATTTCCACATTTCAATATATCATTATATTCTTTGCCATACCTCCCTTGCTTCTGACAAAAAACAAGACAAAACAAAACAAAAAACAAAAAAAACCCACCACCAAAACAAAAAACGACAACAAGTTGAAATAAAGCAGATGAAAGTAATTAACTATGTCTAAATTTCTCTTGTTTTCCTTCAATGTAAATTCAGTTAAATCCTGAATTTGAAATTAATCCTGGGCTAACTACAAATACTTTGGCTTTAATGCAGTTTCATTTGTAGTTATATAGAATGAAGAAGAATAAGAAAAGCCATCATAAAAGACACACACAGGAAATTATTGCTATAGTACTGATTTTTCCATGAACATAGCTATATGTCAGAGGTGGATTTTTTTATTTACTTAGAAATAAAAATATGATGCTTATCTGTGTAAATTATATCTTAACTAATGGCAGAACACCGAGTCTATTTTTGCAATGATAAAAAACGGTTTAAGTGAAATATTCAGAGTAAGTTTCCAACTGAATTACATAATTTTAATTCCAAATCTGTTAATCTCAGTAAATGCACAAGAACACAATTCTTTTGGTAAATTAGCAGTGTTGGAAAGAAAGCAGTTACACCCACGGTGGCAAATCAGTTTTCCCAGACTGCTCAAAAGAACTGAAATTGTCAATCACTCAAATCAGGCTGCAAGGGTTTAACATTGTGCTGGCATACAAACAAGAGTAACCGTCTGCAAGAGTAGATCTGTTCTGCAAGATTAATGAAAGTACAAGGAATGGTTTGAACTATCATTAAAGTATAAGCCCTGGAAATTACATCAAAGGAACAGTGAAAAAAGCACATGGAGAAAAAGCAATTACTTCATGTAATTCATGGTTTTACCATGGTGTCTGAGAGGAAAAAATATCTTAGAGTGTCACCTGGATAAAGTGACAGGGAAAGATCCCAATGTCAAAGTGAAAATGCAGCTGGAGATGTTCTTCTTAATAGTTGCTGTCAGTAAACACTCTGACAGTGTTATGAGGCCTCAAAAGAGCTGTGTCCAGATGCACCTTTAAGACTCCCAATTCTGAGGCAGGCAGTGCTTGTTCTTGTCTTCACACTGAAGATTTTGCAAAGTGACTAGTCTTAAAAATAACTGGGAAAACAGCTCTCTACATCTCAGAACTAGTCTGTAATCTCTTTGCATACTTGAACTACTGTTGTTCCAGTTGAGACTGGAGGGTTTTACCACTTGATTGTCATTTTGGTCTCATTCAGTGTAACCTATTCTGAGGTCTGACCATCACTTTAGCTGTACACAGCTCTCTCATTTTCAGGCCAGATCTAGAGTTTGAGATCCTATGGAGCCTGACAGCAATTACCCCAGCACCTCTGGCATATCCATCATCTGGATGACTCCTCATGCTGGGAGCAATAGCAATTATAGCCAGAGAGGCAACAATCTCCTGAAAGCAATGTACTTGGAACAGAAACATTGAGAAAAAAATTAAAAAGTGTTAAAATAAGAAAAATCTAACTTGTCAGCTAACTATGTTCCAATGAGATGCTGGTAGCACTGAGATCTTAAAGACCCTTGAAATCTCAGCTGGTATATTCTGTTCTTTCAACTCATGAATCTGTTCTCACTTCCACCATCTATGTTTGAGGCTTCTAAGGGTCACTTTCTTTTATCATGTTTTTCTTTGCCAAGATAAAGTCACTGCTTTATTACCCTGACTTCTTGTAGCCCCCAGCTTTAGAAATCAGGCCAGTAATCCATTGGAAATCTGAAGTAAAAGCCTTACAGAAAATGTTTTTTGTACTGCTTTTTTCTTGAGCATTTCTATGGGAAATAATTTTCTTCCCTTTTGTTTTTGAAAAAATCTCCACAGTCCAATAGATGCTAATTTTACTTCAGCATGGTCATGTAAAGTGGGACTCTCCTCATCTAATTTTAACTACCTTTGAGTTAATTGTCTAATTTAATCAAACAGAGGTTCCTTTTATTATGGACAGAAATATGTAGGTGTTATCAGAAGATAACATGTTCCTTACCTGTGGAATTTACCTAAGAATTGGACAGCTTAACTTTTAAGTACGTAAGGTGGTAGAGACGCACCCAGACTCCCACCTGGAGTATTGATTAATTCTGTTCCTTTTTAATAGTCTTTTGCTTATTATTTACACATTTCATATTTTTAGACATTTCAGTAATAAAAAAAACCAACAAAATGCAACTCACATTTGAGAGGAAATATTACAGGCCTGCTGGTAACCTAATTTTTTTTTTTAATTATTAATCTTTATTTTTGTAATGGTGGCGGTGGCAGTGTTGGGCATTCAGATTGACATTTGTACCTTGTGATACCTGTTGGGCTCAGCCTTTCTGGGTGCCAGGCTTGTAGGACATGGGGGGATGGCTTGAAACTGAAAGAGGGTAGATTTGGATTAAACATTGGGAAGAAATTCTTTACTGTGAGGGTAGTGAGGTGCTTGTACAGGTGCCCAGACAAGCTGTTGATGCTCCATCCCTGGAAATGTTCAAGACCAGGCTGGGGCTCTGAGCAACCTGCTCTAGCAGGAGGTATTCCTGCTAGTGGCAGGGGTTTGAAATGAGGATCTTTAAGGTCCCTTCAAACTGAAACCATTCTATGATTGATTCTATGATTCTATGATTTATTCAGTTGCATTTTGCAGTGTGCAAGGCACATGCTGCCATTGGTTGCAAATGCTTTGCAAACCAGAAGATTGATTTTATGATACTTTATCAACTCTGATTTGTAGAAACCTCAAACATTCAGGTAATTCTTTTATTCAAGACATTCCCCAGGTTCTTAGTATAGTAGCAATACATCTTCTGACACCAGCTGGTGCTTTTCAGATTTCTCCATCAGATAACAGGTCAGCAGGCTTCCACCCCATTCATTTGCTGAAAATTTGGAAAACTGGCAAATGCTGACAACTGCATTTGGCACTTGGGGTTATGATGTGTTTTGAGAAGCTGAGACTGCAGAAGCCAAGAGTAAAGCCCCCAAAGAGGGTGTTTAATGCTCCTGTGTGTAACTTGAATCCACTGCAGAGCTTCGTCACTTCATCATGAGCCTAAGATCTTACCTAAAGATACAGGATCAATTGGGTTTATCTTCTGGGTTTTATTTCTCTTTCATCTACTTAAAAAGGATGAACATGCATGTGGATGTATTAGAACAGTCAGTAAGTAGAAATGCCAAACAGAACTGCCACTTTGCGGCTATTGAAGTACAAGGAGGAGCAGGCTGGAATTTTACCTCCATATTCTAATTTCTGTGGAATCCAAATATGTTCCAAAATGCTTAATTAGATGTCATCAATTGAAAAGAAATTGTTACCAACTGCTGGAGTTGGTGGTTGAATTCACAAGGCGTGGAGGTGACTGGGGAAATGTACCAGGAGGTGGGATTTCCAGTATTGCTGTCAATTCAACCTTCTAATTTTTTTTTTTTTTTTTTTTTTTTTTTTTTTTTTTTTTTTTACTCTGAGACTCTTATTCTGCTTTCTGTTTAATTCAAATTATATGTCTAAACTGACAGGTCCTGCAATATTTCTGTCTTTAATCCTCTACTGGTCTATATATTCTACTCTATGCACATGAGGTGAGAATGTATAGGTATAGGAAACCCAGAGCAGCTCTTGCAAATCCTATTGCAAAATTCTTCATCACACAGTGCATAATTTGATTGCTTCTTTGCAGTATAATCAAGAAGTTATAGTGGTAATCTGGGAACCCAGAAAAATCTTTTGAATATTTATCTGCTGAGGCTGCAGATCCTCATATCTGTCAACAAATTTATAAGAGATTGTGGGACTATTTTTCAGGGAACAATCTGGTTTCTGCTGTAGAATACCTGAGCCTGTGTTTCCTTAAAGAAGCACCAGAAGGTGTGCAAGTGGTGCTGCTCCAAGGGAGATTGCTGTTAGCTCCCTGCACTTTGGCAGAAACTCACATCAGTTGGTTGAAGAAGCAAGAGGGAACAATGGAAAAATAAGCACGCAAAAAAAAAAAACCTGTAGGAAAAATAAGCTTTAGGAATCAGGGGACTGAAAGAGAGAAATATAACTTTTCTGGTAAAGCAAGCACAAACAGCCGAAGATTTATTGATTGTAACCCATATTGCAATGGTCCCTGAGCTAACACTTTAATAAAACCATGGAAAATGACAACCAAAAGGAGCCCCAGAAATCATAAATCTCAGTGTACGTGCAGAATGGTGTGGAGAAAATAATCAGCAAAAAGCAATCAACTCCATCTCAATTTGGAAGCACAGAAAGTGTCATTTGGGGAGGACTGAGGTGTAGAAAACCTTGGAGTGTTCAGCCTTGCCTATTTCAGATGGCAGCCAGTGCCAGATGCTTCAAAGAAAACATGTAGGAAATTCCACAGCAGTCACATGGGGGATAATCTGTCCCCATCTACTTGCCAGGAAGATCTCATGCTAATCTTTAAAATTTAAGATGTACTTACAACTTGAAACATCAGGTTTTATATTACTCCCAACATTCCATTTAAATGTTAACCAGTATAACTGGATAGTCACATTTTTTTTGAAACCTGCTAAACCTAATTTTTCTTGGAATTATGTGCTTATTATTTATATTTGATTTATTATTCTTATTTCTGCAATGATCTGAGCTAACCAGGTTTTTTCCAAGCAGCCATTTCTCAGTGTTCAAAATACCATTACAAGAATTATAAAAAGAAAGCACTCCCTTCATTTTTCAGGTTGCAGCCTACACACCATTTTCTTGCCTTCCTCAGTATTCTAGAAGAGAGTATTGATTTCAGGGATGTGGCTAAGTCTGTGCCTTTATGTAGGATCCAGTTTGCCTAATTTCCTCCAGCTTTTTGAAGATGCAGGATACACCTATGCTAGTAAATTAAAAAGCCTGGGACAGGAACTAAGTATTGGGATTTTAAGATTTATAGAGTTTAATTGGCAGAATGATTCCAGAAATATTTTCCTCTGACAGCTAACACTTTTTCAAACAGAGCCATTGAAGAATTTGCATGATGACAGAACCTAGGTGGGATAAAAAATTGCCATTGGTGTTTTAAGGGAAACTGTCCAGTTTTGGAAGGTAAGAGAGCTGACTGCAACTTGCACACAGGCTGTGCCCTGTCAATCAGCTTCAGTGACAGAAAGTTGTCCCAAAAAAATCCAACCAAGTGTAGGTATGTAGCCTTGAGAACCCATCTTCCACAAGCAAGTACATCGTATTTAATCAGTAAAGGCAAGTGCTCTTGAACTCTCTCCTGAGAGGCTGTCTTGTATAAATTGTGCAACAGGTTTTTCTCTTGGGGATATCTGCTGACCAGACACAGATCTCCATCTATTTTAGTCCTGGTGCTTTGTTAGCACCTGAAGCTACATTGCAGGTCTAATTAGGTGGTGTCGATCTAATGCTTTATTGGCTAACTCAAATAACTTCGGTATCAGGAAATCTACAGTCATATTTTCCTTTAATTTTCAATCACTCTGTATTGAAATGGATAGGAAAAATGTAAAACCCAAAATCTGAGTTCACAAGCTTTAATCTAAGTAAAAAGGGAAGTGTGTTTTTAAATTAATTTCTTCTTTTAGAAAGAACAAACACCAGCGTGTTTCTGTTGTGGCTAAACGTAGAGGTGTCAGTCAGAACTCAGGTGCCTCTGAGCAAACACGTACAATAAAAGGGCTCCTGTCCCATTGAGTTTAACCTGGAAATGAACCAAATCATCAGAGGGAAGAATAAAACAAAGACCTGGAAAGTACAGTAATGCGCTTGAGATCAAGAAACTGGCTAAAATGTGCTTAAAATGAAGAGATTTAGAGCAACAGAAGAATTTAATTAATCAGACTGTCAGAACTAACTGCCAGGTAAAATACATCTGCTGATAGATGTATAAGTGCTAGTAAAACATATCCTTCACTTCAGCAGCAGCAAGGGAAAGGCAGAGGAAGCTCTGGAGGAGCACTGGCTGAGGCGTGCTCTTAGCTATGCTGCTCAGGCACTGCTGATTGCATATCCTGACATGTGTGTCAGCACAGCCAATGAGCAGCAAATGCTTCATTAATATTTAGGATGACACATACTCATATTCATGTTAATCACAGGTGCTTTGTATTGGGAAACAAAAGCTACAGTGTGTTTAATGGTTTCTTGCCACTGCTTCAAAATACCACTACCATGTGCACTACCCTGCATACAATGCTTGGGACACTGCATGGAATCCCACCCAGCTTCCATCTCCACTTTTGGTATCACCTGTTTTTCAGTTTCTTAGTTTTGCTTTCTTTACACCTTACCTACAAGTCTATTAGTATTCTGAAGACTGTGTTCCTCTTATTCTTAAACTTTGATGGCTGTTTTCACCTGAGGTTTTACTTTGGTTGTCTTTTGTTCTCTGAAATCTTCATGAATCGGTAGCCACCTGGCAGTGGTGTATCTGAAATTAAAAAGCAACATACTCTCAAGTGCATTTTTTCCTGTTTTAAGAAGCGTTATTTTATAGTGTGTTATTCTTGTACAGACCGTGAGGATTATTCTGCTATAGTATTAAAATTAAGAGTCAATTAATCAAGCACTGCTAATAGGTACTTCAAGATGCTTAAAACGGGGAAAGAAAACAGATCACAGGCTTATGCCTAAAGCAGAGGAAAATTTGTTTTAACTAGCAGTTAATGCACAGAGCACCCTTATCTGAAAAACACTAAATAGTTGTTTGATTCTGAAAAAAAACCTTACCTTTTACTTTCTTATTCCTTTTTGTACAGATTTCATTGCTGAAATGAGGAATAAAGTTAACTCTCAAAATTATCACTGTACATGGAATTTATGCTGATCATAAATCCACTGACAACAATATCTATAAACTTCTGTTTCTTTCCCCCTAACCACTGCATTCTCATTATGCAATCAGCAATCAAGAAATGGAAATACTTCAAGGTTTAGCATTTGGAGATTCAGGTCTCCTTCTATTTTAGCAATGTTGCTACTAATCTGTGTAGCTGGGCTGGAGTTTGTTTGTCTTTTTTTTCTATAGCCCTGAGTTTTCCATTCCTGGTTCAGCAGCTCAGCTTCTGGATGAGACATGATGGGTTCTCAGGTCTAGATTTGCACACCCTTTATGGTTAGGACAATATCCTGTAACAAGGGATAGCATATGTATATATAAACACACTCTTAACTGTTACCAAATGTTGGCTATATGTAAAAAAAGTAGGTCACAATGAGAGTCACAAATTATGGTAATTGTCTGAAAAACATTAGCGTATGTTGTATGGATTCCAGCTTATTATTTGAAAAACATTAAACACCTGTAAAAAAGTAGGAGGTCATGATAATTACCCAAGATGAACATCAAGTCATGGAAAGTTTCTGCAAAACCTGTAATACTCATCATCTTCAAGAATGTTTCCCATAAGAATAATGTTGAAACTTGACTTCAGAAACATCAGTGTCAACATCTGTGCATCTTTAATAGAGTGAATATATTCTGGAGCTATTAATGAGTTTTGATTGCTGAACATCAGAATTGGAATGGAAAAAAAGAGAGAAAAAAAGAAAGTAAAATTGAAGAAAGACTTGGAGCAGTGAAATTCTGTTCTGCAAGTCACCCTGCAATATCTAAGAAAACCTGAGTGGAATAAACTATACATTGATTGACTGTAAATAAAATTAAATTCTGTTTGTCTAAGAAAACCCCAGCACCACTGATTTGAAGTGAAAATTGCTTTTAACTGATACACAAAAATGTATAAAAACAATAAAAATAGTTATATAATTAATATTTACTCATTCAGAATGCTTTTTTTTAGGGGAAGCATGGTATTCCTGAAGTGAATGTGTAAAGGTATAAATGTCAGACAAAAGTGATTGCAAAACCATTGCAGGGAAATGCTGTGTCTGAAACTGGGAACACTGGGCTGCACTGGCTGGTTAGAGGTGTCACTATTTGTGTGCCTGCACACTGGCCAGGATAAAGGTGAACAGCCAAGGAGCTGAGCCACAGCACTGCAAGTGTTTATGGCTGGAGATATCAGAAATGTCCTTTTTCAGGTGGCAGTTTCCTACATGGAGAGAAAAAATTTAGGAGTCTGTTAGATGGACTTCTGAAAATTTCTCTGCAGTGGTTTCTATCTCTAACTAATTGTTCCACTAGCTTGCCAGAAGTTACCATCCCTGTCACAATGGTGGCATAGGAGGATTTGAGTTCACATTTAACAATTCCTGTTTGTATTTTCAGTCCTTGTCCAGACTGACTTTTGCCCATGCTATGGAAGTTCAGATATCAGCTTGGAAATCACTGTGGCTAGTGCTGCTACTCCTCAAAATCTGACATAAGGTCTGGCACAAAGGCGGAAAGGGCAGAAACACCTAAAACACCTAAAATCTCACTTTCAGTTTGTTTCAAGGCATTTTGCTTTCCTCTAAGCAATCTTCAGCCCTGGCAAGCATCAAGTGGACAGCTTCAAACCACTTCCTGAAGGAGATGTGACAGCCTTGCTTGTAGTGCAATTGTCCTATCCCCTTATTACTCATTGAGACATTGCAGAAGAATGGTGCCTACCCAGTGATAATTGATTGCCTTAATTCACAGAGGCAAAAGTTACACAAGTAGGCAAAAGTTTGGAAAATGAATGAATGCACTAGAGGTTAATTTTCAAGCATTCTGAGTGCAAAACTGTGACATTGATTTTTACTACATATATTCCATTAGGAATAATTGGGTCAGGAAGACATTTATGCATTTAATATACTTGTATGACTTTCAGTGATGAAACTGGGAGTTGGGTTCAGATTTGAGTGTTATTGCAAGTGCCTCTCCACCAGGTCAACTTCTAAGAATAGTAGAATAAATATGACTTAATGCATTGCAGTAAATTTCACATCTTTTATTGACTCTAAAATGCTAATGATATCCAGGAAATCCAGACTTGAGAAAAATTGCTGTGATGTAACAAAAGCTTCTTCTATAAAAGTTATGGAACACATATGCATTAGTATTCCAAAAGTCTTTTCATTGTAACAAATATTCAGAATATATTTATATTCTCTAAGTAGATTTTAATGGACCTTTGAAATTCATTAGGGTGTTTTAGTCATCCTACCAAATAAAAATTAATGTCTTCTGCCTAAGGAACCAAATCCTGGTTGTGGGTCAGATTGCAGTAGGAGTGTGGTGGGTCTTTCAGCTATGTAAACCATCTGTGCCCTGAGTGCAGTGTCACAAGGGACTATTAACCAGGTGCACAAAGGAGTGAGACATATTGCTTACCACAGAAACCTTGGGCTGCAATTTCCAGAATGATGTTATGTCAAAAATGCCATCAACAAAAGCTGGAAAGTGGGAGGCTTTCAAGGGGAGGTGGGAACTGGTGAAAGGAATTCTCTGTATTTTCCCAGACAGTCCTATGGTGACCCCAGTATTATCTTCTGAAGTTATCCCTTAGAGTCAAGACCCTGACACAGTTCTCACACATCTGGGCTTTGCCCTCAAGCAGGATAAAATGTTTTCCAATGTAATAAACTGAGAAAAAAAAGTAGTTGCAGAATAAGTAGCAGCTGCCCATTAACATCTAGCAAACAAATCTTCAAAGTTTTCTTTCTCTTTTTGTAAACATTTTTAAGAAAAAAGAGAACATAAGAAAGTTTTGAAAGTACTGGAATGTTTTTTATAAATGCTTTCAAGAAAAAGATTTCTCCTTTCAGTAAGATACTTTGTTTCAGTTTTTCACAAATTTTGAAAACAGTGTTTGCATTTTGAAACTGAAGAGCCTTAAAAGTAGAATCACAGAATCATAGAATTGTTTAGTTTGGAAAAGACCTCTGAAATCAGTAAATCCAACTCTTAATCCAGCACCTCCAATTCCACCAATAAACCATGTCCCCAAGTGTCCCATCTACAAGTGTAAATATCCCCAGGGATGGTGACTCAGCCACTTCCCTCGGCTGCCTGTTCCAACTCCTTCAGTGAAGAAATTTTTGCCTAATGTTCAATCTAAACTTGTCCTGGTACAGCTTGAGACCATTTCAGCTCATCCTAACTCGAAGCCTATTCTTCTCGTCCCAAAGTTATCTCAGCTTTGTGTCCACTTTCACTGTGCCCCACTCAGCAACAGTCCCACACTCTCTTTGTTCCTCATTTTGATACTAATACAGTGATAGAAGCTCTTGATGCCCTCAGTATCCCTTACAAGTCTTATCTTCAGCTGGGATTTTACCATTCCCACACAACCATGCAATATTTCTAAATTCTTCCTTTGTAGTCCACCTTTGCTGCATTTTTGCACTGAAGTGTAATCATGAGTTCCCTGTCAACAAAGCTCTTATCCTGCCAGGTCTACTTGACATTCTGAGTACTTTGATAAACATTCTTGCTGATGGAGGAGCAAGAGGTTTCTAGTCTGTCACTGCACTCTGACTGGAGAGATGGCTGGACCTAGTTTCACCATTGCAAAACAGGCTCATGTAGCTCAGTAAGTCACAGGAAAACAGAATATTTGCCTATTGGTACTTTAAATAATTCACTAAAGAAACAGTTATTCAATCTGGTTGTTTTTCTTATTTAATATACCTATAAAACTATTGTTACTAATACTATATTATTATCAAATAACTAAAATTCTAGGTAAAACCTTAGGTAGAAATGCTGTCTTTGATACAGGAAGACTTCATAAAAGTACTGTTTCTGCTTGTTCCCAAGCATGAGTAGGAATGTGTATTTTGAGTGTTTCTGCTCCTCTTCCAAGTAAAGTTGATAACAGGATGTGTTGGCCCAAAACTTATCTTTCCACACACAGCCTGTTAATATCTGCTTCAGCTATTCCATCTAGTGGAATTTTACCTGTATTGTCTTCTCCCAGCTGAAATGTCATTAACCCTGTCAGGATCACTTGTTGTTCTTGTGCCCGTGCTTCAAGGAGGGATTTCACTGGTGCAATCCCACACATCCTGCTCCGTCTGCAGGAGCTGTCTTCCACCTTCTAAAATGAGCCTTCCAAATTTCCTCTCTGTAAGGGAAAAAAAATTAGAAAAATTTTGAATTATGTATCTGTAATTTTGATATTCATGTTCATTTGTCAGACTTGGTAACTTTTATCCTCACAAATGAAACCCTATTCAAGTAACGGCTGCATGGCAGTAGAGGTGATTACAGCCAGGAATTGCCTTCCTATTAGTGACTCTTATCTTTCTGCAGAACTTAAATGTGCCATCCCAGGCTGCCAGCCTTCCAAATCTTTCTTGTCCTTGTGCCAAAACTCCTCTGTATTAGTAGGTATATACTTCCAAATGTAATGTCAAAGAAAGTGAAAAAATAGAAAATAAATTGTCTAGTGTCAATTTACATAGGATATTAGGAAAAAAATTCTTAAAAGAAAGTGCTGTCAAGTGTAGAACAGGCTGCCCAAGTAGTGATAGAGTCACCATCCCTGGAGGTATGTAACAGAAATGTAGATGTGGCACTTAAGGATATGGAAGGATATGGCTTAGTGGTAGACTTGGCAGTCTTGGGTTAGTGGTTGGACTTGATAATCTTGAAGGTATTTTTTCAACCAAAATAATTCCACAATTCTCCAGTTTAAATATTTCTGGGTCAGCATCTCATCCAGAGTCCACAAGAGCAGAATCCACTTAGACCTGTCCTTTCATAGTCTCAGTCTCCTCAGTATCTCATCTCCTCTTCTGCTCTCAGTCTTCCTCTCATTTCAATGCTTTTGCTCTCATTTCACCCATGTTTTGCACCATTTTCCCAACTTAATGTCAATCATCACTCTCTTTTTGTCTTAAGAGAGTCAGCTGTGTTCTTAATTCAATGAACACAAACAGCTTCTGTCAATAACCAAATCCTGGGCTTGTGGTCTGCTCCTCAGGACAGAGCCCACAGCCATTCTGAGACATCAGTGTTACAAATATCTGAAGGTTTTAGTAATAATAAATTTCCAAGATTTAACAATTTCTTTTAAGTAGTTGTCTGGTGGTTTTTGTTTTTCTGGAACTGTGTTAACATATTATCACTGTCAGCATCCAGAACACAACTTGATTATTGCTAATTAACCACCTACAGAGCAGATGCTTAGCCTGAACAACACCTTTCAAAGGAATATCCAGAGGCTGAATTTACCAGGCACCTTTATAAGTATTAAGGACCTACATTTACCATTAAGCAGTAGCAAATTATTTCAGAAATGCTCTAGGTGAGGGAAAATAGCTAGTGGAAATAGAATGTTAATTAGAGTCAGGAAGTTCAGGGCCAGATGTTTCATGGCAGGGAATCATGCTGTCTACATGGTAAGGTATGGGAGCACTGCACTGTGAATCTGTTTGTGTAAATGAAGGATACTGAGGCTTGCAGAGGTGTTCTTCTCTCCCAACAACTTTGTCAAATCTATTGTGCTTAGCTTTGCAATTTACCAAGGTGGAGTGGGGATGTTGCATAAACATTTCTTTTAGCCACTTCTTGGGGTTTTGACATTGAACCTGCCACCTGTTGTGCTTGTTTTGGCTGGGGTAGAGTAAATTTTTTTCCCAGTGGCTGGGGCTATGTATGTATGGGGATGTAGTTGTTATTTGTGCTGTATACAGGATTGAAAATATAGAAATGTTTTTGTTATTTCTGAGCAGGGCTTACACAGAAGCCAAGGCCTTTTCTGTTTTCCGTACTCCCATCCTGGCAGGGAGCTTGGGGGTGCATGGGAAGTTGGGAGTAGATGCAGATAGGACAGGTGACCCAAACTGACCATTGCAATATCCCAAACCACATGACATCATGCTCAGTATTTAAATTGGGGAAAGAAGGAAGAAACTGTGTGTGGGAATTTTTAGAGTGATGGTGTTTGTCTTCCCAAGTCACTGTTACTTGTGATAGGGCCCTGCTCTCCTGAAGATGCCTGAACCACTGCCTGTCTTTGGGAAGCAGTGATTTAATTCCTTTTTGTTTTGTTTTCCCTCTGTGAGTGGCTTTTGCTTTCCCTATTAAACTGTCTTTGTCCCAATCCATGAACTTTCCAGCTCTTACTTTCTGATTCTGTCCCTGATCCTATGGGTGGGAGTGAGTGGGTGGCTGCATGAGGCATGTCTGATGGCTGTTGTGAAACCATGGCACCTGTACAATATTGTGTTATTGGAATTGCAGCTGGAATTAATATTGGGGAACATGACTACTAGTGCCAAGGCCTAACCTTCACTTTTTCTCCATTTACAGAGTGATCCTCATAATTAGGAAGATTTTTTGTCGCCAAAGAATTTCTTTGACTACAAAACACTGTTACACCTCAGTCTTTTACCTGAGTTCCAACTTTCTTACACCTGGTCTCTTTGTCAATAAGGATCATAATTCAGAAGACAGCATGCACAGCAACCCTGAAAACAGCTCTCCTCTTCAGTGCTCTTTTACAATAGAGAAGAATCTTTTTCCAACAACAAGACTCAGTCTTTTGAGTTACATTTGCATGTATAATTTTTTGCTCCATTGTCCCTAATGTGCACTTACAAGGTATTATTTTTGAGCACAGCTATAACTGATTGGAACACAAACCACAGGGTTTATCACCTCTTGGACTTGGATTTGTGTCTTATCCTTAGACAAATGCATATGGAAAGCTTTGCTCACTGCATTGCATATTGCAGTTTGTTCCCCAACTGTACAATACATAATTCAACAGATTCTGGTGTAGTTGTCAGCTTTTCCTCAGAAAGAAACCAGCTGTTTAAAAGGCTGAAGGAATAAAACATTTTTGGAAGAGCTTCCCCTTATGGATTTCTACAGCTCCTCTCAGCTCATATTACTAAGACAGATACAATAACAAATTTACAGAAAAGAGCTGAAATCTGGACTTAAAGCCAAATGAGGGTTTCTGCCTCTAGTGACTTTCCTCACTCTCTGATTTATGGTTATGCGTGTGAAATGGAGTGAAGGAGAGCAGCTTTGTGTTTCTTGTGTTAATTTACACTTTCTGTGTCTGGAGCTCTCAAGGACCTTTGTGTGATGATGAGTGAATCCCCGAGACACAGACTTATAAAAGTAATTTCATACAGCCATAACATGAAAACCTAGAAGGTATTTAGGATATGCCTTCACTCTCATTCCAGGAGGGAACCCTAGCCCCCAGTGCAGTCAGAGCATCTCATATGTGTCCTGCTCAATGACTTTACCTTCTGGAATGAACTCTTTCTTCATGTGGGGTATTCATGTCACAAGTCTTTGTTTGATGGCTATAGCATAGCCCTTTTATTTTGTCTCTCTGTACATAAGCCTTCACAGCTCTCATAATTTCTGCATTTGTCTCCTACCACAGTTTTTGCTGGTGGGAGTGTCCCATGTATGCATTCCATGCTGGTACATTCTGGGTTAGGGCACTTCATGCCACACATGCTGGAAGGCTTTCCTTAGTGCTCTTCAGTGCTAAAGTAAAATTTTTGCATGTGGCTAAGAAAGTATAGCCAAAAGCATATTTCTTGAACCCTCATGGCCATCAAAACAGCTGCTAAACACAATGTAGACAAATATGATGTATAAGATATAAAAATGCCTTTCTGAAATCTTCCTCACAAAGGCTAAAATACTGATAAAGTTCCTTACTCTCCAATTCCTCTTACATAGAAAATGAAGAAATATGAATTATGTTTCTCTTGTGTCTTCCTCCCATATTTCCCGACTAGAAAATACCATGCTGATAAACTGTAAATTAGTTATCCCAATTCTCACAGCTATTAAAAAAATAAATACATGAATTCACATCTCTCTTCTTTCACCCATGTGTGCAATAAACAATGATATCTCTTTAAAGCATCCATTACTTTTGTGAGACTTATAAATGAGTCTTTCTCATCTATACTATCTGTGGTGTTACAACTGAGTCAAGCAAGCAAAAGGAAAAGCTTCTGTAAGGCCAAACAGTTAAATTCCTCATGTGAATAGCCAGAAACTTCCAGCAATTGTTACCCTCCCATAATTTTGTTACCTAGGTATGAGACCCTGAGATAGTCTGTGTCCTCCTTACTGTGTCTGTGAGAGACAAAAATACCCAAGGACCCCAACCTCTGATGGGCATATAGAGGGCCAGTTTATCAACAAAAATATAATTTAAAATAGATACATATGAGATAATTTAAGTGAGAAACCACTCTAATATAGAAATAGGTATGTGATCATCCTGACCCTAATTAAAAGAAATACCTTCTCCTGCTCATCAGTGTGCTGAAGAGGCACTTTTTTGACAGAAAAGAAGGGAAAAAAAGGAGTATATACTTCTATCTTCTCTGTTCAAGGCTGCATAATGGCAGAATTGATCTTTGAGATAAAGAGATAGTATCTTCTTTGGGGGTAGCAGTGGATCAAAAGAACTTTTGGGAGGGTAAGGACAGGGGAAAGATGGACTCATCGTAAGAAAGGCATTGCCTCCTTCTGTAATGTCCTAGTCAAGATGCAGAAAAAGCTAACAGGACTACCAACACCAAGCGCCAGTCCATTCCTTTCTGCTTCTTTTGAAATGGAATATCAAAAGAATGCTTCCTCTCTGCACAGCTTGTCTTCTGGCAGCTGAGATGTGTGTCAATGAGCTTGTATGATCATGTATTTTGTGGAGCAGATCCTCCAGAAGAATTTGGCTGGATGATGGTGGCCATGCTGCTGGGTAGCAATCAGCAGTGTTAGAAAATGGTAGCCAGGGTCAGGATCTCATCTTCAGATGTATCTGTAAAATTACCAAGAGAGTCAGCACTTAGACACACGCAGGATGTTGCACTGTTGTCCATCACCTGCCTCCCAGGAGTTTCTTTCCTGCCATCAGCAACAAAACCGTAACTTTATTTATGGTTACCTGAATTAGATGTTTGCTTGGCAATCCCGTGCGAATCCTCCCAGGCAACACAAGAAGGAAAGACTGTGATACAACCTAAGCGTTAAATGAGGTGTTGGCCAGCATCATGGTTTTTGTGTACCTGAGGTTTTTGTGTTCATGGTGAGTCATAAGTCAGAAAATTGAGAAATCTACAGGCTTAAGATTAGACAACAAAGTTGGAGGACAGTAATGTTGCAAATCTACCTTGTGACTTTCAAGCACCAAAGGCAGAAAGGACCAATGGTGTAGCTGCATTAACTCCTCCCTTGCATTAACTCCTCCCTTCCCTGCTCCACATGAACTTGCAGAAAATCCACACTGAAAGGCATTGTAGCATGGGTGTGAACAATATCAGGACTTTTCATCTAGAAACAGTGGAAACACTTTTTAAATTATTTGGTTTGGAAGAGACCTAGTCCCAACTCTCCTGTTGTAGGCAGAGATACCTCCCACTAGACCAGGTTTTTCAAAGACTCGTCCAGCAGGGCCTTGAACACTTCCAGGAATAGGGCATCCACTGCTTCTCTGGGCAGTTACAGCCTTGTCATTCTCACAGTAAAGAATTTCTTCCTTGTATTTAGGACTATCCTCTTTCAGTTTGAAGCCCATGTCCTTGGGTGCTGCAATGCTGAGGATAATGTATGGCTTGTTTGTATTCTGCTTCTCTCAACTATAAAAAAGACAAATACAATTGAACATGGCTCCAATGATTGACTTATTCATGTTTGTGCAATGTTTTGACTGAAGATACAAATTATCAAGGCAGAGAGACTCTGCAGACACACCCCAATAAATTAAAGGGCTGGGCAATCTAAAAGAACATGAAGTTTAGTAAGGGCAAGTGCTGGATTCTGAACTTGCTACAGGACAATCTTGTACATACAGACAGACTGGGGAATGAGATTCTGGAAAGCAGTGCCATGGAAAGGGACCTGGAGGCCCTGGTCGGTAGCAAACTGGGTATGAGCCAGCAGTGTCCTGGCAGCCAGGAGGGCCAGCCCTGTCCTGGGGGCATCAGGCCCAGCACGGCCAGCTGGGCAAGGGAGGGGATTGTCCTGCTCTGCTCTGCACTGGGGCAGCCTCACCTCCAGTGCTGGGGTCAGCTCTGGGTGCCACAATACAGAAAGGATGTAAAGCTGTAGAGAGAGTCCAAAAGAGGGCAACAAAGATGGTGAAGGGCCCTGAGGGGAAGCTGTGTGAGGAGTGACTGAGGTCACTTCGTATGTTCAGCCTGGAGGAGACTGAGGAGAGACCCCACTGCTGTTTCAGTTTCCTCATGAGGGGAAGAGGGGGGGCAGAAACTGATCTGTTTTCTGTGGTGACAGTGACAGGAATGGAATGGCCTGAAGTTGTGTCAGTGAGGTTAAGTTGGATATTAGAAAAAGGTTTCTTCACCCAGAGGGTGTTCAGGCACTGGAACAGGCTCCCCAGGGAAGTCACAGTAGTCACAGTGGTCACAGTGCTGGACTGAGAAAGCTCCAGAAACGTTTGGATGATGCTCTTGAGCACATGGTGGGACTCTTGGGGATGCTGCTGTGCAGGGCCAGGATTCTGTGGACTGTGATTCTATGCTTATTGTTGTTAAGATAGACTGAGATTCCTGTTGTTCTAACCTTTAACCACATCCACTTACAGTGATTACTTTTTATCAGTCTTTAAAAAAAAGATAGCCCATTCTTAGATATCGCTGCCATTTTCAATATATCAGTAGTCAGACAGGCTTATCAATTACCTCAAAGTCAAACAGCTTAACAGCAAAAACCAGAAGTAGCAAGATTTAATTTGAATCCATCCAATCAGGCCCTACCAGGAAAAGACATACAACTTTAATGTCTGCTGGGACTTCATTTCTGCTGCTGGATAAGTTGTTCCTGGAGGAATATATAAGGACAAATTTTGCTTTTCATTGCTTCATGCAGTTCCATTGACTTTAATGAGACTGGAAAGATTACTTCAGAAGCAAATGTGGTTTTTATCTTTTTTCCATTAACAGGCTGTACCACTTTAATAAAATACAGGGTGAATGTTCTTTAGGAATGGCAAAGCACCTGGACATTCTCAAACTGTTGTCTCTGCCTGACTGATTTGTTAGCCATTTTTTTCACTCAAGTAATGTAAATGATGATGGGTGTCTGTGGCACAGATCTGCTATGTCAAGTATTAAATTCTTCATGTTAGAATTATCACTTTATGTTAAACAACAACTTAATAGTGTTTTTGCTGTATCTCTTTTAAATCCATCAACATGATACTGCCAGCTTTCCCTCTTAAATTACATTTTTGAGACCATTTCTTGTAGTTCAGATTCCATGCTTGTTTACAGTGAACACAAATCTTTTTTCTCCTTTGTGCTGTGTATGTGGCATGAAACATCCTCCACAGCTGTGAAGAATATCTTGTACATCTTACTATTTTCTTGCTAGCATTTCTTTTTCATTAAGGCCAGATTAAGCATGGATTCTGTGAAATAAAATTCAGTATCAGAGCATAGCTTATATATAAAGCTTTTGTAAATCAAATCTACAGCAACAATATCATGTTAATACAGATGCATTGAGGAATTATTAATACCAAAAAATGAAACATGCATTTATAGTGCAAAGTTTCTCTCTGTTTTTCTGAGTTTTTTCCTCTCCTCTGCTTTCTACTTGGCTTTAAAAAAAAAGTGCCACAGTAGACTTTTCAGCATTCGGTTTGTAGAAACTCATAAAAGTGACGTGATTGAAATTCTCCAGACATGGCTTGGCTTCAAAATGTAAATAATGTTCTGATACTGATTTCCAGAAGCTGACTAAAATCATTAAATTTGCAGCTTAACTGTTCTGGGGGAGAGAAATTTACGAGAAAAACAAAACAAAAACAAAAAAAAAAAGAAATAAAAAGAGGGGAGGAAAGGAAATATAATTCAAGAAGGGATGAACATTATTAGTCTCAGCAAGTTCAATCTTTTAAAGCTTCTTCCCTAAAGGACAAGCTTAAGTTTGCCTGAGCATTTTCCCAACCATTTATGTTTGAATTCACCATGTCTTAGCAAGATTTTGCAGTCTATTCAATCCAAGCTCAGGCTCAGATACCAATCAAAATAAATACTGGTGGGTAATATTGAATGAAGGTCAAAGTACCATGAAATAATAAGAGCAGATTTGTCATATTATTATTTCTTATATAATTATTATTTTTGCTTACATTTGCTATCCATTTAGATTTAAAAAAATTATCCACTTATATGAGTGGCATACACAAAAGGAGGCTACACAGCTTCAAGTATCTGACAGTTCTGAGGATTAAGAGAATAATTTAGTTTATTATGACTGTCTGAGTAGCTTGACTTAGCTGAAATGTGAAGGAGCATGTGTTGGGTACCTTATTTTCCACTGGAATTGCTCTAAGTGGGCCAAGAGGGCAGAAAGTCTGTTGCAGTAAGAACATTCATTACCATTCTCTGGAGCAGGAGGAAAAGGAGAATAGTGACAAGTGAAAAATGGAAAAAAAAAAACCGAAACAAAGCAAAGCAAAACAAACCTCTCCCATACGCACAATTTTTAAAATGAACATGTATTTAATCTGTAATATATCTCCAAGCACTGATCTAATTTTTTGTGACTGTTTGCAGGGTCAGCATGGTTATCTCTAGGGTTGCCCATCTCTAAAGAAAGGGCAGGTCAACCTCATCTAAAAAATGTTCTCTACAGCCTAGTTCATCTGTCCACAACTGTCCTTCACTTAAAACGTAGGGACGGGTGGTGTGAGTGTTGAAAGTCTATTTTTGAGTTAAATATGACAGACTTTCTTCAGACACTACTGCAGGACTGATTGTAGGTATCTTTAGGTCTTCCTGTCTTACTCTGGTACTCTTGTTTTAGAAGCAAATAACCCTGGAAAAGTAGAAACCTCCAGTGAATTCTCTCCTTCCTTTTATCCTCTTTCGCATTTTTGATTGTTCTATGGAACTTAAATGAGCAGTGAGGCAGAGGCATGTGTAATGACATATGAAAAGTGTTTTCAAACATGGGGTAGTCTGACAGTCAGTGATATCTGAATGTACTGAATGTAGTTCTTAGCTCTGAGGCCCTGATTTTCTGTCACATACAATTTTGTTTTAGTATTTTCACGAATGCTGGTGAATATCAGTCGCTTTCTTGCCTGGGAGCGTTCTGGATCCTGTTGTCACTTGCTATGTGAAGAATATCCTCACTCATGGGAGAGCAGTGAACCCTGCACAGAGGCATTACATTGCTAAACATACCTCTGTCTGTGTTTTTGCTTCTGTTGCTTAAACTGGGAGGTAAATCTCTGGATATGGCTACACCTCCCATTTGGTGAAGAAACAAAATCTGGGTTCCTCCTGAAGCCTAGCTTCTTGCATAGAACCATCTGGCCAATGATGGAACCTACAATGTTGATGTTAGTGGCTGGATAAACCTTCTTACAGTACCTTCAGGGTATATTATTTCCATTATGTGATTCACTTAGTCCTAAACTAGACACCAAAGTAGGTTAAATGAGTTGATGCGCTACAACTCATGGGTTTGTTTCTTCCCACAGCTCCAACAAGAGCCTTCTGCTATGACCTCATTCCTCTGCAAGAGTTCAGATTTAGGCTGATACAAATCCCACCAGATGTGCTTGCATCTCCCTTGTAGGAGGGCTGAACAAAGATTTTCAGAATCTCTGCATGTCCTTTGGTAGGTAAATAGAAAATTTCTAAGAGGGAATTCAGACCAGCCTGTGATGAGCAGGTGACAGAACTTCCATCGGACCATGTGCAGAAAAACCAGGGCACACACACAGGACAAGGAGGTGTTGCTTTGATTGCTCTCTGGGAAATAGACTGCACCTGAGCTTCTCCCTTGGCACTGTGAGCCAGCCCTGGGGGAATGGCCCAGGACATAGGTACCATGAGGAGCTTCAGCTGGTCCTTGCTCAGCACTGGGGACCCAGGAGTTGGTCCCAGACAAGGCTCTGCTGTTGTGTTGGCTCTTCCAAAGCAAGGGCAATGAGGACACTGAGCACAGCCAGCATTGCTGGGGACAAGGAGTTCATACAAGTCCCTTATCTTCCCAAAGAACTGTTTATGCCATAAAACTAACGGGTTTAGCAAAAGTGAAGAAGCAGATATCAGACTGTAAACAAATAGTTTTAATTTACTTTTTTTCTTGGGGGGATGAACTATAAACAAAGTAGAAATTTTCATTCACAGTAGAAACTGGAACAAGGTCTTTTCTTTCTTGCAGTAGGTATGTTTGGAAATCAACTCTTTCTGAAGGCAAACATCACTGTAATTCAAGAAGAAAAAAAGGATTAGAAGTTGCCTCATAACTGATGTTGCTCATTTGCTTACTGTAAAGGAAGAGAAATACAAGGGTCTTTCTCTAAATATCCTTCTCTTTCATAATTGATATTATTTGTATTCCTGCCATTGCTCTATTAACATGTGTTCATCTATTGTTAACATCATATCAATACAAAAGCAACAGGCTTCACCATGTGCTTCAGTCCCTAATAGCACTAAAAACAAACAAATCCTGAAATTTAAGATTATAGTGGAGAAAATGTACATATCAAGTAAATTTGTTTATTGTGGGTGTACTAACTTTTCTCTGTTTTAACAATATTTATTTGGGGTTTCTGCACTGGACCACCAGCATACTTCCTCTGTTTTACTTAATCTTTCTTTTCCCTTCCAAACATAATTCTTTTCAAGGATCCTCAAGCGCCATTCCTCTGCAGTCTGAAATTCAGTATCTGAGTTATATCCTGGGGATTGCAGTGGTATTATATTGTCAACAGGGCTGCAGCTGTTACTATCATGTGCAACACGTGTTTAGAGTACAACTTTTTTCCTTCTCTCAGTTGTTTGGGTTTGGGTTTTTTATCTTTTGATGGCTTCTTGGGAGAAAAGGAAAAAAAAAAGAGGAATTAACTGTAATCCCCAAACCACTAGATGAGACTTTCAGATGAAAAATATTAAGTACTTCAGTTGAGCACTGAGTGGGCAAAAATCCACATAAAAAAAAAAAAAAAGTGATGTCACCATTGCTCTACTGAGAAAATGTAAGAAAGACAGAAGGAGCCTGGGGATGAACTGTGAATGTATCATTAAGGAGTCCAGCTGAAATACTCAAACTGAGCAAGTTACAGCTCTCCCAACACCATTCCCCTTTGGCTTTGTCCCTTCCTGATTTCCAGTCCAGAGTACGGAGCATGAAACTTTTGCCCTTGCCACGTCACACACCAGCACTCCCGTAGAAAGGACTTTGTGGGAACCTGATCATTTTCAAATGAGTACTAGCACAAATGGAAATGTCTATGAAGCTGAGAGGGCTCCATTGAAATACTGTGGAAAAAGGACCTAGAGGATGGCTTAAGATTAAAAAAGTGAAATTCTCAAACAGCAACACACTGCTATAGAAGCTTATCTTTCTTACAGATAAGTAATTTTTGATGGGTAGTCTACCAGCAGTCTGGGAGTGGTTTCTTGAGAGATGTGAGAGGTAACTAAGAAAAAAAAAAAAAAAAAAAGATGTTATCAGAAAACTTACATTCATTTTTCAGTGATTCATACTTAAAACCAAAATATTTACTTAAAAAAGAGTGAAAATCACTGTGACTCAGTAAAGCAAAGCATAGAATTAAGCCCTTCTGTTGTGATTTCCTGAAATAATATCTGATCAAATTTCCCTTTATTTTCTCATGTGTTTAGTTCTGATGGAAAGAAATTTCTCCCTGGTATGGAGAAGACTTTAATGGAACTGATCTGACACTGGAGAAAGAGACAAGAAAAAACCCTATCATTTTGCAGAAATAGGATGATAAACTTGAAATCTGAAAATCATGTGACTGAGCAATAATAAAACAGTAGTGGGCATGTGACTGAAACCCATGTCAACTTTTAAAAAAACAAACATTAACAAAAATAACATCTATCTTTCCAAATTCTGGACTTATTTAAGCCAACATAAAATCAGAATAATTGTTTTCTTGCAAGACATGGTGGATGTCAATCTAAGTGTACAAAATCAGAGTCTATCTTCCTATATCAGCAAGAATAGAGGAAAAAAACCCAAAAAACAAAACAAAACATTGTGACAGATGATCTCCTGTTTCCTTTCTCACTGTTAGGTAAAATGGCTGAAATTCCAGATGGTAGGGTAAGAGCTCTATCATGATCCTTGACTTTCTGAAAGGAACCAGACAACATTTCACTAAGGATGCTGTGAGGAAGAAGCCTTTAATGAAAACCAAATTAATTTTTTAAAGGAGGCTTAAAATAGAGTGATAGTTCTGAGACACTTAGAATTATAACAAGACACTTAGAAGCAGAAACAGTTATTTTTCAATCTATCCAGATGGATGAGTGAAACTGAACAAATGTAGCTTTATTTTAAAGAAACTATCTAATCATAGATCTAATGCAGAAGTCCTTTGCTCAGTTTGGATTCCCCAAGAACTCACTGCATCTGCTGTGCATACCCCAGGCTCACCAATGCACTAAAGCAGAACAACCCCTAGAGACACCAAGCATGTACTTATTTATTAAAACACACAAAAACCCCACAAACAAAGCTGAAATAAAACAAAAAATCCTGTATTAGATGAACCATCAAGTTGTATGCAAAATGAATGTATGAAACTACAGGATTGCATTCTTGCTGCTGTCCTTCTCCACCATCTTGAAAACTCACCTGTATTTTATGGACTCTGCCTGTCTCAAATTTTTGCATTTCACACCAGTTTGCAATATCTTTAGGAGAGAGAACATGATTTTTTTTTCTTTCCTGAGATGGATTAGAAATCCCCAAAAATGAGACTCTGGGATTTTGTGCTTAACAACATTAGTAATGATAATATATAAGATACAGGAACTATCTTGGGAGCTGTACTTTTTATCTAGTGTTTTAGTGTTTCCTTTTAAAAGAAAACCTGGAATACTTAGGAATCATCAGACTCTCTAATGGCACATATTTGCAAAAGCCACATAGAGGAATACTTTACTGTAGTGAGTCAGTGTTGTAATCAGTAAGTAATTATTATGCATAATACTTTCATTGGGGTTGTGGTGATGACAAAATTGGAGAGCAGTGTTTTTGCAGACAGTGTACTCTATCTCCTTATGGCTCTGAATGTTGGAGGCAAGAAAATGAAGTTCTTGGCTCAGCAGACTGAGCTGTCTTAGTCTCTCTATCCACTCTTCAGCTTTCCCAAAGAATTCTCCTGCCAAATGAGATAAAACTAGTATTTCTAAAACCACTAAAACCTCATCTTGTAATGTCTGTGTAGTAACAGATTCAAGCACCTAATTTTTTTCTTTCACATTTCGTTTTCTGCAGGCAAAGCAGTTTGCCAGTAGAAATGGTTGGAACAATGGAAAATGAACATCAAGGATCCTACATTGAACAGGCCTTGAAGCCAAAAACTTAACTAATCTTTTCCATCTCTGATTCTTTGAAACTTAGCACTGTATGAGTACAAACTTTGGTTTTTATCATTGCAATTAATATGAATATATTTTCTGTAGTCTTGGTAAATAAAGGATATATATCTTCCTTCCAAATGTGAGACCTCAAAGTATTTTTTATATATTTACTGATATACCTAGCAAATAATCTTTCAAATTGGTTTAGAATAGAGCTTGTATGTAAAGACTTTAATGAATGGACTGCAAAATTACTAAAAAGAAAAAGGTGGATTGGAACAAAACTGATACATATGGTACCTACGATGTTCTTTCTGCATAGGTTTAGACCCACTAAAAGTCTGTCTAGAAAAAATAGATGGAAAAGAATATCTCAGGATAGCGACATTTCATCAAACACTAAACAATTCAAGGATTCAAGAAAATGGGACAGACAATGCTGAGCCAGAACTAGAACACACCCACTCCAAGAAAGCTCCTGTTGACTGTTGTCAGTAATCCTTGGGGAAAGTTCATATCTGCCTCTTGCATTCAGTAGCCTACTGTGAAACTGTCCACCATAAATTTGGCTGGTTTCTTCTTAAAAACATTTATTCTCTGGCAATGAGTTCCACAATTTAAGTATACCCTTAGGAAAAGTACTTCCTTTAGTTTATTTTCAACCTGCTGCCTGACAATTTCATTGACTGTACCTGTTTGTTTGACAATGCCAAAACTATTCGTTTTGACAATTTTTTCATTGATATCAGCTGTTCTTAAAACTAGTAGATAAGATTTTTCAGCACAGGCAAAGAAAAGAAGCCTGCCTGAATTGGAAAAAGTGGTTTTTTCCCAACAGATAACAGATAACAATTTGAGAGAGGCGAGACAGAGGTACCTAGGCTAATAACCAAGGTAATATGGAAGGAATTTGGCAAGACATAAATACATGCCAGTTGCCATTTGGAATTCCTCATCTTGTTACATTTTTCTTCAAGAGCTTAATTCTTGTTAGCTGACAAGAACAAGGTCCTTTAGTTTCAAGGACACTGCTCACTACATGCCATTGCTACAGATTGGAGAGTTGCCTGATACCAGAAAATGCAATGATTGAACATCATGGTTTCACACACAGTATGGGTCCAGTCTCAAGGAGAGAATTCAAATGTTTGACTGCCATAGCACATCCTGGAATTTTATATGATCTATGGAGAGAAACCAGATAGGAGGAAGAGAAAAGCTAAATTTGTTAGTAGAGCAGAAACATGCAATGAAGTGTAGTGTAGACTTATGTCTGTACTGAGGTAGAAAAAATGTTTATCTCCACTGCAGGTTATTGTGACCCTGAATACAGTAAGACTGACTCATGTTCCCTAGGATGCATTAAGGAAGAACTAGACTAATGAATTTGCTGCCTGACACATGTTGAAAAGTAACATATTATGGGAGTTTTCATATTACTATTTTATTTTACAGTCCCAAAGACTGTGTGCATTGAAATGAACTGCTGAGTACAGCAAATGATGCTCAGAGAGCTGCTGTATTTAAAACAGAACTCTTGGATTTTGCTCTGTCTGCTTTTTATAACAATTTTAAAAGAACTTTTTTGCAACATTTGGTTATTTTTACTTTTTTTTTTTTCTGTTTAGGACACTTTTCAAAGGACTCCACAGATGTTCACTGAGAGATTTCTATGTCTATTTTTGTCTCAGGAATATATAAATATCAGTGACATAAGTGCTTGGGCACTGACAGTCCAACTGAATTTCAACACTGCTTCTCACTTATTTGCATGGAAAAGGTTTACCACACGTAAAATTACCTGCTAAAAAGTGTTTAATCTGTGCTTCTTATACAAGATACACATATGAAACCTTGGAGAAAAAAAATTTGCTCATCACTTTTGGGTCTGTGTCTTAGGACAAGATGAACTGCTCCTTAAATGAGCCCTTTCCTCCTCACCAGCAGGGTGAACTCAGATCACCACCTTCCTCTGTAGCTAAACAGCTAAAGGTAGCTAAGGTGACTTCTGTCCTTCGCTCTAATTTCTCCCAGTTCTGATTTTCCTTATTAAGAACCCTTAAAAGGTATTGAAGCTCAACCAGTGAAACAAATAAAAAATTTGGTTAGCATACAAGTAGTGTGATAACTGCTTTTAAAAATGTCTTTTATATAGTGTCTTTTTTTTTATTATAAGCTCTAAACCTTAGGAAGCAATCAACACACAAAGAGCTGCATATTCTTTGTATTACACAAGGAGAAATTAAAAATGGACTTTCAGTTCTGTCCTTGTGTTGTGGGGTACATCTTAAAATCATGACACTCATGGATTCAAAATACATAATCCCTTTTTAGGAATTCACACTTGAGGTTTTGAAAGGTCTGAGTGAGCTTTGACTCATAAAATAGGTGGCCTCTGCATGTCATGGTGGAGGACATTGTAGAAGACTTCAAGGAGAGTGCTGACACTATAGATTTATCTATAACAATTTCTATCTGCTTTCTCCATCACTGGAGGACTAACTTTCTTTCAGTAGTCCATGGAAAAGGTTACATTGAAGTCTTAAAATGCTGAAACCGTGTCTTCACTAAATTTGTTTCGAACATGTTCTGTTTGGGTGTGGTTTACTTATTTTCAAAAAGAAATCTCTTGGGGATGTTGCAAGCACTGTGATGTCAATCAGTGTGCCCAAGAGAAGTGTACCTCTGTAAAAAAATAAGAAAGGACAATTATCATGGAAACATTGCATCTGAATTTACTCTACTTACAAATCATAATTCTCAGAAATGCAGTATCCTAAAAGAAGCCTTTTATTTAATGACAAGGCAATGTATCTTGAGAATAGCCTTATGTATTTTTCATCACAGATCTGAAACCCTATTTCTTGTAATTCCACCTCTTGAGTAGAAGGCAGAGCCATTTCCAGTGAAAGCAGAGTAGTCATGTGATCTGTGCAATTATTTACATCAGATCAATGTCAGTACAGACCTGGTCCCCTACCATACAAAATTTTGGTGGAGGACTCCTGATCCTTCTTGAGGAACTGAAGCTATCACACAGACACCACCATGCAGCCACCTCCTCTGCATTGCCCGTCCTTGGCAAATGCAGAGAAACTGCAGGATGGAAATGTCTGAAAATGTGCCCTATGTGCTATTAAGAGCAGGATTTTAATCATTTTAACATTAAAAATGGATTTTTCAAAGCAATTCCAAAAAGAATTTTTTTGTACACATTTTGTTCACTGTTTTGAAGACAGCAATATCATTACTGCAAGCAGCCCTTCACCTGCAGTCACACAAGAAAAGGGTGGAGGGGGAGACAGAAAGAAGCTACGTGAAGTGTAATAGTTACAGCCTCCAGCAGACTATCAACAGCTGCAAGGTTAATTACACATCTTACCAAAATATATTAAAAAAAAAAAAGAAAATGAAAAGAAGGGAAAAATCTATGCTTCAGAAATAAAAGATAAGAAATTCTTTAGAGTAATTATAGGCTGTTGAGGCCTTATGGTAATAATAAAGAAAAACATCTGACTGGATTTATGCTGGAGGAGACAGTGACAAGAGGAATACAGGTTGAAAAAATAATTAAAATCAGCTATCTTGGGTACGCTGTCATTCAGTCTCAGGAAGAAAAGAAATGCTAATAAAATATTAATAGGATCTTTTTAAGATTTTTAATAACATTCTTTTATACACAGGTAGCACTGCAGTTTGTCAGTCAAGAGCATCAGACACAGAAGTACCAGACAAACAAATGCATGAAAAATGGGAAGAAAAGAAAAGCTTTTGGGCAATAGGGTTTGACCTCAGAAATAAACCACCAAGACATTCAGGCAGGAGCTGTTTGGAGAGCATTTTGTGGAAAATCACTGACTCTGCTTTGCTTCTTAGAGGAAATTATAGCAAGGAGAAAAAGTTATTTCAGACTGACAGACACCAAATGTCAGCAATCATGATATAATCAGTGCAGGCTTTATTATATTTAAGTGGTTTGAAACTCGGCAGATTTCAGACAGCTTCAAAATCTGGAGGAAGAGTATGTCTAAAAGATGATCTTATGAATATTACATACACACGCTCTGTGTAGCATCACACATATTTTTATGTGATAAATTCTTTTGCAACTGTCTCTGCAGCTTCTTCTTCAGTGGCCCCTTAACACTGAGTGCCTTTCTTGAGCTGGCTTGCAGCTCCTCTGCCCTCCCTTCTTTCAAGTCTTTACATAAAGCCACATCTTTACTGCTGACCCAGCCCCTCTTTGTAATGAGAAAACAGTCTTTGCCAGGCCAGAAAACCACTGATGTCACTGTGCTCAGACAAGCTCAAGGAAACTTTTCAATATTAAAGATATGTTGTGGGGTTTTTCCTTCCTTGGAATGTAATTAGACCTTACTAGAAAATCTATTACCTTAGGGGTGGTTCTCAATCCAGTTGGTTTTAAGCAGCAGCTAGGACAGGCTTAGCATCAGGCATTTTTCTCTGCACAGAAGCTGCTGAGGATGACACACGCCCTGGACACGTGACACAGGGTGACTGCACCCTGTGTAATCTGCAGCTGCACCACATCTGTCACAGCTGTGGCAGCTACTGCACACCTCAGCACAGATGCCATTCATTTTAACTCCACACCTGCAGTGTGCCTGATCTCATAAAAGACCCTGTAACATCCTCTTTCCTTCCAAATCAGCACTCTTCCAACTCAGCCACAACTAATTAAACTGGCAAGTATTCTAAGGAGATGCAAGGGGAAACTGAGGGAAATAATTAAGGTCCTGCCCACGGGATGTGTCGCATGGTTTGTGATTGTCACTAATGACAGGTGTGTCTCTGTGCGTGGAAGGAGAATGGATATTTATTCATTACTGGAGTAAGCTGCCTTGGATATAATGGCTGTTGATAATAGTGCCTGTTTTAGGATTGTTTGACAGTTCTCATCAAGCGAAGAAAATGGTAAACCTCCAAAGCAGGTTGTTTCTTTGTAAAGGAGCAGGGTGAGGGAGGAGTGAATGTCAGAGCAGAATTTAGTTGTGTCTGGGAAAAAGGCTGAGGGGAAACACATTGTTGTTCTCATGCTGAAAATTTCTGGTGAGCATCTCTTATGCCACTGTGATTTATCAATTTGACAAAGAGGCCATCTTTGTGAAACAAAAGCGACCTTTACTGCAAATGTGAGAAGCTAATTAAATATTGGTAAATCCAAAAAGCCTGTAAAGCTCTCAGGTCAGTTAAGATTTGGAGCTAAATATTTCTGGAAATGATACCTTCTTTTAGCATATTTGGCCAGACTGCTTCAGTAGTGACCAAAACAGGTCCTGATGTGAACATGGACACCCTGTGCACACATGTGGGCTGTGCACCCATACCATCCCACACCTTCTGCTGAGAACAGGCTCACTACACACATTCCACACTAAAAAGTGGAATATAGTCCCCTTCTAACCAAGAACTACATGTCTGGCTAGATGGGTGAATGCTGATGAAAAGAATTTTGTGTATGTCTACATAAAGAGATCAGAGAGTCATGAGGGACAAATAGTTGAGAAAGAGGCTGTGGTGACACCACACTGCACATGACACAGAACAAAGAAGATGAAGGTTCCTGAGGCCTCACAATAATATTGCATTGCTGTGTCCTGTATTGATGGGGTCTCGTCTGTCAGGGCCATATGCAATACCCTAAGGGGGAGCAAATCATCTGGGGAGCCGAAGTTTGGTGTGGCAATAAGTCCTTCCCAGTCTTTGGTTCCCAAGGCCTAAATTCACAGCTGAGTCTCAAGGACATGCAGCAAATATGATATTGAGTCATTGGCTCTGAAGGATGAGAGAAAATTCTACAGAATTTGATAAAAACATATATGAGTATTTGAACATTTTGATGCAATGTCCCCAGTTATTCTTACAGGTTAAAAATTGCTACTTGAAACACAGGACATAATGGAAACATTTTCAGGCAGCTACGCTCAGGTTGAAGGGCAAAGTACTCAGGTGCAGGTAGCAGAGAGCACACTGATCTCTTCTGCTGGATGCCAGCACAGCCTCCAGACCTCCAGCCCTGCATGGAGACAGCTCCTGGCACCTGAACTGTTTCAAGAGGCTCCTCCAGCTGTGGCCACACACCACGCAAGTCTATGGGAAATTTACACATTGCTCTGCCTCAAAACATGGTGAAGGAATGGAGGAGCCATCTGTCTGCAGAGAGCTGACTGTGGACTGGCCTTCAGCAGAGGGTTTGTGGTGGCCTCTGTTTCCCATCCAACCTGCACACAGCAGACCTGTGTCTGCTACTTAGAGGCAGCAAAACGTACTGGTAAAGGGGAGGACCAGATTCAGGAGTTACTGAAAAAAGTACTGAAAAATGATGTGTTCCTGGACCATCACATGTCTTGGGAGGGAATAGTGACAGAAGACCGCTTGAAATGCAGAGGGTCAATTGAGATGGCAGGCTGTGGTTGCTTTGGTGTCTGAAGCCCACGATGTGCTGATGTCCTACGTGCAAACTGCCAGATTGAATCAAACCAGTTCAGTGTCATACTCTGGGTCTTTTCACAGATCCAGGCCATTTCCTCCTGATTCAGATATGGGTGTTAAAAAAGCAAACAAACAAGCAGACCAAGTAACAGATTCTGAGAAGCTGCTACCAGGGTTGGGATTTCTGATGCCTCTTATTGAACATTATTTACCTTTTGAAGCTCAGATGATTAAGTGCTTTCCAGAAATAGTAGATTTTAAATAGCATTTGCTGTAATAGTCAATAATGATAAACAAGCAACTGACACAAGTCTTAGATAAGCATATCTAAGATTTTTTATATGACAGTTATAAAAGCAGTATTTATGACATTGGATAAAATGACATCCAGGAATAACCAGTTCCAGAGACAAAGCTCTAGAAAATTCTTGTCATTTTTTTGTAAATGTACCTCTATAATTTAGAATTCTACTCCACTTAATTGCCAGAGCTATTAGAAATTCAAGTATTATTTCACAATTATTTACATTGATGTTGGAAAAGATCACAATAAAATGTAGTATTAGTATGATTACCTAAGCAATTAAGAAAGATGATGTTTTGAAACCACCTTCTAAATAATGTACATACATCATCCACATATCTGCATCACACTGATTTTCCTGAGTAATAAATTTGAGTAATAAAATGTACTGGACTCTGCAATGAGGATTCATCTCCCCACATGTAGCTGTTTATGGGTTAAGCATCTATACCTTAACTATTCAACTTTGGCCACTTTTGAGACAAGAAAAAGGAGCTATGGGATGACTGACCTCGCCCTTAAGCATGCATCTAGGGTGGTCAAAAAATTAAACTATTTCTTAAAATATTTCATAATATATTCCTAAAATATTTCTTTTTCTTTCACTAATGTACAAAGGACCTAAGAAATATATCTGTTGGCACACCCATTGCATGAATACATCTGACAGTAACTGTCCGAAAATAGCAAGTATTCTATTCCTACTTCAGTTCCCCACATATTTCCAGAGCAAAGTGGAAAGCTTAATGAAATTTCAGGGTTTTTTATGGGATTGAGTCTGTGAGATATCTGAAAAAAAAGTTTTACTATGTGCAAAGTAATACAAAAATGTAATAATTGTTTTGTGAACCCCACAAATGCAGTACTTGGCAGGCATTAAACCTGCAGCAATGAACCTGCTGGCTGAAAGTGGAAACCTGCTCCAAGTCAGAAGAGGCTCTAATCAAAATGGAATGTGTCAAATATCACTACTTCCTGTGCATGAAGATGTTTGTGATGGCTGGAGGCTGCTTTATAAAAGAGACACTCCTTTTTTACCAGTTTTGAAAAGTCGTATCTTGTATAATATAAAATATGACTGTTGATTTTCTTACTTAGGAGAGCCTGCAACAACAGCTGAGTAATTACTGAAAACAACTATGGATCTGGGATTTCTGCAGGAAGTGGACAGTAAGCTCTGAAACTTCTGGACACAAGGAAACTCCAGAGCTCCAGATTGCACTCTGATAAGCAGTGTAAAAGCTCTTCTTGTCCTCAATGTAAGGGTAGAAAAATTTTCAGAGTGTTTAGTAGCCTCATGATGGAACACAAGGACTGACCCCCCATGACAGCAAGTTATGTTTCATTTCCTGAGAGATTATCTTGAAATTTGTTGAAATGGAATTTTAAAAACACACCTATAGGTTTTTAATATTTTTTCTTATGCTTCTTTCTTAATAGTAATCTGAGAGGAACAATGAGGATAATGAAACCCAACAGACACAGCAAATTGCCCTCACGATAAAAAACATTTCTGCATCAAATAAACTATAAAGATGATATTTAAAATTTCTTCTATGTTTTTATTTTTATCCAAAATTATAAAATCTTTTAAAGAGATAAAGGAATTTTTGATTTTTAGTAGGGAAAATGAGTCTCAGACCTAGTCAAGGTCAACAGCAGTGCCTCTGCTGATCCATGTTATTTACTTCTACACTGATTTGCTGCCTTGATCCTCAGCTCATTTAGGCTGGAAACTTTCTGGCTTCTGTGTGGGAATGGCTGGGCCTCATCCTGCTGCAAAGCCAGAGAGCAGATTCAGCCAAGTCCCAGCTCCAGTGCTTGAGTCAGTAATTTCACCTTCCAGGTTGTTATCCAAGGTGATCCCAAGACTCAAGCCTGGCAGAGCACAGAAGATATTGCTATTCTTGTGTGGAAGGAAATTCTTCTGCTCAGATATATTTTTAAAATATCATTCAAATTGACAGATTAATCGCCAACACAGTTATCTTCAGACTTCCACTGAACCCTCAATCAGAGCAAGTTTTACAGATATATAAGAAGAAATTCTGGTGTAACTAAATTCAATGGCATTTCTGTCCTTTTCTATGGGGGCAAGTTTTCAAGCTGTGATCAAGGAAGGCATTAAAACAGCACAAGAAGTAGCATTATTCTTACAGCACAGAGGACTTGCACACATAAAATATGTCAGAAGAGATGCCACCAATCTGTTTTATAGCTGCTTAGATACTACAAATGACTCTAACAGAATTTAGAAGGATGCATGTTCAAAATGTCAAAGTCAAGCTTTTATCCCTGTTAGTAATTATCTCATATGAGACTCTTTCACACAGTGTACAGTTTAAGTTTAAACAGAAGAGAGCATGCTTTATAGATGCTATTTCATGTAACATATTTGTAAGGCTTAACATGTACAGTCATAACAAGCCATGCCTGAATTGCACTACTTCCCTAATTTTCCATCAGTCATTGCACGTATTTACTGTCCTTATTCTAAGTTGTGCACTTTATTTTCAAATGAAAAGATATTTACATATAGTGCGGCATTTAATTTATTAAACAGACAATCAGTGTGGGATTCCAAACTGTATATTCTGGATGTGGCTACAAAGTTGCAAAGCTTCATAAATCCAGCACAGAGAATTCTGAAAGCAAATTGGACAAAGGAAAACTTTACACAGACAAACCTGAAGGAAGAAGATGTGAGAGAAGACATTTTTTCTAAGGTTTACCTCCTCTACACTGATCTCTGGAAAACTGGAGACAGCAACCCAGGAGGAAAAGAAATTGAACTGGTCTTCCGAGTCAGGAGCTTCTCAATGCACTCCAGATGTTTCTGAGGTGTGGTAGTGGTGGTGTTTAACCCTGGTGGGCAGCTCAGTCCCACACAGCCTCCCACTGACTCTCCAGGGGTAGGATGAGGGAGAGAACCAGGAGGGTAAGAGCAAGAAAATATGGTTTAACAAGTAAAGAAAAAGCAAAGTAAAGGAGAAAAATAAATTAACTAACTACTTATCAGCAGGCAGGTATTCAGGCATCTCCAGAAAAGCAGGAGTTGTAATGTGTGATGGCTACTTGGGAACATAAATATCATTATGCCAAACGCCCTCCCTTCCTTCTTCATCCAGCACTTATTGATGAGCCGTGTCATTTGTATAGAACATCCCTTGGGTCACTAACACATTTTGTGTTATTAACACATTTTGTTTTAATCACAAATCCAAAACATTGCACCATGGCCTGTAACAGACATCTTTTCATTAAAATCCTTTCTTAGGATTTTTTCCTGCTGACGCTGAGAAGTTTCAGCAGCAAACGTAAACAATGGTTATCTGCTGCTGTGGAATGCTGTGGAATGGATCTGTGATTGGTCTCCTGTGGATGTTTGGATTTACTGACCACTCACGGCAGAGCTGCTCTTGCTCTCTGCTGGGACACAGCCCTTTGTTATTCATTCTTCTCTATTCTTAGCTTAGCTAACCTTCTGAGAACTCTTCCTTCTATTCCTTTTAGTATAGTTATAATGTAGTATATATATCATAAAATAATAAATCAAGCCTTCTGAACATGGAATCAACATCCTCGTCTCTCTCTCACCCTGAAAACCCTTGTGACCACGGTCACAATGGCCAAAGTCAATACAGATGCAGAGATCCTGTGACTCACCAGCTTTATTCCCCACTTCTCATAACACAGTCTTTGAGGATGCATAATCCCATTTTTGTGAAGGTAAATGTGTGATGATATTATTCTGCCCAGTACACACCTGCCTCAAGCTGTCTCCACCCAAGATGTAGGCACAAGATGTAACGACAGTACCAAGCAATGCTGCGTGGAGGAAGTTTGCAAGAAGATAATGTGGGCATCACTTGTCTTTTGTCAGATTGTTTCACTTCATCAAGAACAGAGTTAACCAGCCTGGCAATTGATGATGCACTGCCTTGGAAATCACTGTCTTTGGAGGGCTTGAGCAAATTCTTACACCTCACAGAAGTCAATGCCATCACTACTGATGGTGGAGGTTTCAAGTTTCTCCTTGAGGATCTGCTCAGGAAAATACTTTGTTCTGTTCCTTATGAATGAAAGAACTAGAGGATTTCAGGATATTTTTGTTTAAGCCAAGACACTTGCAGAGACATCTTCAGTGCTTTCTAGCTGAAGTTGATCTCAAGAGAAAACTGTGTGGTAGACTGGTGTGTGTGCATGTGAGTGTGAGTGCATTTTCATGTGGGAATTTTTTTCTGTATGCCAGAGCATATAATGCCACATGTTTAGGAGAACAACATTGCACAAACTGAGAACAGATTAATAAATTATCTAATTCATCCTCAAGATAATACTAAAAAATTACAATATGTAGTTCTTTTACTTAGAAAACATTAAAAACCTGTCAATACTTGTTCTTTCTCTTTTGTACCTCTTTTTATTTTTTTTAACTTTTTAATTTTTGATCAAGCTTTGCCTAACAATGCATTCCTGAGTGAGCTAGCACAATTGCTGCTGTGTGAGCACACAAATGCACAAGAGCTCTGTAGAGCATTCAGTTAAACTTTAGTGGGGAAAAACCTGTGGAAACACCTTTTGAGTTTTTCCATGGTACCTCCCAGTAACATCTTACCTTCTAGTAACCCTATAGGTTGCCTCTCTGATGTTATACTATTACTGCATGTCATTGTTAAAACAGACAGCAAAGAAAGATTATAGCAACTTGTGTACAGCTCTGATAAGGACAGACCTCACTAATCCAAAGTAAGGGCTGCCCCTGCTTATATGGTGCCATGTTGGTGATATATCCATGTTCTTTTTTTTCTGCTTATAGAAGTGTTCAAGATGGAAAACCAAACATGTTTAAATTACCAGCACTAGCTGTGCCAGTTCTGATTAACTCCAACGTCTGTAGATTTTCATCACCAGCAAAATTCTTGGCACATGAGTATCATGGTGCTGCTCGTGGTGTTTCCACAGCTTGAACTCTCCAACCCTTGCATTGATGACCATTATGTCAGATGGTAAAGAGCACAAATATTTTGCTGAGGATCTCATCTGAAACACACCAAATATAGCTGAGATTGAAGTACATATAATTTGTAGGTTCTGCAGAAAATGATTGTAAAACTGCTGATAGTAATGCCAAAGAAGCGACTGTGTCTGTTGCTCTCTTCTCTGCAGTGATGTGAGAAATTTGTCAAGCAGAGATGAAGTACCTTGAAGTTTCTTGCTCCACCCAGTGCATCTGCATGAGAAATCAATATTCACAACAGAGAACAGGACAGCAGGGCAGAGCTTGGGAGAGGCAGAGTCCCACAACTCCTTCAGCACTAGACCCCTTCAAGAGAGGCTCCTGCACGCAGCAGCCTCACGTGGAAGGGGAAATGCTGGAGCTGCCTCATTTCTTACAGCTGTCTCTGTACCCGTGGTACTGACTGCACAGCACATCTCCAATATCTTCTTTGCCAGCACAGGGAACATGTGAGGCACAAGATGATTTGGGAAAAGCATAGGGCAGGACGATACCTATCATCGTCCCAGTTCCTATGGGAGGCCTAAATAATTTTCTGATCAGCTCAATCAAAGAGTGAAATATGTCCTGCCTATGGTATGCTGGTTTCAGTAACAAAGTTGTCTGAAAGGGTCTGTGAGATTATACATTAGTTCTTAAAAAGGAAATAATGTCAGAAAGATACCCACTTTTAAATGGGTCAACTGAGACCCTGCGCATAACAATCATCAGTGGTACTCAGATTGCATGATTTTTACTCGTAAACTCTATAGGCATATCATTTTTTACAGAAAAAAAAGGAAAAGACAATAATCATTTATTAATTTCCAAAGCGGCCAGTGTTTAATTCTGCCAGTGAATCCCTATTGCTCTGTGATGAGTTTATTGAAGGTTATATAGAATAGCTGAAGTATTCCCACTCACCCTCACCAAATCGATAACGTGTTTCTGTCCAGAAGATGGCAAGGGAACCACTTTAGGTGCCTTTTTTATAAAGGCTCCAGGAGATGGAATTTTAGATTTATTCTTATTTAAATAAGATTGCTATTTTCTTTTAAAATAACACTTCTTATTTTTGAAACTTCTCAAAGTGCCAGTCATGTCTATCACTTGTCTGTCCCTGCTCAGAGCTTAATGCAAAGTCTAGAAATTCTTTGTATGAAAATTTCATGCCTCCAGGTGCTCCATTGATTATTCATGAAGCTTTTGGAGCTGTCACCATGGGAGCCAATTGGCTACAACTTATTTAGCATATTAATGACCTATATGAGTTAGTGCATGAGGAGACATATCACGCCACCTGGAATGCAAGTGGCAAGCTGCTGCTGACTCAATCAGCTTTGCAATGGGAAGTAAGGAATTGGAAATATTTTACACAGAAGCAGCAAATCCCTTGCACGCCCAAATGCATTCTCTCAAATTAGCATGCATGGCTTCAATAGCTTGTTTTCATAATATGTTCCTTTTATCCTCTGTGCATTTGGCCTCATTACAAAGCTCTCCCCTCCTGCCAGAGCACATGCCCCTGGAAAGGTTTAATAGGTGAGTCATGTGGTTTGTGAGACATTACATCAGAATGATTTAATACACCAAGGGCAGGGCTGTATGTCAGGTTCAGCTGCTGTTACTGCCGTTACAGTTTGTGTAGCAGGTAACTTGATGGTCTCCAGAAAGCAGCTAGATAATGATAACAATTAATTTTATGGCAGCAAGAGAGGGACTTCAGCTGAGCTAAGCACCTTTTTTATTTTCCTCCATTTGCTGCGGCGCTTTTACACCCAGTCAGCAGGTGAAGCGCTGCCTTAACATTTTGGCAAAATTAAAATGTTAAAGCTAAACAAGGAAACCACTGAGGGGGAGCCAGGAAGCAGTGGTATGAAAAAGCTCTGGCTGAACCAGAGGCAGCTCCATTAAATCCTCAGACAAGCAGTGTGAGCAGCATGCTCTGGCAGGGCTGTGCTGGACCCTGGGGTGAGAGCCTCCTCCTCCTGCCCCGGGCACTGCAAAGCCAGCATGGATGGGGGGCAGGAACCATCTCCTGGCACCAGCAGAAAGACTCAGCAGCCAGGCACTGCCTCTCCTGGTCACCGCTGCTGTATATCACTTCCTGAGCAATCCTGCTACAGGCACGGAGAAAATAGCTGTGGGTCAGGGTCAGTCAGAATAGCACCATCTGACCTTTACGTGTTTGAGATACTGAAATGCATTACTAAAGATTTATTAAAATTATTTGAGGCCACCTTTGGGGACAAAAGAGATTTGTTATACAGAGTGCGTGGCTTTGGCTGGCTGACAGGGATTTAGGGCTCCTATTCTCATTCTGCAGGACCCTGAGTCTCTGGGTGAGGGCAGGGTGACGAATGAGAGTGAAGTAAATGCATAGCTGTGAAAAATCAGCCTCAGCAAAAGTGGCAAAACACTTAAGCACATGCTTAACTTATTTTTACTTCCTTCATACCTACTGAATATTTTCTCTGATCTGGTACATTCATTGCTTAAAAATATTTCTTGATACTTACAGTTAATTTATTTAGTAATTAAAACAAGCAAGAAGTGAGGCTGTGGCTCATGGGGATGTGTTACACACCCACATAATGTGTATAACTTGCTAAGAAAATGCATGACCTAATACCCACGTAGCTTCTTCCTTGTGACTCCAGCACAGTTATAATAATCCTTCTGCAATGAAAGACCAGTACAGAGAACCACAGACTAAAGTACAGCTAGATCTGGGAGTAAACCCCAATGCAGAGCAGTTCAGATAAAAATACATGTGGGAGAAAATTCCACCACCCATAGGACCTCTGTGCTGCCCCATCTCTGCTATTGCTGGCCAGACTAACAACATGGAGCTTGCTCTAAAGTGTGTTGAACTTTTTCAGGACGTAGGAAGGGACCTGTTGCCCAAAAAGACATAATGTCTTCCTTATCCCATGTACTAGCAACAAAAGAGGCACTGGAGAGAAAAGCTTACTTCCAGAGATCTGTCAGATTCATCTGGATGCCAGTTTCCTAACCTTGGGGAGTAATAGTTTTTCTGTAATGATGTAAGTGAGCTTTCTGTGGCTAGTTCCCACTTTGATTCTAATTTTTAAATGCCTAAATTGGTCATAGGCGTAGGTTCCTCTTGGGAGCTGAGATTTTGAGACTTCAAATTTTGCTTATCCAAAACTAGGCAACTACATACCTTTGAGCACAGTCACTGATTTATTAAGCACAGACAACCCTCAGAGAGGAAAGAATGCCAGACACCATGAAGGCTCTTGGGGTGTCATACACCTAAATTTCCCCACACACATCTTTGTGAAATGAGAAGCAGATTAGAACAATTAAAAGCTCTGTTCTGGGTTTTGAAAGTTTTATACCACTGTTCATGATCCAGGATACCTGTTTTCCAGCAGACTTGGCACAACAAACCTGTTCTTGCTGCCCATGTACACAGTGTTCTGCACTCACACAAATTTCATCCAAAACTCTGCAGAAACCTCAGTGCCAATAAGGCAATTGCCCATCTAACTGGCCACCATTTCTTCAAAACAATAGGGAGAGAGAGAAAGAGAGAGCACACAGAGAAAGAAGCTCAGGGGCAAAGAAGAGGCATAGCAACAACAAGGGCCCATAATTCATAAGCCTCAGCCCTTTGTTTTACCCACCAACATCACCAGTACCCTGCCAAGTGGGAAGCATTTTCTGGACATAATAGAAAATATTGCTGCAATGAGCTATTGTGGCCCACCTAAAGGTTAACTCATGGAATGGAAGTGCAAAATTATTTGGGTGTTAGAAGGCGTTTGGATTGGCAGTTTGAGCTGATGTTGTTGTTCATATTTTGTAGTTGCTTTAAAAGAATCAAGGCTGGTTTTCTTTGGTGCTCTTAATTGTTGTTTGAATTTAAGTAAAGATTGCATGTAATCCCATGCATATTGGTGAATCCACAGAACTTACTTTGTTCCAGTGTAATAAAAGCTTCCTTTTGACTGTTCAGACCAGTGAGGAGATAAGTTAAATTTATGTATTATATAAAGAAGAAGAAATTTGTCTTTTTTGGAGGTTTTTCATGCAGGGATTAACAATAGCTACAGGTACTGTGCAGCATCAGAGGCAATGCAATGACATAAGGGTTTAAAACAACTGCATGGAATGATCTATGATGGTACTGATAGCAGTATAGAGTTCAATATTGAAATATTAGCCTGGTAATTAACCCTTTATATCCAAATAAATTCTGATTGCCTATTCACAACTTAGATTTCATGAGGCCTTCTTCATTACAAAATGAATAGCTGCTAATTTGTTGCATGTCTAAGTAAAGTTCCAGTAAATTATATTTAAAGGAGGGAGAAAAAAGGCCTTGTTATGAAACAGTCACCAGCTGGCCATACCATTGCAAGTGCTATTTTCTTCTCCTTTTTGAAATTCAAATTTTTTGTAAGACTTTTTTTTAACTTAATTTTTTAACTTTTTTTTTGTAACTATGAGCCTGTAGTGATGCATATAAAGATAAATGAATACTGCATTCTCATATACAGGGATTTGCATATTGAGGACATTGGGCTTAGGCTGACTATAACAGAGATAATCTTCCTGAATTTGTACAATATACTGTATAGAGGATCCTCGTTGTTGCAATATCACAAGAAAAGTAATAAAAGTTTAGATGGAAACATTTAGAACCAAAACTTCCTGAAACCAAATATTACCCTGTAGAGAAGTCCTGTTGACTCTAAATGTTTTTCTCTTTAAATTTTTCTATCTAAATGCCCAAATTGTATCTTTGTGCCTGATTCAACAGTCCACAGAGCTGTCAAAAGGGGCTGCTTTCTCCCTGCCACCCTGTGCTGTAGCACTCGTCCTGCTCTTATGCTGGAAAGGTAAATTCCCACGACTCCTTTGTGCCATTTCTGCTATCTGTAAGATCTTTTATCCATTCAATTAATTAATTTAGCAGACAACAGCTCAATACACAGAATCAGGAGAAATTTTTTTCTGTGGCACTGAGCCATTCTGCTAATCACTAAACTATCCCTCAGAAAAATCACCTTGGCACCAAAATAAAAGCATCACAATCCTACCTCCTTAATCCATTTCAAATATACTTCTGTCATGTTACCAAGTGACAGAGTTGCCACATGCAGTATGTTTGCTATCAAATATGATGGTTTATTTACTTAATATCTTCTTTCTGTTAGAGAGGCAAAGCATCTGCAGCTGCTAAAGACACTCGGATCTCAACAACAGACTGTAGTGTTTCTTCAAGATTCAATTCCCTGTATATTCTAGTAAACACCTGGTCTGAAGTCTGCAGATAGGGACCAGGGAAGCTCCTAGGTCTCAGATGAGCAAAGACATCAAGTAGAGAAGTGAACATGAAGCTTAGATTCAGCTGAGGACACTGTGTTCAAATGCTCAACTTCTCAGTCAAGGAGGCCCCTTGACTGTGCCATCTGTAGTGGGCGTCCCATCTTGAAAGACTTGGAGTTCTTTTTACTAATACATTTTCCAGAGGCAGAATTATGCCATTACTTTTCTTCTTCACATGACCTTTCTTGCAGTATGTATCTTACAGGTGCTGGAGGGATGGAGGGGAAGATCTAGAGCAATAACCATGTTGCAAGTAATTTGTTTTAGCATTCAGCTGGGCCATTAAAGGTGGAAATTTCTTGTCAAGCTAGAGCAAAAATGCATCTGGAATAAAGGATCTCAAGAGGGTATTTTCTCAGCAAAGGTTCATATGGAAGCCTGTAGAAGAAATGGGATGTTGGTCTGAACAAGGTGGTCATGGTGGTGGGACCAAACAGCACTTCCTTAAGCAGGATCAGAGAGGAAAGGGAGGAAAGCTCTTCCCCATCAGTGCATCATCTGCATCTGAGGAGGTCTGGTAGAAATATCTGTGGGAAGGGCAGGGTTGGAAAAGTGAAGGAAGTCAGGGGGGAATTTCTGGTCTGCCTCTGGAATGAGGAAAAGTCAGACATCAGCTGGGAACCTGGACTTGTTAACAAGAATATATAGGGATTTGTGAGTTGTGGGATTGAAAACAATAAGTGAAATTCTGTCAGTATCTAAGCTCACCCTTTGAACAGGGTTGAGATGGAAGAGAGGAGTGTGCCAAGACCATCATTTATGTGAGCGGAAGTTTTATAGTTTGCAATTTTGCTGACAGTGATAGAAAGCCTTGCATCAGCCTCACCATACTAGGGCTCTCCTGTAATGAGTTTATCACCCATACCAGGTTTATCACTATAATGAGTTTATCACCCTTAATGAATTTATCACCCACACTGTTTGGTCAAAGCTTTCATAAAACCTGGTAAAGATACATCAAAGAGTATCAGTTTAATCCTTTTAAAACAATCACACACATTCATCTTTAGAGGAAAATTCGAACATGGTCAAAACATCTTTTCCCTAAGGAAATCTCCTGGCAATTATGGGAGGTGTCCTGTCAACCTGTACTCCTCCCCAATATCTCCTAACATCTTAAGCAAGAGGAATAAAATGCTCTTCAGGATAAATAATGATAGTAGATATTATGGGGAATTTTCTGACACAAAGAGACAGAAACCTTAACTGCCCAGATCTTGCCTCTCTGCTTCTGATCTGTGCCAGCGCCATTTCATTCAGCAGTCTCACTGGTGCTGTCAAATGGCTGAACTGATCATTGTCCCCCCTTGAGACAGTGTGCTGAGAGCAGCCAGGCTGCCAGTGGTCAGCCCTGATGGTCTCGTGTTAAAATGGAACCCTCTTGTCTGTGACAGCAGATGATGCTTGATGGATGGACTCTGGCTGAGGTGCATGTTCCCATTCCACGGCATTTGCTTCTGTCCAGCTCTGGATCTTTGCACAGCCAAAGCAGCATGGAGGACTTTTAATTCAGGCAATAATGTCACCAGATCAAGTCTCAAGAGCTGCTGTTGAGGCTGCTACAGCTTGTAATAGTCAATCTTCATTTTACGACTTACTTCTATTTGTTAGGGTTTGGAAGCTTTATGAACGCGGGTGGCCAAATTAATCAGTAGTGTAACTCCCTGGATCCATATTTGGCCCACAAACTTGTATACATTTAGATATCTCAGCTGAACTTCTTTTGCTGAAGCCATTTTTACCTTAATGCAGGGCATAAAAAAAAAATCTAGCATTACCATTTCATCTACTATATTCTCTCCAGTGCCATTTTTTCTGAAAACAGTGGGTTTCAACAATTTACTCCTTTTATTAGAAAAAAATATAATTAAAAGGCAGCACAGTGTTCTTTTTATTATTTTTATTGCATAGCAAAAATCTAAACTGCAATGGCAACTGGTTTTTCTGCTTCAAAGAACTACATACTTGTAATTCTCAAAAAAACCCCATTCATAATATAAAATATTACAATATGAATTTATATGCCAGCCTTCTTGATCTGCTTTGTGTTCTGGTTGTTAGAAATTAATGGATCTATCTTTAATTATTCCAGGGCAGTATTTGAGTCGGGAACTAACATCCCATTGCAATTCCTTAATTGTAAGCTTTTACTACAAGGTCTCTGGTGCCAAAACTTCTTGCTAGCTCTACCAAGGATGCTGCATTTTTTCACGTCTTTGCATTGTATGCTTTTAATAAAGAAAAATGCACTATAGGTGTAATTTCATAGAGGAAATTTGAACAAAAACTCCTAAAATAGTTTGGAATTGCCCAGCATGCAAGAACTCAGATTAAATTGGTTACCAAAATAGCTATCTTGTCGTTTGGGGCCCCCCAGTATGCAATCATTTACATCTCACCAATCTATCGTCAATTTTCAGCTGGCATTTTCTCTGCAAGTAATAACCTGCAAGTGGTGTTTGCAGCAGATAAAGACAGCTGAAAGAAAAGGTAAAAGGATGAGGAAAAAATGAAAATAATAGTTGGTAAAAATGAGAGAGAATAATATAATTACTTGTATTTCAACAGTATCATGTCTTCCCAGAATTCAAGCTGTGCATAATAGCTATAGTGGAAGGGCAAAACAGAGAAGCCCCAAGGAAATGGGATGCAGAGGGTATTTTTTTAACCTTTCTGGGGAGCCTTACTCCACAAAGATTTAAAGCTTTTTAAACATCATGAGAACGTGTTGGCTGGAAAGCAGTGCATTTCAAAATGAAAATGCATTAATGAATGTCTCTTGGAAGAGGACAATCTGAAATATCTTTCTCTGTGGGAGTAACTTGCAAGCTGATTATGTGGGCTGATAGATATTCCATTGGAGAATGTTCAGGGAATGTTAAGGTTGAACGGCTGAGCACACAGAAGTTAGGAAATGCCACATTGCAGGATTCAGGAGCATCCTTAACTCTGCCTCTGGTGTGTATGTGCTATAATGTATTCATTACATATAATCTCCCAGACACTGCTATAAATACATACTGTCGTCCCTGATCTTAGATTTTACACATATCAGTGCATGCATTAAGTATGTGTACAGCTCTCCACCACAGCTTATTAAAACCTTGTATAAGACAAGTACATAATAAAATTTGTCTGAGCAAATAGTGCAGATTAAATATTACATTTATGATATAGAAAATGGCAGTCATTTGTTTCAATACATTATCCTGTGAGCTTGAAAGACTGAATGCTGCATGGATGCATGCAAATTAGCCATGTAGTTAGCTCCTTCATTTCCTGCAAAGCTCAGGAGGGCTGGCTTTGTTTCTGCTTGAAAATACACAGCTCAGGTGGTGCAGCAGACCGGGGCTTTGGCCATCCCCAAATCAAGCAGGACAAATAATGGGAAGGGATCTCTGTGACCCCTCATGAACAGTCAGCTGACATTGTTTTCTCTCTGATCCACAGGGCTTTGTCTGTCCAGTGAGTGCAAGAGAAAGTTGTGATTCAATGTGGCCAAAGTCAGAGCAGGGGATGCATTGAAGAGCTGACAGCAGGGCGATGGGGCACAAAATCTTCGTGGCATTGGAAATGAAGGAGTAAAAGGAGATTGGGAAATGTAAATGGTATTCACAATGAAAACAAAGTACATAATTAGTAAGGTTAAAGATCAGAGAACCCAGAGAGAGTGGAGGTTTTACAAAACCCTCAAAATGTATAAAACCCATGGTTTTTTCCCATTTAATTGACTCAAAATACAATGAAAGCACGTTTGTCTAATTAAATAAATGTCTTGTGGTGTGTAGAAATAAATACCAATGATTCTTAAATCATGGCCTTTGATTCTGGATAGAATGTGGGTTTTTTATCTGGGTCTTAAAGGATGTTTTTTACATTGTTTTAATTTTAACGGGTACTTCACTTTTTTCTGAGCTTTACCTGTCTCTCCATTCAAATGAGGGTCTAGTTGATTTTATTCAAAAGTAATCCTGTCCTGCTCTTTTTCTTGCTGACAGAATGAAGGATCAGTTTTTTCCTCCATCTCTGCTGATTCTCCTCTCTCAGAGAGCAGCCCTTCTGTACCAGCTCACTCCTCTCCGTGTCAGCTGGCTGCTGTATGGAACTTGTCAGGAAAAGGAGGGCTCAGGTCTTTGCTACCACACAGTCTCTGCATGAGAGTGGGAATGTCTCCTTTTCCCCGGTGCCCACCATGAAGTGTGTACATGCTGCCAGTGCTCAAGGGAGGCCTTGTGACTTTCCCCAGCAAAGCTGAAATATAAGGAAGATGTGGCCCTTCTCTTGCTACCCTACTTGTGACTCTACTTGATGAGATTTATCAGTACTCCTCTCACTAAAGTATCCTGCTTTTCCTATGAGCTGCTTCCTTTCAGGTGTTTTCTTTCCTTCTAGCACCAGAAACAAAATATTTCTGCAAAATAATCTCCTAGAGTGTGTACTTTATTTTTTCTTTTGTTCTTTAAATACTTTTATTTTCAAAGTGATTCCTGGACAAGTACCTGGTCTCTCTAGTTGAAAGGTCAGTTGGTGTACCAATCTCCTGTGTGAATCTGCTGTTATTTCACCTTCTGGACACTTCAAGGAAGATCAACACCTACTTCTGTGTTTAATGAAAAATGGTTGTACACAAGAAGTTAAATCAGTTTTATCTCCAGATGCAATTGTGTTTCTCTTTGCAGGACCTGCCAGCTCTGTGGTCAGCGCAGTGGAAACCACTGTCTTCTCATCAGATTCTTCCTCCTACAGAAAAGCTAGAAACTATTTTCGTTTATCCCAAATTATTATTTTTTTTAATATTCAAAGTACACAAGGGCAATACTTGGTCTCACTTTCATCACTGAACGGGATTGGGATTTCCAATAAATACATGCCACTCCATGTGGTGCATGTGGAGCCCAGAGGGCTGCTCTCAAATTGCTCCCTTTTGCACAGCACTGTCCCCAAACATTGTGAAGACTAGTGCATCTTCAGAAAAATAAGATTTAGATTCAAATTGACTGATGGTGGAACTCTGGAAGAATGTAGTAATGCCTTTAGCCTGCTCCCTTTGTGTATCACTGTGTGGGGTGTCATTCTTTTCAGCACCTACACTGGAGGTGTCTGGATCTCTGCTGGCCACCCCCATAGCTCCTGCAGTCAAGGGAGGGAGGTAAATTCTTGCAGGGTCTGATTCAGCTCAGTCTGAAAAGCAGAAAGATTCACACCTGACAGATCATCTCACACAGCATAAAAAAAATGGGTCAGGTACAAGTCACTATTATTCATAGAATATGGACAACTTCAACAGTAATAGCTAAATTAGAAATAGTGAAATGCAGGCACCAGGCTAGCAGAAATGTCACTTTAACTTTTGCTTTAGAATATAATTCTAATCAAGTCAGTTGGTTTTTTTTTTTTTGTTTGTACACTCATGTTCTTGGAGATTTTAATTGCTCACTGGTTGACATTGTTCCAGTTTACATAAAAAACATGCTTGAGGACTAGATACAATGCAATGTAGGACAGAGAAACTTTTTTTATCTTTACTGCAGCATATCAGAACTGAAGATCTGCATACTTTTCAGTACGTGCACCAGGAATATGCATTTTTTCATAGTTTAAAAAAATCCGATTTTTCAAGTTAATTTTAAGGAAAAATAATGAAACATCTTAAAGAAAGACATTTTCTTTAAGGTAAACCTTTGCTGTCTTAACTGTGTTCACAGTCATAATTTGCATTTGCTTTGCCCTTGTAGTTCTCATACATATGTTAAGTATCCATTAAGAGGCTTTCTACCAGTAATGATCTTAGATCCCAAGAGTGGACTTTTTCATGGATTCATCTCCATACTTATTATAAAACTGTTTATAATTACTCACTCAACAGCTTCTTGTTGCACTTATTACAGGCATGTCCTTCCATCCTGTGCCCAAAAAGACACTCTTTTAGGTCAAGAAAGAGAAAAAAATAGCTACAATACTTTCAATTTATTATTTTAATGATTTAATGCTTACTATAATGGATTATTTTTTGTCTGTTCCTTTTCCCTTTGATTAAAAAGACCTTTACCTTAAAATACAGCTCTATTTTATTAACCTCACTTCTCTAGTCACCTTTACTGTCTAGGAAGCATTCTTTATCCATGATTATCACTCAGATTCTGAAAAACAAGTATTTTCTCCATCCCAACCCCAGACTGCATAAGTGATTGTAATTTTTAAGTTAAAACCAGAGATACTCTTCTTCAAACACACCTGAAAAGCAGTTATGTCATAGGCTTCATTCTTCTGGTAATAAGATGGAAAAAGATTAGAGTTGGCATCTAACAGAAGGTAGGAGAAAAGAAACAACAACTTACAAAAGCTTGGTAGACAAAGCTAAGTTTAAAAAAAAAAAAAAAACAGGACAATAAAACAAGTAATATGAGAGTTCCGGAGTTTGTGTCAGACACGCATCTTGTTTGTCTAGTATTTTAATTATACTTTATAATAGCAGAAGACATGGCTAAAGAAAAAGCTGTGCAATGGTTACTGCTGCAAACTTTGACCAGTTTCCTCCCCAACCTGCTCCTTGAAACTCAAACTGAAAGTCTTTTGGTGCCTTTGGCTTTGCTGTGCTCCAGGAAGATCTAGGCCTGCCAGCCTAGCAGTGTGCTGTACTTGGCACAAGTACAAGGGAAAAAGAAATGTGGTAGGTTTTTCTAATGACTAATTTACACCAGAGATGCTGGCCTCTGTTGCTGTTTCTTTGCTGTTTCTTGATGACAAGTGTGGTGTGTGCACACATATACACACAGGGCAGACTTAAATAGCTCAGGATATATTTAGATCTGCTGGGGCGGGGTGATGGGGAAGGGAGGGCGGTGTGGGTAAGCCAAAACTAACACTAAAACTCTTGTCTGAGTGTCTGTGTTGTTCAGATGACCTTTTATGAGTCTTAAGTGTCTTGTTAGTGATTCTAAGACATCTTTCTTTCTCAGCGTGCTTAATCTCAGTCTGAATATCACATTCTCCAAGCATTCATAAAGACATGCTCCTTCTGATACAATTTCCATAGATGGTCTTTCTCAGATGATTCTCCAGTATGCTTTCAGCCTCATTGTCAAGTATACTGTCACTGTCATATTTTCTGAAAAATCTCCTTGCCTGAGATTTTGCTCCTGGGAAGCTGAGAAGCCTCAGAGAAAAGAAAAATAATATAATCTCATTTGCTTCTCCTGTGTTTTGCTGCTTTGGAATGTGTTTGGACATTGTTTACCAACAGGTGATTGTTTCATTGGTGTCTGATGTGAGTGTTTTCATTCATTGGCCAATCAGTGCCGACCAGTGTCAGGACTCTGGAAGGAGTCACGAGTTTTCAGTAGCATGTTTCTAGCCTTCTGTCTGTATCCTTTCTGTATTCTTTAGTATAGTTTAGCTAGTATTCTTTAATATAATATGTTGTATTGCATGCAATAATATATATAATAAAATAATAAATTGGCCTTCTAAGAACATGGAGTCAGGTTCATTCCTTCCTTCCAACGACAGAGGTCCCAGAAAATACAAGAGTATCCCATACCTAAGCTAAAATCTTGCCTTGACTAAATGGTTCCTCATGCTGAAGGTGGTATCTTGTACAGGTCTCCTGGCACATGGAGGGGGAAAATCCACTCTTACTCCTGATTGTCCACTATTTGGACTGGTGAAATAATTTTTGGTAGTATAGCAAAATGTCTGGGAGACTGAAAGAAATGAAAAATGGGTAAGGGCTCTCTAGTATCACAATCACAATAATAAAGGAAAATAGAATTTACGGTAAATTTCAGTTGGCTTTGCAAAAAGCTGAACTCCAAAGTAATTTCTAAAATGGACATTTATGGTGGTTTAGGCTTAAGTAATCCATAATATGAAAAAAAACACCCCAAACATATTTACTTTGAAAATATGAAGCATTTGGTAGTTTTATGACCATTTCTAACACAGAAATAATGAGGGATGAAGAGGTGATATTTGACAGTTTCATAGCCTTCATTTTGACAGATGTGGAGCTGGGAGGGAAGGGGACAAGGCAGTATATGTACTCAATTTCTTATTTGGCTTGGGTTTATCTTTTTCTTTAGTCCTCCTGCATTTCTTTTGGCACAGTGTGCTTTGCAGATTGCAGGTGATAAATCTCCCTTGCCACTGGTTAATAGCATACAGCTTTGGGCCCATTTACCTAAGAGGAGGAGGAGGATAGATCACTTAATGTCCTTTGGTATTTCAGTACTTATAATGTGCTCTAATTTCCTATTTGGTGTGTCACACTCTAAATATTTACAATCAATGTAAATTTGTTCCTGTGGAAAAAGAATAAATAGCTGTTTTCATTTTTCTTTCAGTCTTTTTCTTTCCCTGTTGATATGTAACTAACAATATAAACATCTGAACCTGAAAACCATTGCTCATGCATTATCTTTTGGTTCAGCTTGTAATTTTCAAGCGTTATATTTTTTATATTGATTCTCACTTGAGATCTAGATGCTGCTGAAAGATGTGGAGACAATCAGACAATGAGACAAATCTCTTTAATTCTCATGGCGCCATGGTCAATATCACCATAAATGATGAAAGTTATTTAGGGGTTGTCCCAGATTTTGGTATTTCACTTCTATGGGATCTGCTCTGTCATATTGTACCCCCCAAGATATTGCATCATCTTCTGGTGGGACACAAAGACAACTGATGCAGAGTCTGTTTGATTAACTTCATCCAATGGGTAGTCACTTCAGTTTTCAGCTGAAAGTTTTGTGCCAGACACTTGAAAGGGAACATTTTCCTTTTCTTCTAATATATTATTCATTATGTCACCAAGAAGAAACATTATTGAAATCTCTCACTTGTGGAGATAAATTTGTGACAGGTAAAAGCAGCTGGCATGTGTGCTGGGGCAGCCTTGGTACCTTGGTGCCTGGTGGACAGGCACCTTCTGAGCTGAGCACTCAAATCTATATCCAACATGAGTCCCCTTCCACAAGCTGCAGTCATACCACTGACTATTTGGGTATTACCTCAAATGTAAATTTCCAGGTCTTTTCCAGCTCTTTGTACATGTAACCCTAATTTTCTTTCTGAAAATTAAAATCTTACACAGAAATATGAAACAACAAAACATAGGAAAAATGTCTACATTTCCTCATAGAATAGCTTGTTGGAAAAGGATGTCAGTGTGTCAAAAAATCTATATAAGTATTTTTATCTCTTGTTAAAAAAATAAGTCTCAGAACAAAATGAGAACTGGATGGAAATAATGCACCTTTTTCGTTCCATCTTTTTGTCTTTTCATTTCACCAATGCAAGGCTTCTTTCTAAATGGTTTTCTTTCTAATGGTAATATCCTTTTTGCAAGGCTTTTAGCACAGCCCCAGCTCTAAGCTGATGAAGCCAGTCAGAAGTGATTTGCTTAAAGTCAGAGATACTGTTTTTGAACTAGTGCCATCATCTATTAAGTGATGTAGAAAATGTCACAATAACTTAATGACTTTTTTTCTCTCAAATTCTGTATACATACATGTATGTATATCTCTCTATACATATATATAAGATGATTGAATAGGACTTTGTGAAAGTGGTCAGAAGGTACTATTTCCTCTCAAGTTTAACTTTTTAAGGTCTCTTTGTTTTCTCACAGGCAGAGATATAGCACTCCTTTCATCTGGACTGCAGATATATATACATTTTCTCCTCTGAGCAGGAAAACAACAGAGAATCAATGAAAGTGTCAAATTCCTTAAGGAATAGAAATAGAAAGGTGCAAATAGAAAGGTGCCTACTGTTGCTGAAGCAGTTTGCATAGGGAGAATTTTGCTTTGGTGGATTTTAAATGCTTGATGATTGATGTTCAGAGACTCTTGTTTTATACAGGCACATTTTGTGTGAAATCACAGGACCAGGCCATAAAGGTCTCATTCACTCTGGTTCTGTAAAGGTTAAAAAGGAGACCACAGGGAGGGTTGTATGGAGTGTATTATAGGTACTTAACTGTGCAAACAACTCTGTCAAGGACTATTGGGAGCTTGTAGTCAAATTTTCCAAGGGAAAAAGTCAGTGGTAGAAGACTTATATCATATATAAGCTAAGCATGAACTTGCTGATGTGATCTCTTTATGTGTGGGCAGGAGGAAATTGAATTAGATACCTATAAACATGATTCTAAAACCAAAAAATAGGTCACAAAAGCCATTCAGATCTGTCATATCTTCTGCAAAACTCCTGTGATCAGGGAGCAATTCTGTTGTGAACAAATTGAAAGGCAAAAAACAAAAAAAACCCTTTCACTAAATAAGTCCTTACAGCAATGACTGCTCCAAACACAAACAACACCACCTGCTGAGGCTTCACAGTGCTCAGTGTTTATCACAATGCAGAAAGAAAAAATTTTGAAACAAGGGCAGAGGACCTTGATGCCTTGATGGCATCAGTCTATCAAGCCTTTTCACGGCTGTTACTGTATTTTATTTGTAATTTATGACCATGTTTTACTGAGATAGTTGTAATAATCCCAGTTGAGCTCAAGCCTCAGTGTGCTGCACCCTAACCCAACACATAAAATGGGTGAGGACTTCTTGAAGATCCCACCTACCTGAAGGAGCTGCTACTGACTCTGGCTCAGATTTTTCTGTGCTCTTGGTCTTCCCATAGTTCAGTGCACAATCATTTTGAATATGGCAAGAAAGTAAATAGTCAAGACAGACAATCATGTTCTAAACAAATAGAACAAATAAGAAAAACATCAGAAGAGAAAGGAAAAAAACCCAGAGAAATAAAAGGATTTTCCCAGTATCACAATAAGAGGGAGAAGTAGAAGTAAAATCCCTTTCCTTTCTCCGTGAATCATTTCAGAGCATCACCAGAGTTCTGGGCAGATATAGCAGAAACTCCACATAGTACACATTCCTTTCTCTTTTTTTATATATGTTGTTTTAAAGGCACCTATGCCTGGATGCTTCAGGGTTCATAAGGACTCGACTGTCACTGAGACACCATCAGTGAAGTGGCTCCAGGAGGGCTGGACACAGAAAGTGGCAGACAGTGCTCTGCACTTTGTCTTTTCTCTGAAGAACAGAGACCCCTTAGGTCCCAAATGAAAGTTCTTTAAAGCAATGAAGACTTGTTTTAATTAAAATCTTGGATTTCAGGCTCCTAAAAGGATGTGTGGAGGAACTGAAAAGAGCAAGGACAACATTCATCTATAATGCAACTTCATTGAAACCCCAAGAAATTTACTGAAGGTAAATTGGACCTCAAACATTTGCATATGGAAACATTTGGTATCTTTCACTTTTTGCTTGAAAACAAGCATTCAGTGAATTGTAAAACTTTTTATTTTAACAAGCCTGAAATAAACAGCATCAGTAGTCTTCCCTTGCTAGTCTGCAGCTCTACTCAGAGTTTCTCAAAATCTTCAGAGATGCATTAGGTGTTTCTACTACTTCTTTGTTCTCTTATGGGAAAATAATTATGGTACAATTTCTTCTCATTCAGATTTTAAATCCTGATTTTCTAATTGCATGTCTCTACATGCAATCTGGCCTTCAAATAAAAGATACTATTTTGTGCATCACACTAAACTTTCTAAGTTACAGCAGATTGTTCAATTTTTATTTTTTGAACTTGTAATTACGGCAATCAGCTTACCTTCTCTTCACCTCAATATATTATACTGCCCTAAGTGATGAATGTAATTTTAATCAAAAATCTTAGAGAAATCTTCTGATCTAATAGAATACTTCAGAAAACCTGTTGCCTCAAGAAACCTCTAGGAATTCAGACTTTCTTTTAGGACGACTCCAAACTAGGTTAAAGCTGAGATTGTGACTGGTTTTTTTTAGATCATGATGACATGAACCCTCAAAAACACTAGTACTGCCCCAATGAAACAAAAAAAAAGGAAATCAATGTTAAGATCAATGTATGAGCATTCATTTCAGACTCTATATAAGGAGATCTAGATATAAATCAATACAATTAAAACATAAATCAGGATTCGTTAATGATTAATAAATCTTGTAATAGGGGCTTTCTCAGACCTCAGTTCTGAAGACAGCAGAAGGAAAAAGCACAATGAAACAGCCTCCAGCCATTACTCTCCAAACATTTGGGGATGGCTAGAAGGAGTTGTGCTATACTGAAGAGTTTATTACTCAAAAAAGTGAATTCAAAGAAAGAAAGAAAAAAAGAAAACAAACAAAAAAATTAACAAACAAACAAACAAACAAAAGAAAAACCCAACAAAAAACAAATCACAAAAAACCCCCACCAACCGAACAAACCAAGAAAACCACAAACTGCTTTGAAATTATATTCAAGGATAGAGAGTTTGTGGAGTAAGTTGGAGCATGGGAGGTTAGACCAAGTAAATAAGTGACTGGTCATGGCAAAGCTAGGTCAGCATATAGAAGAAAGAGAAACAGTGGTGTGTTAAACTCCTCTGAGAACTTTGGACAATCCAGGTTGTGGATACAAATCATAAACTCTTTAAGCCATACAGATTTGATATGTTTTCCTTTCTTTTTTTGACATTAAAATATCTACAAAGTTAAATGTATCAGTATTTTAAAACAAGGTGGAAGTTGCAGTGAGGACTGTATTTTCTGCTGACACAATTTGACTGAAACCAGATTAATTATACCAATAGATGTGGGCTCTGAAAATCAGGGAACACCAAAGTTAGGCTGAATGTCAAAGTATTTTTGCAATACAGAAAGCACACTTATTTTCATTCTCAAACAGCTGGAGTAAGCTGTTGAGGAATTTGAGAGGGTTCCCCTACAGTGCTTTCCAGCTCCCAAGATAGCCAGAGAATATCTCATGATAATGCAAGTCACCAGTGTGCATGTGCTCAAGTGACTACAACAGGAAAGGATGAAAATAGATGTAGGCTATCTAAGAAGAATGCACTGAGAAAATAATCTCTTGTCTTTCTACAGGCATATACATATGTGCCCATCAGTATCTGACTGCAGCTAATTCTTGTCTCCATTTCATGAACTAGTGTCATTGCCTTTAAGTCAGTAACCTTACCATCAGAAATTCCACGGTATGTTGCAGATACATAAAAGCTGTAATAACAGCTCTTTAGAAATGTGAAACTGGTAAAAATATAAAGATGATTAAAACAAATTTTTAGGGATTTAGACAGTGTTCACTGTTATTTGTGGGAACCAGTACAAACTTTACTTCCTCCCCTTGTTTTACTAATTTCTTTGTGTGTGATATTTGGATATTTTTTTCTTTATTTTTTGACATGCTCATCCCTGAGGAAAAATACCACCATTAAAAGCTACTAAGACCTTCTAAAACAACAAGAGTTTTACAGTTGTTGCACTCATTTTTATTGTATATAACTGTTGTGTTGAACTATGTCCATCCTGCTACCCAAAACTTTGCCTGCACTCACAGTTGAGGGGCAAAACTTTCAATACCAGAAGCTCCCTTGTGGAGCTTCAGACAGCATAAACGTCTTGAACTTCCTCTGTCAGTGGGATCATGGAGTGGGAATCTGAAGCAGAAAGGCCCATGTTCAAGCACAGACTCCTGCTGTGCTGTGCACTTCACCTACACCCAGGAATTGATGCTCCCTGTCCCAAGGAAAATACAAAGGATGTGGGCAGGAGAAAACCTGGATTCTACTACAAAAGCACTCCACTGAGAAAGTGAAAAGCACTTCCTCCATAGTGTGCATGATGGAGAAAGAATAAATGCATATTCTGGAAATACGTAGGGCTGGGAAGGGCCTTGTAATTTGACTGGTGGTGAAAGTCTAATCCTCTTGCTGAGGATGGAAATTGGATGTGAAGGACCCTGCAAGCTCAGACAGTTGCCCATGATTTACACGATAAAGGTGTGTCAGGAGACTTTACCTCTAGGGTTTGTGCAGAACTGTCTCTATTTTCCATTTTAAGAGGAACTGTGCTTTGTGTCTGTGGAAAAAATAAAAACAGGACTCAGATATCATAGTTGTACTGACTTTTGTCATTTTAGCTGTTTTAATTAATTTCTTGTGCCAGCTGCAAATCTTTTATAAAGTCTATCACAAGAAATACTAGCATTTTCCTGGAAAACCCAACCTCAAGAATTTCTACTGTTAATTAAAATGTCATATTTCTAACAATTAATTAAACAATTTCTAGAGAGAATATAGAGGAGAGCAGATCTCTTGAGACTAATTTTTTAACAGCATTTTAAACCACCTAGGGCAAAATCAGGTGAGTTTCTCAGTGGAGAACACCTGGGTTATAAGTGTAGCAAGTAAAACCCTTGTCCTCTGTGAAAATTCTCATTTATAAGGATGTTTCAAGACCTTCTTTATGATTCTTTCTCAGAATTTTTCCCTGGTCTAGTGTCAAATTAGTTTTCTTCATTCATGATCATCTCTGATGTTATCCTTCGTCTCTGTGAGCCTGAACATAATTAGAAGAATTGATTCTTTCATGTCCTTCAATAATATATGTAATTTAATTGCATTCCCACTTGACTTTGTTTTTATTTTGAATTTCTATTTACAGCAGCTAGCTAGCAGTATGTTTCTCATCTTTGTTCTTTTGATACCCAGACACCTACTGCCAACAGATAAATGTTATATCTCTGTGAAATAGCCCACAGCAGAAATCAGCAGCTAACACAGTAGTAGAAGTATAGGTTTTTTCAAGAGCACAATAATGTGGCTTCATTTTTTGTGTGTGGTGTTCAGAAAAAATCTTCCATATTTTTATATTCTCAATTCCTTTAACAATCTGTGTAAGTAAGTAAATCAGTATTAGTAATTAGCAATTAGCATTCTGAAATTCACAAAATTCATACATTTGAATCCTAAACCAAAAATATAAATATATTCCTTCTGCACTGGGAATATTCCAGCCTAAATAGTAATTTCATTTTCTCTGAGGAATTGAAAAAGTATTGTTCTCACTTTCGGATGAGGTGTAAGTCATGAGCTCACTTGGTGTTTGGCAAGATACAGCCCCCAGTCTCTCCTATTCCCAACGTGTCCAGGTACTCTCCAGGTACATTCTTGGTCTGATTGGGATTTTTGCATGTTGGGAACCTGGACAATTACTTTGCATGTTCCTCCCTGAAATACCTTCATTCATAGTTTCTTGCTCCTCCTGACAGCTGCTTTAGCATTTTGTAACTAATTATAATTTTAATTAATTGTTCATATCAAATGTTTTGAAATTATTTTTTATATTCCCAAATCAAAAATGAGATAGCAAGAACAGAATGAAGAGACAAGCATATTTCTTTTGAAGTTTTAATTTTGATGTATTTTGCTGTACAAACAAGACTTCAACAGGCAGTTTAGCATGGCAATCTAAGAATCTGACCTTGCTATAAAATTCCTTGGGTAAAAAAAACAACCAATCAACCAATCAAAAACCCCCAGAATTTCTATTTTCACAAGTTCTTTCCATTGGAAGGCTATTAGGAGTTCTGCCTATGGAACATCAGATAAAGGCTGTCAATTTGAAAGTCATTACTTGACAGTTTTGGGGAAGTCTTAGGGAATTTTTACAACAGTAGAGTCTTGACATCTAACATTTTAGAGGCAGTTTCCTAGAAAGACAAAAGAGAGAAACAGAGAGGTACACCTTAAATTTAACAAGGTGAATATCATTTACTTTCCTTGATAGTCAAAGGAGAGTGAGGGGCCACTCTTGAAATGCTTCTTGCAGAAAATCATCATAATTTGGATCCACTCTTAGGAACAGTTTTTCTATTCACAACTTAGAAAATATTGGAAACTGGCCTCCTTTTAAAAGTGTAATTAATAATTAAACTGCTGTGGTGAGAAATTCCACATTTTGCTCCTCCCTGTTTTTTAGTGGGCTTTCATTTTTACAAAAACATATGTTATGCTCAAATACTCTAAATTATAATTTAAAGGGAAGACACATGAATTCTTCTGGTTTGAATTTCATTACACATTGCAATCCATATGTATAAATATTTTTATTCTATTTTGTTCTTATAACCAATGACAGAAAATCCCAGTATAATAACTGTAGTCTTGATTCTTAACCAGTTTTCAGTGTCTTAAGCCAGGAGATTTTTTTCCCCCTAAATTTAATAAAGTTTCACTGGTGCTGAGCCAATATTAAATATATCATAAGCAAATTAGTGATCTGTCAAAATAATAGTGATAAAATTATCTCCTTTTTTTTACTAACGAACAAACCAGATGGGCCCCAAAAAATCCTATATCAGCGTCTCTGCTAGTCACTGAGAATAACCATATTAGTGAAATTTTGTCAAAACATCCAGTTTAAGATGTCTCCTAGGCATAGCTGATGAGTTGTGACTGAACTGTTTGTTTCACTCTTGAAGGACAGCATTTATAATTCCCTTTTACCGTCACTTTATCCTAATTGTATCATATTATCACATTTATCACATTTTATTATCATTTTTCAGTCATCATTTTGCATGTGTTATAAATACTCTCAGCCCAAGTCACAGCTCACACAGATCCCAGTGGTCTTTAAGAGGTTTCAGTGTGGAAGCCTGAACCATGCCCAGACCCTTTCTGATCTTGGGTCAGAACCAGGGAAGAGTGGCAAATGGGCAACCACACCAGGGACCTTCACTTCTTCCTGGACAGATTAGAACATGAGGAGATGAGATTTAGTCCTGAGATGGATTTGGGGTTGGGAAGAGTCCATACCTAGGGGAAAGGGCTTGGAAGAGTATTTGATATTCTATATTATTTAATAAAGCTGGGGAAATGTGTTCCTAACTATAACATTATCTAAAGTGCTTCAAAATTAGAGGGGAAATAAAAGTATGTGAATGAGTTGTTTGAAAAAAATAAACCAGATTAAATGAAACTATTTTTCATCCTTTTTAATTAGTTAAAATAAATATATTTTTACTCTTTTGATTGTCTAATTCTTTTAGAACAAAGATAAATCTAGACACAATACATAATTTTGCCTTGAAACCTTTCATTTTAATGTGTAGGACTTAGATAATTTAAAAGCTTTGTTTATAAAATTTGAATGCGCAAGTATTAAAACTGCCAAATTTTGCCTTCAATCATCCACTAAAGTGTCTTTCTCCAGCAGCAAAACATGCAAATAAAATTTCTGAATTTCACACAAGCGCCAGAGAAGCTATCAGCTAAGAAAAAGTACCAGACAGGAAACTGCCCACCTCTCAGTTCTTGTCCAGCTTCCAGGAAAACTCCACTGACCATACTGAGACCTCCTCTGCCTGCAGGAGATTGCTCTGCAGGGCACAGAGGGAGGTGCTATGGGAGGACAGGTTTTCCCAGGACATTGGAGAGGGATGTTACACCACCCTCTGAAGGGCTCGGTGCGCGGCTCATTGCCCAGCTGAGGACAAGGGAGACCAGAGAGACCAAGGAGCTCCTCCTGCCCTCACCCTGCAGTGACCAGGCACACCGGAATGCTCACTGCCTCCTCAGCATCCGGGCTTGGGGGCAGATAGGAGGCTCCTCACCTCTCTGCTGCCCCTTTGTGCCTCAGCAGAACCCAGGATTTGCCTTTTTTAACGCTGCATACTGAACAATAGCCACGAGTCTGTACATGTGGCCTCACCCACAATCTATGCATTCTCCCTTTATGCTTGCTCTGCTGAGGATCACCTTCATTTGCACAGAGTGAGACATCTGTAATTTCAATTCCATAAAAGAAATAGAACACAGTCCACTTCCATGAGATAACTGCATTTTTCCACTAAATTGAATTGTTTTGTTTTCAGTTTTAAACCTTGCATGCTGGCACAAACTAAAACACGAAGATAAAAGTTGGTCTCTAAGAGATAAGTGTTATTCTTATTGATTATATAATTATCTAGAAATACACCACCACAAAGTCCTCTAGGTTTAATCTATGCCACATCAGAGCTTTATTGCTATTGCAGTCACTCTGTGTTACAGACAGACGGAGTAAGCATTTAATCAGAAAATGATATCTAGTTTCACAGCAGGGTGGGTTTGTGAGTGTGCATGTAAGCGTGAAAGTTTTTTCACTTGACTTAAGGGGGCCAAATGTTGCTCTTGGATATGTGCATGCTGCTCCTACTGACATCTGCATTTTTGCATATATATAACATTTCTCTCAAGGGCTCCAAAGGGAATGGTTTTCAAGCCCTAAATGCCTAAATTATTATGTGTATTGTAAGCAGTTATTTTAAAATACTAACTTTCTAAGCCTCAAAGCCATCTACTGTATGAGCTGTTGAAACAATAAGGGTTTAGAAAAAAATTCTTAAAAAGAGAAGTGTAACTGAGAATTTGAGTACTTTGCTCAAGATCTTACCCAATCTAGGGTCAAAGCTCACTAGTTTTTCTGTAGCAGGAACCATTCTGGAATGGCTAGACCTGACTAACTCACTAAAGGAATTCTCATATTTTAGAGAAATTCTAATTTATTCAAAGTTTGCTTACTTTATTTTAGATTTAATTACAAAATATGCCCTTGTTCTAAATTAAGTGCATCAGTTCACAGTGTTCCAAGAAGAGCTATTCCTCTTTAAACTACTATGCCAGAGTCTGAAATTATTTCTTTCTGTAGATGTACTGGTAATGAAATCAGCAGAATTGTAATGAATTTGGATGACTTTGTAGCAGCCATATGGCCCCAGAGTAACTTTAACTTCTTGCTCCATCAAAATCTACTGTCATTTATTTATTTCTATGTCCATTAACATTTCCAATTGAAACCTCTGTGCTACATATGTAAATGATCCTGCTCCACTTGGAGTTTACCTGCAGGTGGATGGGGGTCTCAGTGCAGATGCCCTGGGTTTGCAGCACACCCACAGAGGGTCTGAGCCCTGTGCCCGGGGGCTTCACCTTCCTACAGGTCAGTGGCCTTGTGATGCCTTGGGAAGGCTGTCCTAGAGCAGAGACTAGACAGAGCTAAAGAATAAAGTAGGGATTTATTAGGAGGCCTCAATGGATACACACTGGGCAGCACAAGGGCCCAGCCAGGGCTACACTGCAGATGAACCCAAAATGGTCACAAGAATGGATGACTGGGCACGAGGTCTCTCACTTTTATAAGTTCTGGTCCATTAGCATATTGGAGCTAATTGTCCAATTACAGCTTCAGCCCATGAAGTCCCATCCTTCTTGTTTTTCTCTCTTCAGTCCATGTTGTTTATGCTCTTGGGCCTGAGATCTGGATTGATTGTCCTTGGTCCCCAGCTAGAGAAGGAATTGTTTTGTCTCCCTACTCTGTGAAGTGAGCTTACCATCCCCTAATATGAAGCTCAGAACTACAGACTAAAGCAGCACAGAATCTGAAAAATATAAAAGCTAAAGCCTGAGGCATCATTACCACATTTGGGGTGAGCCATAATGTGAGCAGTGAGCAGTGACAGAAGGTGACAGTGAAGTCACTGGCCTCTGTGCCCTGGGAGCAGCCCTTCCAGGTGAGAAGGGACCAGTCAGTGACTCTCTGAGCTGGCACCTGACACCTCCCAGGCCCATGGCTGGAGAGACAACCTATTTCAAGAAAAGGCAGAATTGATAGATCTCAGACTAAACAAGAAAATTTTCTTTTAGACTGTGTAAAACAGTTACAATTTCCTATCAACTCAGAGCTAAAAATGTTTGAATGGAGGGGAAGGCAAGGTATCTGCTTTGCTGGGCTTACAGGGTAAAACACGAAAACAGGCAGGCAGTGATAGGGAGAGACACAGAAGTAGGATATTTAGGTTTTGAGGGGATTGATAGTTCTGATTTTTCATGTTCTGAGTAGAATCTGATTGCAAGTCCTTTCTCTTCCCATGGTTATTATCTTCAGTCCATCAGTAGTTACCATCTTTCTGTCAAGACCTCAAGCAATTTCTAGAGAAATGTGAAGAAAAACCAGCTATTAAACCAGCTGCTACCAGTTCTAGTTTTAGGTTTTGGACAGCACAACTTTTTTGTTCTAAACATGAACAGCCACACATGTAGATGATTCCTTCACACAGAACTCAGTCTTGTGACTCATTCTGCTCTTATAGGATAAACCTGGGCTGCCAGCAACCTACTCTTTACTTGATTAGGAGCAAGCAGTAAGTAGATAGGTAAATAAGACAACTGGAAGTGGTTTTTTGGGCCATCACAGCAAGTGTCTCAAAGGCAGTGAAGGGATTGACTGAAGGGGAACTTCCCAGAGATTTCATCAATTCCAGAACAGATGACAGGACTATCCAGTGTAGCCAGAGCTGCGTAGATTGACTCATCCAAGTGATGATGTGAACTGAGGAGTGCAATGCTGGAGAAAGTGAATCCATTCTGGTTCTGTGATGGAGAAAGGCTAGCAGACAATAGGCGGGTTCATAAAAGCCTCTCTTCATTGTAACTTTTGTCTTGAGAAAAGGAAGAATTGTGAATCAGAGCTGAAGCTTGTAGAGTAGAGGTTCTTGTATAAATTAATAGAGCTTAGTTTGTTTTATTATCGTTTTCTACCCAAACATGAAAATTTAATTTGGTTGGAGAAGCATTTGAAGAGGTCAGTTTGGGTTTTCACTATTTTGTAGTGTCTTTCTGATATGTGCTGTCAAAAAATAATCACTTTAACTTTATAAGGAAAGAGGGGTTTTTTTATGCTGTGCCCAACATGAAATTCAGTGAAACGATGCTGCACTTAGTGAAGTTGTCAGTAAGAAAAATAGTATCATTGATACAAGAGCAAAGCCAAGAACTGGAGTAAATGAGGATTAGTACCACTCTCCAATCAGCAAAAAACAAACATGAAGAAATCCAGTTTGTACAGTCAGGAAAAAAAAAGACAAATATTGAGTCCGCATATAGAGGTATCCCTGGGGATAAATAAGAGAAAGCAATAGCAAAAATCTCTAATGGAAATAAAAAGGGAAAGACGAACAATGCATGCTACTGCTACAAGCACTGGAAGAAAAGAGATGAGTATTTAATGCTGTTTTGTTGTTTGTCAACACTTACCAGAAAAGAAGGCACAAAAGAGGAAAGATCTTTCAGTTGCAGGGTGAATAAGGGTGCCACACATATGTCATAGACCAGGATTTTATCATTAGGAAAAGGAATATTTGGATGTTTTTGACCTACAGCTGGAGCTAAAGAAAAATAGGAGGCTGAGCAGACATGGGCAGATAAATATTGTGATGAGACATCGTAATCCCTGGCCTGCAAAATAACTCCTTTGGCACCACTGAATCAGCAGCCAAACACTGGTAACAAAAACTCTAAACAAACTGATCATTTAAGCTGTCTCCAAACAATCAAAAAGACTCTGAAAAAACAGTACAAGGAACTACTACTGTTAACTGAACTTTATATTTTAGTATCTGTTTGCTTTAAAGATCTACTTGCTTTATCCATGTCCAAAGTAATTTTTGATTCATGATGTGAGGATGTACAGGATGGGTCATTTAACCCTGCTAACATTTGTGATACCTTTGGTCAGGTGCTATTTGATTTGGGCCAAGAAAGATCTGTAGTTACCTAAATAGGACACTAAAAGGACATTCAAGCATCAAGGTGGTAGTGCAAAGTTATTTAGAATGCAGAGTTAGTGTGTCCTGGAAGTTAAATTATGTCTTTGGGTTCCTAATCAGGCAGCAGCCAAATTTCACCATGGGCAGCACCCAGTGTTGCCTGCCTGGTGTCTGTAGTACCACACAGTGGTGGTGGTTCACAAATGTCATGGGCAGTCCTCTCCCAGCTCTCACAGGCTGCCTGCCCCAGAGCAGAGGTAAAAACTGTGTCTTGTGCCATGAAACATCAGGGCCAAATTGTCCTCTGCAAAACAACCCAGGGACCCAGAACCTCAGCAACTTGTGCAGAAATAAAGAGCAGCATTCATTTTGTATGTAACATTTAGGATCCAAATATGTTGTGCTTATAACTGACTCCCTTTCTGAAAGAAGACATAGAAAATTATTTTTAAGGTACCACTTGATTAAAAAATGTTTACTTTACATTTTCCATGGGATGAAAACAACGGGTGCCTTCATTACATAGGTGACTTTCTTTGAAGCCATGCCCACTGGCAGGCTGTGATTCAATAAAAGCAATGATAAAGCCTGAAAGGTTCAGAAACTCCAGAGCATACATGTGAAAAAGCAAACTGTAAATAAGGCACCATCCTCAAGCTTCACTGTCCAGACACTATGGCCTGAGTGCTAGAAAGGAAGCCTCAGAGCAACACTGATGTGAAGTCATCAGCCCAAAACATTTGCTAGTGCAAGCATGACCTGGGAAAATTTTAGGCAGAAAGGAGCTGCCAAACATGGTATTTGGGACAGAGCAGCTCCATCAGTTCCCCTTCAGAGGAGAGGGGCAGTGTGGGACTTGCCATCAGACAGCATTAGGGAAAAGCCTCTGCTGGCTGCACCTGACTGAGTTCAACTCCAGTCTGTGAAGCTCCAGTGCTGCAAGAAGAGGAGCTGAAAAAGTCACTGCAAGTGACAAATATACAGAGCAGAGACCTATCAGAGCACAATGTTAGGTACAAACAAACTTCCTCCACATGCCACCCTCTGGTTGCATCACTTATGGGAGGTTTGGGGTAAAGAGCTGGGTTGCTTGAAGGTTTCTGAGAGTGCATGTTAAAGGGATTAGCCCCTGAATTATTTTTTGTGTCATATGTTTTGCTTTTTGTTTTGTCCAACAGATTAACAGAAGTATCCCAAAAAAGTGTGTCATATCATAGAAGGAAATGCAAAAAGTTTCAAATATGAGCAGTGTCTATTTTACGTAGAAATCTGTGTTTTATTCCAGTGTGTCAGGGGTACTGGAGAGAAGAGAGGTGTCCTCTTCAAAATCCACCTGAATCTTCTTAATGACACAGCAAAATATCTTGTTTGCACACTTTATACTTCAGTATATTAATACCTGAAATTCAAGATGCATTTCGGTTTTTTAAAGTCTGATGCGATCGAGGTGTAAAATTAACTACTTCATAAAAATACAGTCACAGTGCTACCCTTCAGTCCAGGTTTGGGACAGCAGTTACATGGCATTCACCCATTCTCTTTGCATTTATGGCATCCCCACTCTAGAGGAAGCACTGCAAGAAAGTGCTTTAAAAAAAATAAAAAAGTACTGCATTGTGTTTGAAAGAACTTATAATTGGGGAAAAATAATGAATAGATTTTGTGCTCTGTTTCTTCATCTTCCGACACAAGCAGAGGATATTTTATTATAAGATAAATGCACTCTTTACAATAAAATTTTAAGATACTGCTGTAAATTTGGATAAAGAAAAACAAGAGGTATATAAATAAATGTTCCATTAAAGAATAAAATGTGTATCCCCATTTTATTGCATTCTGTAACAGGCTCCAGCCACATGGTAACATTGCCCTAAGCTATCCCTTGTGTTGTATAAGCAGAGAAATTTTCCAGGTAATCCTATAAAATGTAGCTACTCTACTTGGTTGAAAATGCTGTGTATTTTCTCTGAATTGTTGGAATAGACTAAAAAGTAGGTATCTTTCAATGTTTTAAGTAGTGTTATGTCTTTTTTTGGTATTTTTATTTTTTTAAAAGTATTTTTTGGGGGAAAACAGTTTTTTGTCAATTTTTTGTCCATGGACTTTGTTGTTGCTTGAGAAAGAAAATGCAAAAACAACTACAGAAGGTCTTTTATACTTCCAATTTTTTTTTTTGTTTAAAAATAACTGTTCAGCTAGATTAAAATATTTTTTCTGTTTTTTCCAAGTTTTTTTCAAAAACTAAATCCAGACATTTCCATTTTCTACAAAACAAACCATTTTGTACAAAAACCTTGCATATAGATACCTTTTGGTGAAAAAAGTTCTAATCAGTGCACCCAAAGTACATTGCTTGTATTACATCTTTACAACACAAATGAAAGCTGTTTAAATCTTGAACACAGGATATCTCAAGGATATGTGATCCATGTAATCATTCCCAAATAGTGCAATCACAGTTGTCATTCTGAAACAAGCTGAAAGATCCTCTAGAAAAAACCTGAAAAAACAACCTCTGGTAGCCTTTCCTTGGTTACAAGGAGCATATGTGAGTTTATTATGAGATATTGTGAGAAAAATCCTTAAGAGCACCAGGTATTATAGAAAAAAATCCTTGTAACTTGACATTAATAGCATGGACTGTATTTTATGCAGCCTGTCTACTGAAAATACATAGAAAATCAGCATTTGGAAAATGGTTGAAATAACCACAGGAGCGGTTATTAGAGAAGTATCCATGAAGATTCATGTTACATACATGGATATTTGATAAGACATTGTTTTGATGATGTCTGACCAGACTTCATTGTTCTAGCATATGATAATTCCAACAGAGCATAATCAAGGCAGTTTTCCTTACTGGAGCAAAAATCAGATTTTCAATGGACCATCACAAGGGACTGACAGGGAGGATTCTTGATCACCAGCAGTGGCAATCACAAGCTTTCTTCTCAGCAATGTCCATTTTGCTTTCTGTGTGTTTTCATTCTAAATTCATGTGATGTTTCATGTTTACTGATACATTAATGTGGAAAGACTTCATACTAGCTTTTTTTCCTCATGATTTTTTTTCTTTTCAGGTAGTATTTCATTCTGTGTCTTCCAGCCCAGCTTTTAACTTTACTCCCATCTGCCTAGTAATGTGTAAATTTCTTCTCCAGTGCCATCTCTGCTCATACTTTCACAAGGGCCAAGACATAGAACATACATTAATGTCAACACTGTATTTCTATTCACAGGTCATATGGGTGCTGGAAAGGTGATTTCCATGCTTACCAACTGCTGGCTCATACATTACACTTTTATCCTTGACCTATCTATATTAACAAGGGAATAATCTTTGTTTTATTTTACTGCTCTATTCCTCTTTCAGAATATGAGATAATTGGTTATTGTCTTCTGGTGGGAACGACAAAGGGAAAAGATATTATCTGGCCTTTTAGGCCTTTCCACAATTGTTTTGCATATTTAAATTAACCTTTTGCCTTGGGATTTATCATTACCTTTTATGTGAAATGTAGCATTTATACAATGCGTTATGCATTTTGCCAGGTCTCACCTGAATATACTTCTTATCAACCCTGCCTGTGCCTGCTCAGGAGCAGCCCAGAAGTTCTCACTCTGAGTAGCTGATCCCAATCCTGCAGTGAGTCCTTTGACTCCTTTGGCTGCTCACGGATGTATCTCCCCAGCACCAGCCACCTAATCCCGTGCTGGCTGTGCATTTCTTTGGGACCAACCCACCAGTGAAAGCTCAGCTGCACCTGTGGCCCTGCCTCAGTCAGGTGGGAGGATCTGATGTGAGGGATGGCTTTGTGCAAATGGGCTTCATGTGTTCAAAGCCTCACAGCCAGCCTGGCAGCAGATAAAATGAAGTTGCCCAGGGGTAGCTTAGTGGTGCTCTTGACAAGGTGGCAGGGTTGAATTTTAAGTGCCCATCACCCACTACAGTTCTGACTTCGTTCCTAAATTCAAGTCTTGGAGTGTAATTATCCCCGGAGCCACTGAAGAAAAATATGGGGAAAACATTTTTCTTTTAAACTGCAGCTTTAAGGATGGAAAGCATTTTCAGTGTATGGAAATGTCTTTTAACCTAGCTCTGCTGGGTATAAAATGAACTTTATTTTGAGTGACAGTCTGCTATTTTCTTCTCAGAATCTTCAGTCTAACTCTATTTCATGGTGTGTCGACTCTCTATATGATTACTCCAATATTCAGGTGCAGAGAAGTAAATGTTTCATGAAAGTGATGTCCCTGTCAGTAGTGTGCATATCATCTGGCCCCCTGAGCTGTCAGTGAACAGATTGTAGAATTACCATTAGAATACAGGAGCCCATAGCTGCAGGCAGTAAATGGAGAGCCGGTAAGCATATGTCACCAGCGTGATATTTTAGCTTCGTATGAATTTGTAAAGTGGAAATAAGCCAGCAGTACCACAGCAACTGCTAACTGTTCTGACTATCCATGTTTCCACATTACACCATATGTTCACAAAATTTGCAGCAAAAAGGAATAAAAACTGCTTTCCACTTTTGCGAAATATAACTTTGTGAGATGGGGTTTAAAATTTCATTGGTCTAATGCTTTAGAGATGTGTTTATCCTGATTAAATTTACTTTTTAAGATATCACAGGATTTCTGTGGATGTCTACCTAGGAAATTATGTTTAGCTGCCAGCAGGATAAAAACAAGGCACATCTGGTTTGATCCTCTAGGGAGGAAGGTGTTAGATACATTTGGATTTCAAAGTCAAATTATGTTTTTAATCGTATTCAAGTTGCGGTTGGATAGCAGTCCATCCATGCAAGCAGAAACAGAGTTCAGTGTTGGCTATCACTTTTTGTTATTAACCTTGGAAATTTTTGTCATTTAAATTTGCCACAAATGTTTTGAATCAAAAAAGAAAGGCCCTGGGTCAGTGAAGAGGTATTTTTGCCTTAAATGTCAATTCTTTGTTCTCAAATGCTCATTGGACAAATTACAGGAAGACACAATAATTCTGCTAGGTCTTAAACCACCTTGAAAAAAAGAAAAACTAGTTGCATTGCTTCCCATAGCACATATTATACATTTTCTCATTGGTAGTAACATTTATATTAAAGAAAACCAAGGCTTCTCTTTCTAACTCACAACACCTTGTACAAAATAGCAATTGACAAAAATGTTGGTATTTGGACACATATTAAGTCTGAATTACATTCTATAGATACCTGTGTCTGTCTGCCTATTCTGGGGTAGGAGATGGGAGGCACACCACGTTGGGAGGAAATTATGCTTTCAAGAAATGCAAGACACTTAGAGCTCAAAACAAGATGGTGCAAATTTGGGATATAGAGGTGAACTAGATCAGGGCCCTGCTTCTTTGGTGGATAAAGCAAATGATGGTCTCTTTACCCAGGAGCTTACCTGGGGCTATGGCATGGCATTATTATTAGATGGTGAGAAATAATTTTTTTGCCCTGTACTTTGACATAGAACATTAGCTTTTGGTCACCCATTCCCAGTTGCAATATGCAATTATTCATCACCCATTGTCTTGTAGAGGCTAACAGGCAAAATTGTAATTATTGATAATGATTCAACCAATTAATAAATAGGTGGCTATTTTCTCGGTTGGAATGTAATAAATAGTAGTGACATCAGAGATATTTGAGTCTTGATAGCTAACAAGGTCATACCTTCTGGGACACATAACATACACAAAAACTAAAGATGTATTATTTTCTTTATGAAAAACAGAAACAGATGACCCAGTCAAGCATCATGACCTTCTGAGCATCTTTGAAGAGTCATTTATATGATAAAGCATTTGGACAAGTTCAGATTTTATTCCTTGAAGGTCAAAAAGCAAGCATAGCTAGCTGAGTTAATTTGTTCTCTCTGTGGGATTATTGCTATGCTGTTTGCTGGCCATCATTTAGAATTTTAAATCTAATTAATTTTATGTGTACCTATAACTTTTCTATGAGTGCCTTTATACAGCTTAGTTATGCATAAATACAATAATAATAATGTATAAAAATAAAGCAAGACTAGGAAGAGATTACAAAATGAGACACTCTGAAAGACAAAAAGGATGACTTGGCAAATGAAACCAAATCTTCAGTCACTGAGTGTCCTGTGAGGTGATAGTCTTACTGAAATCTGAATTTTCTCTTTTTTCTTTTTTTTTTAACCTTCTTTATGTGCGTGCTTGTGTGTGCATTCTGGTCCATGATCTATAACTGCACCAAATCTGAAGGTTCTAGTCAGTGGCATTGTGAAAAATCACCAATGTGCCTGCAGCATACTTGCTTGCTTTCAGCAATTTTCTTGGCTACAATCAGATAAAGAGATTTGATGACCTTTATTCACCTTAATTTTTCCAAACTGAAGGCTTGCTGCACCTTAGTATAGATAGAAAGGAATTGGTTCACACACCATAGCTGACAAATGGATAGTTCAGATTTGAGGCAAATAGCTGAAAGGTCAGTTTTTACTGTCAAGGTAGTTTGCCTTTCTCCACTCATAATGATTGCATAAATGAACATACCAGATCTCTTAACTTGAAGTGGAGACACTAATCACCATGAAACACACTTGACAAGCAGCTCTATTGTATGGATAATAAATAATATGTGTTTGTTTGTGGTTTTGTTCATTGCTACAGTTTCAAAGCAAGCACCTGCAAATTTGATTATAATCTCAAGAACATAGCTGAGCTTTGTTTGTTCTTCTTGAACTAATCAGAGCAAATTTGTGGTGTTGGTTTTAGTTAAAGGGCATTAATCCTAGAATTCTCATGCTATATGACAGGAAAACCTTCCATTCAAAAAGGTTTGTAATACAAGAGGAGATTAGTGCTTTCCACCCTACCTTTTCTATTAAACTTAATGACCAACTTATTCGTGCATCAGATGGCATGAAGGAAACTCTGTAAAATCTACATTTTGAATCAATATATTCCATTATTATCACATTCATATATAACATGATTGTACAAAGATTCGTAGAGATCTTTTTTACATATATTTAACTGTGTGTATTTAGATATATATATTTTTTTGGTAAAAAATCACAAAGTTTTTTATTGTGCTCTCGTGTTTCAGGTATCCACCATACAGACTTTCCACATAACCCTGGTTGCTGCTGGACAATTGGTTTTAAGCCATCAGTACCAAAAGTGACAATAACAAGCCAGTCTCAAAGGCCCTTTTTTACACACAGCTCCAGTTTTAAGTATGACGTCTCTGATATCATGCTTCTCTCTGTATACATAATTGTATGAAAAGAGGAGAGAAATCTTGCATATACTTTTAGGTCAGCCTGACAATATACACTTGTAGCTTTATGTTATCTTTTCTGACATATTTTTAGATCTTTTCATTGACTTTGAGAATAAAATTAGTATTTGGTTAAAGCTGATTGAGTTCAAACTTCAACTATGCTGAGTAGGAACATAATGTAATTTATCTCATTGGTTTTAGGTGGAATTATTTACTTGCAGAAATATCTTGCAAAACAAAGATATTTGAGGAACTTGATGTGATAATATTTTTTCTTTTTTTTCCTTTTTTTTCCACTTAGAGACTCAACTAGAAGAATCTTTCATTTTGACAATTTTAAAATAAAAATTGTAATTTTCTTCATCTTGAATCATAGAATAGTTTGGTCTGCAAGGGAATTTTGAAGATCATCTCGTTCAACTCCCTGCCACAGGGGCTCGTCCCTGCACTCAGGATTTCATCCAGCCTGGCCTTGAATATTTCCAGGGATGGGGCATCCACAGCTTCTCTGGGCAACCTGTTCCACTGCTTCACCCCCTCAGAGTAAAGAATCTCTTTCTTTTGTCCAAGCTAACCCTGCTGTCTTTTAATGTGAATATGCACTGTCCCTTATCCTGTCACTACAGGCCACAGTAAAAAGTCCGTCATTCTTCTTACAAGCGCCCTTTATATACTGAAAGGCTGCAATGAAGCCTCTTCTCCAGTCTGAGCAAACCCAACTCTCTCAACCTTTCTTCACAGTGAAGGTGTTTCAGCCTTCTGACCAGTTTAGTAGCCCTCCTATGGACCTGCTGTAACAGATTCAGGTCATTCTTCTGCAATACTCTTCATTCATCTCCTTTATTTTGTATCTAGAACTTAATTGCAGAAGATTTTTTTTTTTAGTTCTAGTAAACAATCCCCCAAACCCCAAGTATCTACCTAAGTCTAAAAGTGGGAAAGTAAGTGAGAATAGAACCATCTTCAAGTAGCCCAACAACCTTTTACTGGAGCAGCAAGGTGGGGAGCAAGTGGCAGTAGAGGGCTTCTGAGGAGGACAGGAAGAGCTGAAGGAAGGTTTGCTATGGATAACACCTGCCTAAAAGGGGGAAGGCTCCCTGTCTTTCACAGCCAAACTCTTTCACAGGCCATGTCCATCTGAATAAGGGTCTTTCCACCAGCTATGGGGGAACACAAGAATAAAACAGAATCTGATCATTTAAACCCAAGCACCAAGACAAACATGTCATATTTCCTACCATGTCTGCAAAGTGTTGAGATGTTCATGAAACCTTACCTCAGATTCCAATATCACCAAGGATTGCAGTGCACCAGTTCTTGCAGTTCTCCAACTCCTGGAAGCCTGGAACAGCTAAAGAATAAAAGAGTAGACATGATATTTCCTCACTATCAAAAGAAAAAAAAACCCAAAACACTGAAAAAAGTAGACTATGCAGGGCGCTGTAAAAAATGTAGACTATGCTGGACAAGGTGAGTCATTAATTCATTAATTTATTTTCTCCTTTTCTTTTCTTTTTTAACTTAGGTATTTCTGTGAAGCAAATTTTTTCTTAAACCTCTACTGCTTTTTAATTACAGCATCACAAGTAAAAACTTTGCAAAACATTTGTCTCTGTTTGTGTTTGTACACATTATGAAGCAATACTTTAAAAAAGAAATCTATAGAGGATTTGCTACCCAGGCTGAGGCCTCATTTGACAAATTCTCTCTGAGATCTACCGTATAGATGTATAACAAATCCTGAAGATGGGGTTTGCTCTGGAAATGCTAACAGAACTTTTGCCATAATTACAGCATGTTACTATAAATACATGTCTGTGTAGCATACACATGTACTGGACCCACGTACATATGCTGTCTGCAGGGTTTATTAGTCATAAGGCATTTAATGTTTGATGATTTTTCAGGAGTAGAGATGCCACAGCCGTGTCCTGAACACATTCTAACAACAGAGACAATAATACAATTATTACTACATGTATTGTGACAGATTCACACAGCTGCCACTTTTGATGATGTATTGATACAACACCCTGCAAGAACAAGCAACTAACTAATGTATATTGCAAAAGATAAACCTGCAATAGTAGGAATTGTGCTTTATTTAATGAAGAAAAAGACAAACATGCAGACGACAGAACTATCTCAATTACATGTTTTCTAGCATCTCACATGATTCTCTCCAAAGCAGGTTATAACCACATTTATGCTTTGTAGGAAAAAAAAGGAATAACAACCCACTCCCCAACCACCCCCCTCCCAAAGTTATTTAGAAAGAAAGGAGCATCCGCTCAGGTGCCCCAGCACACATTACTCCTGCTCTGTGTGAGAAGGAGGCAAGAGCTCCATTACAGTGTGACATCCCTTCGGGGCATTGTCGCCGTTGTCAATCAAAACAAGTTTTTCACGAACACATTTACTAAGAGAACCTTGTCTTTTTGCAAGGGGCCACTGTCAAGACTTGTTAAGAATAAACAAGGCAAGACCATTCCCGTTTACATTTGACATCAGAAGGATGCACATTTAGCTGCTTCTCTGGCTCAGCCTCTCCAGTGGGCAGAATCCCAGAATATGCTGAAGCAGAAAAGCCTGATATGTAAAGACAGGCTTGGAGTGAGTCAGTGAAATATGAAGAGAGCATACAGGATAAGGAGACCACGTTAGTGTGGGGAGGCCAGCAAGGGAGCTTATCTGTTAAGTTTTCTGTAACACTAATTGCAGTTTCTTTCATCAAGATGAAGACATCTCAAAAGATAAACTAAATAATTCTATATATGCAAAACCGTAGTAATTCCTGATGGCTAATATACAGCTTACTGGTCTTATTCTGCAGCTCTGGAAGGGCAGAGCTTATTCTAAATCACCAGAATTGGTTTTATCTTGAGTTTTAGTAATAATCAGTGCTTAGTCTTAAAGAGTAAATCCTCAGAGTCATGAGTTCCTAAGATAATCCCATGCTTTATTACAGTAAAAAGCAGGATTTTTGTTGTTATGGTCAAAAATGAGCCTTACAGTTTCCCCGGGGTTCCTAAATAGAAAGGCAAGTAAAAAGAGCCAGAAAGCTTTATTCCATTTTAAGCAAAACAATGAGTTTCTCTTCTTTTTGTACAGGCAAGCAAAGTCATAACTCAGACAGCAAAACCAGAAGGGAAAAATAGCAGAAGGTCATGGGAAAAAATTTGAAATTGAAGTATTTTTTTTCTAACTATCCTACCTTTAGGAAGATAAGACATATGAGAATGACATTGTTGTTGCAAGAAATGCCTGAAGCATGGAGCAGCTGAGCAAGACTTTTGATAAATCCAGACAGAATGAGACTACAGAAATATCAACTAATCAATTTCTTACTGAATCAGGTTGGTGCCTTAGGTCACAGCATGGTTATTTATAAGGTTTGACCTCTGGATTTCATTCTTACTACCTATGCAGATACCTAAAGGTTTTCCCCTTTCCTTGATGTAACAGCACTATCTCATGGAAAAATGCAGGAAAACCTAGCCTCATATATGTAGAAGACATATATATGCAGAATATATAAAAAATCAATCTTATAAACCTAATCTTATATATACGTTCTTCTAAATTCTTATTCCTAATTTTACAAAAGAGGTCACAACATCAATAACTACTATATCTCACTTTCAGAGAAATCATCCCTTTCAGATATTTTCCATACTTTTTTTAAGTGTATTTACACTGGAAAGATTCTGATACTTTACTTAATGGCATTTGTATTTGTGTATAAAGGCAGCAGACTGTATTTACTTAAATCTGCATCAATCTTTAATCAGTAGAACAAGGCACTATCACACTATTGTAGTTAAACCAATTATTATTGATTCTGCATTTCTTGCAAAATGTCATCACATTTTTGTATCACATCACTAGAATTAGTGAATAGATATTGCATTTGATGGTTATAGTAAACATTTCTATCACATCTGTTCTATGAAGACCCCTACAGTAAAAGATAGAAACATTCTGAAGTCTTGTTATCTTCCATTTGTTTTACAAGGTGTTATAATGTGACTGCATAAGAAATGAGAACTACTAGAGTATTTTTTGCTTTGTCTTGTTGTTTTCTTTCATTTTCTCCAGAAATCTGAAAATCTGAATAAAGACTGAACACATATTCAGAACTGGAAACAATATGTGTAACTTTGTAGACATTAGATATTCCATAACTGAATTTAGGATTGTCTCTGGGAAAAAATAGTCCAGTTTGCAGGAGGCATGCTTGAGGGAGACAGAGCTAGAGAAATGCCTCCAAACAGCAAGGACAGCTGAATTGTTCTAGGCAAAAAGGGCCAACATTATAATAGCCATTAACAGAGAGCAAGTACACCACTGATTGAGCTGAAGTGGCAATGCAGTCCTGCACTGGAGAAAGCAATACAAAAATATGGGGGACTGGGAAGAATTAGAGATAGGAGAACTGTTTATAACCTAATCCCATAATTTTTTGAAAGACATTCCATAAAACACAGCACATATCTATGCTGTTAAATGAAAAAGAGCCAGGCAGTGAAGTTGAGCATTGGATGGGACCGCCAGCCCTGTGCAGTGCATAATTGCTAGCATATTCCCTGGCAGGGGTTTTGCCTTTCCCAGTTAAGAGTTCTCCAAGACAATGACTGGGCATAGTTCAGGGGATAACTTGTGCCAGGACCATTCCCAAAAGGCCACATGGAGAAGAATGTGGTGGTTTGGGTGACTCCCACCCTACGCTTTGCAGCAGTCAGCGCTGTACCCTCAAACACTCCTCTTGCCACAAGACACTTCATGCAGCACATTCCCACAGCTTCATGCTATAAAAAACTTTACTATGGTAGGTAACAGTCTTCGTGTCCTTTCACAACCTACAAGCAATTAAATATTATAATAATGATAATATTTTTTAAAACTTCAGAGGTGTTACAGGGGTCAGAAGATGCCCATTAGACCCTTGGGCCCTAAGACTATGACAGTGGTCTGTGGCCTTGTTTTATTTATTAGTATTGACAGATCAAAGAAATCTTCACTGATATTTATGATGCATGCTACCAGATACCAGAGCTCTCAATACACATACAGTACTGAAAATACCACCACACATTTTGGTTTTTGCATTTGTGTGATTACATCAGTAGCCAATTCAATAAGACAAATCAGAAATATTTGATGGGAGAAATTTGATAAAATATCAATTAAATGCAAAATGACATTCTGAGTGCCACAGGCTTTTAATAAGAAACCCACAAAGTTCAAGTCATTATCACCCGAGGTCCCTGGCAGCTGACAGATATAAGACCAGCTCTTCAAGACAGCCTGGTAATAAAATCAATACACAGACTCACAGTGGTGGCTGTATGTTCACCTAGGGCTATATGGCCTGCTGTGTTATGATGCATAATATTTCCAATTTCAGTAGCCACTGGCAGATAAAAGAACAATGTGGCTGACAAAAAATTCAGCGCTCTTTGATTCCCCTGCTGAAATGAAGAAGAAAGCTTTTCCTAGCTGCTTCAGTTAGGTAAAAGGAAGCTAACACTCATAACAAGAACTCATAGCAAGGGCACACGCTGACATTGCTGGATATATTGCACATTTCTTTAACCACCCAGCTACAGCATCTCATTTCACTGCAACACAGTACCAAGCAATTTACTGCACAAGAAATGCAGGAGAACCAGCACTGTGGGTCTATGGCATTGTAACAGAGCATGCCAATGTGCAAAAAGAAAATAGTGCTCTTGAGGATATGTTGACATTTCCTAACTTTAAGTATACATTTGCTGACTTGTAAACTGCAAATTTTCATAAACTATCTGGAATACCCTGGGTCCTGAGACAGCACTCTACAACAAGGCCAAATGCTACCCTTTGGCATCACCAGAGATTAGAAGATAACTTCACCTGCCACTTCTGAAACTGTAGGAGCATCATTCTATTATCTTTGATAGAATATATTGTGGCAGTGATTAATTCTGCAGAATTAGCACATTTTTTCATCCATTTCCAGAATAGCAAAACAATAGAGAATTATCTAATTACAGGAAATTTATGTACATTTGTATTGGGTTTGCATAGCAAGACTTTTGAGAGGGGCTGCAGGGGTGGCTTCTATCAGAAACTGATCAGAAGCTTCCCCTGTGTTCACCTGAGCCAATGGCATCTGGCTCCAAGGCAGGCCCACCTCTGGCCAAGGCTGAGCCCACCAGTGACAGTGGTGGCACCTCTGGGGTAATGGTGTCCTGGTTTCAGTCAAGGACAGGGTTAATTATTTGCAATAGCTGAAAAGAGACATGGCTGAGGGGGCATGGCCAGACACTGATTTTATTCAATACTATCTCACTTCATTGCCAGGGGTAGGTAAAAAGACTCTCTCCCTTCCAAGAAGAAGAGCATCCTTTTCCAGGGGGCAGAAAAGGAGTGGGGAAAGTAGTGGGGAAGAGCTGGTCAGTATTTGCTGCTAGCTTTCCATGTAAATAATTTCTTTGCCTCATACCTTTTAGTTAGTGATATTTTTGTTGTTACTGTTTGTCCTCTTATTTCATTGTTGTTTCCAGTTAATAGTTCTTATTTCAAGCTGTGATTTTCTACTTTTCTCCAATTCTCAACTCCATCCTGCCAGAGCAGAAAGGAGGAGGGGAAGGGGGTGCAAGTAGTGGTGTGGTTTCAGCAGGATTACTAAATTGGAGAATACCAGTCCTAAACCACAATGCATAATTGAGAAGGGAGGGGAAAAAAGTGCACAACAGCAGCAGAGAGAAAAGTGAAAATATGTGAGAGGAGCAGCCCTACAGACAGCAAGGTCAGTGCAGAAGGAGGGGGAGGACAGACACTGCAGCAGAGACTCCCCTGCAGCCCCTGGTGCAGCCCCTGGTGGGGCAGCTGTGCCCCTGCAGCCCATGGAGCTCCATGGTGGGGCAGAGATCCACCTGCAGCCTGTGCAGAGCCTCAAACTGGAGCAGGGGGATGCCCAGAGGAATCTGTGACCCCGTGGGAAGCCCATGCTGGAGGAGGCTTCTGGAAGAACCCGTGGCCTTGTGGAGAGTGGAGCCCACTCTCGAGTAGGCAGGACCCCATGAGGGACCCATGCTGGAGCGGGCTGTTCCAAGGAGTGCACCCCATGGAAGGGGCCTGTGCTGGAGCTGTTCACAGAGAACTGCACTCTGTGGGAAGGACTCCTGTTGGAGAAGTTTGTGCAGGACTGCTTTCCATGGGAGCAACCCAACAAGAGTAAGGAGCAGCAGAAATATAATGTGATTAACTTAGCACAGTTCCCATCCTCTTTCTCCTGTGCCACTGGGGAAGAGGAGGTAGAGAAAGCAGAAATAAAGATGAGTCTGGCAAAAGGGGAGAGTTTTGGGGAAGGTGTTTTCAAATTTTGTTTCATTTCTCATTATACTACTTTGATTTTTTGTTACAAAATTGATTTTCCCCAAGAAGAGTCTGTTTTGCCCATGAGAGTCACTGGTGGTCTCTCCCTGTCCCCATCTCAGTCTGAGCCTTTCCTTTTTTCTTCTCTCTTGCCTAGATGAGGAAGGCAGTGGTAGAGCAGCTTTGGTGGGTGGCTGTCCCACAGCAAGGGATAATTCACCTCAACTCTACAGGATGTGAACAAGAATGTCTACTGCTTACAGATTTTCCTGTCTCTACTGCTTGGGACTTTTGGCTTGATCTCCCTGAACTTCTGTAGCTCTGCCTTCAGTTCGGTTGCTTGCCTCTTCCTGTTCTTTCTTCTGCTTTTGGGCAGCTGCTGGTCCCACATCACTGCATTTATTCTTCCTCCAAGCTACTACTTTCCTTTTTTTTCTTTTCCCATCCCGTCTCTGCAACACTTCTCATGTGCCCAAGGGCACTGTGGATGCTGCTTTTGGGAAGTGTTCAGAAATGCTGTGTGACTGCAGGGCAAGGATGACTCAGGAACAACCCTGGCACACAGGAGTAGGTGCATGCTCAAGGCCAACAGAAACCTCAGAAAATGTAGCTGTCATCTTCAGGATATCTTTAAAGACCATGAACAAGTCAAAGTATTTTAGCTACTTATGATTTAGGCATACTGGAGCAGACAGCACACTGAGACAACATAACATATAGTTCTCATGCTGTTACCAGCTTTTAGTCAACAGTGAAGGCAACGCTTCCAGCATCAAAGAAAAGACTTTGAGAGATGCGTTAACATTGGAATGCAAGACAGAGCCAGTCTCACTGTGAAAATGGGGGTTGTACCCTCTCTCCTTGACGTGAGTCATGTGATGGGAGTGCAACCTGTTCCTCAGAGATGAAATTCAGTATTGGCAGGAGCGCCCAAGACCATTCTCCAGCCCTACCACTTCACACCACCTCCAGGTCCTACTTCTTGGGATACCTGACCCCCTGCTTCAGTTTTGGGATTCAAGCTTCTGCCACACCTGTCACTTCCTCTATTCCAGGGAACCTCTCCTCTACAGGCTGTGCTAATGCTGCTGCCATGGCCTCCTGAGAGAATACAACATGGAAGTTAATGTAGGAGAAAAAGACTGCTAACATTTTCCTAACACTACTTCCTCCATTTTCCCTTCTCATAAAAAGCCTTGCACTCTAGTTACATGTTTGCATAACTGTGTTCAAAAATAACTGAAATACTTTAGAAAACATTTTCCATCTTAAGGCAAGGCATGGAAATTTTTCATGTAAGCTGTTAAAAGTTTCAGGAAATTATATAGGGATGTATAAAGGAAAGTTTCTGGTTGTTATAATCTACAATATACATATGTATCACAGAATCACAGCATGGTTGAAGTTGTAAAGGACTCCCAGAGGGCATCTGGTCCAACTCTCCTGCTCAAGCAGGACCATCTGAAGCCAGTTGTCCTGAACTGCATCTTGATGGCTTTGGAGTGTCTCAAAGGACAGAGACTCCACAAGCTCCCTGGGCAGCCTGTGCCCACGCTGGGTGACCCTCAAAATAACAACTTGTTTGCTGATGTTTGCACTGAGGCTTCCATGTTTCAGTTTGGACCCACTGCCTCTGGTCCTGCCAAATAAAGAGGTTGTAATGGCCTGTGGTGAATGAAGCATAGGGATGTTAATTTATGGATTTTGTTCTAGTGCCTAACCAAACTCTGTGGCACAGGACAGTTCCTGGAAGAATTACTTGTGAGAAAGAAAGACACAAGTCCTCCAGCTCAAGATGAAACATCCTGAAACATGTCAACCACTCATGGCTTCTGTATTTGGCATTAGACATCTTTAATTCCAAAGCTGTGAAATATTGCATCAATTCAACAAGCATTTTTCTTCCAGAATTAACACCTCTACTCACACATCTCAGCATGAATTACCACAAAGAATTTTGAAATTATGTAGTGGGTAAGACCTGCAGCAGCTTTTAATTCCCTTTAACCTTTACTGAGTTGCTGTTCTTTAAATTGCTCCTACAGCTATTTAATTTCCCTCCCCAGCATTACCAGTCATTTTTGTTTGGTTATTATTATTTTTATTTGTTTTGTCTTGCTTGAATGGAGGAAGATAATAGCTGTGTCTCAGTGACAGAGCACTAACTGTGGGCACCAGCCCTGGTGCTGCTGCAGCGTGTCAGAGGGAGCAGAACTTGATCTGCCTGGGATGGGCACTAAAAGACCTGCACCAGCCCAGCATGGCCATGGAGGACACAGGTGAAAGAAGCCTGAAAGAAGAAGGCAGGGAGGACTGGGAAGAGTAGGAAAGCAAGGTCTGCCTGTGGCAATGGAGGAAGGCTGCTCCTTCCTTGCTTCTCTTGTACACTGCAGATAGACACTCAGACAGGGATGTGACCAGACCATAGCATGCTCCTGCCTTCTCTCTCCTGTGCCACCCAGTTAGAGAGTTGTCAGTGCGCTACAAGACAAATGGGCACCCTGTCATCATCTTACAGGGGTCTGGAAGCTTCCCACAATCAGGGTAAGAATCTCCATTCTCCCTGCATGGACAAGCATTGGGCCCCCAGATGAGCTCGTGACACCAATCCCTAATGGTGTAGTGGCATGTCACAGTGGGCAGGATGATTGTGGAGGCCCCTGTTAGAGTGGGGCTGGTGACATGACTGGCCCAGGAGGAGGCTCTTGTACCTGACAGGGAAATATGGGCTGGACAGTCCTGGTGTGAGGCTGGGAAAGCCTCAGACTTCCAGGGTGGAAAGGGTTTCTCATATTGACAGAGGGTGGCTGCTCCATATGTTGACTCTGCTCTCTTTGACAGCCACAGCCCCAGAGAGAGCCACAACCAGATCATGGTACTTGGCTGTCCTCTCCCTCCTCCACCACTCAGCTGGAGAGCACTGCAGAGAACTTGGGCTAGGACATCAACCCAAGCTTCAGGAAACACACATATCTTCATTCTGTACCACATCACGGTCCTGTGGGTGGCTAGAGGGTCCCCACAGCTGTGGATGAAGGGAGCTCCACACCATCCACCATCTCTGTGCCCAGTCATGGTCACAGAGGCAGATGGAAGAGCACCAGAGTTATGGACACAGGCAGCTCCACACTACCCCACTTTCCTTTGTGAAACTTCTATGTGCCTAACCTCCTTACAAACACGCAAGGAAAAACCAGAACTCACCTTGTGAGAAAAACATATCCTGAACTTCATCAGCATTTTTTGTCTTAATAAAAAATTGTAAGGAGAGCATCTATGTACTACATACTAGGGCTGAAATATCTGCCTTAGCTATTTCCTGTTGATTTCCTAGACGTTCGTTCTTACAGAGAGAACAACAGCAATTTATTAATATCCACTGTTCAGCCCTGAGGACATATTTAGACTTCCCAGGAGAGAGTGCATATATACATATGCATATGCATATCTACGTATGCATAAATGTATGTGTGTGTATATATAGATATTCATTTACGTGTATATGTTAAGTTCATATTATGCACATAAAGGGAAAGTCACCAAATGGAAACATTGTCAGATTTTGAAGGGAACTCACCTAACAACTCTGAAATGACTGTCCCTGCAGCCTTAAGTCTCCCTGCTGTGTATGTGGATCCACTAGCTGTAAGTATGCACAGAACAAGAAAGAATCCATGGTCTGTGGCAGTGGAGATCAGTTGTGCCTGTTTACTGAAAGAGAAGATTTCTTTTTCTTTTACTGTTTAATTTTTACCTTATTGATTTTTTGCTTTTTCTATTTGATGAATATTGATTGTACTCGTGCAGTGTTGCACTCATACTAGCACTTTATTTCTCCCTTGTTTATTCATTGTGGTAATTTACTTGGGGTATGAAAACAGCTGAGTAGCATGGAATTACAGTATCACACAGGTTGGAAGGCACCTCTGGAGATCACCCAGTCCCTCCCCAAAGGAGGGTCAAACACAGCAGATTGGGTGTTCTATCAGAAAATCAGCACTGTCTGCAGACACACCAGAGGGTCTTGTTGCTGTCCAGAGGGACCCCAACAGGCTGGAGAAATGGGCTGACAGAAACCTCCTGAAATTCAACTAGGAGAAGTCCTGCACATGGGAAAGACAACCCCAGTATGTGCCATCCAGTTAGAAAGCAAGCTCTGCAGGCCTGGGGGTCCTGGTGGACACCAGATTGGACGTGAGCCAGAAACCTGGCCTTGCAGACAAAAGAGCAATGGTATCCTGGGCTGCATTAGGGAAAGCCTTGCCAGTAGGTCGAGGTGATTCTGCACTTTTATTCAGCTTTGGTGAGCCACACCTGGAGTACTGTGTTCAGTTTGGTGTTCATCAGTAGACAAGGAGCCTAGCGTGTTGTCACTTCATCAGATAGGGTAGTTAACATCTCCTATGGGGACTAGGGCCTACAACCTTGAGCTTTCTTCCAGTTGTTTGGAGAAGGTTCTCAGCAGTCATCACGTGTCTGCTGGCAGAGCTCTGCACAACGCTGCTGCTCTCACACATAAAGGGAAAATCTTCCTCCTGTCTATCCCAACCTATCCTTAAGAGCCTGTATCCTTCCATGACAGCACTCCATCTGTGTGAGCCATCCCACCACTTATCTGTGCAGCTAAACCACAGCCCTGCACACTCCCCATGCTGCAGATGTAGGCACTTTGCACCCAGCCTTTCTTGTGCTGACTCTCCAAAGGGCATGAGAGCTTCCCTGAGTGCCACCCTCTCAGCATTGATGTGCCTGTGCTGCAGGCAGGCTGTTTCTTTGTTTCCAAGTTGTCTCCTGCCCACATCACCCTGCACCCTTTGCTTAAAATTCATAGAATCATAGAATGGTTTGGGTTAGAAGAGCCCTTTAAGATCATCTAATTCCAACCCTGCTATGGGTAGGGGTGCCACCCATTAGACCAAATTGTTCAAAGTCCCATTCACCTCGGCCTTGAACCCTGGAGACAGGATAAAAAAACAGTCCACAACCCCTGCATCTCCCTGCTGACCTTCTCTTTCTTCTCTTCACCCCCTCTCCGCTGCATTCCTAGTGTAAATCTCTACACTCCAGCTGGCCCAGCTTGTGAACAGTGATGGTTCTGCTGCCCCATCCAGGTAGATCCTGTCCCTTTCTGCTAGCCTGCCATCCCCACAGACCATCCACGGTCTCCGCAGCCGAATCCCCGCCTTCGACACCGTGTGTGAGAACCGCAGGCTCCCCGCAGCCCCCGAGCCCTCCGTGTTGGCAGCGGGGCCACGCCGGGACCTCGCTCCGGGAGGCGGCGGGAGGGGCCGGGCCGGGCTGTGAGGCCGGGATGCGGGCTCGGGATACGGGGTCGAGATACAGGACCAGGATGCGGGATCGGGATACAGGGTCGGGATGCGGGGTCAGGATGCGGGACCGGGATGTGGAACCGGGATGCGGAACCAGGATGCGGGGTCGGGATATGGGGTCGGAATGCAGGGTCAGGATATGGGGTCGGGATGCAGGACCGGGATGCAGGACCGGGATGGGGAACCAGGATGCGGGGTCGGGATATGGGGTCGGGATGCGGGACCGGGATGCAGGACCGGGATGCGGGGCCGGGATGCGGGGCCGAGATGCAGGGTCGGGATGCGGAACCAGGATGCGGGGCCGGGATGCAGGACCGGGATGCGGGGCCGGGATGCGGGGCCGGAATGCGGGACCGGGATGCGGAACCGGGATGCGGGGCCAGGATGCGGGATCGGGATGCGGGGCCGAGATACGGGGTCGGGATGCGGGGCCGGGATGCGGGGCCGGGATGCGGAACCGAGATGCGGGGCCGGGATGCGGAACGGAGATGCGGGGCCGGGATGCGGAACCGAGATGCGGGACCGGGATGCGGGACCGCCGGCTCCCTCTCCTGGCCCCGCGGCGGCAAGGCGGGACACTGCCGCGGGCCGGGACCTGCGCTTCCAAAAGGCAAGAAACGCTCAAGATTTCTGCCTGGGGTTTTACATTTTGGTTTATTTTTTCCCTGAGGCATTCATATACTCCGTTAAACCCCGGTGTCTCCCCAAAGCAGAGCGCCTTTTCTTTGCACACGTTAGTTCAACACAGATAGAGTTAGCGCTGAATGTCTCCTGATTCCTGAAGGGGAAAAAGAAAAAAAAAAAAAAGAAACCTGCTGAGCTGGGCATTCTGAGCAAGTGGAAAAATTGGGTTCAGAACCTCTCGTGAGGAAGAAACAAATAATTCCTTGTCCTGTGTTTTCTTGATATGTGCACTAAACACCAGTCTCTAATGGGAATGGAAACAGCTCCTGCATTTAATGAGTCTGTACTCTGCTTCCTTGCAATGCTGGCCTGAGATTAAGCTCCTGCTTCTGGATTACAAGTGGGGAGAAGCAATATTCAGTTGTAAGGAATTGTCAGAGGTCCTGAAAGGGCTGGCAACTCCAGGGGAAAAAGCATGAAAATAAAACAAACCACTTTTATTTTTTTTAATCAAATCACTAAAAATATGGAGAGAATCCAGTGTGACAGCAGTTTGCATACTCTCAAAAAAAGTCAGTAATATTCTCACACAGCTCCAGTGTGACTGTGTGTGGCTGAGCAGCAGGTAGGTGGACATTATTTGGTGCATTGACCCCATGAGCTTTATAAAACTTATGCAAACAAGAAAAAAAGAGTGACTTTATGACAAAAGATTAAGGGTTTGTCCATAGGGAAAATTCACTCCTTTAAGTGGATTATCAAAACCTCATTAAGCTTCTTTGAGAATCCCCTTATTTAGTAATAAATTGTCTTTATTCTTACACTAAGAGTGAGTTTTAGCACTTTAAATTCACACCTTCAGTGCATTTGGATTGATTTTCGTCAGTGTTCCTGTTAAGAAAGATCCCAAGCAATTGGATTTTAGGCAGTTTGCAACAGCACAAAAGACTTCAAGATTCATCCTCTCAATCCAGGACCGAGGTCATTACTGTCACTGTGCTGAGGAGCCTTTCCTGTGCTGTCTGCAGTGTACTATCAGATCCTGTCTAGAGGTGCAGACTCAAAAGCAAGATTTCTCTTGTCTGTATGAGCCCTTAGACCTCCACATGAAAGGTAAGGTGACAGGACAAGAAGAAATGGTCTCAAGTGGTGCCAGGGAAAGTTTAGACTGGATATTAGGAAAAATTTCTTCACTGAAAGGGTGCTCAGGCTTCGGAACAGTTCTGGTGGAATCACCATCCCTGAAAGTGTTCGAAAACACGTGGATGGGGCACTTAAGGATATGGTTTGTGCATATGATGGTGCTGGCTTAATGGTTAGACTGATATTAGAGGTCTTTTCTAACCTCAGTGATTCTATGCCTGTTGAAGTTAGCCACTGTTCTGAACTTCCTTGGAAACATAGGAGAATTCTGGTATGGAAGTCTACAGGAACGCTCTCTCTTTAGAATTTCACTGACTGCCTGGGTCCCCACTGCAGTCACTGAAGCCTCCACAGAGGTTCAGCCCCTGGAGCTCAGTCCAGCTGTCTGAACTTGGGGTGTCTCACAAGAAAATTCATTCTGAGACTTATTCAGTATGAGTACAGCATGATAAGATGGACACATTCTGAATGGAAAAAAAAAACCACAAGGGGCCTCCAGGTGGAACTAGATACTGATGGTTAGGTGAGTTAAATGTACCCTAAGTCTTTTATGCTAGAAATAACTCATTGTTGTTTTGCTTTTATTGACCACAATGGGAAGTCAGACATATTCTGTGCCTCCAAACAAATACATTTAAAGGCCTTAATTTTGAACTTAATCAAAGTTCAAATTAGTGTGTTTGGTCCTGTTTATTTGGGGCTTTTTTTGTTTTTTGTTGGTTGATTGTTCATTTGGTTAGGGTTTTTTGTTGAACACAGATAAATTTCATGTAGCCGGGTTTTAGGCACCCAATACCCTTGAACTCATACCCAAAAAAGGGTATGATAATCTCAGTCATGAGGAAGAATCTTATGAATTTTGTGTCTGCAGAGCTAAGCATTTTGTAACCCTATTCTGAACACGAACTAATTTTAGGTACTAACACTCCAGAGTAGATGGAATTGGAGTGGGCTGGATCTTCTCTGGTATATCTGTCTTTCAGACTGGCACACAAGACATAGGAATGCTTACAAGAGTCTCCACTGACTTATTTTACTCTTGCTGGAGTTTTGTGGGTGAATAGAGGTTTCTTAGCACTAAAATAAACTTCTGAAAGTTTTTTTATTGCCCTGTTGCTCAGACACATTCTTACATCCTACATGAGCAAATTCCTACATGGACAATACCTGTGAGGAGAAAAAGCCACGCACCATTTCTTAAAGGACCCTCTTGTTGGAATTCAGTTCATCCCTCTGGCTGTCCTGGATTTCCAGGACTCCTGCCAGGGGGCTCAGAGACCCTGGCACAGAGCCCAAGATGCCAGTGGTTTTGATTATGACCTATGGAGCAAGTTACCGACCTTAGATGAAGATCTGCAAGCCACAACAATTTAAGTAGAAAAATAATTTGTTTGTCACGGGGTGAAAAAAAAATATTTGGGGTTTTTAGAATAAGGGTTCAGGGGGCAAGATGGAGGAATCTGGGCATGTCCAGCCTTTCTCCTTCTTCTTCTTGGCCTCCATCTTCTGCTGTGATGTTGGCACTTTTAGATTGGTTTAGAGTAGAAGCTCACTGTCTAACATAGGTGATAGGTATTCGAAAGTAATTGTAAATATTGTATATGTAGCTTTTAGCACAAAAAGATAACACCACCCCAGAGGCAGGCAGAGTGCCTCTGACTGTCCTGCTGAGTGGGCCTCGGCAGGTCAGGAGAAAGAATTTTATAGATAAGATACAATAAACAACCTTGAGACCCAGAAATTAAGAATTCTGACTCCTTCTTCGACCACCAGGCTGGGAAAAGAGACTTTCTAATGTATCTCGGGGTCGCTCTGACCAGCTAAAGTCCCAAGACCCTCTCTTCCTGATAGGTCTTTTCAGGCAACTCAGCTTTTTCTTCGGGGACAAAACCAAATAAGGGACCAATATCCCCTGATAGTGTTGGCAACCGTGCAAAACTAGCGGAAGAGGCTGGGGGACTTGCCTCTTGCGACTTCCACTGACGCCTTGGCTTTGTGCCGAGCTGCAGAAGGCAGATGTGCTGCTGCTGTTCTGCCCAGGGAGGGGAGCAAGAGGAGCCGCGGGCTCCGTGCGCGGCCCCGCGGGCGCGGCGGGGGCGGCAGGGGGCGCGCACCGCGCGGGCTGGGGCTGTGCCAGGGGCGATCCCGGCGGGTGCGGGACAAAGGCGGCAGCCGTGCCCGGCATTGCGAGCCTTGGGCTGGGGCTGTGCCTGTGCCAGGGGCGATCCCGGCGGGTGCGGGACAAAGGCGGCAGCCGTGCCCGGCATTGCGAGCCTTGGGCTGGGGCTGTGCCTGTGCCAGGGGCGATCCCGGCGGGTGCGGGACAAAGGCGCGGCCGTGCCCAGCCCCGGCATTGCGAGCCCTGGCTGCCGTCCCAGCCGCTCTCCGCGCAGGCAGACTCGCACTGGGGCTGCCGGAGCTGCCGAGCGGAGCTGGCGGGGATCGGGTTTCAAAATTGGGATCTAATTTTAAATGAGATGTCAAAAAGCGGGGCTGACAAACAGTGGGGAAGGCTGTAAAGAGGCAGGGCGCAGGTAATCCCTGTGAACAGCTCGGCGGCCATGCTGACAGCTGGGAGCGGAGCCCCGGAGCGCTCGGGCTGGCCCCTGACCTCGGGCGGGCTGCTCGGCGCTTCTGCCTCCAGGTGCCGAGCCCCGCCCGCAATGATGCTGAACAGCTCCACAGGATCAGGGGAAGCCGGGAATGGCAGTCCTTCCTGGTGAAGCACTCGGTAACCTATGGGAGCCATTTTCCTTCCTCACTTTCTCTGTGCATGAGGAACCCACCCCATGGAATAAATAAAACCAGGATTGCAAAGTGTTGAGTACTCCCTCATGGAATAATGCACCTCAGTAGCATCGCTGCGCTTGACTGAGGCGCTCGTGTTTTTAGTCCTTGCTCTCTGGAACATTTCAGACTCTTGAGGAAGTCTCCAAGCCAGAAGCAGAGAAGTCTGGCAATGCAAAAGGGAAAAAAAGTGGCTAAAACAGCCAGGCAGCCACCGTCTTGGAAATACAAAAAAGTATTTATAAAAGCACTGAATTAAAACAAGCAGTGTCCAGTGTGTTTTATGTGATTAAATAGTCTGGATAAATTGAGGCGCTAGGCAGATGTAACATCACCAGCTCAGATGAAGCCAAATCATCTGCTGTTTAGAAACTCAGGTAGCAACCTTGAGCTGGGCAGCTATGCCGCAATAAAAGGAAAATTCATTTGTCAAAGATGAACCAAGGACTTATCTTTACTCACCTTTTTCATGTTTCTTTTTTTTCTCTCTTGTGGGTTGTTCAGTTTTCTTTCATTTTGGGGGTATTTTTGGGAGGGTGCATTTTTTTTTTTTTTTTTTTTTTTTTGGTTTTTTGGTGTTGTTTTTTTTACATATGGAGTTAGAGAAAAGTATGACAGCAGAGCCAGTCTGCTTTACCTGACTGCTTGGAGAATGGTTGCCTGATTGCTTTGAGTCCTAGAGCAGGGAAGGCAATATGTAGTGCAATGGGGATTTTGATGGGGAAATATCTCTCATCATCTGTGTAATTTTTCCACAGTCAATGCTTTTAATTTTAAAAAGATGTTTTCTGTCTTGACTGAAGAAGATGCAGACATTGTAGAAGATACTAAAAAGATGCGGTTAATTAATTTCGTCTGTAACCTCAGCACATTTCAAATTACTTGTGTGAGTGTACCTTTCCTCACTTCATCCCCTCCTGGACATGGGACCAAAACCAAGATTTCCCTCCCACATGATTTCCCGCAGTACTCTCAACTCTATTTTGGTTCGCTTTCTGCCACCAGATTATTTGGCTATTTCTGATCCATCTCAACTGGTTTTTTTCTTGTTTCTTTGTCTTTTTGTATGATGAGCATTTTCACCACACTGGATTCCTGAAGTGGAAGTTGACTTTCAGATCATTCCATATGTCAGGGAATAGAAATCTGGGCTCAGGCTGCAATACAAGGACTTTTTTATGTTGTCAGATTTTCCCATTATCTTCATCTGTAACATTGCAGCACCAACACACCACAAGTGTGAGCAGCTCACAGGTTTTAAGATCACATATGTTAGAGTGACTTGCTGAATTAGAGATTAGAGAAAGTATTTGATATTTCATAGATCATTAGACTATCTAGAGGTAGAAGCTAATAGCAAATAGTTAAAAAGAAAATATAATCGATTATGCTTTCATTAAAGAGAAAAAGAAAACCAGAGATGTTCTTATCAGTGCCAGTCAACATTGGAGACTGAAATCCTGACCAACTCTGAAGTGAGGAATTTGTTTTCAATTCTTTCCTCATAGCAGTATTATAGAGACTGAAATCCAGGTCCCTGATTAACCCCTGAGTAAAGAATAACCTTCACCTAGAGAGCTCTGCTTTCAAAAGGATTGGCCCCTGTAACCAGAGCCTGTTCAATTATTCTTCTTCAAAGAGAGCAGGCACCCAAGAATGTCAGCTTCATAGAAGGAGCTATAATTTTGAAGCAACTTCCTGTTTGTCAATTTATTTTTTTATCTCGGTGTTGTAAATGGGAGGAAATGTCACAAAGAAGATTTTTTTCCTTTTTTTTCTGTTCCATGTTACATTTTGCATTGCAGAAGCTTACAAATGGGGTGTGTTTTCTGTCACTGTTTATAGATTGAAAGTATGCAGACTATCTATACATGTGTAGCTACCAAATACATGATGAATTCAGATTTGCAAGATAACATATTACGGTGTTCTCGTTCAAAAGCAAATAACGATTTCCAATTGAAAAAAAAAAGAAAAACCCAAAAAGAAACCCCAAAAAACAACCTGAAAATCACACACTAGCTACTATTCAGTTGGAAAAGAGACATAGCTGAAGCTGGGTTTAGGCATGAAGTGTATCCCTGGAAGAAGTCAGCCTGTCAAAATCTCTCATTCTTGGCAAGATACCAGAAGGGGAGTATTTTCACAAAGATGAAAAGAGTGTTAAATGCTAACATGCTTCCAGATTGGATACGCATTCCTTCTTATACATATTTTTGTTATGAAACAAATGCATTTTGGTAAAATTAGGGATGTGTTTCTGCCTCTACTGTGTATTTTGTGTGATAAAATGGCACTGATTTCCTATCTAATTTAAAACAGTTTAAAATAACTGGTAACATCTAGTAGCTTTCTATTCTTCCAACCTTTATTTTCTGTGTATTTCAATGCAGAGCAGGGACTTGGCAGGGATTATTTTCTTTTCGTTACTTTTCTGTTTTAGAATAAGAAGACACAAGTTTTGACCTTCTCCCTTCTGTTCATGACTTCCTCACCATCACTATGCTTTTCTGTTCGGTGTCTCAAAGAGCATGGCAGAAAGAAACATTTGGATTTAAACCCTGGTGCTTTATGGTCTGAGATTCAGTTCTTGAAGGACAATAAAAATCTTTATTAAATGATACACTGGTTCCTTTCAAACATTCCTCCCGTATTTAGAAGCCAGGAGAGACATGTACTCTGTTTTCTTTGTCACAGCCCTTGTATTTCACTGTGTATTTCACAAATCTCTGATTTGGGGGGCCAAAATTAGTGTTTGCCTATGATCTCAAAACAAAACAAAAACAACATCAACAACAACAAAAATAACAAAGTAAAAAAAAAATGAAAAGAAGAAAAGGAGAAAAACAATTCTATAATCTTCTCCCAAAATATGCGTTCTGTGTAACTTCAGGACAAATGAGTAAGTGAACAGTATGCATATGGACGGACACTTTCACAAATATCCCTATAAACCTAGATCATGCTATTTGGGTGTACAGAAGCTGTGTAGTATGGGCAGGCTTAATCTCAGAGGCTGAAAAGCTGCAGCCTGGTAGCATTCAGCATACCCAGGTAGTACTGGATACATGTAATATGCAGATATCAGGTGTGACTCTCATTAGCAGGCTGGACCTTTGTCTTGTCCTCTAAGCTAATTTTGTTTCCTTTCTAAAATAGAAATTTTTTCAAATGCTTATGCTTTCCAGGAAAATAAGTTCTTTTATTTAGCCTGTCTTTTCCTAACCCCTTTTTTCCCTTAAAGGTTATTGCCATTTTAAATTAAGTATTCTTCACAAAACAGTTTCAATGAAACAATCAGGCTTTCACAGATCACAAATATTAGGCTACAGAAATAGGTAGAACATGGTTTGAAAAAAAAATACACTAAAGAAATTAAATTAATGTGAAGTATTACCCTCCTGTATCTCTCAGGAAAACGATACATGTTTGTTTTAAACACATTCCAACACCCAATTCCCAGTCTGAGAAGGCAAACCCAGCCTCTACTTTGTGTAAGCTTCAACTCCAAGCAAAGCTTCCACCAAAGCAATTGTAGCTGACATCCCCTCAGGATCACTCCTAGCATGTGCAGCCTGCGAGTTTCCTTGGAAACTGCCATGCAGCAAGCATGAGATTATGGCACATGACTGCTAAGCTGCATAGCTTTACCCAGGAAAATAAAGGAATGCAAGAATGGAGACCAATCCACCTCCCAAGGACGGTAACTGCTGATTTTCAACCTAAGGCTTCTAGTGGCTGATGGATTACTTCTACACAGCCAGAAAAGATAAGGAACTAAAGCAAATCTCTTTATTATGAGCTTGTGTTTATTCCATTACAGCCTGTTTTCCTGCTGGGAGGGGGCAAAGCTGAAAAGCAATCTGAAAATCACCACATCTGCAAAGACCTTCTGCAAGAAGTCAGCTCGGACGCCGTATGACATTTTCCTTAGGCTGAGCTAACCTGGATAGGATCCCTCATATGGACCCTTTTTAACAGAGCCATTCCCTCTCCAAATTTCAATGAATATACAGTGTTGAAGGTGAGACTTTGGGAATGACCACAGTGGCTCAGCCAAGCAACTACCAAACTCACCAGCCTGTATCTAACATAGACAATAATAAATAAATTGAACAAGAATATAAGCACAAGGAAGACACACAATTTTTTGTATTCAGTCACCCTTGACAGATTTGCTTGCAATGGACTTAGCCATTCCTGACCACTAATAAACCTCTAGTCCCACCCTTATCCTGTGGCAAGCAGTCCTGCAGCATACATCAACACTTGGTGAGGAAGTTTTTCCTTTGGTTTATCATGAATTGCAGCCCTGCTGGTTTCCCTTTGATGGCTCTTAACTCTTGCATCGAAAAGACAGTGACCAATTGCTACCTATTCACCTTCTCTTTTCAACTAATGATTTTACAGCAGCTTCTGTATCAGATTCCCCTCCAGTCATCCCAGTTTGAGGCTAGAGAGGAGAGCACTAGACACTTTGTTTCACAGTGCACTTTTACATGCACTTTGTCTATGGTGATGTCAGCTTGGAACATGCATTTTCTTGTAGTTTTATTGGGCAAGACTGATTAGCTGGATCCTCAAATATATAATTTAGCCTATGGGCTTTGTAGCCTCCATATGAATTTGACCTAGGATATACAGGTCACAGGGAAGCTTAATGATTTGGGTATTTAGATGATCTGTGGGAGCCAGCTTTGCTACTGCCATCCCTTCGTGGCAGTGGTTATTATACTTGGCCTCAAATTCATTCATATTAACTTATATCAACTTCAAAGGCTCTGATTTAAATCCCACCTCCTGTGGCTGATATCTTTCTGGGAATCTGCTGTGTCCCCCCAGACCCTGCCAAGAGCCTGTGGCCTTGGAGCTGCCAGAGCACCCACCCGGAACCATCTGGCGTCTGCCCACCATCCTCCGGGGCTGTGCTCGCTGAAGGACAGCTGCCCAAAACAAATGGTGACCTCTGTCATCTGCACCATCAATTGTTACAACATCTGGCAACTGGCTTTCTTATGAGAACTGACATTTGGTTGCTTTGGACCGAGGATTTTTACATCCATGGGCCACAGTAGAAAATGGAACAGATCCCGGTTTTGTTGGTGGTTTTTTTTTTTTTTTTTTCAAATGGCTTGCAGTCACTTGGAATAGCAGCATAAAGAACTCAAAGGAAATAATCAACTTATCACTGTGAAAGAATCCTTTTGACAATTTTTTGCTGGTCTCATCCCATTCCTACCTTGAGTTGCTACATTGCTGCAGCCCCGACAACTCTGAGTTCTGTTAGAGACTCTCTCCTACACCTTAGAGGTACATTCAGTGAAACACAGTGACTGCATTTTTCTAGTTGTCTCCACTGAATGTAGGTGCCTGGCCACACGAGTCAGTATCCAGCTTTACATCTGCACCCATGTGTACAATGCAGCAGGCTGCTCTGACTCCCTATGCTCACTCTCTCTTCTCATAACTTTTCTTCAGAAGACAAATACAACAAAGATAGATGTTGATATACCTCTAAATTTAAAACATTTTAATGTACTATAAAGTGTCTTTGGTCTTTAGCTGCAATCATAAAGCAATTTGAAAAAAAAAAAAAAGAGTAATATCCTCAAAATCTTGGCAAAGCTAATAGTGAACTCTGGAAAATTACATTCAGATATTGTATACAATTTATTGTGTTACTTCAGTCCCACAGATGGCTACAAATAAAATAAATGTTTAAAATAAAATATTTATTTTGAGCTACAAACACTGTTTTTAAAAGATTCCTTCCCTAAACTCTAGGCAGATTTGACATAAAACAGAAAAAAGAAAGGCAAATAACTATAAAATAAGTAACTAAAATAAACTGTAGGAAAAAAAACTTTCAAAATGAACGAATAAATCTTACTACCCACAAAGTAAGAGAAAACCAAGTGAAATACAACTATTAGAAACATGTAGGAATAAAGAAACATAAAGGTTATTAAAATATATAAGAATAAATTTATAATTTAAAATCTACTAACTACATTAACTAATGCAGACTTTTAGATCTAATTGAACTAATCAGCATGAGCAGATACTAATGCACAGTGGCTGCACTGATTTATCAAAACACCAAACATTGAGAGAGTTAATTCCAGAGGAAGAAAAAAAAAAAAAATCTGAGTGCAAATACTTATATTTCTCTGTGCTGAGGTTTCATCTGGGCTCCCTGTGAAAAATGGAGACGGAAAAACAATACTGTCGAGCTCCAGAGCCCCATTTCAAGCACCTCGCTGCAGCAGTCACTGACGGAGTCTGAAATGGAGTTAGGCTTGTTTAGCATGCCTGCAGGGTCACACCGACTGACCCGGTCCCCTCTGGTTTCACTTAAAACTCAGATTTTCTCCATGAAGATAACATGTTCCTGTGATATTTAGTTACCTGGTCTCCAGAAAGATCTCATTTTTCATGGTGTAATTTTTAACCTTTGTTTAAGATGTCTTTTTTTTAACATAAACTCTTTAAACCTGATATATTTCCTCAAAGAACATGTGCTTGCAAGGAAAATGTTTGGCTATTAAAATATCTTCACAAATCAAAGTTCACTGCAATTTTAGCTTGGAAGGTTATAAAGGAGCGTTAAGTCTATCATTAAGGGTTCTTTCTTTAATTTCTTTTGATATTGTCTGGTATTAACACGAATATTCATATAGATAAACTGATTCTGTATGTGCTTATACTGAGAGCTTTTGTACTGAAATAAATTAGGAGCTAGCAGTTCTGTGGCTTTTTTTTTAATTCAGAAAAATGTGGTATTTATGATATACATGAAAATTAAAAAAAAAAAAAGATTAAACTGTGACAGAAATTTTCACGAAAAATGCCAAAAAAGAGCTCGACCACCTTCTGAGTGCGAAATGCTTCAAAATATTGTTTGTATACTGAAGAATTTTTGAGGAAGCTGGAAACTTATCTGACCAGAGCTTCCCTGGCATAAATTAGTTTCAGTTGAGGCGTAGGTTGGCACTTGGAGAGGACCTGGCTGAGCACATTCGGTTGAGGACTTGCGGCTGTTTGTCTGACAGCCACAAAGGCACACTGGATCCAATATCTGTGCAAGTGCTTTCTGCTTATCGGAACGGCAAGTCCCAGACCACCTCCCTGCCCAAGTGCCCCCTTGAGAGGCCAGATTGGCATTTAAGGAATGTGAGGATTAGTGATGTAAACTGCAGCAAATCCGAAGTTTAAAGAGGGCAGAATCTACTTAAATGTGTCACTGGGAGTTTGGAATTGCATTTTCCTGTTTTGCCTTCTCCAGTGTTGTCTTTTTAAGCCTCCTGACTAGTACTTTGAAAACTCTGATTGCTGTCCCAGTCGCAAAAGCAGCCTCCCACTTCACTGCTCCTTAACATCCCCATATTATCCATCCTTCCATGCTCTATCTGTCAATCTGCTCATTTGCTTTTATTGTTAAGGGGGAGATAGAGGGGCATGATGTGTTGTTGATGTTGTAAGGCAGCTGCTTCAGGCAGTGGGCCTTTACCTGAGAAACCACAAAGAAGCATTCAGAGCATCACTGCCTGCACAAACATAAAACCTTTTCACCCAGGAACTCCCCAAATCCCCCCCCCCCATGCCCTCATCTGTAGAATCCCTCCCTGAGGAAACCACAATTAATAAAATCAGTGCAGCTACCCATCACCTCTGAGACCATGGTTTAACATGAGGATTTTGCTGGTGGGAAGTCAATTTAAGAAGTTTCATCCCCTTTTTTCCTTCTTACCTGCTCATTCCTTTCTCTGCTACCCTACCTCTCGTGGGGGAATTTATCAGTCCTTCAGCAAGGATAATGGGTTCATTGGTATTGCTGCTGACAGCTGGAGTGATGCAGGCTAATAAACAAAGAAAAGCAATATGTGAAGAAGGGTGGGAGAGAGTGTCTATTAGCTTAGATCATTCTACTCAACCAATTTTTAGTATGGTCATCAGAGAGTTGAATTGCTACATTTGAGTACCAACACAGGTGGGGAAGACTGCTTTTAAACTGGCTTTGCAACTTGAAAAATTATAATGTGATATCTCAGCCTGGTTTCTTGGGTGTGTGGAGTAATATACATTCAGGAATCACATTACGCCTGACTAAAGGCAACCAAATCTGTTGCATAACTACTGCTTTTGGAAACATAAGATAACAGATTCTGATAGAACCTGCATGGAGATGTTGAGACTTGTGCAAGGGCTGATTCCTCACTTTCTGTTCTCAGGAGCATTGAGGCATGGCAGATTTTATATTCTACTTACAAAGGCAGTTCTGTTCCTCCACATCTGAAAACAGGTGTCAGAAAAAAAGAAAAAAATTAGAGACGAGCAAACAGGAAAACCAAAGAAGTATAAAGCTTCCATGGAGGTGAGAAGGAAATGAACTAAGTGACAACACTGTGGAAAGGGAAAAATTCTAGGGGGGTAGCAGAAGTGCTCAAGAAATTTTGAGTGTTATTAAGATGGTGCATAAGGATGGTTTGCTCACCGTTTCATCCCAGTAAAAAAATAGTGGCCCATCAGAATGAGTGAGATGTAAGCTGAATACAAGCAAAATAAAGTACATTTTCTCGCTGTATGTAACCAAGGTGGGGAACTTGCTGCTGCTTGCTGGATGTTTTTGGTGCTCAAAGCTCTTTTAGATTCAGAGAGAGAATGAACAAGGAAGATAAATCTAGGAATGGAAACACCTAGAAAGCAAACTTGGCACAGGAGGCCTCTGAGGTTCAGCTGGTAGAGCGTGTTTGGGGAAATATCAGTGCGTGCCTCCACCTTCCTCTGTACTGCCCCAGGCAGCCACCTTCTCACTGCCAGAGGTGGGACAGCAGGCAGGATGGGTTTGGACCTTGTTCAGCACACCTGTTCTGATGTTCTGCAGCACTAAAAAGCTGTCTAAATTGGGAGGTGCCCCTGTGTTCCCACATGTTGTTATGCTCCTATATGAACAAGGCAGCATCTCCATTGTATCTACAAGACAGTAGTGTGGACCTGCATCCACATCCCGAGCTAGGGAGCAGAGAGGGATGTTTCCCTGTCCCTGGAGCCAGCACAGGTGGGAACCAGTGAATCTGGAGGTCTGGTCCTCCTCATTCCCTGTACAGGAAGAACTTTTAGGGAGTAAGATAACAGTAAAGGGCTCTGTTCCGTAACTGATTGGAAGCTAAGGGAATTTGATATTTTTAGGAGATACTACACACATGGGTTAATCCATCCAAACAGTAGTTTTGGTGTGGTTGGTTCCACCTATAACCTCTCAAGTGCTTGACCACTGTGTGTTTGTAAAATACAGGTCCTTTTAGAGCTTGAGTTTCTCACAAAGAGCATTTTGTGACCTAAAAATTGATATATTTAATAGATATGCAAGGACACCAAAAGTCGTAGTCTATCAACACTGGTAAAGCAATAAAGAAATGGATACATGCTGGTGTTTGGCTAAAGCTTCTGTTTGGACTCCTACAAAAAGGAAGTACTAGAAGAAAAGGCTTATGTTCATTTGTATTTTCCTTTTAAAAATAATCTTGTCATGTTTAATGTTGCACTATCACATAGTTCTTATTTTGCACAAATACATGATGATTATAGCTGTATAACCTCGGCAACATACTGTCCTCATGAGGCAACCTGAAATAGAAGAGAAATGCAGATTATACTACACAACTGGTCTTTTGGGAACAATATTTTATTATGTTTTATTTCCTTCCCATAAAATTCAAAGAAAATGAAGGTAATTTAGGTTCCACAAAACCAATGATAAGCTGTTGGAGAAAATTCCTGAATCATGCTCAGGCACAGCCCTACAAATAGGTGTAGGCAAAGGTGAGTAAGAAGATCAGGCTATACTCACTAACACCTTGAATCTGATCATCTGAACCCGGACATTGGACATTTCAAGCAGGAACTTGTTTTAAGATGAATAACAGTATGAAAATTGTGGGGCCAAATCTCAGAAACAGGAAACAACTTTATGCTGTAGCTTACTATTGGGTGGAAAATGATACATGGAGGAAAAGAAGCACTAAAAATGCAGGGTCCAGTTGTTCATTAGTTTATACAGCCTGAGAATGTGGCCCAGGAAGTGTCTCATACTGGCCATTAGGGCCATTGTAAGAGCCATTAGGCCTAGCCTGTGATGTGAGAGATAAGCTCAGCTTTCATTTAATAAGACAAAATAGAGGCCTTTTTCATGGTGGAGATAGAATCTCAGCCAGCTTGCCTGCCACTGAAGGAAAACAAAACTAAAAACCTTTCATATAGGCATGCAATTTGCTATTTTTTGACACTGAATTGACTCTTGGTCTATTATCCAGGGCAGACTGAAATATCACTTCTTATAACCAAGCCAGTACTCATTTGTTTAAGAGAAGTGATTTCTGTTTAGTGCTTCATCAGAAGTAGAACGAAAATGCTCTGCAATGGTACCATATACATAGACATGCAAATTATGAGTTTTGCGTATGTGAGGAGAAAAGGGCTGAGCCCTTTACTATTACACAAAAAGGATAAAGCTAAACAGATTGTTTGATGAATCAGTGATATAATCTATGAAAAATCCCACAGGATTTTTCATAGATAAGGAATGGTGGAGCTTCAGCTTTACGATTGAAGGTCTGGCACTTTTAGTCCTTGGCATGAAAGAGTGAAAGAGTCCTTCATTGGCACTCATAATGTGAGCCCATCAATCTTGCATTTAGCATATGAACTCCCACGTGATTTGAACATCTGCCTGGAAGGTACCTCTCTGGTTAGCACAGATGTATTTTTCTGGAATTAAAATAAATACCAAAGCATATTTCTGTCTTTCAGCTTACTTTCTTCATATAACCTGTGTTGAAGTAATCATGGATAAAATTTGTCAGGTCCCAAAGTTGTAAATGTTTCATTAAAAAGGCACACAGTAGTAGGGTAATTCAATACTTGTCTGTGGGGCATGTATCTACAGGTTTATATTCCTGTTCAATCATGGGAACACCAGATACCACTGGCATACCCCTTGCCTGCAGCTTACAATGCAAGCATCTTTAAATAAGAAGCTTCTGCTTAATGCCATAATATTTAGCACAGAAGCTCCTTCACTTCTGTTAAAGATGACACTAATAGCCTAAAAAATGATGACTGAGAAGTTTTGAGAATTTCCCTCTAGCCTTGAATAATTACAAACCAAATGCCCACCTTCTGGCTGAAGCTGGCTTTACTCATAAATGACAAATCAGTGACTGGCCACCAGATTTACCATGAATCAGCACTGGTGACTTCAGAGGCCATCTCCTATTTGACCATAAATTTACTGAATAGTTGTCAGCAATGGCCTTGCAATGACAGGCACTACCTGGAGCCCATGTGACACTGCTGTGACTGGTCAAGATAAAGATGACACTGCCTCCTGTTTCCAGAGTGGATTCCTGAAGGCACAAGTTTTTGTGAAAATTGAAGTTCTTTTTACAGTTTGTGAGGGCTTTAAGGGCAAACACAGGCTAAGATGGGACTTCAGAAAGAGTGAAGACATCTCTCTGTGATGCCTCTTTAAACAGAAGCAGCATGACCTCATAAGGGGAAATCATCTAAGGGGAAGGATATGACAGAATCTGCAGCCACAGCTACACTGGCAGACCGGAGATGGGCTGAATCATGGAATAAAAGGTGTTTTGTGCACATAAGCCTGAACTGTCATCTGCACACCCACTGAGCTTGAGCCATCCATCCCAGATAGACATTGACACTATCTGTTCAAAAAGGCAAGGGGACTAACGTGACAGTGTGCTGATATTGTTCTATCTCCTATATTCCACATATAGAACATTCAATTTCTCTTTCTTTCTAAGAGTCATTGTTTCCCATCTGGAATGATCCTCAGATGAGATAGACAGAAGATTCAAGGTACAGCAGCAAGATGCATTTTCTAGAATGAGACAGAAGAGAGTGCAAAATGGAATGGTTTGTACCTTCAGACTTTTGTGCCTGTCCCACCAAAGCAAAAGGAGATGAGGAGCATGGAGAGGAGGAGAGGAAGAAATATACTTCTTATACTTACAAATACAAAATCATAGTTGCTGGCTTTTTGAGTGACAAGAAGAAGAAACTATTATTTGTAGGATTTTAATATGACATTTGATAGATATGTTAATCTGTGTATGTTATTGGCAATATGAGAATCCATCACTCATCCTGGTCATGGTTTGAAGTAAAGTCATACAGGAATTTTTATTTTAGAAGTAGAGTGAGTAAAAATATCATTATTGGTGCAAAAAATAAGAAAAGAAGATGATCAAGCTGAAAAGTAAAAAGCATATTGGTAATCTCCTGTCTCCATAAAGAAAAAAGTAAATAGGATATCTGATTCCTAGCACACCACACACACTTTGTTTTAGAGGAAAATCTCTCAGATATAATTCTGATTTCCAAAGGACTGCAGACATTCATGCCTGTTTCTGATCTTTCTGAGAAAATATATCCTATGATGTGGACTGGCTTACCTATAGTACTTCTAGGCAGGGAAGGAAGGTGCCAAGGATCCAGTCTATTTGAATTTCTGGTGGTTTTTAGCCAGAATGAGAATGAGAGAGGATGACCTGCATTTTTTACTTGTTCTATTAGTTCAGAAATTCACTTAGTCCTAAAGATCTTAAAATTTCTTCCTCTCTTTTGAAGGATTTCTGTAGAGTGCGCTCAGAGGTGATGCACAATTCTCCATACAGCTCAGTTACAATTTTGCAGCCTCACATAGTGCATGAAATAACTCTTTAAATAATGTGTTCCTCTATGTGCAGAGCTAAGGTCTACCCTCACTTCCCAGATGTGACACTTGCCCACCACAATAATTACCAGCAGCATTGGTGTTGGTATTTGTGCTGGTATCAATACCACCCTTCAAACCATAAGCACAGCAAAAGGCTCCACTGGTGACAGTAAAAACACACGCCTCACTTTTTGTATGAAGGACACCCAATTTGTTTTGCTACTGTTTGGAATTAATATCAACAATAATATTAATAATTCAAAGTGTCAGGAAAGTAGTAATTGCTTTAGAAGTGCATGGGGACAAGCAGTTAATAGACTGAAGACTTCAGAGAGAGATAGCTAATATTACTGCACAAAGTTTAATAGTATCAGCAGAACTATATGCTTGTCTGACTGCCATTTCTTTCCCATGCACAAAAACCTCATCTCTTTTTAGGGAGGTATTTCAGTCTGCAGTGTTCAGATTGGATTTCCCAGAAATAGAATCTGGGCGAATTATGATAATTTTCTTTATCTATATTTAATTTTAATTTAAAGGAAATGGTGACACTTAAATGCACCTGGCTGATTAAACCATAGTCTGCAGCCAACTGGACTTAGCAGAAAGTCTTTTATTGATTTCAGTGGAGTTCAGACCATGATATTTAATCCATTTTGCTTATTGGTCTCATTTATCCCATGAGTGAACATAAGTTGAAAAAAGAGATTGGATACAAGTGAAAAAGGGCCCAGTGAAAGTGTCTTAGACTCTATGTGAAAGAAAAAAGCAGATTGTCCAGGTAGAATTGAAGTTATTTAAGAGTAAGTAAAATATCTCATGCTATTTCCTTTGTCTTTTTCTCTTCTTTCCCTTTTTTCTGCATAAGGACTGTGTTTTCACCTGCGCAGCAGAAACATTTAGCACATTGTGGATTCTTCTGAAATCCAAGCGATAACAAATGGTGATGCATCATTCTGCACTCTTACTAGTAGCTACAAAGAGCCAGTAAAGGGTTCACAGAACATTGTTGGTGACATCATTGTTCTGGGAGCTTTTAGAGCTTTTAGAATTACTCTGAGATTTGATGATGAGCTCAAAAGGACACTTTTGAGGCTTCATTTTTTCTTAGGATTTCTTTCACACAGCCTTTGCTGCAATCTTGGCAATTCTAGAAACACGTAAGAATCAAAAGAACCTGTTGGTTTAATAAGTGTTAGTAGATGAGTTGAACCGCTAATTACTCACTGGACGGACAGAACAATACAATATATGAGCTATACCTTCCTGTGAGGTTCTTCAATACCAGACACTACAGGATCCCAGTGTTTTGTGAAGACTTCAGGACATGGTTAAAATAGAAAAAAACATATGAATGTGCAGTTCTGAGTCTTTTGAAACTCCCATGAGAAACTCCCCTGGTTACTTCATTCTGCAGAGATATGGAAAGCTGAAAGTTGAGTTTCCTTGAATTTGCACTTTTTAAATTCTTATTCTCTTTAAATCCAAGTGGTACAGACAGGTTTCAGTGAATCTGGAGAAATTTTTGCATATGCTTGTAATTACCTTTTAGACAATCAGGCCATACGTGGTGCTAGACTAGAATTGTTCCCAGTCTAAGTATAAACATCTGATTCTTTTGTGCATATACCATATCTTAGGAACTGAGCTTCAGTGAAGAGAATACTCAAAACTTCAAGGGAATTTAACTTCTTAAACAGCACTTCAGACTCAAAACATTCTCAGTTCTTTTAGGCAAGCAGAATTTCTCCCTGTTACTTACCAAACATTTAGGAATACAGTTCCTTGTAGCAGAGTGCATTTCTCAGCTCCTCTGCTGCTCAGCCTTCCCCAGCACCCTCAACACACAGACTACACCACGCAGGGCACTGTGTTATAGAGCTACTTGCTTCCACACTTGGAGAGACTGGCTTTGACTCAGTGTTGCTTTCCACTTTGCGAAAATTTTGTTTTGTTTGATTCAACATGAAGTCAGAAGTGAGATATTGCTGTGATTTCAATACAGTAGTAGAAGATACAGAGATGACAGGGACAGCTTTGGAAGGAGACACATAGACCAGGGGCCAGCCTGGGATAGATGTGGATCCTAATCACCGTCTAGTGCCTACACAGGTGAATGAAAATACTCCCACTGTTTTCACTGCTGATTTTAGTTTGGCTGCTAAAACTAGAACAGGCAGTGGCTCCTGTTTCATCTGCCATAACAGGAAATGGGATAAACTTTACTTAACTCTGATGTGCTAGTCTGGCTTAAGGCAAGGACACAGAAAGGATGTAGGAATCACCAAAGCATACAGACTTTGGTCACAATTTCTTGTTATTAAAATAGAAGGAGAAAAAATAATTTTAATTTTTGAAAAGTGATCTCTTTCACTCATTTTTCTCTGAAGTAAAAGCAGAAATTTTTGGTCCCAAATAAACAATATTTTAGAAGTAAGACATGGCAATTCTGTCTGAAGAAAGTACTGTTTTGTTATGTAATTAACCAAAAGCCACAACTTCTCTACAAGTGCAGTTTTGGTTTGGTTTGGTTTTTTAAAATTATTTTTCTTTTAATTCAAAATCACTTAGGAAGTTTGAGAGTTTGTATTGCTTTTTATTGAAAAATCATCTTTTTTGCAAGAGGGTGCACATTGATATTGAAAAATCATCTTTTTTGCAAGAGGGTGCACATTGATAAGTTGTCCCTAAATTTCTTTCTGCACTGCCACTTCACTAGTTTGTTCACCTTCTAGCATTGAGGATAACATTCTGGTAATTTTAGAGAGTTGCCAATCCAGAAAGAATTCTGGATTGTGTCCAGATGGTTCTTGAATAAAGAGGGAGACTCCACATTTGCTCCTCTGGGCAATCTGTTCCAGTGCTCAGTCACCCATACAGTAGAGAAGTTCTTCCTCATATTCAGGTGGAACTTCCTGTGCACCAGTTTCTCCCCATTGCCTCTTGTCCTATTGTTTGGTGTGACCAAGAAGAGCCTGGTCCATCCTCTTGACACCTTCCCTTCCAAAGCTTTGCTTGCTTGCATTTAATTTTAGACACTTAACTGATGTTCTCCACTAACCTCATAGAGGCAAAACAAAAGAGGAAACACTTTCAGGAAAGTAATGGAGCTTGAAGATCTCCAGCTGCTTACTTCTGGTGACTGGTAAACCCAACCAGCTCCATCCTTACCCTCAGGCAAATAGTGAAAGTCAGGTTGAAAGATTCCAAGTTTAGGAAAAACAGGCCATTCCAAAACTTCTCAGGTGACAATTCCACCTTTCACATCTCTGTGAAAAAGCTTTTGAAGCGACAGAATTCAGGGAATAGAGAAGGATGCATTATCAGATGAGATGTGCTGCAATGACTTTGCAAGTGTAGCACATCTATAGACATAAGTCTTGAGCTCACTGCTCAAAAGGTTATTTTCCACTTTGAGCAACTGGCATGTTGCATGCTCTGAAGCAAAACAGCTGGAAAAACATGGTTTACTTTATTTTTTTTTACAATCAATTATGCAACAAAAGTTTGAGGTATAGTGTAACATTGATGGTCTTGTCTTGTGGTGAAACTGCAGTGTCTCACCTTCTCAGTTGTCTTTATTCTGGAACAGTCCAAGCATGTTAATGGCTCCTAAATGAAAACCCACCTGTCTTTGACAGCAAAGTCCATGCACATATCGGTCAGCAGTAACCACAGCTAACAACTGCTGAGTCTCAGGTTCTTTGAAAGCTAGCAATATTTTACTGGCAATGTTACTTAGGGAAAGAAGACATTTAAACAATCATTGCATGAAACTAAAATTTATAATCCTTGGAAACTGGTAGGAGTGGTGATAAGAAGCATAGGAACAGAGTTATCTTGAATTGTATATCAAAACTGCTCCTCCTCAATTTTTCATATTATTTTGCTGCTTTGGTCATACACCCCACAGGATGCGCCAGTTTGCACAGAGGACTTTAGCTTCATCCTGTTTGGGTCTATCTTCCCCTACAGAACATAAGAGTTTGAAAAGCTCCTTGACTTCAGCAAGAATTGTTACTCTCATAAGAAATAAATATTTGATCTCAAAGCTTTCTGAGCATCTAATATTTCTACAGCTACACCCACACGGCTTGGGACATTGATCCCAGTCCTTGATCCCCAAACTCTGTGATTCTGAATGGCTCACAGCCATGAACCTTGCTGCTAACTGCTTCAAGAGCAAACTGGTTACATCTAAAGTGTGCACTATTTGAGCCAGATTTCTGCTAGCCCACCTGTTGGGGTTTGGTTTGTTTGTTTTGGTTGAATGGTTGTCTGGCTTTTTGTTTGTTTTCCCAGTTCAAGATGTTTGAAATTATGTGAGAAGTGTTTTACAGTCCAAGAGAGCAAATGTTCTCGGAATTGCCACCAGCTTTCATCCCAGAAAGGCCTAACTGCTTTACTCTGAAAGAGAGTAAGGTGTGAAGTACATACACAGGGAGCATGATGAAGAGATTGGAATAAAGAAGGGAGCTGACTTTTATGATAGTGCAGACACACATACACTAAAAAGATATTATAATGGATGTTTTACAAGTATCTGAATAACCACAAGTAGTTATCAGTCTTGATTCACAGATATGTTTATATTTTTCCTTTTACAAACTGCTTGTATCTTGGTCCAAAAAATACTTCCTCTTAGAAAACAGTCTTTTTACATTCCTTGCTCCATTGCACTCTCTCAAACACAGCTATTTCCTGTAATACAGGAAATTCCATTTAATTGTAAGAAAAAGTTTTTTTTATTGTAAGCATGATCAAACACTGATCATGGCAAAGCTTGCCCAGGGATGCTGTGGAATTTCCATCTTTGGGGATATTTAAAACCTAACCTGATATGGTTCTGAGCAAGATATGGTCATGCTGTAGGTGACCCTTCTTTAAGCAGGGGTATGACTTTATCATTCTTTTTTTTTTTTTTTCTGAAGAAAATTCTTGTTTTTTCATAGTTTAAGGCGCATAAACTTCTTAATATAAACAGTGGTCAAAAAGTTTTGATTTATACCTTCATACTATGCTGGTGTTCAAACAGAGCAGCAGAGGAGGAAAAGAGGAGAGCAGGGCATCTTAATCCATCTTTTCCCATCTTCTTTCAGCTACTTATCAACTCCCATATTTTGTATTCAGAAAAGTAATTAAAAAATTAAGTTTAACTTTGTCTAGGTGGTCTATGTCAATGTTTCTACTAATGGAAGTAAAGCAAAGAAATTACATTACTAATTGTGCACATGTATCACTGTTCTTCTCTAAATTGTGCCCTGCAGTACAGGTAGATGCCCCTGAACATTCTTGTGTTCTGTGCTGGTTTGCCCTCTGACAGACCGAGGGTGAATGTGGATTGTCAAATGCTGCACAAAAAATTTTAATTGCCATAAATGGCTATTAAATTTTTGTTGTTCTTAAGAACTGTGGAGTAACACTGATAACACACAGTGGACTTGTGATATTTTTAACACATTGGAAGACTTTCATTTTTGAAAACTTTCTACCTATGACCTTTTTAATTTCCCTAAGATGAGTGTGTTGTGTCTACAAATTATAGTTTTGATGAATAATCAAGAAGCATTTTGTATTTATCTAGATGGATTTAATAACTCCTAGTACAGAAGTAGAACAACAGTTTTAATTTTAAAGACATTTTAAAGACATTCAGATGCAAAGAATCATTAAAGAATTTTAAAGACATTCAGATGCAAATTCAGATTTTATGGACCCGAAGACACATTCATTATTAATTTAAAAATATTTAAAATAGCTTCAATTAAATCATCTGGAAAACTTAAAGAACATAAAACCAGATTAGGGACATCAGAATGTCCCTAATCTTGATTTCTGATTTGATCAGAAATCAAATTAAACAGTTTAAAACCATCTCCTCAAATTCATACTGGTGGCAATCCCATATAAAGGGCAGTTTGTTTCTACTGAAAATGATTTTGTGATACACATGAAATAACAAGGAACTTATCTTAATTTTGCATTGATTTGAAGACAAATTTTCTTCAGAGTCTAGATTCACCAGTAACTTGGAATATCTTCATTATAACAATGTGTCCCAGATTTTAAAAATAGCACTGGATAATGATATGTAGTGTCTTGTCCTCTGCAGTTGCATGTTGATTTCAGAATGTGAGAGACCTTATTTCAAGGGTCCAGGTCTAAGAAGAGCTGCATGGCTTGAGGATCAGGTCTGCCCCAGCTGTGGCAAATGGCAAAGGTGGACCTAAGTAAGTGGCAGTGAGGAGGAGGACAAGACTTTCCTTACAGGTAGAAAAATTGTTCAGCTGCGAGGAGCAGTAACAGCTAATTGAATTTATTTGCAGCTTAGATATTCTTTTACAGAGTCTTTTAGTATCTTGCAAGCTAATTGCAAAATGAAAGCCTTATTTTAACTCTGAATTCCAGGAAACATGTCTTCTCCTCATTCCCACCTGATCCTTTTGAAACAGTTCAATTGCTGTCCAGTGGTGAAAGCTCCCAGTGGTGGGACCTTCATTTCATATATCTTCAGGATACAGAGAAACACTTAAGTATTAATCACCCTTCTCTTTAAGATAGCAGTTGAGTGTCTTCTGCTAATAGCTTAGAAAGTTCAAAGGCACTTATTTTCCACAGCAATTAAGTGAAATGAATAATGAACTACATTTATTTGGTTCTTTCTGCTCTCATGCTTATTTTCCTCTGTGCAATTCATTGATTTTCACAAAAATATTCCTGACTTAGTCTTTGTTCTGATTGGTGACCCTGCTAAAAAGAGAATTAATTAATGTTAGATGCAGTGGAGAATCACTGCCTCTCAAATGGGATTGACATCATAATTTCCTTTCACCTTGAGTGTAAAAATGTCAAAGACTCAAAATAAATTTTGAGTACTTTCAAGCAGCTCCATTTTCAAAACAGTGACCCTCCTGAATACAGAACAGATATCTATTTAATTTTTATCATGTTTGCCTTAAAAAAAAAATTTCATTTATAAAACATCTTATTTAAAATATAAAGTGAGAGTGTGGCAGGCAAAACCAGTCCTTGCATTATATTTATGACTGAAAGTTTTAAACTTGCTGCCACCCTTTATAGAAAAACAATGAAAGCTGCTGGCTACATACTTTTATTGCTTTGATTGCTGCAAATTCTCTTTTCTGCTACTATAACTTTTTCCCTAGATACATAACTGATGTGACATATTCTTTATCAACCCTCACATTTTCTGGAGGAAAATCTCAATTAATTAATGTGTCTAAAAATGCAACTGTATTTCTCTTCAGAGGTAAGTTCAGACACACTGAATGATGAACAATTTTAATATGTCATAAAAGGAAACCATGTTTTCATGAAACTTTATTGACAAAACCTGACAATTGTGTTCTTGTTGGAATCCTGTTATTGGGTTTTTAAAAATAAAAGTGGCAAAGCAACCCTTTCAAAGTCCTTCAGAGCCTTCATTAATGATGTATATTTTTGGGTTTTTTTCCAGTGTGTGTATCTTCTGCTTTTTTTCCTGTAACAGCATGTGTAGAATAGTGGATGACAAATATTTCTCATTCAGTGTTTTGCTAGCAGTTACCAGCCCTACAGCTCTTGTGGTGAGTAGGAAAAAGGAAACTGGTATTGAGCATAATATAAAGCTCTGTGAGCAAAGTGAGATTAAAATAATGCAAAATACAGTTCCAAAGAGCTGGCTTGTGTGCATGCAGATTATCCCCTAACAGATGACAGAGTGCAATTTGCCCTTTTTACTAGGAAAGAGAGGAAGGAGAAGGGAGTAACAAACAAATGGGCTGACCTCTGATGAAAATGTCTGTGCAATGACCACTGCTTGCTCTATGCATTGAGGGCTTTGGCTCATTTTTTCCTTCTGATTCTATTCTGCTTTTGCACCTACTCATTCCATAAGCCTTGTATGTAGCTTGTTGCACTTATCAGCACATACAGTCCAGTGAAAGGCTGTGTTTTAAAACCTAAATAAATTCCCATATGAAAGCCTTGATCAGGCAAATTACAAGGCTAAGAAATATTATTTGTTTAGGCAATATCAAATTAAAATAATATAATCATTTCCTCTATAAAGGTTGCCAGCAAATTTAACCAAAAGTTATATTTTATACTTATAGTTACAGGTTACATTACAACCTGTAACTATAACAAGTCATATTTGGAGCAGGGGGAGGGACGAAATCAAAAAGCTAAAATTAGGGATATTAATTTCAAATTTTGAACACACCTTAATGTATAGTAGCTCTGACACAAAAAACTTGCCCTCAGTGAATTAAGATGGAATCATGCAGAAATATAAAAATGTTTGTGCCCACCAATGTTAACTCATTTAGTTAGTGACATTTTGCCTTTATCATGATCATAATTGTAATATGCTGGTGCACCCTCTCAGAATTTTTGCCAGAGTTTTAGATAACAGATGAAGTAACATTAATATTGGTGGAGTGAGTACGATTTCTAGTCACTGACAAAAAAATAATGCTAATCATAAATTTAATTTGGTTTTTTTTGCCTAGAGTCATCTTAAGCAGTTTTGGGGTTTTTTTTGCTATTTCATTTATTCTGAGTTATGTCTCTTTCTTTAGTCAGCCAATTTTAATAAAATTTTTATTAGAAGTAGTTGCAGATAAAATCTGCATATCAGAAATTATTAATTAAGGCTGGGAAAAAATCTTAATCTTACATAAACATTAGTCCAGAACAAAAATATTTTCAACCCAAAAAAATCTGTATTAAAAGGAGGGTAAAATAGATTATTTATATAACCAGTTGTCTGTTTTCCAGGGAGGTCAGGATCTTCGAGCAGACCTTTCATGTAATCTCATGAATTCAGAGGGTAAAAAGTATTTCATAGAGGTCGAGATCCCTCAGCCCCACTGCATACTGTAGTTAGCATGACTCATTGGGAAAAGAAAAAAGTAGGTCATGAATGCATCCTCGAGCCTCTGAAGCTGAACACATATGTAACATACAGAGGACATGTAAAAATACAAATTTTCTATTTGTTTTTCAACATAAAGAACTGCTATGCAAAACTAACAATCTCTTTGAAACCTAGTCAGCAAACACCTTAGCACCAAAACCGGGTGTCAACAAAGGGTTTTCAGACAAAAATCTACAACTAGATCCAATAATAATCTTTGTCTGGACTCCTTCTAGAGCCTGATTCCCTCTCTAGGACTGACAGCACTCCTCAGTAATGCTGGATAATGTCCTTGACTCCATGATCTTCTTTCACAGAAATTAAAGCACTGCTAACCAAAATGTATTTTGTTGGCAAAATGGAAGCAACTAGTGCCTACAGTTTATTCAAGACAAATTATAAAAAGATAAAATTTTCTCAATGAAAAGAAACTCACATTCTCCAAACCAGTTCAACAGCCTGCTTTTTTCTTTGGGACCATATTAGTCACTACAATTTTATCTCACTTCATTTCTGTGACTGAAGATTGAAGTAAAAACCAAAAGGAACAAAAATGGGAATGCATGAATTTGTTCTCAACATAAACATTGAAAGGACATGGATTACATCATTCTGGCAGAATAATAAAGAATTAAAATGGTTAATTCCTCTCCTTATCATTAGCCTTAGAGTAGATTCTGCAATTTTGCAGTTTTTGGCAGCCCCTGCATTAATGCATATTTGAACAAATGCCAGCTTATTCTTCCTCCCCAAAGTCTGCCTGGGATCATGGTGCTTCATGTCCACAGAGACAAGAGGGCTGCCCTGTCCTAGATTAATGAAGCTATTTGCTCTAACAGAATTTCCAAATGAGGAAAATCAAGTCATTCTTATATAAATTTTCCCTTGGTTTTAGGTTTTCCAGTTCTTTCCTTCTATACAGAAATTAGAAGGATATTAAGAATATAATTTAGCATCCTTGAAAAATGCCACAGTAATTTTTGAGTCTCAGGTAAAATGTATCACCAAAATCAATTTTTCATTACTCAGTGCTGATTCACTGACAACCTTAGGAAAAAGAATTAGATATATTTGTGAATTTGTATGTATATAATTGATTAGAAATAATTCTTAGTTTAGTAATGTCAGGTCAAATCTAGGAAAAAGGACTATTAGAGAAAACTGCTAAACTATCAATTTTCTTATCAGAAGGTTAAGCCTCAAGTAATTGAAATTAGGTTGAAGTCACTTTGTTGTTTCATTCCCACAGATCAACTTCACTGAGCATCTGATCTGCTGGGATATTGTCTCTTTTGGCATAGCAGCTTTCTTGGTTTCTGTGCAGAAAAGTTATGCAAGAATTGTTTTTGTACTGAGAAGATGAAAAACAATAACAGTTAAAAACAATTTTTCAATCTGAGTAAACCCAATTCTGTTAACTCAGCTTCAAGAAAATCGTGTCTGCTATTTCTCATATTTAATCTTGCATAAGTGAGAAACCGCTGGAGAAGAATCTACAGGAGAGACAAGTGAGAGATCAAAAGCAATGTGAACTAGGACCAATGCTACACCTCTTCTTACAGAATGACAGGGAGAAGAATAAAGAATGGATGAAAGAGAAAAGAAAGAAATACTGAAATAGAAAAGGAAAAGTTGTGGAAGGCTTGGATGCATGAAGACAAGAAGCAAGATATAAAATTTGAAAAAAGGAAAACAGCAGCCTTATGAATTTGGACTTTTATCTTTGATTCTGTAATCAGATGTTTGTCTTGGGGCTTTCAAACAAGTGTCATGAGAACTATTATATGTGATTATAACTATCAAGTATAGCAATTCACAAGAGACGGTAGAAACTTGGAAGGGATATGATACTTTCATATGAAATAGCAGCAGAAAGGAATTAAGTAAAGAGGAATACAAAAGAGATTCATTTTTGAGAATTTTACTCAGTAATGTTCTTCATGAGGAGAATAGGGAGAATGAAAGTGTTGTGGTGAAATCAACTAACTTTTAATGTATTTATTGTGAGTATAGATTCGCATTGTAAGACCTGGAAGACTTGTAAGACGTTTTTTGCCAGGCTTTAAAAAAAAAGACTGATTTGTGGAATCAATAAATACTTCAGCCACTACCTTCCTGCATTTGCTTTGAGAGTTCTTTGCAATTTTCTGGCATAAATGGCCTTAATCCCACAATTTCCCCAGCAATTTCCCAGTCCCCTTACTCATTACAGCCAGAAAATTGTTATCTCATCATCTTCATCAGATTCTTTTACACAGACACTAACATATGGCAGGACAGAACACTTGCAGGCTTCAATCATCTTCACATTTAGGCTGAAAACTAGCAAATGATTCTTATTATGTCTTAGCCTCCCTGATCTTTTCCAAATGACTCTCTATGAGAGAGAGAGAGAGAAATAAGACCCAAACCAGAAAATTTGCTTTAATATGAGCTGTTCCAGTTCAAAATCTCTTTTTTATCTCCAGCTTGTCAATCTCAAATTTGAAAATGACCTTTTTATGTGGTTTTTTTTGTATTTTTTCTAATACCCATACTTTCAGTTTTAACTAAAATGAGGCTCTTTGGCAATTTATTTTGTATTCTTCTGCTGCTAACTTTGAAGTTTCTTGACTCACTTTATTTGAATTCAGATAATTAATTTCTAGGTATTATTTAATTGCCTACATAACACTGACATATGAGGAGCATGCATACATGTGTGTGGGGCATGTGTGTGGCATTGGGGATACAGAGAGAGGTTTACAGCAGAGGGCACAGCCTCTATTTCAGCCATCATAGTCCTTGAGGAAGTTTCAGGAGGTCAGAATTGCAAGATATTACATTCTTCATTAAGGCACCAGCTGTTTTGTTATGCAAACTGAAGGTTGAGAGATTTCAATTAATGATGATTGTGAGGTCTACTAATATTGACTGCTGTCTCCACTATCGATCTGGAGTGCTAGTAAAATTCCCCCAGCCTTCCATGCCAGGCAGGTTTTTGAGAAGTGCCTGCATTCTCCTCCTCCTGCTGAACTGCAAACTCCCGCATCTCATTAAAATTAATGATGATTGTGTGCCCAATGACGGCAGGTTGACTTGCAATTTTGCTGGCTTTGTGGGTAATTTTCCCAACCATGCCTCCTTCAATTATTTCTTTGCTAAATAATTCATAGCAATCTTACAAAAGTAATAAGCATACTTATTGCTTTTTAACTGATATTACAAATGGAAAAGGGGAAAAAAAAGAGAAAGCTGAAAGAAAAACACAACATTGTCTGCTCATATGCTGTCTTCTGGTCTCACATGACAAATGCTGGGTTGTAGCTGGGTTGCTGTGTGCTGGTCACTAACCAACCCTCCCCCAGTTTTGCTACACATAGTTTGCATGAAGTGAAGGATTTTGGATGTCCAATATTGACAGTGTGTCACTCACACAATCCTGTGTGAGTTATTTTGTAGTTTGAAGCCGATGACTGAAATTAAGTACGGCTGGAATTTTGAAAGTCCTTAGAGGCATTAACAAAAATAAACTCATTCAAATAAATGGGCATTTGTAAGAGAGTGAGTCAAAAAGCCTCTGGAAAAGAAATTCTATTTTAATAAATACCCTTTTAAATACATAAATGGAAAACAATCACGCAGAGCATTTCCAGTAAGGAACAGGTATTCTGTAGACAAGACCTGCAACTCTCGAGACTAATTTTTGAGATTCCAATAGTCCTTGGATCTGACTCAAATTATTCTTTAAAAATAAGATTATCTCAAAATTCCTACCCCTGTTTTACAGTTCTTACAAAATTTACGTAGTCTAACTGTTCATCCACACATGCTTGTGCTCCTATGTAGAATCCTACATTTTTGTCCTGTCATTTGCACAAGACATGGCTTGTCTTCCCACAGGACACTGTGGCCACATAAGGGAACCAGACCACATAAGTAATGGTACCAGACCAGTCAGAGAAAAACTGAGCAGGAACATCCTCAGGGACTTTCCTTCCAACCCTTCATCTCTGCTGCTCCCTGTCCCAGAACCACAGAATCACTTGGATTAGAAAGGACATCTTAGTCCATCAAGTCCACTATTAACATAACACTGCCAAGTCCACCACCAAACTATGTCCCCAAGTGCCATATGTGTTTGCATTTGAAATACTTCCAGGGAAGGTGACTGAACCACAGACACCAGCAATCTCAGGAGGAATGCTGTAAAAGCCTGCAGACTCAGGATATGCCCAGCTCACAGAAAGATATCAAAGTCAAATAGAAAGATCTTGTAGAATGTGTTCCCTAAAGATAAACTGGCTTTTTCAACTACAAACCATGTACAGAGTAGAAGATTCTTTGGAATATTCTTCAGCAGAAAGGGCTTTGGAGGAGATTTTCCATTTTAAGACACTTCAAGTGATAGAACAGATCTTACCTTTCAGCACAGAGCTATGTCCTGTACTTATCAAACAAAACATCTTGTGTTTTTCAGACGCCAAGGAATCCATCAGGCTAGGAATTAGTCCTAATCATACATAGGAGGAGCTCTCTCCAGATATGTGTTTCCAGTAGATATTACATATTTGGACGGAAACTACATGGCCTTATTCTCCTACCTTTTTCAGCTGATTCCAAGAGCATTTCACAGCCTTAATGTGGAATTTCTCTTGGCTTCAGTGAAAATTTCCTATGAGGAACTATTTATTTGGGATTATCAGACCATTATCACACCATTCTCAGCATTATCAGATCATCCTCAGAAGTGACACTACTATAATGGGAAGGAAAATACCTAAAGAGCACAGAGCTAGAGAACCAGAGAGAACAAGTAGGAAATTCACCACAATTTATCTTCCTTTCTCTGGAACTTCTAGAACCACCAACTTGATTCTGAGATCTTGAAATGTGGGGGTTTGTTTCTTTTCTGAATCTTGTATTAATTTTTGTTGCTGTTGTTTTTGCAAAAAATCCTGATGCCTTTTGTTATTTTGGCTCCAGAGATTGCTTTTTGTTCTAAGCAACTGTTTTCTGAAATTTTGCAACAATAGATTTGATTAAAATCCCAACATTTGGAAACCAGAACTGGCTGAGCTTAAATCTGGAATATATTTTTTCAGCTGAGAGGCTGAAAACAAAAGCCTAGACAGTCAAGAATTTACAGTGGGAATACAGCTAGAAGCACTACATGGTGCACAAGAAGGAAGATCTGATCCCATTTTTAATTTTCAACAAGCCCATAAACTCACACATTAATTAAAAAGGATACATTCCTTTACAAGATTTTTAGGTGTCTGTATCTGATTTGGACAGAGGTAATCATCCTATTCTCTGGAGACACAGAGAGAGCACTTGGCAGAACTTAAGCACAAATAGCTCAGAAAGTTTTTTATATCAAGTTCCTTTCTGTTGCCTTTCCATTTAGGGTACATGAGAATTTTGCAGGCTCTGAAAGTTAAAGTGGCTTTGTTAAGAAGTAGAGCTGTTAAGGTCCTCTGATTTTGCAGACAAGAATTTTTTTTTCAAATATTCTTTGGGAATTTGTCTTCCAGGTTGTTTAATTGGGAAAGAAACATTTAAGTCATCACATTATTCTTCTAAGAAATTATATTTCTGTATGTCCTTCTTCTTCCTCCTAATTATCTTTGCAATGATTTTTCTCTAGAGGTCAGTGAAACTAGAAATGCTTTTTGCTAAATATCTGTCTGAAGTTTGTCTCTCAAGGACTATATTTATCACTTTTTCACTTCTGTTTTGTAATTATGAATGTTCTGCAGAGATCTCCATGGCTTAAAAGGTTTTAGAATGTATATGAATATAATTTTACTTTTTACCAAATATTCAAATGTATGGCTCCTCTCTGGAGAGGTTCTTTGCCTTTTAAGGTTGTTCTGACTGACATCCTCCAGAGTCACTTTCTCAGACAATAATCGCATGGAATTCTCACTCCTGGAGAAAGATGGTAAATTTCATAGTAATGGCTCCCTTTGCATCTTGCAGCAGAATTTAAAAGCCTATATGGAGGAACAAAATGTGAATTTTTCAGACAACTTCTCTTTGCATATCTTCCAGCAGTTTTGCAAGGTGATTCAGGAAAAAATTGGTTTAACTGAGTGTCAAAGTAGATTCCCTACCAAAATAAATAGGTGATCCTGCAGGATCTCTGCAGCCAGAGAGACAGCTTGAGCAGAGGAGCCTACTCTGAAAAAAACTCTCTTTCCATAGATCTGTAAAAGTCTTGCCCTGTAGATGGGAGTCACTCAAGAAATCCTAGAATCCTTGAATATTTTGAGTTGCAAGGGACCCACAAGAATCATCAGACTCCAGCTCCTGCTCCTGCACAGCACCATCCCCACAAGTCACACCATGTGGCCTAGAGCATTGTCCAAACATTTATTGAGCTCTGTCAGGCTGGTGCCGTGACCACTTCCCTGGGGAGCCTGTTCTAGTGCCCACCCACCCTCTGAGTGAAGAACCAACCTAAACCTTCCTGACACAATTCAGGCTGTTCCCTTGAGTTCTGTCACCACACAGGAGAGATCAGTGCCTTCCCATCCTCTTCCTCATATGAGGAAGCTGTAACTCACCTCAGTCTCCTCTTCTCCAGGTTGAGCAGGCCAGGTGACTTCAGTCACTCCTCACACAACTTCCCCTCAGGGCCCTTCACCATCCTTGTTCCCTCCTTTGGACACTCTGCAATAGTTTCATGCCCTTCTTACATTGTGGCGCCCAGAGCTGCCCCAGCACAGGAGGTGAGGCTGCCCCAGTGCAGAGCAGAGCAGGGCAATCCCCTCCCTTGCCCAGCTGGCCATGCTGTCCCTGGTGTCCCCAGGACAGGGATGGCCCTCCTGGCTGCCAGGGCACTGCTGGCTCGTGTTCAACTTTCTGCTGACCAGGACCTGGACCCCATCATGAAAGAGGATAGAGGGACACTGCATGGGATGTAGGGTTGAGCATCAGTGACTGTCACTTGCTTGGCTGTAAAAAAGCATAAGTAACTTACTGAAGACTTCTCACACTCTGTTGTGCTGAGGGGTACAAAGTATCTGCAACAGCAAGACAAGCAAGAGATGAGATATCGCTAAATTTTTCATTTACGTTTTGGATTTTCTTATTCAGAAGATAACAATCACAGAATCATCTTTGTAACAGAGACTGACCCTGCAGTGTTCTTTAATTTATCTTTTGCTTCCAGAGCTATTCAGAAAACTGCAGAAAATATATTTCCTTACAGACACCTCTTTACATAGAGAAAGGTAACAGCAGCTTTCCATCAAAATTATATGGTTTAAAGTATGCTAATAATCCCATTCTTTCCTTTTCCAACACACAAAAAAAACACCTCTATTTCCCCAAGGGAAATTTTTGTAACCTGCCAGGACAACATTATGAGCATTTTTTGTCATCCAAGAATCCCACTGTATTTTTTAGAATTAATACAGTCTATTTCAGAAGAACCCTATATCATATAGTGACTTTGTATATATGTGCTGTTCTCAGATGTGAAAACGGAGACACTTGTATTACTTTATCATTTTCTGCTGTTTACAAAGAATTTGTAACTCAACTGACTGAGTTGCCTCCTCTTCCAAGCCTGTTATTTAACCACAATGTGGAAACCATTCTCCAAAGGCTATGAGCAGTGTATCTTAAATCAGAATTATTGAATGCGCATCTACATCTAAGCAGGAGTTTTCTAGCAGCCTTTCAGGTATGGCTTGCCAGATGCATTTCCCTTTCCAGACATTCATTTGCAGAAGCTCTGGAGAAGGGTAGATAACATCTGTCAGCAGGGCACATCATGGATGCCAGTTTCAACATGTGGATTATTCCAGTTTGCAAGGTCAGAAGATGTTCCCCATATTGTGGATGACAGAATGGATTAATGGTGGCCTACAGTCCCTCAGCCCTTTTCACAACTGTCTGAGAAACACAATGCTGCCCACTGAAAGGGAAGATAATGCAACAAAGCTCTGCTGCTGCATGCTGTCCTAAAGGTATAAGTTGACAGCCCTAATGAAGGCATCATTCCCTAACTCAAACCTCTTAATCAGTAATACTTTCTAAAATTATAGTGATTTTTTTACTTTTGAAGAAATTTTCCCAGGTCTCAGGTGAATTGTATCTTTTTTGTTTTTCTTCTTCAATATGGTGAGCTAAGTGAATAACTGTAAATTTCCATGCTAAAGGAAAATCAATTGCTGCATAAAAATGTTTCTAAGCAAAGGAGAATACATTTGATACTGCTTTTTTTTCTTTCCTTTTCAAGGGAGAAAGTGCAGTGCAAGATCAACAGCCATCCTGTACATTCAGGCAAAGTAGTAAGCAGCAATTGTATTGCCACACATTTCGTGGTGGAAAATTTTGCTGCATGATTTTCTCCAAGATTGAAGCAAAGCTGTCTTTCATTCTAATTTGGTTTGGTCTGCTTATAAAGGGGATTTCCATATTTCTTTGTTTTGCTTCTCAAAAAAAAAAAACCAAAAAAACCTCAAAAAAACCACCACAAAGAACCTTACAAAAAACCCCAAACAAAAAAAACCTCAAAATAATAATGAAATTTTCTATAATTCTTTAATTTTCAGCATATTCCTTTGTATGATTTCAACCCATACCAACAGTTATTGTCTGTGATATTGCCTGGGCATGGGTCAGAATATAGCTCAGGCTTTAAGAAAAATAAATAATTTTACCAGAAGGATGAGAATAAGAAAAGCCTTACTAGTAAGGGTTACAGAGTTTTCTATGGCATATCCTAAAAGCACAGTTGCCTGCTATGAAAGCTGTGCATTTAGCATCAATAAATCTGCACACCTTTCATTCAGGAGTTCTGAAAGAGTTGACCAAGCCCTCTCCAGACCAGTATAACTATCTTAAAATAACATTTGAAACAGTAATACAGACACCTGGACAAAGCCAGTGCTGTGTGAATATTTCTAAAAGCAGAAATAAGCAGATCCAAGTGATTACTGATCTGTCAACCCAGCGTTGATCTTTGACAAAATAATGGAAAATTTGCTATGAGGATTGACTCATGAAGAATTAATGCAAGGAAATGCAACCAACTCCAGTAAGCTGGGAAGTAGATGTGATCAAACTCACTTGATTACTTTTTCAGATTAGACAGGAAGTGTGGTTTGTAGAGGCAAAAAGGCTGATAGAATACACTTATGCCTAGGATTGGTACTGTATGACATTTTATTTGCCAATAAATTCAGGATTACATAAAACTGAGTTGGCATACCATATAGATTGGAAACAAGCTATTGATCAGTGTTAAATTGTAAACTTAAATGAAGAATTATCATTAAGCAATTATGTTAGTTCTGGGAGATTTACACTGCTTAAAAAATTTATCAACACCGTCTGTGCAACAACTTTAAAATCATTACTAATGAACTTCATAAATGTCATCAAAATAAGAATAGCAAAGAAGAACAAAAAGAAGAAAGGACCCCGGTAATTGTTTAGCTAGTTAGGTGAAATCCACTTATATAAAAAAAAACCTCAGAAAGAGCTTGGGAGTCACCAAGGACAACCAGCTGAACATGCTCTCTGAAAGCAACATGCTGACCAAAAACATTAATACTGTCTCTTGGATAATTGGGAAGTATCCATTAGAATTACTCAGCACTGGAACCAAAGCTGTGGAAAACCCTGTCAGTAATTTGTGAAATGGGAAAGATTTGAGGAATGTCATTAGAATAATAGAGAAGATTGAAAAATTCACCTGCTTTTTCACACCACATAAATTGGCCCCATAGTGGATACTGCTTCCCTTTATAAACACTCCTTCTGTTTAATAGTGAAACCATCATAACATCAGCACTATCTTAATGCAATCATAGAATCATCAAATGGTTTCATTGGAAGGGATTTTAAAGATCATCCTCTACCATGGGCAGGGACACATTTTCAGCAGACCAGATTCCTCAAAATCCCATCAACACGACCTTTACCACTTCCAAGAAATGGGGCATTCTCTGAGCAACCTGTTCCTGTGCCTCACCATTAAGGATTTCTTCCTAATACCTAATTTAAACCTGCCCTGTTTCATTTTGAGGCCATTGCCCCTTGTCCTGTCTCTCCATGCTCTTGTAAAAGGTCTCTCCATTTTTCTTGCAGGCTCCCTTCATTTACTGGAAGGCCACAATTAGACCATTCAAAAATGTTCTCTTCTCCAGGCTGAACAGACTCAGCTCTCTCACCCTGTCTCCTTAAGAGAGGTGTCCCAGCCATTGGATCATCTTCATGGCTCTCCTCTGGACTCAGTCCTACAGGTCCATGTCCTTCTCACCTGGGGACACCAGAGCTGGATGCAGCACTCCTGGTGGTGTGTCATGACAGCAGAGTCATGACATCCCAGAGAAAAAGAGTTCAATATGCTCAATTTTATCAAAGAATAAAATACATAAAAGAAACATTAGATGTGAAGTGTTTTGTCCAGAGACATCACTGTGAGGAAAGAAACTTCAACAATGTTGAGAAAGGAAAGGCCAAGGAATCCAGTGACTGGAAGGTACAAATAGACAAAACGGGGGCAGTTCTTGTTGCCTGCATTGTGGTTAATGAAGAGGTGACTGCAGTGGTCCTCCAGACCTTGAACCCTACCAATCTGTACAGAAATAAGTTTTCAGTGTAACATGTGGATGCCAGGAGGGCAATTTCTCACATAATTGCTGCTAGTCTTAACAAAATGCGACATATGGTTTCTTCATAAACAAGAATCTGCTCTCAGTTTATACTTTAGATTCTGTTGCATTGTCATAGTTTGTCATAATATCACTGTCTACTATGGCTCATCTCACCAAATATACTGTTAATCCTCTATTTATACTATTCAAGCAAAATGATGAACAGAGAGATTTAGTTTATTTAAGCCAATCTTTATTCACACTCTCTAGACATAGCCTGATATATTGGTGACCCAACAACGATCTTTTAATAGCTTTTAAAAAATGTTTGAATATGAGTTGATGGGGTTTTTTTTGTAATACAAAGTGTTCTGTTGTTGGAGGAAAAGTACTTACTATTAACTCTTCATACTTAAGTAAGAACCTACATAATTCAACATTTGTTGGAAATGTAACTAAAAGCAATATATTTGCTGTCCTCACCGATTGTCTTTCAGTGTAATTTCTAGAATACCCAGGGCATTTGTACCTAAACAGCTGTGTTGAGCAAACTGATACTCTGTCTAGTAGTCAGTTCAGGTTATTATCATATAATCATTACTTGTTTGTACTATGTCACCTAGAGGTTTCACTTGAAATGAGAATCATTGTTGGAGGAGCTGCCTTTGCCCAGACAGCTTATGGCTTAACAGTTGAGACAGATGAATGCACTTCGTCTACAGTAATGAGGATTTTGCGGAGCAATTTACTTTCTGTTATGCTTGATTAAACCTATTATGCCTTTACTGACACTTGTGCAACCCCATTACCCTTTGTAGGTTTACACAGGTATAACAGGTTGGACCTCTAACAGGAATTAATTCTGTGATTTCTGCATAAGAACAAGTAGGACTCATCTCACTCTGTCTTAGCTGTATTAGCTCAGCAGGATGGACAACAGTGAAAATTACCTGCAGTGAAATGTATTTTTGGTTCTAAATTGCAGGGATGGGACTAGATATGAAGAGAAATCTCTGCTGAACTGAAAGATACTTTTGTTATACTTAAAAAATAAAAGATTTTAAATAGCAGGAGAATTCTTCAAGAACACTGAAGTAGATCCATGAAGTAACATAAAGTATAAACAAAATTGCTGCTATTAGGTTAAGGTAGCAATTGAATCAGTTGGCAAATCTAAGTAGAACTGATATTACAGGTGTGGTTTAAACTAAGGGATCTATTAAATCTGTGAACAGATATTTCAAGATCAATTTTGTTACTGAGTCTGAGAAAGCTATTTTCTTCCTTCCCAAGACATTTTCCATAGTTAGGGAATATATATTTAATTCACTGCCTATTTCTGCTCACACAAATATCAAACACAAAACCTTGAACTATCTTCTATGGGACAAATAGCAAGTGGGCAATATTTAATTATGTAGGATTATGTATGTCAGAACAAATGTGGATTTTTAAAATCTGTATCTTGCACTCCCAAATCCTTGTGTGCAAGAACTTAATAAATAAGTGTCATTGCACCATCACCCTAAGGCAAATATTTAACGAGTATAAAAAATTACTTGACCTACATTAGCTTTACTAAGAAAATCACTTTTGAGCCATTATGTACATAATCATGTGTCCTACTTTGGAATAGGCTTGTAGACAATATACTAGCACTGAGAAGCATAGCAATGTGTATCCATTTAAAGTTTATTCAATGTGAACAACACAAAAATTCCCAAGTTCCTACTGAATTTGACTGCAAAGGTCACTGTTATTTATCCACATCTCCTCTTTCTGCAAAATGAGAGGCATATGTGGTGAAGAGAGCTTTTCAATAGGGAATTAACTGATATGAACAGGTATTTAGCTGTTGATCACAACATGACAAAAATTTGTTCTATTTTATCATCTGTTTGATACAATCGGTATCATATGGAAGCTATATCTGCCTCAGCAAGCAGAACTGATCAAGAGGAGCAGACTCTAGGCAGAAATGTATGGGCTTTGGTACCTTACATCCACATTTTGAGAGTTTTTTATTTATTATTAGACTAACTCTACTCTGATCCCATAGCCTGCATGCCTATTTGTGGCTGGAGTGCAGTGGGTGTGCCTCTGGAGCAAATTTTCCAGTATAATTTCATGCAAAATGAATTGAGCTTGGCACTCAGAAACATCTACATGCTGTGAGCCAGAGTAGGGACTGCAGGGAGATGTATTTCAAAAGTACTTTCCTGGTCTGAACTAAAACACTGATACACCAGATTCACCAGAAGACTGTGCTGCTATTGAGCCAGACCTGGCCAGGCTGGGAAATTGGACAAAGAGCCCAATGAAGTTGAACAAAGGGCAGGGCAGGGTACCTGAGGAGGAATAACTCCATGGATCATTACAGGCTGGGGACTGATCTGCTGGGAAACATCTCCGTGGAGAAGGACCTGGGGGATCGGGTCCACAAGCTGTCCATGAGCCAGCAGTGTGTCCTTGTGGCCAAGAAAGCCAAAGGTATCCTGGGGTGCACTGGGAAGAGCTTTGCCAGCAGGTCACAGGAGATGATCCTGTCCTTCTACTCAGCCCTGGTAAGGCACATCTGGAGTGCTGTGTCCAGTTCTGGGCTCGGCAGGACAAGAGGGACTTGGAGCTCCTGCAGCAGAACAAGCAGAAGGAAAATTATGAGGGGACTGGAGCTTCTCTCTTACGAGGAAAGGCTGAGGGAGCTGGGCCTGTTCAGCCTCCCCCAGAGGTGACTGAAAGGGGATGCATAGAGTGTCTTAAGAGCAGGTGTCAAGAGGAAAGGCCAGACTTTTCTCACTGGTGCCCAGCAAGAGGTCAAGGAGCAACAGGCACAAACTGAAACACAGGAAGTTCAATAGGAACATGAGGGCAAACTTCTTTACGTTGAGGGTGACCAAGCGCTGGAACAGATTGACCAGAGAGGTTGTGGTGTTTCCTTTGCAGTAGATGTAAAAAACCCGTTGGACATGAATCCTGTGCAACCTGCTCTGGGTGAACCTGCCTTAGCAGGAGGGGCGGACTAGATGTTCTGCAGAGACTCAGCCCTGCTGTGATTCTGTGAAGCACTAACGCACTCAGAAAGTATCGGTGAAAGTTCCTGGTCTCAATCAAAAAGAGGAAGTGAAGGAGCACACAGAAAGTGAAAAATAAGAAAACACTCAGACATCAAAGAATAGTAAAATGTATTTTTCAAGTTCATCTCAAGTTTAGAAATTGAGGAATTTGTTCTTGTTTATCAAAACTTATACATCAGTTGTTGCAGGAGAAACATAGCTGAAATAAAAAAATCTCTGCTTCACTGACATATGTCAGATGAAATTGACAAAAAATGTTCATAAAGGGACAAGTGAAATTTGTAATATGCTTTAGGAAAAGAGGCTGAAAATATTAAGGACTATAAACATTTAATTTTGAAACTGTACATAACAACATTGTTAAAAACGCATTCTAGAAAAATGAAATTTTGTTTTGAAGTGTATCTATATCACTTTTTAAGCATCTACTAAAAATTTTTTGGGTCAAGTGCAAGAAATTCTGTCCAAGTTCAGCAAGATTTTTTAAGCATTTATTATTGCAAATGTTCAACTAAAAAAACCCAACCACAAATTGTCAGACCTTTTTCCTGACATTTTTCATCATGTTAATTCATACTTCTTGGTCAAACCAAAAGTTGGAAACACATAAAGAACTCAAAAAGAAAAACACAGTTTGATTATGGCAGAGCAGTGGTTACAGCAGTGTTTTGATTTTGTGCAACAGCTTTGCCATGGGGGAGGAATCTGAGTAAAGGGGGTGGAATCTAGGTAAGAAATAAAGCTAATCAAAATCATAATCAATTAAATTTTATTTTTAAAATATTTCTGCTTAACCCCTGATATTACTGTGCAGGTTGGTGTATATTGTATAAACTGCAAAATATTCGCAAGGATACCTGAATAAAACAGTGCAGTTTTTTTTTTTTAAATGGATATGCCCTTATCTGTTCTTTTTTTTTTTTTTAATGTTTTTTGATTAGGAGAACTTACTATGAGACAAATAACATTGTCTGTTATCTGGTTCCTCTTCTCCTATATGACTGATTTATTCTGACTGGGAAAGCTTAAAGCAACAAGTAAAACATGATAAACAATATCTGTCACCACATAGGCAGCTTGGCTAAAAGGTTCCTGTCACTATTAATAATAATTTTTGGTTTTCAGCCTCCCTGTTTATTGCATTAGCAGCAGATGCATAATACTACAAAAAGTAAACAACTTTCAGTAGATGCTACCTGTGAAAATCTGGCCTCTAAATGCTGATATTTAAACTTCTTCTAGACAGTCACATAAATACTCTGAAGGAAAACCCTCAGGGAATAGTGCATATACAAAAAAAAATATATACTAGCTCAAACTCTTTGTGCTGTGTTATATTGCATGTCAAGATGCCTCATCCTATACCACCAATACAAGAAAATATCTCTTGGCACCTCCTACGTTTATATAACTTGTCCAGAGGTAGCTGTTTTATGCTTATTTCATCTTACAGAGACTTTAAGCCACATACAGTTTAAAAGTTTTCAGTTACAGACTTAAAAATTGTAAACAAGTACAGAAGATACTATTATGCACCACCGAACTTGGTTTTTGGGGGGAAAAATGATGTGCTTAATTTTAGACAACTGAACAGGTCCATTGCAGTATATTACTTCTTTAAGTGAAGCACATTCTAATGTGCTGTGGTGGAGTGGGACCACTCTGATTCCCACAGACATGTAAAATAACTAGAATTCACATTCTGCACTGACACAAAATCTCTAGAAAGTTTCTACACATTTTTTATTCACCTGTATATACAATATTGCAAATAATGAGAAATGTTCTATTTTTTGACATATATGAAAAGCTTCACACAACTAACATTTTTCTTCAATTATTGAAGAAAAGAATAACTGAAAGAGAAAAATAAATAACTTTTTAGTTAATTGAAATAGTGTTAGATAACCAAATAAATTCTTTAAATTCATTTTAATGCTTTTAATCTGTGGTAAGATTTTTCATTCATATAAATTTCATTGTAAAAAAAATCTTGATTTATAAAAGCTTAAAAATAATTGAGACAAACAAATGACTGCATTTCATGGATAAGTCTAGTACTACCATATCTTTTTTTTTTTTTTCAAATAACCTATGCATCTAATAAAATATTCTTCTATATTAAGGAGCCCACAAATTCCCAAAATGTGTCTCTATGGAACAACATAGCTTAAGAGTTATTGTATGATTCTTTTCTACCTTTTATGGATAGAAGTTATGTTTCTATGAATATGACTATCTCAAATCCATATGGCTGAACAGGGAAAAAATCCCCAAAAAACTTGAGATGTTCCTATAATGTCTACAACTGTAGATATACTTGATTTGTCTTGAAAGAGATCATAGTAAACGATAGTTAAAGATAGTAAATGATAGTGAAAACAACACAAAACAGTAAACGATAGTAAAAGATAATTTTAATATGCTGCTACTTCTTTCCTGGAGAAATTTTCTTTAGCAATTAATATTAATTTATGATTAAGTATTTGGAGAAATTACATGTACATTTTAATTAGCAGTCATAGGACTGTTCTTGGTTATTTTAATCTGGAACATTAATGCTGGACCACTTTCACACTGTGCTTTCAGTAGTCTCTTTCCTTCTGTCTCACTCACGTCTTCATATGTATATAAAGTTAAAAAGATACACCAGAATTAATTACTTTCTACAATTTAACTGAATTAAAACCACTGGTGGGTCTTTTGAAAGCACATGTAAGCCGCAACCCAAGAATGTGTGGGGATGACATCACTAAAGTTTCCCCTGATATGTCTATATATTTATATGTGTGTTTGTATTTGTATGCATATCAATACAGAGAAATAGAATTGACACAAGCACTTAACTTTACATGAAACTGCATAGAGAAAACCTTGAGTCACAGGAACTGCACTACGATGGAAATCCTCAGTTATTTCAGTATTATAGACATTCATAAAATTTTCCATTTTCCATTAATAAAATAAGTTTCCACAGAACCATAGATTTGGATAAGACCTTAAAGTTAGCCTAGTTCCAAGCACCCTGCCATGGGTAGAGACACCTTCCATCAGACCAAGCAGCTCTAAGCCCCATCCAACCTGGAGTCCAGTAACAATTTTTTCACCATATCAGCAGAGTTTGTGTTCTAGCTAACAGTCAGACTTCTCTGTGGATGTTAAATTAACACTAAATGACTGAAGTTCACTGGTAAAACTCATGTCATGAACCTAAAGCTGTGGTCAGGTAGTGCAAATCTACAGTAAATTATTAGTGAGTGTGGAGAAAAAAAAAATTTATGCCTTTGCCTTGGAGTCAGGATGGCTTCTTATCCAGTGTTTTGTGTTTATCAGTCTTATTTCTCCCACATCCTCTTTATGGTACACAGTTTGCATTGAAAAAAGCGTATTGTGTATGCATTGAAAAAAGAGGTCATACACACTATCCTTAGCTAATATTTCACACTTCATATCCAGTTACACAGAGCGATGTAGAGAACCACACTGCAATTTGAAAATATCACATTGTGTATTTGATAAGAAATATATCTGTCAATCTGATGCAAAATTTAATTCTTCATTGGGGCATGGCTGGCCTTAGAAGATGGAGAGTAAATATTTTTAAATTGACGTGCCTTCACAGAGTCAACACTTTTAAAACAAGTAAAGGAACTCAGACTGAATATTCCCTTCACGAGGTCCAAGAGCACTGTTTTCTTTGTGATACCTACAGGACAATGTAGGACTTAACACTTATAGTCAAGGGAAAGGTTAATATTAATGTGAGCAGCTGGATACAGTTGGTAAAAATGCCGTGCAGAGTACAATTTAGATGTGGAATCAGGTGAAGTTGGTAAGAGGCTCTTACTCTAATGGGGCATCCTGGGGAACAACATGGAGGAATGTGTATTTTTGAAGCACTGAATGAAATTTCAGTAATGGTGATTGTAGTGGTTGACATAATATGCTGAAAAAAAATAACATCAGAGTAAAAGTGCTTCTCCAGAAAGGTATATTCATAAGATGTAAAGAAACAAGGGAGAAGGAACTGAAATAATATTTGGTTTTGGATAAAAACCCCTGTGTTAACAGGCTAAAATATATTGTGGGAATTCTGGAGAGTTGATAGGAGTTTATTATTGATCTGGATATGAGAAAAGATTATTCCACTTTGGTTGGAAAGATATGTTTTACAGATATGAATAACAGAGAATTATCTTGTGAGGAAAATGTCCTACTGGCTCAAATAGCATTGATGCACCCATCTGAATAAGAATTGTTAACCAGTAAAGCCTTCAGTGTGCAGCATTTAATTTGTTTTAAAAAGAAGAACAACAACAAAAGTTGAAGATAATAATGCAGTTAAAACTGCTCAAAGTGCTTTCATTTCAAAAAGTCAGCATTTCACCTAAAATAAGGACGACCAGGAGTACTTCTGAGCCCCCAAATGTGGAAATAGGCCTTGGCCATCTCCCAAGGGAATGAGGGCAAAGCCTTGGCACATGTCTGCTCCCTTCCCTTGCTGAACTTTGATTTTGATGAGAAGGAAATCTGGGCCCATGAGTCAGGAGGGAGAGGCACCTCACTCTGACACTGTGCCCTATCTGGGGATCAGCAACTGGGACTGCAGGCACAGCGCCGGGTGCGCAAGCTGCTGAGTTTGGATGCAGCCCAAGGTAACTATTTAGGGAGAGCAACTGAACTAAGGAACTTGGGGATTAGATTTTGGAGGCAGCCTGGAATGTCTCCATGTCAAACGTGCTAAAGCTATCTGGAATCTGTATGCCAGGCAGGGAGAAAAAAATGTTGTATGAGAACTTTCCAGACCTAACTGGAAGAATAACCATCTTGAAAATGACATTAAGCATAAGTTGGGAGTCTACAAGGAATGGAAAAAAGGACCGATCACCAAAGAAAACTATGACTTCGAAGTCAAGAAATGCAGGTTTAAAGTGAGACTTGGTAAAGTGGGACTCAAACTGAATATGACCTCATAAAGGAAATCAGGCTAAATAGTTAAAGTTTTCTTTAGGTATGTGCTTAGATGGAGAAAAAGGCAGGAAGTTGAAAGACTGCAATGAGGATGAGGTATACTTGAAAGATCCATATTTGATTTGAGTCAGCTTATATTTGCTTAAAAAATCTAGATATTATTTCAGTTTCCAATAAAATTCATGGTTTTGAGTGTGTGACTACACACTGGGAAGCAAATAGGAAAGGATTCACCTGCAAGCAAAGTGACTATTATACCCAAATAGTTTATTAAAATAAAATTGAGCTTTTTCAGATAACCTGTGGTCTCACAAATTTGGAAGAATAGGCGAGTGAAATTTCCAAATTCTCACAGCAATTGGCTGGTGGGAATTTGGTGGAATCAACCGGGTGGCTGTCCTTATAACAGGAATACACAAATGCAGTATTTGGATTAAGACTAGTCATCCTAGCAACTACAGGGTCCTGTATGCTGAACTCAGCAGTGCAAATTTTGGTGACATTACATCTGAGGGTTTCAATGATCTTGTAATATTTTTTTTTCACAATAATGCTCTAAATTATGCTCTACTACATACTGATGTCTATTTTGTATTTTTTTTAAACCAGGTAATGCCAACACTATCTCTGCAAAAATGGACTGCTTAAGAAATTTGGATCAGCAAAAGGGTAGTATGGCACAGAAGGGACAATAAAGTTACCAGCATCAGGCTGCAGACAAAGTGTGGGGCAAGGGAAAAACTCCTGCAGAACCACCTGAAGTGTAAGTTTATATTTATCCTGTTTAATATTTCCTGAACAAGTAAATGACAAACAGTGTGATTATACTGCTGAGGAAAGTAAATTAAAGAGATACCTGGGGTATTCGCAAAGACTGACTTGACTGCAGTGGAAATAATTTCTCTGGGATATTCCTATGGCAAATGACAGATTAACTACAGCAAGTACAATTCATACGAGATGACGAAACTCTTGCTCCAACTTGACTCCTAGATAAGTTCTTCTCCTTTCCTTTGCCTCACAGGCAGCCTGGAAAGCCTAATTTTGCTATACTATAGCTAGACTAAAGCTGGTCTCTGCACACACACACACACCTCTTCTGTTGCTACACTTCCTTTCTGTGCCCTCCACTTGCATTGTCAATATATTATTAGATTATTATACAGGAAAAGCAAAATGACCTTGCAGACTAGAAATAGGATGAAATTCAGTAGCACAAAATTCAATAGCTGCATTGTTTTTATAAACTGGGAAACCACTTTTATTTAGCCAGTGGGAGGAGAGTCTGGGAAACCAGTAGGGAGCCAGCTTAGCAAATGTAATCTAGAGATACATAAGTAGAATTATTTACACAGCAGCAGATATTTATGAGTTGTTCTCTAAAACCTTGCATACAATTCTGGACATTCACATTACAAAAGAAAAATTTAAATAGAAATAGGCTAAAACAAGCTTATGGGAAAAATCAGGAAGACAGAGAAATGGCATTTTCAAAAGAGGCTGAAATTTTGGTTTATTTGCTCTAACAAAACAAAGTTTGAAGCAAGAAGTGAATACCATATATGAACATATTAGGGAAGTAAAAATCAGGGAAAAGAAGACACTATTCAAACTAAAAGGCATTACTGGTGAAGGAACTAATGGCTATAGACTAGCTATTAATAGCTTTAGGATGAAAATTAAACTGTGTTTGTCCATAGGAGCATTGAGATTAACAAGTCAGGTTCTGAGCGGGATATAAGAAAGAAAATGTATAGCCATTTCTGAGATGGCAATGAGACACTTCACAAAATGTTGCATGTGGTAATTCCCTTTAATGACAAAGGGAAGACTCCAGGGTGCAGGTGGGTCTCACCCAGCCCAAACCTGCTCTCCATCCCTAAAGATACTTTCTGTTTTAAAGTGGTGAAGGATTTGGTCCTGCTGAGATGGGGAATTTGGTGTGACTAGAAATGAAACCGGAGTGTTGGATGCTCATTCCCTAAGAGAAAAGAGATTTGAGAGCACTAGCACGAGAAATCCCAAGGGTCTCTGAGGAGCTTGCTGAGTCTGCAGTGCCCTTCAGCAGAGGACACAGCGAGTGCTTCAAGCATCCTTGACAAATCCACCCCAGCTTCCAAGCCATGCTATGGCTTTCAGCATATCTGTACTGCTCACCAAGTGGCACTGTTCACTATGACTTATTTTATCAATGAGATCTGTAGTCCATGAAAGGATCAGTCTGCATAAATTTTATGATTATTGTACCAAGAACTTCCCAGAACTGTCTGCTCCTTTAACGGACCTGACATGTCCTGACAGTGCAGAGAACTAAGAAAGCCATGGACCCTGAATAACTTGGAGAATTTTTCATACTTCAGCCATGGAAGAAAACAGATAAAGAATTATTCAAAATAATTAAACCTTATAATTTTGGCTTGGTTTTAATTAATTAGAATTAAGATAGAAAATCACCGTGGCCTTTGAATTTTTTAATAATATGTCAGAAATTATCCTTTATTGTTTCAGGTGAATAATACTACAATTGTTTCCTTTTCTTATGACTGTAGACTGCTAGGCAAGTTGGTTTCTTGCCAATAGTAAGTATTTTTATATTGCTTCAGCCTCAGAGTGGTAGAACAAATCAAGCTTCAAATTTTAATGTTATTCAGTTAGTTGTTTTAATTTAAATTTCATGTATTGCATGTTTGGCTCTTTTTTCCTTGGCAACTCTTTTGGCAGTTCTTAGAAATAATTCAAGTCTCTTTTTTCTTACCTTAAACTGCATTGGCATAAATACCACATGCAACATATGCCTCTGCAATGCATATGAGTGCCACGGAGAACAAGATTTGAAAATATGAAATATTTCCAAAGGGGAAAAACCCCTATACAAATGTATTAATTATATCTCCACCATGACTGTTTTCTTATGTAACTATTATCCCATAGCCCGGCTTGATTTCTTATAGTTCATTGACCCATTTGGTAAATTCACAGACAAACTTTGGCAGAGGTGTAACTTGATAATTAAAAAGTATGTTATCTATTGCCAGCTTGTTATAGCCAAGTGTAAGCTGAACGCTAGCTTTCCCTAATCCCATCAACCCAGTCTGTAGGAAGGGTCAGGGGTCAGTAACTGCTTCTAAAAACACTGTTCAATTGAATCCAAACAAGCTCTTACCTACTAAGCAGCTGCTCACAAACAATTCGGAATCTGTCCTCATTACCAATTGTTAGGGGCTCCTGTTGCAAGAAAAGCCCTATTTTGAATAGGCTTCTAATGCAGCAGCAAGTCTTCATCTGATAGGCTAAGACCTAAAGTCAGCAAATTTTTTTACTTCTTTTTCTTCCTTCTAGCACAAAGAGAAAAAATTAGAAACCAGCTATTACCAGCTGGCATATCTACTGTCTCTGGCAGGAGGCAAAATGTTAATTTTCAAAGCACACTTTTGTACATCAAGGAGGACTTCTAGGAACTGGAGGGAAAAAAAGAATAAATATAATAATATATGGAACATTGTGAAAAGCAAAAACTATTTTTCAATGACTGATAGAACAAAAAAGATTGTGCTAGGAAGAAAGAGTTTTAGAATATCTCTTCAGGAAACTTGATTCAAATATTTTAATCGCTTTTGAAAATAAGAGCAACATCATTATGATCAATGGTCAGACTTCGTTTTGCTAATTATCTAAAAGATGCTGGCCCTATTGCCAGAATTTGCAGACTTTTTAATTATTTTTTTTTACTATGTAAAATTTTTATTTTTTAATTTTTTAACTTTTTTTACACATATCTAGTAAGCTAGAAATGTTTTTGGAAGGAATAAGTGAAGATGTTTGATATCTGAAAACTTGTAGAAGAGGAAAATTTTACTTACAGTAGAGCTTGTTGCCACCTAAAAATCATAGTTTCCTGATTTCAACATTCACAGATTTATTCCCGTGAGTTTGTTAAAGTTTGTACCTTCCTTTATTAAAAATTAAAAAACCTTGCATCAGTGACCAGCTATTGGAACAGGTGGTATGTAGGCCCCACTGGTGTAAAGTGGGAGCCTTGCAGTAATCTCACTGGTTTCAGGGTAGGAAGAATTAAACCCTCTCTGACTGCTCTTATTTTTTATGCTTTAAAACAGTTGGTTTTTTTCAAGTCTTTTTATAGATAGCCTTGAGAAAGACCATCATAAGCTGATGGATGAGGGACTGCACAGAGGTATCTAATCCTGACACCAGCTTGGTGAAAAACACCTGCATTGTGGTGGCTCAGACAGTAAGGATGTGGTCCCAGACTCCTGAGATTTTCAGTTTCTTTTTGTTTTGTTCCTGAGGCCAGTAGCTTTTACAAGCCTGATTTGTAGAGCATCTTGTCTCTCTCTCCCTAAGGTCAACCTGCTGTCTTGGTCAGGAAAGTGAAGTGCACAAGAAGATAAAAATTTAGGAAGATTTCCTAACTCAGGTGCAGAGTTTTATTACAGCAACACACACAAAGAGCTTGGATGCCTTACACCTTTTTATGTCCCCGTGAAGATGCATGATAGCTCTCCTAATTTTACATTTCAGTTGTGGAAGCTGAGAAAATATGTTTCTTTTTCTGTGCTGCCATTTTTTTTTTTTTTTGCTTTCTGCTGTGAGGATCACAGTTTATTGTGGGAGCAATTGATTTTCATTATTCTGATAGTTTCAGATGGAGAAACAAATATTTTAGGTAACTTTACCAAGAAAATATAGTCACTGTGTGGAGCAGGAGAACAACTCTTGTGAATATTCTTGGAGCAATTGCTGCATATATTTAAGTTGCCCATCAGACACAGGACAAATATTAGTTTTCAAATGCATGCAGCTTATTAAATGATAAGTGAAATTGCTGTAGAGATAGTCATTATTAGAAATATTCCACTGAACAATATTTTTACTTTTTACTTGAAGCCTTGAGGATATACAAATTCCATTTAAGTGATATAAAAGTCTCTGCCTTCCAGAGGCAATAGTCATATTCAGGACGTAAGTGGACTTAGTATATTAGGCCAATATTCCTAACAGTTTAAACAGGAAAATAAAAGAAAAAAGAACATAGAGATGAGAATTACTAGTTTCCAGCAGTTATGGCATACATGTATGCACTACTGGGCTGGTTGTCTCTGCTAGTTCAAATTCCTCCACCCTTGACAAAACCCCTTTCTCTGAGTTCATTCTATGGGATTCATTAATGAATATTTTTCTAAGGGCTTTGGATGTTGTCTTTTCTCTTTTTTATGCACTCCCTCAAGAGCAGGGATGAGAGTGGTGCCAAGGTCTGAGCTTCCCTCCATGCTGTTTCACCAGTGTCCAGCCTCCCTTGCTGACTCTTCTCTGGCTCACTGGCAATACTCTCGTTATGGCCTTTGGCTGGCAGGCAGGCAGGCATTCAGCTACTCCTTCAGAAATTAATTTGCCCAGTGGTTTCTGCTTCCAGAATAAGAATACCAGAATACAGTCCAAATGATCACACTGCTAACTTTGAAAACATCAGTGCTAGCAGTCAGTTGTTGAGAAGCAAGTCTGTAGTCCCATCATAGTTCTCAAGGTGGGTATTTGTGTACCCAAAATGCCATCCAGAATTGTCAGGCTTTGGAGGCTGACAATGAAGGGGCTGGGACTGTCCTCTCCCCCATCAGGAAAGATATTGTGGTGCTGCTGTTTGCTTCTGCTCCCCATTTGACTACCTGGTCCTATGCAGAGGGATGGGAAATGGGTTCAGCTATAGGGGCTTCAGCCCCAGAGTATGTCAGAAATTCCTGTAGTGATGTTTAAATGGCTCCTGCTTGCATTCTCCCCAAAAGGCATACATTTTCTCTTGATCTTACCTACTTGAAAAAAATTGCAGAAAATGTGATTTTTTTTGTTAGACATGAAAGTGATTGAGATTCAAGAATTTGTGGGAATTAAATTCACAGCATGAATTCAGGAATTCATTAATTTTCTAAAAATAAATTAATCTGGGAATAATTTCCTTTTTTTAATTTTTTTTTCTTTTTTATTCCTGTGGGTTACTAAATGTTATTGCATTCCCCATCCTTAATTGTCTCCCTGGAAATATTTAGTCAAATCATGCTTTCAGTCACCCTATAAATCCAGAGTAGCTCCAATGAGCTCAGAGGAAGAAGCCAGAGTTTTATTTCTACAACTATGAAGAAAATTTTATTTAGGGCTCTTGTATACTGTTCTACATAGGAAAGTTCTGATCAAAATACGAGTTGAAGTTTTCAAAGAGATTTTTTTCATAAATCAATATCCCAGCAAGCCTAGTCAGTTAAAGAAACAAACAAACAACAAAAAACCCCAAAAAACAACCAACCCCAAAAAAATGCAACAAAGCTGCCTCGCTTTATTTTCCTGACTCTGTTAATCTCTTTTCTCTGAATTTTTCTTTTTGTTTGATTTTGAGTCCTAACTGCAACTTGCTAACAGCGTGGGCTTGATTTAAAACTAACAATGACAGTGTAAGCTCCCCTGAAAAAGGGTTAAACACAGACTGCACACTAAAAGTGTCTGCTTAAAAAAATAAGTCTTTAAATCATTTTATGTTTAAGAGAATTTCTTTTAACGCTTCCCCCTTTCAAAAAAAAAACAAAAAAAAAGAGAAAAAGTGAGACCATCTTAACTGTAAGAGCAAGTTTATTCAGGTGGTATGAATCAGACAGGGCTCACTGATGCAAACTATAGCCTCAGAAAGCACAGCAGGCTCTGAGCCTCACAGGGCTGCCCCACGAAAAGAAGCATAACAAAAACCAGAGAAGAACAGGCCTGCAGTAATCTCCTTGGCCTGGCTAGAAAACAGGGGTGAAGGAAAGCTGCCCTCTCATTATAGTTTTGGTCTCAAGGTTAGAATTAGACCCTTAGGGTAAGCAGCTGTCAATTAGAGATAACTCCAACCAATGCTGTCTGAAATCTTGGACTTATCTCCTAGCAACTCCCCTTCTTTCAGGGCAGCAACCCTCCACTCTGCCTTCAGCTCAAGAGTCATCTTGAAGACAGCGAAATAACCTTTTCAATTTGGGCAGATGCATAAAAAATCCAGCTTCCCGAGCCTGCGTGAAGCCTGCGTGACATTTGACTGAAGCGGGGTTTTAATCTAGGTTGATTATATATTTGCTTTGTTTTTCACGCTGCAGATGTTGAGAGGTGATTGTGCTAAAAGAGCATTCTCAGTTAATACCTACAAATTCAGTGGGTTTTAGGCATATGGTGGTTTGCTGAGAGAGACACAGGGTTATCATGTTTGTGCATCTGCTGATGCATCTCTCCTTCCCGCTGTCTTTTACACCAGGAGAAATTTGCCAAGAGTGGTGAATGAGGAGTGGCCATGGTTACGGCCGCAGCTCTGGAGTCCCCTTGCTGGCGTGGCAGGGTGTGCAGAGTGAAGACAAGCATAAATCCTGTTAAGAAAAGGGAGAGGTTATGCACCATTTGTGTAGGGAACATGACTGAATTTGAGGGGGAAGTTTAAAACACACCAAAAGGCACCGCTACATCTATTTTCAGGGCTTGCCATTCATTAGATCTTATTTTAGATCCGTAGCAGTCCCTTTTCCTAACAAGGTGAAAGGAGAGAGGGAGAGGGGGATCAGAGAGAGGAGGAGCAGGGAAAGGGAAAAGGGGTGCTCATGGAAAAATAAGGGGGGGGACACACACAACAAGGACAGAGCTCATCTTTGATTCCGTTGGGGTCCGTATTCACAAAGAGATCACTCAGAAATTTTGTACAAATGGCAGGAGCAGAATGTGAGCGCAATGAGGGGCCTAATGCAGGCACTTGTCCTGTAATCAAAGATTCAGCTCAACATGAGTCCTTTGTGAGACAACAGCATCATTCTCCACCCAGGCTAACCCCTGAATGCAGAGCAGCTCTCTCAAGCAAGGCAGGCGGGATGAGCTTCGCATTTCTTTGTCTTCTTTGGAAAATATGATCTTTTTTTTTTCCCTATTCCACATTTGCTTCTCTTCTAAAGAAAACATTTTTTGATGTGCCTGTAGTAAGGCAGAGGATGTCTGTGTGAGTGGAGGCGCTCTCGGGGCGAGGAGGGAAGCAGATGGGCTGACATGGTGGAGCGAGGGCAGCTCCAGCCGTGCCTGGGGAGAGGGTGCAGAAAAATGGCTGACATCTCCCGCGCGCGAATGCATGATGGGCGTCCTGCTCTGCGTAAGCACAATTCCCCTTCCCCGGGCTTCCCCAGCCTTGCTTAGACAAAATGTGCAGGGATTCCTTTCTCCCTGCTTACAGCCATTCTGGGGTAGAATTTCACAGTATTTTAAATCACTTTTCTTTTAAAAAATTCTTTACCATTTTGTTAAAATGAAGCAGCGAATTTCAATATGTGTAAATGGATTTGTGCAGTTGGGTTGCATTAGGAATCCCTTTTTTGAGTTGCAAACAGTGTTTCCTTATATTTGTTTTAAATTTCATGGTAGAAAATTATTTCTGCAAAAATATAAAACAGTATTTATCTGCTTCCTGATATTTCTGCTCAGTCTGAACATTACCTAATATGATGGGTATAATATATTCTTTTCAGAATTTGGCTCTTGAGAACTGGAAACAATATGCAGAAAGTAAGACTGATTTTCAATCCTTAAAGCTTTATACAGAAACAATACAAAGAAACACTATTAAAGAATTGCCATGCAGAGAGTGAATACAAAACTAAATAGCCCAGTTGAACATTTTGTTATTCTGGGGTTACAGCAGTCTACAGCAGCGTTAACCAGCGTGGCATTGTGGCAGGGAGGCAGGTCCCAAATTCTTAGGAATCCCATTAATTCTTTGCTTTCTTCAATAGCTTAGTGATTATCTCTAAAGAGAACTGACTGCTACCTCTAGCATTGCTAAAGGTGTTTGCTGAAAAGGCTACCCAGAAATGGGTCAAGCCTACATTCCTTGTTGATATCACAGAGAGTCTTGGAAGCAAAAGGCGGACTGTTTAAATTTCAGACAGGCTTACTGGAGACACAAATATCATATTAAATAACCAGAAATGCCAGTATTACTATTTTAGCATACAATGTAAAGTTTAAAATATTTCTCAACACCCAGTGATGATGAAGTAAAAAGGGAGAACATTGAAATAACAGATTTCTTGATATAAACTTCAATTGTAAAAGATAGAAAATATTATTGGTAAGGTAATCTTATTGCTAATTTAACTGAAAATGTGTTTGTGATATCTGTTTGGTACATAGCATCCTCTTTTTACTTGATTCTCCAAGACATTGTTATGATTCACCTGACCTCTGCACATGTGTCAGTGTGCATGTGTGTGTGTGTTTGCATGGGCATGTATCCCTCAGCTACCTTGCAGCAGAAGATTTTAAAAGTCTAAATTGTGTACTTTTCCGTCTGGTGGTGTATGCAAGTCAATTTACCTACATTTTCATGTTACATATATCCAAAACACAGAGCAAGTCTAGTTGTATATTTTTAACATAAGACTTTATCAGATTATTACGTAATATATTTATTTTATATTTGTCAAAAGTGGGCAAATATGAACCCCTAATGGATTCTTTTTTTCTTTTTTTTATATGGCATATGTGTGTTTTCAATTTTGTCTCATAAATTTGTGACATTATATATGATTGCAAAAAAGTTTTACATTTTTCATACTAGGCCTGGCTTTAATTCTGGTTATGATGCAATCACTACCATATCCCTTCTTGGGGAATGAAGCCAGCTAGAGCCCTGCAGCTCTGTGGCCCTGTCAGGCTGCCCTGGGCTCTGCTCTCAGAGCTCCCAGTGTGATTCAGCACTCTGCCCCTATTCAGGGACAGAATAAGAATGTGCTTAAGTGCTTTGTGCTTCGAAAACATGCTTAAATGCTTTGTTGAATTGAGAACTAATTAAATGACTGAAAGTTCAAACTTAATATCTCAGTGTATGGAATGTGTGAATTTTCCCACAGGAAAGAATAGCATGCTCTGAAAATATCGCCAAAAATTTTTGGTTTTTTTCCTCAAGTTTGGTTTGTTTTGTTGTGGGTTGTATTTTTTCTTTTTTTGCTTGTTTGGTTTTTTAAAGTAGGAAATAGAGTATAATAAATTTTTAGGGTTTTTCCTTCTAAAACTTTAGAATATTTTTTAAAACGTACACAAGATAAATTGAGAACAAAATTAAAATATACATGTTCACTAAATTAGTCTTGTAGTTGCGGTTACGTTTTATTTCTGAAATCTAGCAAATGCTACTGTGTGGGGGGGGGGGTGAATTTCTCTTTTCTCAAATGTTAATTTTTTCTTTTTCTTTGAAGTGCCTCACAGAAGGGGTTGGCAAAGTTCCAGAATAACAGCTGGAAGTGAGAAGGAATGAAAAAGTATATCATAGAAATTCAAATGAGAAATAGGATATACATTTTTAATGGGTATGGTTATCATTCATTTGAACAAATTATAAACTTATAAACGAGGGATTGTTTTTTAGATTTCCAGATGTCTTCAGCTCAGCATTGGATGCCTTTCCAATAGATAAATACAAGCGATTAACTTCATTGAATATATATGAGTTGAAATTCAGAGAAAAATAAAATGGTACATTCTGGCCTTCAGAGCTGAAAGCATCAGAGGTAGGAAACACTGAATTTCTGGACATAAGCTCATTTGCAGGATGTGTGGAAAAGGTACTTCAGTTCATGTCCTGAAAAATGAATAATTTCTTTTTTTAAGGATGACTTTGGGGTTTTTTTTCCTGTTAGCTCTGTTCAAGAAAGAACATATATAATATCAGAGAGGGTTGCTGTTAAGATCAGATCTATTGACATAATTAACTTATTTGCAAACAGTTTAATGTATTTTTGTCTGAGTCTGCCTTCTTGCACACACCAAAACTACTCTGATTCAGCTCCTTGTGAATTAGGGTGTGCAGCAAATAAAGGAACAATCATCTCGTCCAAACATATTTGCATTCTTAATATGGTGCACACATTCAGGCAAGTGGCAATTTGCATGAAGACCATGAGCCAAATTCAGTTCTGACAGTAGTAGGCATAACTTTATTCAAATCAGACAAGCAGCAGGATTTACAAGGGGCAAGAATAGGTGCTGTGTATTTGCTGCATGTCTATGCTCCAGCATAATTGCTGTTGTGCAAAACTTCATATTTTTTCTTAGACAGAGCAGAGTTTATCAAAACTAAAGGCCATTTTCAGCTGCAGGTTTGGATATGCATGCAATATCTGGCAAGATATACGGCTTGCTTTTACACCTAGGTTTCAGTGTGAATAATAATCATACTTTTAAAAATTATTCTCTTTGCAAGCTTTTGTATCTGGGATTAAATGATAAGCATCATGCCAGGATGCCTCTGGCCACCTTCAAAGCATCATTATAAATTCAGCCATAAGCATAATCAACTTCATTCTGTCCAAACTATTAGCATTTTTAAGCGTTTGTTTTCCAAATGCTCTTACTAATACTTTAATGGTGGTTGTATACCCCAGTGGAGCCAGTGAGGAGCTGGCTGATGTGTCTTGCTGTGTTTCAGCGAATGTTGTGAGGAATCTACAGCAATTAGCTGCTCATGCCTCTGCTTTCCTGTTTTGTGCCTTCCCTTTCATGTATCAGATGTTTGTAAGTTTTCCATTAGACATTTCCTGCTTCTAATAGATGTTTGTGAGGCTTTTGCTTTGAGCTATCAAGGCTCCAATTTGTGCTGAGATGTTTGGTTTTGTTTTAGGGCTGAGGGGTCTTTGTACTCCTTTCTTCCTAGAAAACATTATAATCTGGAAAAAATAAATAAATTGTACTTTGCAAAAAGTGAATATGACTCCTTCATCTAAATGGCATGGTTTGCACGTGTCTTTTGTCAGCAGATCACTCCTAAAACAAAAGCACTTAAACTACAGTTTCTGCCAACTTATCAGACACCAGTTGGTGACAACATATATGTATTGCAATTTCTAAAGGCAGCTTTGTACTCCAGCGTTTTCATCTTCTTTGCCCTGCTTTTTTTTTTTACTTTTTAATTTGAAACGGTGACTGATTTCTTTTTCTGTTTCCATCAGCTTGGTACACTGCATGTAACAAGTAAGTATCTTTAGCTGCTTTTGAAAGAAGAAAACACCTCTTTAAAAATGTTTCAAACGAGTGTTGCCCAATATGAAGTGGCTGCCAGAATTAACAGGAAAGGCATAATTGATTCTCCAATAGTCATACATGAAAACTAGCTTAAATTTTACAAAACCACTTCTGGCATTTCAAATACTTAAATAAATGTGGTGGTGATCTTTTAATCCCCTCTTCCATCTTTAGCAGTGAAGCAGCCTACCCAGGCACCAAAGAAGGCAGCTCCATCCTCTCGGAGGGCGTTTTTGCAGCCAGGCACTATCCGTCATTCCTCCATTCACATGGTACCAAGGTTTCTGGATCTGTATTTTACTTATCGAGTCACCAAACCAATGCATCATCAAAGGGAGCTGTCAATTCACAGCACATCACCTGTGCTTTGAACTTAGGAATGAGTCAAACGTTTTGGAGCTTTATTTATTAAGGTCAAAACTGGGTTTGAATTGGCAATGAGGGCAGGGGAGTGGTGAGGGGAGCAGAGGATGGCTGCTGACTCAAGAAACCTGCTGGGACTTTGTGGCCCACTGCTAGGCAACAGCCCATCCCCACCACAGCAAACATACAGCCACAAAATGAATGACCTCATCTACAAATCAGCTATTTGATATGCAGATCGGACTGCCGGCCTCTGCTATAGCACAGCGCTGCACGGGCAGCAGGTGCAGCAGGAACAACTACATGGCCTCTTCACGTTTTAAGAAGCAGGGCTGGCTTGTGCTCACCCACTCCCTCTGGTCCTTTGCAATTCCTGAAGCTCTATTGCCTTCATTTTTTATTTAGAGTCTCCATTTAAAGAAAAGATGGCGACTCCTTTCTGCTTCGCTCTGCGCGCAGCCTTAGGCCCAGGGAGGAAGGGGCAGGGCTAAGAAGCCTTTATGATTCTCTCAGCATCCAAACACACAACCTGAAAAACAAGGGGTGTTTTAGGAAGGAATTGCAATTCCCAAAGTTTTTGTCTTCTCAGATGTCGTGTCTTTGCAAATGATTATCATAGCGTGGTTTGTTGTTGTTTCTCTTTCAAAATGGAGACCCTCTTTGTGCAGACAGTGCTGTGGAAGACAACACATTTCCCTGTGCATGTAAACTCCCCTTTAACTGCATGGAGAGTGCTGTTTGCAGCCAACAGTGAGGGGAATAAGTGTGATTTTGAGGGCAGACTCACAAAAAAAGGAAACACAGCATTTGTAACAGAATTAGAGTATTTTTCAGCTGTGTGTTAAAAAGGGTAAAGAACTGTTGCTACTCTGGTCTATGAAACAGCACTGAGCCTCTTAGTGGGCCTCAAAGAGCAATAAAGCACAGTGTAATATAATTTGTATTGTCTGTGGTTGCAGGTTATGTCCTGAAAGCCGTAAACTATTACAGCTTTATAGCTATGCTGCTGGTATTAACTAAATGAAAGGGCTATTTGTTCTAAATCTGTAGCCTGCATGATAGCAAATCTTAAATTCATCAGAAGCGATTGATGAAAAAAGGGGTAAAAATGCTGCAGACCCAATAGAGTCAAAGCTCTAATGCAAAAAAAACAAAGATTTGGTGTGTTGTCTAACCCCTTCAGATTTCTGCCTCATACTTCTGGCAGGCACAATTGACCATCCCCGAGACTACAACAACGTATATTCAGCTGATGGGCCTGAGGGAAGCCTTGGGCTGCTTGTTACAGGAAACTATGAAAAAATAGATATTTGCATTATTGTGTCTAGATCATTCTGGAGTCTAAAGAAAGATCCTGAATTTGCTGAAATATAGGAGCTCCTTCTTTTTACCTCCTTAAGCAAGTTTTTTTGTTGAAAAATGAACCTCTGAGTAGCAAAGACAGTGATTTAGAGAGCCAATCTAACTACACCATATCTTTCTCCTGAAAGCTATGAAAATGTTTAGGTTTTAGCTTGAAACCTTGGAATTTCCTGTTAAAGAGGAATTGTTTTCCACGTGTACCCAGTTGCAATGCTTTAGCTTTATTCAGACTTGAATTTAAACATGGATGAGATATGTGTCATTAAATTTGCTCAGGGTCATGAATTATTTGTCAGATAATTCAGCAGCTGGTTCCTCATCACCTTCAGCTTCTGCATAAGGCATTGGTTGTGATGCCAGGAATAGGTTCTGGCTGGTCATGGACTCTTAGTCACTATGAACTTCTGTTAGGCTTGTGTGAGACAAACACTTTCGAGTTCAGAATGCACTTCAAGTTAAAGCACTCAAATACTTCCTTAAAATTGGCCAATCCACAAGTTAATTTTTACTAAAAGCTCACAAGAATGTTCACAGCAAATGAATGCTAATAGGAAGGATGCAAAAGGAAATGGGTTTGGACACTCAAAGGAATGTGGATGACACAGTTGTGATTATTGCCCCATTTCTTTCAAATGGGCTTAGCCTAGATGTCTGACTGTCAGACCAATGCCCCAGGGTTCACAAAATGTTGTCTTCAGGGCTTGTTTCAGGACAGAGCCAAAGTGCTGCCAGCCCCCCTTTGTCCCCTGCCTGGCAGCAAGCAAAGCCAGCAGTTTGAAACACTTTGGGGTTTGATACCAGGGAGCTTGAACAGGTTCTTGAGGCCTGAGCAGGTCTGAAAGAGGACACAGACCTGCCCTCCTGAGGTAGTGCAGGTGAGCAGTAGGCAATGGAAAGGGGGAGTGGGACTGTCCCCTCCCATGTTACAGCCCTGCTGTGTTTGCATGGTTCTGTGAGCTAATGGTGGCTCGCCTGCTTTCTTCTGCTTCTCTGAAGACAACCCAAGTTGCTTACCTAGGAGAGTGGGCCATTGTAGGGGCCATTTGCAGTGCCTTTTGTCCAGGGGGTTGAGGCACATTTTGTTACTCAGGGGTAATATATGTGAAAATTGCCTGGTAGTCTGTTTTCTCAAAGTGGGCTCCCAAAAAGTCCTCAATTTTGCAAACTTCCATGTGCTTTAAAGTCTTTAACCGCCCTTCATTGTAACACTTCAGGTATTTGGCCAAGTGTATACCTGAATGTATGTTAACTTTTGAGAGTATTTGCTGCTGAGAGCATTAACTTCCATGCTCTGTCAGCGATCACATTGGCAGAGCAGGGCTGCACATTGGGCTCTCCAGGACCCTTGCCTCAGGCTGACACCACTGAAGCTTTGGGGTGCATCCCAGGCACCTTCTACTCCCAGCTATGGTTCAGCTTACCAACAGCTTCTCCACAGAGACAACTTCTGTCTGGCATAGGTGCAAAGATGGAGAATCATGGAATGGTTTGGATTGGAAGGGATCCTCAAGTTCATCTAGTTCCAACCCACTGCCATGAGCAGAGACACTTTCCACTAGACCTGCTTTCTCAAAGTCCAATCCAACCTGGCCTTGAACACTTTCAGGGATAGGATGTCATTAACTCCTACATTTAAAAGGACATGCCATAAGACACAGAAATTTCCAGCTGAAGGCAATTTGTTCCAAGTGATAAATATTAGAATACTTTTGACTGCTCAGGAACTCTCTTCTTGTGGTTTTAATAGCAAAGAAATGTCAAGAAGCCAGAGTGTGCGAGAGAGAGAGCAGTCTTGGTGACAAGCTGGATGTGAACATCTAGGGCTGGGGCTGGCAGAGCTCTGTGGCACAGCTGCAGGCTATCCCCTGCCTGCTGGACCCAGTGCCAGAGAATGATCTGGACCATTTTCACATAATATTTGAATGAGGTTTTAAATAAAGATGCCAATAGTGTGCACAAGATCACAAAAGGCAAAGCTGTTGGTATGCAAGGGATTTGGGATGAGCACTGGATGCTTGGACAGCCTGCTTGGGCAATAGCTAGCAACAGAAGAGCAATTTCTGAGCCAACTAAGTGGCATCTGTTCAGATTTCTTGCGGAGAGCAGGCTTCCCTCCCCTGTGACAAGGCCAGGCACATTCCTCCTGTCCTGCCTGACAGCACAGAAGTGGCAGTGGCTGCTTCTGTCCCTGACCCGGGGCCCCACAGGGGCAGAGTCTACTGGAGTGAAGCTGCTGCTGGGACAACGTGAAAGAGTGAAATTGTTCTGATATGCAAACAGGGAGCCCTGCTGAAGCTGTGCTGCCTTGAATTCAGGGAGAAGAGCAAGGGTGCTGGTGGAAGGAGGACAACAAACCCCAGTGTTAAGGCTGCTCTTGCTGAATGCATCCCACTAAAGAACAAAGCAAGGAGAGCCTTGCTCTCGCAAGAATTTGATCCACCAAGCAAGGCTGCTACAGTGTTAACCCCTTCGTGGCAAGCTGCTTGGGATGTAATTTAACTGGAATGCCATTGAAAAGTGGCAGATTGCTATGCTTTTACAGGCAGGAAATAACACAAGCTCTGGAAGGGTATCACTGGCTCTAGCATGTTAGCCTCTGCTTTTGCACCTGATTTTCTGGGGGAGGTGTAAGTGAAAAAATTGTGGCAGACCTGTGGCATTGAAAGAGTTATTACAAACCAGTGGATAAAATGTCAATGATGCCTGATGTAAAGAAATGTGCAGCGTTAGCAGATATGTGTTGCTGATCTGGTAACAGCTAGCCCTCTCCATAGCAGTGATATTTCTGGGGATATTTCTGGGTTTCAGTAACCAGCCCCATAGGAGGTCTTCCTTGATACTTTTAACTAAATTGTGGTATTTGGCTCCTGCCCAGTGAAAGGAAGCCAGCGGAGCTACCGGCCTTCAGGAAGGGTTTGGGTAGGCATTGCGTCTGAGCTGGCCTGCACTCAAGGGCACGGCACAGGCTCCACCAGGCACTAGTAGGATGTGTTAGCCTTTTTGCACCAAGGCAGCCCTTCCACACATTTTCTAATCCCACCAGGGCGGATAGATTGCATTCAGGAAAGACATAATTTCCATATCCTTTGAGGGTGATTGCGGAAGGCCAAGTGCAGTGTGTCTACTGTGCCTGTAGGTCTCAGATCAGAGAAACTGCAGTGCTCACTCTTCCCGTGCTCAGCTTCCCCTGCTCTCCCTGCCTGCAGATATTCTGCTGACAGCTCCATCTTCCTCCAGCCAATGCACTCAAGAGGCTACAGCCATGGTCCTGGCTTGTTTCTGCAGCCCCAGAACCACAGCCCTCACAGCTCACAGCCAAATTTTTTGGTGGAGTAATTGTACTGAGCTTTGCCAGTGGAGTGTGACTTTGGAATTAGGAATCACTGGACTGTAACTGTGTTGCACTGTGCTCTGTACTCATTCACTGTGATACTGCTGCTGCTTGTGGCATCCTTGTTTCTAATTCTGAGCTATAAAGGTCATTCCAAGGTAGAGATCTGTGCTGGATGTGATTTGCTCCTGTTGCAATAGTGTTTGCAAGTACTGACATGCCATGCTGGTCAACATAGGGTTAATACCCCTGAGACCTCCCCAAGTGAATAAGCACATACAGAAGCATGCATGTTTACTGCAGAGATTTTGTCAATCACCTCCTGACAAACTGGGGGTTGGTTGTTTGTGTGCTTCTCTTTAACTTCACTCTCCACCACAGAACTTTTAAGAATAAACTAGATTTAAGCTGTAGCTGAACAGCTGTAGAGAGCAACACAAATATTTGTTTCCAGGCCAGAAAGTACTTGAACTTATTTTGTGATGCTCTTTCTGCATATTATATTGCTCTTCTTCTTCCTCTTTTTTCCCCCCCCCCCCCCCCTTCCCTAAGGAAGACCCATATTGTAACACTTTAACAGAGGAAATTCACTCTGCCTCTGCTTTCCTGCCTGGTGTATATTCAAATAATTGCTGCATTTTAACAAGCTGAATTGCATTCCCACCAGCTGTCCCTCAGACCAAACCTTCAAGGATATGCTAAACAATAATGACTGCAACAACAGTAAGCTCAAAAGGCCTCAAGATCCCTTCAAAGATAAGATGTCTTGCTGTTTCCCTTCCATATCCAGGCACTTTCATGCAGATTAGCAAAACAGCATGCTTACAGCCTACATAGGCAAAGCAATGCAGAATGGGGGTGAGTTTGACCCTGTGTGAATGTAGGGAAGGAAAATGCAAAAATCAGAAGATAACACTCCGGGGTAAGCCAGCTGGGGCTCTGCTGAGCAGGGTATGCTGTGTCGCCCATGACCTGGCAGACATTAGCGTTTCACATATCCCCCCCTTGGTCACAAATCACCAGAGAGATGCTTTTCTGCACATGTCATCGTGTGTCCTGCACGGCTGTGACCGATGGCCTTCCCACAGTCTGCTGCCGGGATTGTCCAGTGCGGGGACAGGCAGCGGGGACAGGCAGGGGTGGCATGGACAGGCAGTGGGGCAGCCGTGCAGGAAGGGGAGCTGTCAGGAGGAGGCAGAGGGCACAGGCGGACGGCACAGGCAGAGGGCACAGGAAGGGGACAGGCAGAGGGCATCGGCGGAGGGCACATGAAGGGGACAGGCAGGGGGCACAGGAAGGGGACAGGCAGAGGGCACAGGCAGAGGGCACAGGCAGAGGGCACAGGAAGGAGACAGGCGGAGGGCACAGGAAGGGGACCAGCGGAGCCGCAGGCAGCGGGGCAGGCAGAGGCCCAGGCCCCTCATGCGCAGCCCCGCGGTGGCCCACGGCAGATGGGGAGGGCAGGAACCGGGATTAGCGATTCCCCCTCACCTCCCCACCCCTTCCCCGGCCCCAGCTGGCTGTTTAAAAAGAAAGCCATAAACCCATTAGTACAAAGACAAATGAATCTCATACCCTGAGGCATTCCTTCATTCAGAACTGGCCTTAACTACTTTTCCAACCTTCCTCCCCTTAACCCCAATCTCTTTTGGGTTTCCTTCAGAGAAAAGTTGTTCGGCAGAGTTCGGCAAAATGCTTGACAATACGGCCAGTTAGGAAGTTTTTAGTAAAATTCTAGAACCTCACTTTGTACACGTGCAGGTATATTTTCATATACATACACGTGTATAAATATCTGCCAGCATGTATATGTACAAATATATGCTTAGATATGTCTTCCACATTGTTTACATACATATAAATATATACATATTTTTTTAATTCAATATGTTAGGCACATGTAGTGGATATTAACACTGGAAAACGGCTGTATGTTGCAGCTAAGTTTCATACTGTATGATTTTATGTGTCCTTGATTTTACATTAATGCTAAGCATATGTGAGCCTGTGGCTGCAGTCAATGTGAATTATTTCCCCTTGCATCTACACAGGATGTAGAAAATAATGTGGCAGTACTGTGGTAACTATAGGGGACTTGCCACAGCACTATAGTGGGAATAGTGGGAAGTGCTCAGAGGAAATGGCAAGTGAAAATACAAATAAGGTTTTATGAAGTTTTTGTTTGTTTGTCTGTTTGTTTGTTTGCTTTCCAATTAAAGGAACTGCTCTACGTATAGGTGAGATAGTACAGAGATAACTGTACTGCAAATTGTATAAATGGTAATCATTTAGAAGGTGCAAATAAATAAAGTTGTTTAAAGGTGAATCCAGCTGAATTAAATATGTCTGAATAATCAGATCTTTTGGAACTGTTCCTATTTGAATGTGTAACTAAACTGCTAAGATAAAGACTAATGGACACTTTTTAAGTCTCTTGCTTTTTAACTTTTTGTCCCAATCAACTACTTCCTATTCATCTGTAATTTGCAATTTTCTTCTGTTGATGATATACATATATGTATATAAACAAGTTAACTAGTCCATAGTTTAAAAATGTGTATTTAAACTGAGTGGAAAACTTAATCATCTTTTATATTAATTTGATCTGACTTCTTCTTGGCAATTCACATCTCTCCCCAATGGTTTTATCACATTTTGATTTTTCAGAGATTTTCTTGGAGTGTTTTACTTTCCGCATGTAAATAAAATTATGGCCTGTTAGTGGTAGATTCTGTTCATGAATCACACACAGGAGTTTCAATCAAAATCATATGAATTACAGTTTAAAATACTTTTAAAGTAGTAGGCCCCTTTAGTACACTCTGACTATGGAAGTGGAGCACCTTATGGTGCATCCCTTCAGAGCAGGCAGCGGAATCGGAATCAAGTGTTAATGCTTGGTAGTGACTGGTTAGGTGCTATGAATATGGCCATCTACTTCATTAAACTCAGATGTAGCCATAGAGACTTCTTTAAATTACAGCTATTTCCTAATCAAGGCTCCCATCATAGTCAATGAAGTTATAGATTAGTAAAGATTTTGCCTTCAAATCAAAGTCCTTGTATTTGGTTTACATAATTTATAAAATTCTGGCAGTCCTTGGACATATTAAGTATTCTTCTCCTGTGTGAAACCCATCCAAGGGTAGATGAAGTTAGTTTTGCTTTATGTCATGTTGCTTTTCATGTATAATCCTGCAGTCAGAGGTGACAGACACGTGACATGCCGTTAAACGTGACCGGAGGCTTTTCACGCAGCTGGGGCACCGAGAGGCTCAGATGCCACTGAGGTTAAATGGAGTTCTCTGAGTAAGGAAATGATTTGCCAATGCAGCTAAGTTATCTAGAAGTCTTAGTCCTGATGAAAGACTCTCAAATCTCTTCTGTGTTTTGGAAAATTGTGACCTGTATCCCTTAATCTTCTGTGGATGTCTCCAGCTGTATGTTTGAAGCAGAGGGCATGCCAAGTTGATTATGTTTTTGTGAAACAACCTAACTTTTCACTGAAAGGAGGCTAAAGAGGGCAGTGCAGCACAAGGTGACGAGCTCCAAGCCTCAGAATAGTCACAGATTAGCAAAAAAAAGCTTTCGTAAACAGGATTTTGCAGAGACTGAAGATGTTAATTGTTATTGTAATGCGCCACATTTTAATTGAGTTAATTGGCACAAAATGTTTATCTCCATTGACTGAGATAAAATGTCAAAAGCTCTTTGATGGCAATTGGAATTACAGTAGGCAACCTTGACAATAGAAGTCAATGTTTTACAATGTGCTGCTGTTTAGATCTGTTTGCTTTGGGGATGAAGCATAATGTTTATTATCACTGAGGTATCCATTTTGCCTTGGGAAAGAGTGTCCCAAAGCACCACTGCAGCTTTTTTTTTTATGCTCCAACTGACTGTAGAGAAATGTGAAAGACAGGCTGATTCAGGTTAATTCCACTTCTGCAGGGAAGCCCCATTTTCACACTCTGAGCAGAAGCCAAACCTTTCACAAGAACACTCTGGGCTTGGCTGTGCCTATCAGCCACGGCTGTGTGCCTGTGCACTCTCTCCAAGGGACAAACAGACTTTGGGAGGCAGGACAGTGCTCAGCAAACAGCCAGGTCCATCCCTCCTCTCACTGCCAAGGCCTTGCCATGTGGTACTAGGAAAACACCAACAAGATGTGAAAGAAGAAAATACAAAAAACTGGTTCACCCAGTGGGATCTAAAATTGGGAATCCCAAGGCAAAATGTAGCCATGAAGCGCTGCCTGGTTTCCAAGTGCTGCCAGACAAGTCTGACTGCTCTCTTTGGCGTTGGATGATCCTTCTGGCTCCCAGCTCTCTTCCACGTGATCAAAGGGCAGTGCTTATGGTCACTTAAGCTCAGCTCCTCTGTGTGCATCCAGTGAAAAACAAGCAACCCTCAGTGGAAAAACAAGCCAAATCAATCTGCAGTGAAGAGGAGTGCAGCTCCTGGCCCTCTGCAGAGGTGAGCCCCTGAATACTGAAGTGAACATTTGGGGCTGTTGCCTGTATTGAGTCATTCCTGGGTGCCAGTGCCACCCCACTGGGTCAGACCAGCACCTGCAGGCAGGCAGGAGATGATGTGTGAAGAGCAGACAAGGTCATACCTCCTCTTCCTCCTCCATGGGACAGCGCTCGAGCTGCTGCTGGCCACCAGCACTGGTGATACTCAGTCTCTGCTGAAAGCAGGCAACTGAACCACGTTCAGGAAACTCAAGCCAAAATATAGCTGTGCCTTTCCCTTTTTATTATGGCATATTGTTTTATCAGCACAGGGGGGTTCAGTTCTCTTCAAAGTTATAACTATAATTTTACTTCCAGAAACACAACCCCCAACTTTGTTCAGAGACAGAAGCTTCTCAGAAGTGCTTCAGTATTGGAGACTGCTGGAATGCAGCCACAGGTCAGAAAGCACTGCCCAGGAAAGAGGGTGATGAAAGTACCGACACTTTTATTTAAACAATTTGCCTTCCTTTTCCCCTCGAGGAATAGTTTATAAATCGTATACCTGTCAAAGCAGTGCCAACACACTACTCAGACAAATTTCTATTTTTGACATGAGCATGTGTTTGGCTGCACTTCCAATAGCTGGCTGAGGCTGCCTTACTATGCCATACATCCAGACAGAGCATCTCTGCATTCTAGCAGCCACTGGCTGTGACTGGGCAGGTCACCCATTCAGGCTGGAAGTCTGAGGCCTGATTCTCAGTCCCTTGTTAATTAAGAAATGGCTGAGGCTTGGTTTTTTGGGTTTGGGGATTTTTTTTTCTTTTTATTATTTCTTCTTCTGACAGCTTCCAAGAACTCTTCCAGCAGACTAGAGGGAAGGAATGGGCTTGAGCAATATAGTGAGGCTGATGTTCCTGCAAGTAACCAGCGCATTATGTTTCTATGAGACTAGACAATTCAGCTCTACTAACTGATGGTGAGAGGTGGAGAAGCTCTGAGGTTACTCCAGTTATATCTGTCCCTGAAGGAGCTGCTTTTCTTTACGTGTTTTTAATATCATCCATCTAAGGTCTTGTCTGGTTGCTCATATACTACCACCATCTTTCAAGTGTAGAAGGAAAGGAACAGAAGGATGTCATAAAGCCACCAACACCCTAGTTTTAGGAAACAAAATCTACATAAAATATTTTCATAAGCTTTTCTGAATCACTTGCATCTCTTCCACCTATTCTTCATTCTTCTAGGTTGAACTTTTATGAAAGAGGTGCCTGGTGACATATTTCATTGTGTTAGCTGGTATAGTGTCCAATAAATGAAGTGGTTTAGTAAGCAGAGTGCCTACCAGGCCATCAGTACTAAATCCACAAAAGGTTAATGAAGCCTGAAACTACAGTAATTTTTGTGTGATGGCTCTCTGCAACCTCTTTGAAGGAGACATCTCTGTGCTGTGAGCTGCAGAGAAACCACTCCAGTGGAGAGACAGCTATGGCAGAGTAGCAGGGGCAAGCCGGGAAATAATGGTGGGAGCAAATGCAGGGTGGAGCTCCAGGATTTCATTTTTAATGTGAATTGGGGTTTTAGCCTCCTTTCTTCTACAAAATCCTGCCTTCCCATGGCAATCTAGCATGAAGACCTTTAGTATGCTTGTTTATTCCAGCTCTTAAGTTTGATTCACATGTTGATCTGTCTCTTGGAAAAAATCTGGTCTTCTTTCAGGGTTTGTGGGTTATTGGGGTATTTTTTATGTCTGGGAATTAAAGTGGAATAATTTTTCCATCAGTTGAGTAACTGGCAGCTCCAGAGGTGGTTACCTAGGATGCCTGTGCTTCAAAGTTAGACCAGAGAAATAAGATGTGTCCCACAGTCATAGTGTAGGATAACATGAAGGTGCAATATGATGAGTGACCTGGTCAGCTGTAAAAGTCAATGCAGATACAGGCCCAGTTTTTATACAGCTTTTTCACAGGCTATTTTCAACTACTCTCCTTTTGACATAATTAGTATGCCGGCAATATCCAGCATTGCTTTTCCCTTTGTTTCTTTTAGTAGCCTGTGTTGCTAAATGGTTGCAACAATTGCACTTTACTGCAGAGGGCAAAAGAAAGGTTTATAGTTAATGCAGTTAATTGTACAGGACAAAGCATGGCCATGGATCTCGGTAAAAATTAAAGTGATCTGACATCATAGCAGTCACTTGAGTGTTCAAATGTTACGGGCCGGCATAGAAAGCAGAAGGGCAAACAGGTAACCAGGTGACCATGCATGGGAGAGGAGAGAAAGAAGATATGGCTTTGCAAATATGTGACAGGAACAAGCAACATAGAAAAATATGTTAAATTGTCAAAAACAGGAGATGATAAGATTTTGTCAGCTGATATTTAGAGCTTTTTGGGAGAGAGGATTGTCTCACACAGCATTTTTATGTATTTCTAAAGCAGGTTCTGAAATCAGAAAAAGGTATTTTGAAGTCTTATCTATTTGCATCTTTATTTATCTAAGTACCCTTCAGAAAAGGATCCAAAGTCATGTGGATTTAAAATCACCTCAGATCTATAAATAAAGAATGATGATAGATGGCAGAAAAATGAGCTGTGGCAGGTAGATGTGCTGTGACCTGAGGGACTGGTCTGTTCTTCTTTTGCATCCACATTAATTATCCAGAAGTGGGAGTAAATAGCATCTTAATTGAGAAATATTACAAAGGGACTTGGAGAAGTTGTAGAGATTAATTAGATAATCTTCATAAGACATTTAAAATATGAGTACTTCCTTGCATACTTTCACTTAATTAAACTTTTATTTCATCTATAAACAACTGGTATTTTTATCAATCAAATAAGCATGCAAAAATTTGATTTATACCTATTTTTTTTTCTTCATTCTAAATGTACATCGAGGATATGTCTCTGTGGGTAGGTGCCTGAGTGTATGTATGTGTATATAGGGGAATAATAAAATATGTGTGGAAGTATATGCACACTATCCCTATTTGGACAGAATTAAGAACCACATTCTTAGAAAATCCAAGAGTTTCCATCATCTATTTTTTGTATTCACAGGTGCAGCAAGAGAGATGAAGAATGGATATATACAGGAGAAAACACTTTCCATTTTACAGCACCGACTCCTCTTTATTAGAAACAGTATAGCAAAGAAGAAAATAAAAATCTGTTGTTCATTTTCAGTTTGATCATCATACCTATCATTTTACACACCACATGCTTTGCTCTTCCAAGGGCATATATTGTATTTATTCTGCAGCTGCAGTGTATTGATTTTGGACTACTAAGTTCAGTGCAGATGAGTGACAAAATAAGCTTCTGGGTGACTGATAAGTAACCATGTTTAATCTCTTGGCTCCAAAATGAAATCCCATAGCTCATCTCAACAATTTTAGTTTTGGTGCTCAGTTAAGAGCATATACTCTAAATAATACTTTTTTCTTATACATGTTAAAATCAGAAGTAGAACAGAACTTTTCAGGGAAACTGCTGCAATTCTGCATTCTTCCTCTACCCAATCATACACAGGATTGTTCCAGATTTACACTAATGCATCTGTATGAATCCAGCTGATAGTTTTAATTAGATGTAAATATTTATCTGCATTTCTATTGCATTGTATTAATTGCTCATTTTAGCAGCTGTGGTGTTTCCTAAGCCTTCATCCACTGAATGAACAATAGACTGCACAATTTCCTAATTCAGTACTCTGGGTTTTAAAATACAGACTTACCTTTTTGAATATAATAACAATAGTAATAGTAATAGTAATAGTAATAATAATAATAATAATAATAATAATAATATAGGAATAATAGGAATTATAAGAATAATTATTGTTGTTTTGTTGCTATTGTTACTCCTATAAATATAATTATTCTACAATCATGTATAAATATAATTATTTTTAATTTTATATTATTTTCTTAGGTCTTCTAAAAATAGGAAGAATCCCATTACTTATAAGTAGTGTTAAATTGTGTACATTTTGTAACGTGTACAATGAAATCTAGAGGCAGTAAAAAGTGAGGTTTCTGAAGTGCTAGCTACGATATCTAACCCAAAAACTCATTGAGAGGAAAGCATTATAAGGCTGGAAAGTTCTCTTTCTTGGCACAGCTGGACAACACACCAAGGAGATCTTACAAGCTGTAGCACAACACAGTGGCACCAGGTGAATATTGTGGCATGAAGGTACCTGAGAACAAAACATATCCATGAAGTCACAGCTCGTGCAAGCTCAAATGCTGCAAGCCTGGATGAAACCAAGCTGAACCTGCAGGGGAGGTGTGACTGCAGTGTGGCCAACCATACTCAAACTCATTTTTTCCTATGAGAGCACCAGTGAAGACCTCCAAGAACCTGACACCCTGATAGAACAGATATATTGTTGTCAAACCCTGAATTTCCTGAAGTGCAGTTAGAGCTACCCATAGGCAGAGGTGGATTGTTGCCACCTGGCCTTTTGGCACTGAAGAGGAACAATGTAGCTCTCCTGCTTGTAGGTGCTTGTACAAAGAGCCATTTTTAATGTTTTTTTTTAAAATATGATAACAGTTTTAGAGAATTGATATCTTTCATACAGAAAGGAAGTAAAGGTATAATATTGCCTAAGAAAATAAAAATTTCCACCTGCAGTTTGGAATAGGAATATGTGCAATCCAATAATGTGACTGACACCTGACCAATGGGGTGGGGTGCTTCTAAATTACTTTTTCAACAAAACTCAGTAAAATGGCATTGATGAAACAATAGTTTAAGAGTAATTAGCCAGGAGTTGTTCCCACTTTATGTGTTAATAGATAAGAATCAACACATAAGGGCTGCTTGAAAACTTCTCATTAGGCAAATATGCAAGGGGTTTTTTTATTTTATAGTTAGGCAGAATTTGTTGTCTAAGCTGAGGCAATGGTAAGCATCTTAAAAAAACATTGAGCATTCCAATAACTTCTGGGTAAGTTTGAGTTGTTTCCTAAGGAAAAAATTCATAATAGTACAGTTTGGACAATTAAAATAAAGTAAGGTTCACAGCAGAGGTGACTGGCTGTTTGAAAATTGCTGCAGCACACAATTTATGACATCCTTTATTTTAACACTGCTCAGTATATCCTGTAAATGCTTTAATGTGCTTAAGCCAGTTTATTTCTTTGTTAATGTTCCATGATTGCAATCAGGCATATCCTATAGAGAGCTTCACACTTCCGTGTGAAGTGTTATTTGATAAAAAACCTAATCAATAAATCTAATTTCTTCTCTTGCCAGATACAGTTACATAATGTGTTTTCAATTTGGGTCTGGATCCGTTTCCCCAAATACCCAATAAGCTGTGAGAATTCATAAGCTTTGTACCAAGCTAGCATTCAAAATCATTATGACTGGACTCTAGACATTGCTTTGTAAAAACAAAAATAGGACTGTCCTTTAAACAATCACATCTTTCCACAAATTTTTAAGGATAACTGAAAAGTTTATAGAATTAAACGAGGACAGCAAATGTAATGAAGAGTGTAGCTTCCAGGGTTTCCTTTCCATGTGTTTTGTATGCCATCATATATTATGGAGCTACAGAATCATAATCCAAATAAATGCTATGCTTTAGTCTCATACTGAGTGACTACTAGAAGGTGGTTAAGTTGATAGCACTTTATTTCAAAGAGTATGGATTATGACAAAAAACATTTTGTACAAAAATATGACTGTAAATGTTATGAATCTTCCATTTCTTTGGGGAAGTGTTTAGATTAGTCCAGAATAGATGCACTGAAGAAATGACAGCTGCTAAAAAATGAAGAGTCCTTTAAATGGGAGTTGATTTTTATTTGAAATGTCATTATTTACTTATTTTTCATTAATTATTGTTTTCACAATACAGAAATGACATTGAAATGTCTTTGGAAACATAAATTCTTTTGATAAATATGTTAAACTGAAATCAGCCCTTTAGACTCATCTTCTACTGAATATTTAATCCGTTATGAATCATGGGATCTTCTTTAAATTGCTTTTCACTTTCCAGCTGAAAGGCAGGAGTCATGCTGACAGAGGACAGTGACACCACATTTAAAGCCCAGACATAAGAATTCCAAGTACTATCCAAGGGATGCATGGGATTCCTCATGTTCAGCACATACATCTGGGTCTATTCTTGCATCTTTTCCAATGACTGCCTACTGTAAAAATACAGAAATAGTCTTTTGGCCCAACAGATCAGGCTGCACTGGACTGCCTTGAATTAGTACCTGGGGAATTTAGGTGCTTCATACTTTGTATCCGTGCTGATACAGGGATTAGATCTCTTAAAATTACATATTTTATCAGCTCACATGAGAAAGAGTATGAAATAAATAAAATATCAGAAAAGGGTGATTTATCTTACACTTAAATAGTAGTTCAGAGAAGGCTTCAGTGAATGTCTGGGAGAGCCTGTTCTATCTTAGTTGGCTGTCAGAGGAGTTCAGCCTCCAATTAAAATTATTTTTAATCTTTCCAAGTAGGCAAGACCTCATTCATCTATCTTATTGTTCATTCAAATAACCACCACAAGGGGAAATGTTTGAAAGAGGATTTTTTAAAATTGTAGTAGTAGTAATAGTAGCAATAGTAGTAGTAGTAGTAGTAATAGTAATAGTAATTGTTGCTAGTTGTTATGGACACATTGTTACAGGATATTACTGTCATAATTACATGCAGGGATTAATAGTAAACTCCATGAAAGCATCACTCCTGTGCCTCGGGCTAAAGAAAACACTGTTTGAAGAGTTCTGTGCTTTGCTTATCAACACTGCTTGAACGAGGGTTTAGTAAATTTATTACACAAAAATTTGCAAGGTAATGAATCATCAAGACTAACATTCAGTTAGAATCATGTTTTGACCAGAAATGTACAGCAGATCAGTGTGTCTTCAGCACACAGCAGACACCCATGTCCAGGGCATGTCACTGAAGTGGAAAACCCTACACAAAGCTGTTTCCATCTGTGATCTTAGTAGCTGGCTGGAAATTTGAGGTCTTGAAGGTTATTCCTGCTGGAGGAAGTTATTGGTGCTACTCTGTCAACAAAAAATGTACACAGTTCTATTTTCTTCGAAAACAGAGTTTCAAGCAACAAGAGGCCATTTCCTTGCCAAAGGTATCAAAACCCTTTTCTCCGAATCCTTCAAAGCTTCTTTCAGGGTCCTTCTTGGGGCCAGTGTTGTTGTGAATAATCAGGATTTGTTGGTAATTCCTCTGCAGGCTGTTTCTGAGCTGAGATTTGCAGCTTGGTTTTTCTCTCTTGCATGCACATATTTGCACACATACATCCATTCATCCTGCTGGACAGTAAAAATCCCAGGGAGGTACAGCAAATTTTTTTGCTGCCTGATATAAAGATCACAGAATATTCCGAGTTGGAAGAGACCCACAAAGATCATCAAGTCCAACTCTTAAGCATTAAACCCACCTGGAGATGAAACCCACTACCTTAGTGTTATTTGTACTATGCTCTACCCAACTCAGATATCTTAGACAAGTCTTTAGATTTGGAAAAAATATTTCATTTATCTTCATCCATAGAAGAACCTAGTGAAATTTAAATGAAAAGTAGTGAAGGCTCTTTCAATTAGATTTTAGCCATTCTACAACAATATTCAATATATTTCTTCATTGTAGTCTTCAGGGGCCATTCCAGTGGACTATACCTGCTCCTACATCACTCTCAGAAGAAAAACTGCACCTTTGGGTGATGAAGGCTTGCTTATTAGAGGGAAGCTAGTAGCTAGTTAGCTGCTTAAATATCACTTGGAAATAGGATTTTTCTACATGAAAGCCTGAGGTTTTTGACAGGTTATAGGTGTGTGTTCTTGGAAGGTTCAAATATATTGGTTAGAGTTTCTAACCAACATGATGGAGATCAGAAGTTATAAAGATCAAGGGCCACATCAGAAACTTTGTATTTCAAGGTATAGATCACACTACAGTTAAATTCACTCACCAGATATCAACACTAGTGTCAGAGCACTTAAGAGAAAAAGCACCCTTCTGCAGTCAAGTGAATTACAAGTATAATCAAACAAAACTCATTGTTTTTCAACCAAACCAGACAATTTAAAAGAGAAAAGCAACCTCCTGGTGTTTATGGACATTGTTTTATATCCAAACAGCCAGTCCTAAAAGCACTGTAGAAGTGACATAGAAAAATGCATTGCTACAAGAAGTTTAAGTTTTGTTGACTTTTTAAAATTAAATTGTGTTTGTAATTTAGATTTATTCTTTACTGATGACAGAATTTTTGCAAGCCCAAGTTACTTACAGCCTGTCCCTCCTGGAAAACTTTGTTTTCTGATTCGGTTCCATTCCATTTTACACTAATCCTTACATCACTCTCATTTCATAATATTATGCAGCTACCACTGACAAATATATCTATAGAGTGCTATAGGGTAGTAATCAAGAAACCCTCAGATGATAGCTCAGATATTCCATATAATTTTTAATTTAGTAAAATTTTAGAGCAATATATTTCTGTTCAAGAACACTGTCAATTTTCAGGTATCTATTGATTTCTTTGGGACCTTCTCACAGTGTAGGATTTAATTTTTAATATATAAAATGTGGAGGACAAAAAATGGTTAGGTATGTAGTGAGAAATAATGGCATGGAAAGGCTCGTTTTAAATGATGATATTAGAGTTAGTTCTTTCCAGAAAAATCAAAATTTTGTCATTGGTTGTATAAACTCAGTGTATGTGCTAACAGTTCAACAATTTAAAAAGAATGATGAGAAAAGAAAATTATTTCTTTTCACATACTTTTTGGGGAAGATAGTTTGCATGACCAATATATAAGCAGGATGCATAGACATGCTTTGGCAGCAAATGACATTTCTGAGAGGAAAGACCCTAAAATCAATGTCATATACCATGATATCATTGAATGTATTTTCAGGTGACTTTATTTTCCTGTGGAAAGGCTGATGCACATTATTAGCAAAATTGTTTGCATGATGTGATTATAGTTGCAAGCACATTCATGCAGGCAATACATTACATGCCTTTACACACTTCACACTTTACTGCACTCTGGTGTGTCCTTCTGGCCAGTCTCAGCAGCCTCAGACACTGAGATAAGAGAACAAGACCTCCAGTCAAGCTTTTGAACCATATTAGGATGATGCATGTTGATAAAGGGAAGCTAATTTATGGGCAATTGGTACCATCCAGTGCTGGAAGCCAGGGCAGATAAGGATCTTATCAGTCATATGATCAACCTCAGACTTCCTTGCACATCAGTCTTACTTGCTCTGTACTTTCCCAGCTGCAAACATATCACAGAATAGCTTGAGTAGCAATGAGCTATTCCCAAATTGCTAGTGCCACGGCTGAATTGTAGAACTTGGGCTCCAAACTATTCACTCAAGAACATTCTTGCATATAATACTGTTCCACTGAGCAGGGAGAAAAATAAGAGGAACATTGATTAAAAGCTCAAGCCTTGTGCTTATTAAGTCTTTCCTTTCTATTAATAATTACATTTTCGGTTATATCCTAGAAAAACAATTATGTATAGTATGTATAGCATTTTCTTTGTATAATACATAAACATATAAATACATAAATGTATTAAATTATAAAGATGTATGTATACATATCAGATTAAAAATTGAGTGGTTTACGAAACCCAAACCCAAAATGGTTTTTATTTCACTTTGTCTTGCCAATAATCTGATTGGTACCCAGTGTCAGTGCATCTGTTTTCTTGGAAAATGATTTGTAGAAATCAATTTTACTTGCAGCTCTTTGGTTTTCTGTGGGCCTTACAGAAAAGTCATTAGCACAGTTGACAAATATTTTTGCCTTTCCCGTTGTCCTCTGCTCAGCAGATTGAGAGCTTGCTTTTTTGAGTTACTTGATGCTTACAGTAACATGAGACAAGCAGCATCCATCTAGCAGCAGGACTTCAAAGAGAAATCACTATTTCCCCTGACAGTCCTGCCCCATGCACAGCAGCTCCTGGAAGCAGCTGCATTGCTTTGAACTCAACTTTAACTTTACTTCAGAGCCAGCTTAGGGCTCTGAAATGGGATGCAAATTGGTGTAGCAAGGTGGTGTAACCCACTGGTGAGTGGGTGTTAGGGGGCCCCCTCTGTGCAGACCCATAGCATGTGTGAGTTGCTTCAATCCCTGACCACAGCTTTCTGCTTCTTTAGTTTGTGCTGGGGGAACTTATGATTTTACTTCTGCCCATTGCCAGCTGAACCTCACTAAATCACTAAATCACTGCAAACTGCTGGGCCATCTGGGGTTCAGATTTGGGGGACCCTGACTGATCAAATTAAAGTTCTTTGAGGAGAGGAAATGCACAGGTTTAAATACCAGTGCCAAGTAATTTCCTTCCTTGCATTTTTCTCCATAGGTACTACTCCCCTGACCATCCGTGCTCTATATCTATTGATTGCTGCTCCTCTTGAGCTATATTTAGGATTAAACCAGCTCATTCCTTCTGAGAGGAGACTGGCTGTGGTTATATAGATTATTGCCCTGGGAGCTGTAATGCAGTCTTCACCTTACTTCAAGCACTTTGAACTGAGGAAACAGATGGGTGCCAAATGGCAAACAGAAGCGGTCTGGGTCAAGTGATGTGCTGGAGATCCAGCCAGTTCAGTTTCAGTGGGGACAGCCATGGACAGAGCCAGTGCAGACCTCCCATTGTCAGGACACCAAAGGTCTTGCCTCAAAGAGATGAGCTTTAGCAGCAGATATATGCAGAATATACTGATAATTCATATGGAACCCATATCATTATGAGGAGGTGCCTCAGTTTCTCCGGTGAATGCTCTAGGTCCAACATTGCCTGCCCAGGTGTGTCTGCTCCTTTCAGGGCAAAAAAGCTTTTTAAAACATTCATACAGAATATAGGGACAGGGTGGTGGGGGGGAAGGACAGACACAACTAGACTGGTAAATATCAGTTGATAGGAGATCATGAGCAGAGAAGAAGTAAACATGTTCTACTTTCTTCTGAGGCCTATAATTAAATCATCTACAAGTGACACAAGGAAAATTTTCTGGCTCATACTTGCACAGATTTTTAAACTGGATGTCCTAACCCAGAGCTCATGATCTTATTGATTCCCACCTTGATCCTGAATGTATACCTTCTTTACTAAGTCTGAAAGTAGATAGCTATGATTTAGGTTATAATCTCCATCAAAAAAATCTGTTCGCCTGACTAAGCAGAAAATACTTGCTAATTGATTTCTTCACAAGCATAATATACAGGAAGAAAGGTCCCTTTCTAGCAGAAAATTATATGAACGTTTTATATGCTTTAGATACATAGTTCCTACTATCAGTTCCCACCAGCCCAAGAAGATGGAATCACCATGTGGATCCTTAACAAAAAAAGATAGAATTGCTGTCTGATTCAAGCCCCTAAGGATTTATTTGTGTCGGAGCTCCAAATGCTACCTAACACCTTCCATAGGCCCCACTCAGACAAGGCAGGACTGTTATATAAATTAACTGAAAAAGAGAGAGATCTTTTCTTGGCAAATAAAATAATATATTAAACTTGAGAAGCCTTAGAAAAATGAGTTAAATCCTTTTTTGTATTTCATCTGAAATGAGTACTGTCTTCTATAGAGAATTCAGTGGGAGAAAATCAACTTGCAGGAGGCATCAGAGGTGCAACTTCCCAGGGTCTGAGCTGCATCAGAGCAGCCCAAGGCATCTGGCAGCAGCAAAGGAGGTGCTGGAGGAGCATCACCAAGTTTGCAAAGCCCCCCAACCACACCAGCTCAGAGTATGGAGCCAGACAGATGACTAATAAGAAATAATCATCTTTCAGCAAATTAATATCAAACAGCAAGACCCACAGATTCCTGATAATCTAGAAATGGAGGTTAGCTGTTCAAGCAAAGCTGAGTCTCTCAGTGTCTTGACTATCAGTTCAGGGGGGTCTAAACTGGGCCATAAACAGAAATGTATGTAAATGGCAAAAATGAAGAAAAGGGGCAGAAATCCCAGAACTGAGAGGATCTAGAAAACTAATTGCAGTTCCATAGTACATATGGGATATTTGATTTGTTAAACATCAATTCAGCTTTACTTATACAGGGAAAGCATTACTATTCCTCTCATTATGGACACAGTCATATCGAGGCAAAGACCTCATGTGCAAAATGAAAACACATTTCATAAGCCGTTTAGTTTGTGTTGGTTTCACTATTCATATACCTTTCAAAAAGATATATTGGTTTATCCCTAAACATGCAATCTCTTTAGTTTCTCCCATTTCTTGAAATGATGACCATAATTTCTATGTTTGCAGTATATTCCTGGAGTTTGAGTCCCCTTAATGTGCCAGACAACAGCTTGTCACGGAAGGTCACAGAGCAGGAAAGATATTGTGGTGCTGCAGAGCAGCCTTACAGGATGCGCTTAGCGTGCCCCAAAGGTCCTGCTCCACCCTATGACCCAAAGAGCCAAATTCAGTGCTGTCACATTAGACAGCCCAGCATAATCTAACACAGGGAAGCAAGAAACATTAGAAAGATTTGGTTAAGATGGTACAACTTCTGTGGGTTGACAGCACTTTGGTTGCTTAGATGAAAAAAAATTAATTGCAGTCATGAAGAAGAAAATTTGTCCTCTAGTTTTGGTTATTGCATAACTCAGTTGCAGGAGCAAAACTGCTACAATGGTGCAGCTCCATCATTTTACATGGACTCAGGATCTGTCCATTCAGTATAACTTAGAAATTTTCCAATCCCTTATTCAGCAGAATGCAGTCCGAGGTGACCTTTTGCACGAACCTCCAAAGGCCACAGAAACTGAATACTTCCAAGCTGACCATCTGACTTATCCTTGTGAAAAGTTACTCTGTATTAAAAGGTCAAAAGAAAAAGAAAAGAAAAGGCTCCTCAGCAGGGAGCTGCCCTTTGGGATGTTAGGTAATTTAAATTAACTGGCATCATGCTGAGTAGCTTACATTTCTATATCTGTATGTGAGTGGGAACAGCTAAGGTTAAAGGGTCAGTCTCTTCTTCAGCAGGAAGACATCCCTTTGCTGCTCCTACTTTGGTGAGCACAATGCTGAACACCAGCAGTTTCTTTTGGAGTCTGTTCCTGCATTCTGCACGTCATGGCAGGGGAACTGAAAATGTTAATGTGACAACAAAAGTAAAAATAGATCTCTCTTTTCCCTGACTCTTACTTTCCAGGGTTTGTTGTCAAAGTTGCTCAGCATCCTCATACTTCTCAGGATGCAATGCCTAGGCCCTATAGGTAGGAGGATATTTTGTGGAACATCTAGTATTAGTTTCTGCAGCTACTTCAGTGGGGAAGTTTGTAGTAAATGGAAAGAACAGAAGCTGTTAGGAGCTTGTTTAAACATATGAGCTCTAGCTATTAAGCTAGGAAAATAAATTGCAGAGGTGAAATAAGCTATCTGCTAAAAGCACAGGTAGAATTTAAGTGTAGCCTTTCCTCACAGGTCTAGGAATCAGGGTCCCTGGCTCTATATCAGGTTTTCTCTCTCATACTGAATTTCTGCAGGCTCTGTCCAGTATGAGTAAAATGAAAGAAGCAACAATTTCAAGTGATTTTGCAAAATCCACCAGTTTATTTTTGGAAAGTACTGTGATGCTCATGTATAAAATCAGCATATTGCTTCAGAAGTGTAAGCAGCAGTTCCAGAGGTTTTGTTCTCATTCAGATGCAGTGACAGGATTTTTTGCATATGCTTTAGCCTTACCTCTCTTCTTTCCCGTGGGAGAGGAGAGGACAGAATTTGTATGAGTTTTTGAGTTTTGGGGACTTGATTGTTTTTCATACATGAATGATGTGCCATACATTTCGCTAAGGACAGCAGAAAAAACCTCTCTCATTTGGAAAGAAGGACAGGATGATATCCCAAAGCAGAGTCGGTGAAGTTTGTGATGAATAAGAGAATTACCTATTCATTCACTGATTCCTTGAAATTACCACTCAGAAACACAAAAATTATTAACACATTTTGTACAGAACATGGCTGCTAGCACAATTAATTAGTTAGCCACAGAATAGCTCAGAGGCTGCCTTACATAGATTTAGTAATTTAAAAATTTTTCTTTAAAGATTCCTCAAATTATTATTTTTTTATGCACTTCTTGAGACCACAAAATGCAGTATTCCAAATTAACATACCGTTCAGGTTTTTGAAATTATTTGGTTCCACCTGGTGTTTCACACCACATCAGAGGTGTGCATTATCTCACTGTAACACGGTCCTGCCATGTCTCCTTGCATAATTAACTTCCTGCATACCAACGAAATCAGGTAATGGATATATTACTGATAAGTTTATTAATAGAAGGCAGGGCAAACTGATTCAGATGCATTAGCATATCTCTAAGCAGAAGATTGCGTTAGAGAATGAGGGCAGGACTGTTTATTTGTGTAATTGCCCTATCACCAAACTATTCACTAGTGCTGTTTTGTAACTCAAGGAATCTTTACGTTATTCTTGCAAAACTGAAGAAGTGTATCACAGCCTTCAAAACGCTATATATATATATATATTAGGATTCCAGTCACTAACCCAGTAACCAGCTGCAAATGGTTTCTGGCATTCCTTGTAAAGGTGAGGTGAGTCACCCTCCAGGTTGCCCGTTTCTTTCTTTCAGTGATTAGATGAGTCTTGAGTGGCCAATTTACATGAGAAAAGAAGAAAAATTCTACCCTGTGTAGAGGGAATTGCCTGCTAAAGGTTTGTCTTCCCGACAGTGAAAGGTTTACTCAGTCCTAGGGAGAGGCATCCCTAGGCTGACTTCCACCAGCCCGGGAGCCCCACTGGAGAAGCCGAGTCAGCACAGCTGCTGCTCAGCTGAGACACGCTGGACAAGCAGATGGCTTCACCAGCCTGATGCCTTTGTTAGGGGCTCTTGCTGGGTTTGCAAGATGCAGCCCCACACTTCAGTCCTGTCTTCCCCTTACAGAGTAGATGGAACCTAAACTTGTGACTCACCAGGTCTACAGGGAGTGTAGAAATCTATTTTATCTTCCATTGACCATTGTCGATTTTGCTCTTGTCAGAGCATAACTTCTTTCCAAGTCAAACTGTAGCTATTGAATTGAAAACAGTCTATTTAACAAATTGTGCATGGGGATATCATTCCCACCAGGCTCTCCAACCACTGGGAGACACATCTGTCATTTTCCTGAGACAGCCGGCAACCTTGAGAGAGGTTCATGAGTGTGTGTGGTGTCTTGGCCCAAAAAGCTGACTCATTCATTTTTCTGTAATGCTAGTCCAGTTTACTTGAGAATTAAGATGAAGTCTGAGATAAGCAACTTGGTTCAAGAGATGCCATCACAGACTAACCAGCCACAAGAAATTGCCAGATGATTACACTGAAGTTCCTATCTTGATTTGTAGAAGAAAAGAGCTAAAATAAAAGAGCTCCTAAGTGTTTCTCTCAGGAATCTAGGAGAAAATGTGATAGCCAGACTGAGTTAGACATTGTCCTAACAGCCCATCCTAAACTACTAACAGCTTACATTTACCTGATCATTATATCGTGTTGAAATGCAATTAATAATTAATCAAAATTCTAACACCTTTTCTCTTTTTGTTTTGTTTTGTTTGGGTTTTTTGGTTTTTTGTTTGTTTGTTTGGGGTTTTTTTTGGTTCTTTTTTTTTTTTTTTTTTTTTTTTGCGTGGGTTTTTTTTTTTTGTTTGTTTTTTGGGGTTTTTTTGGGTTTTATTTTTTTTTTGTTTTGGGAGGACAACACCTCTACTAGAAGTTTATCCAAAGCCTAGCATGATGGTACGCCTAAATTTCATCCATCCAGCCACTCCTAAGTTTCATCCATCCAGGTCTGTGTATTTTCTGTAATTGCCAGGAATGCTGGGGTAGAAATCAGGTTGCAGAGCCCTTGCATTCACAATGTGGCCCGAAGCAGTGCACAAGGCAACCACTAACAAAGGGGTTTACTGTTCACCTCATCTTGCTGTGTCAACCACCTCCCCCTTGGGCTTTCACAGACAGATGGTTAATATGTATTAATTATTTTGTTATAAATTCCTCTTGCTTTTCTTTCCATTTTTCAACTTAGTCCAGAAAATGCTTTGAAGAGATGGTTGAAATCTCAATGAATGTCCACACTGTAGAAAAATCTTCCATTTTTCTCTTCCATCAGCTCTTAAAAGTTATCTAATTTATGCTGTTGTAAATAAAGCAAAGTCAATGAAAATCGCCTTCGCCGAAGCAAAAATGATAGAAGAGAGCCTTCCATTACACTCTCTGCCTGGGAAATTGAATAATCTGTTCGAATAAGCTGTGTCAACTGTGGAAAACTAACCAAGAAAAAGTACACATAATGATTAAAGATAATAGCTTCTTATCACTGATTCCAATTATAGACAATTTTTATGCATTAGTATTGGTACATGCAACTTTTCCACTTACTGTGAATGAATCCTGGAATACTAAAAGTAATATGTGCAAGTGGGGCACATATTACATAGCCACCTAAATTTACATATGTTTTTATACTCAACTAATTAAAGATTCCCAATCCCAGGACATAATAATTTCTTTAACCCTTTTCTGTACTTTGTGATATTAGCTGTGATATTTGTTACATAGAGTAGAATTGCATGTACTTTAAATATACCACTTGGTCATGGGGCATAATAGTGGAATCAAATACTATCTAGAACAGCAGACAGATTGTCACACACACTGAATTTGAAGTAATTAAATTTCCCAGTAGAGAATCAAGCCTTCAAATACATTTTTAATTGATTTTTCTCTTCAATTTTACTGCAATAAACTTGATCCTTTCTGAACTTGACCTTAGTCTTGGGAAAATGGAATCACGGAACATATTTTGCATCTTTTTGCTGATCTTCTATACAGCTGTGCACACCAAAATAATCCCCAGTTCATTACAAGGTACAGGCATGAATAATATTCTCTGAGAGACAAAGATGCAGACTCTATGTGCTCGAATGTACGTAGGACTACATTTATAACTGGAGAGACATAGAGACGTACTGCAAAGGCTTTGCAGTTAACTGACCTGCATGTGGATTTAAGATATGACATGTTCGCTGAGGAAGCAAAGCCAAATGTGTGTATGAGTTAGAGCTGATTTACACCCCACAAAAGATGGGGCATCACAATCTCATACAGAGAAGTGCTGACCATGACAATCTAAAATTTGGCTTGTCTTTACAGAAGGTGAGTCAAATGGGAAAACTAAACAGTAATGGAGTTATCTGGGGAGTTGTCTTCAGTCAACAGCTTCCTGCAAAGCTGCATCTGCTGGTGTTGGTCACCATGTTCGATGTGTGCTGCTGCAGTAACAACAATCAAAATTAAAAGAAGCTTGTTTGCCTGAAGCAGCAACCAAAGTAGCAATACAAGAGAAGAACTGATTTTTTTGAAAAGAGTTGGGGCATTCTGTAATCCACCCACCTGCACGTTATAATGATCTGATAAATGTGGGGAAACACATCTGGATCTCACACCTCAGCAGCGCATTGCAAATTGAATTAGGTAAATGATAATTAGCTTAAGCAGATATTGTGGCTGGAGCTGAATGAGTGACTGACTGTGTTCAGATGAAATGAAAGAAGCTCCACTCCCCTTTAAATTTCTCCTAGTGGTACTTGTTTTGCTAATAAATGTGTAATGGAAATGTTGAGCGACAAGGAAAAAAGGAAAAAGGGACTAAATGGAGAAAGTGAGGAGGAAGGAAAAGGAAACATAAATTTGGGAACCCTGAAGATTCAGATTTATTCATGAATGCCTCTTGCACCTGAGGATATAATACATTATTTCAGGAGTTAAATGAAGCTTAGAAATCCAGGATAGCTGAAAAAATCTTTTGCTGCAGATTTCACAAATACAAAACTAAATTCACACTACATCTATACTCATGAAACCCAAAATAATGAGAATAGTTGCACAATTGCTAAGTGTAGCAGTATTTACATTGAAATAATAATTATGTTCCAGTTGTGTTACTGATTTTTCAAATAGGTTCTCCTGTTTAGGAAGAAACTCTTTATTACTGTCTGCTATTTTCTTAGTAAGCATAGAAATTGAAGATCTACATATAATAATAATTTGGGAATGTGTAGCTCACAGACACAAATATTTACAGTTGTAAATTTAGCTTACCTGAGGCAAAGATCCAGAAAGCTATGAAACATCTTCTTGCCCAACATCTGTGCTGAGCTGCATTGTGGAGTGTCAGGAATACGGATGGATCAATTTGGGAACTTTATTGTACAGCCTGTGTAAGAAAGTAAGGCTCTACTGACATACGGCCTATGGCTTTCCAAAGCCGTAGATTAGTCCTGAGTCTCAGCAAATTAATCTCTAGAAAGAAACTAGAATGTTTCTTTTTGGTTCCCATCAAGAGTGTTCCATTCTATAATCTTTATCTACCGTGCTAAATCCTTGTCTGATACTATTTTATCTGAGTATCTCAAGTACGCTGCAGAATTTAATTTCCACGGCAGCCTGTGAAGCAGGTAAGCATCACCTCTATTCTGTAGAGGCATGGAGATAAAACTGGGAGCAATTCTGGTTTCATCATGTCCCAATTTAGTGGCTTATTCTACTTATTTCACATGAGCTACCAAGTGCAGTGAGGTAAGAAACATTCTTATACAAACCATAGTTTATTCCCAGAGTATACAGGATGAAGCAAATAAATTTTACATTATTTTCTTACAAAGAAATGCCCGCATTCCAAAAAAGTAGTACTTTGGAGAACTCTATTTTTCAGCCAGAACCTCAGCCAGCAAAGGCTGGAGTTGATAAGTTTGGGGTTTGTTGAGCTGGTCTCTCCTGGTCAAAGAGCATTTCAGTGGGAACCCCCAGCCAGCCCCACTTGGCTGGAACTACTCTCTGTCAGGCACAGCAGCTCTGGCCCAGCCAGCACATCCTGGGTCAAAGCTGATTCATTCCATCTTCCCATCTCAGCTAGAGGGAATCCCATTTCAAATCCTGTCATTTCAGGTTTCTCTCCTGGTGATTATTTCACTGCCAAGGACCAGTAATATGGTCCTTGATGGCACTAACATATTTAGAAATCAGAACAGATTTAGTTCAGATGGGTGTGAGATTATTAGGGTTATTATTAAAGTACTTTTAAAAAATCAAATTGCGTACAATGTAATGTGATAAATTGAAATCATCTAGGTAATAACTGGGAAAAAATAAATAGGAAAGTACACAAATTTCCCAAAGGATTTCATATGTAAAAATTTAAGAGCATGGAAAGATACAAAGATCACTAATGATGCCCATAGTTTTGTACAATCACTAACTTAGTATCTTTCAAATTTCTCCAATCTTGCTTAAGCAAGGCAAAGAAACTGTGCTCTCCTAAAACACTGACATGATTTTATGGGACTTATTTAGAAGCAGAAGTATTTATTAATACTCTGAAGAACTCTAATCACAATTTGTCATCATCAAAGCAGAATAAAATTCTGTACCTAATGCCTTGATTTACTCCTAGAAAAATTCTCATTTACTTCACTTGGCCAAGTAAGGGTAAAAAAAAACATGAAATGGATGAACTAATTTACTTTGGGAAAAGTTATCTGTTTAAATGGTCATCTTAGGCATGACACAATTAGAATTACATTGGTCTTTTCTCTTGATTTCCGGTCTCCCAGGAGTGTATTTATGAATCTCGAGAGGGATGCTTTTTGTCCTATTAGCCTTAATTTCATTTTGTTTAGCTCAATGTTTTAAACAAAAAAGCTCTTCCCAGCATGGCTGAATTTATGGATCTCAAGTTTCTGTGAGGATGCAAAGTTTTTGCTATAAGTTGGCTCTTTATACATGTGAACTTTTTTGGATCAGCTATATCTTAACCTGTAAATGGAAATCTGACATTGCAACTAACGGAAAAATTTATCATTCCAAAAGAAGTAAGAAAGGTTTTAAAGACTGAGAAATAGAAGCCAGGCTTAAGTAACATTTTCTATTACTTTGATTTCATAATTCAGTCTAAGTATGATTGATAAATTAACGTAATAAAAAGCAGGACAACATCTGTTCTGCACTATGGGAATAGGAGGGAATTTTGACATTTGAGAAGTTGCTATGCAGATATTACATTCTACATGGGAACATATGAAGAGTGTTTACGGTAAAAATAAACTTCTGATGCCTACTTGTATTCCTTTTTAAATGTACACATCTGCCTTTCAATTGTAGCACACAGACATCATAACTTTTATTCTAGATTTAGTTTTGAAATCAGTCTAAAATAAATGGATGGAGTAATTAGAAATGACCCATGTACATGTTTTTATTTGTTGAATACTTTCATGTATCCTTTTCAGTGAAATAGCTTTTGCATACTCTCACTCTACCTCCCTAATTAAAAATAAAGGCATCCTCATTGTAATTCAGATAATATATGTGAGAAATATGTCCCAGCCTGGCACCAGTTTTTAAAGCTTTCCAACCTTGTGTTCATTGCAAGTTAGCTAACCACTTATTATTGCTACTAATATAATTGCATGGTACATTGATTTATGTAGGGATTGCTTAATTCAAGACCAAAGCCAAACCTTTTTATTCATATCTTAAGAGATGAAGGATGCAATTGAATTCATATATGGGCTGTTAAGTAACTTGCATATTTACCTCATACCTAGAACCGCTTCCTGAGCTGGTGTGCTGGCCCTTTAATCCAGGGTATGAGGTTCAAACAGTAACACCACTGAAAGGGAGCTATAAAGAGAGATAGATTGGGAATCCCTGCATCCTGATTACCCAAGATAAGAAGGCATTTGGGAGTGGAAGAAAAGGTGGTGAGAGCTAAATTAGCTGTCTTTGAGATAAAAGTTAATTTCCTTAAGAGCTCAGTTAAGACACTGTCCTGTTTAAATCTAAATGCTCACAGTAAAGGCAGCAGGCAACTTTTACGTTCACTGGAGATAATATTTATGGTTCTGGTGGGTGCCTCTGCAGAGGGGATGGCAGGCAGTGGTATATACAAACACCTTAAGAGACAAATATCTGCAGAAGGATGCAGGCCCCCTGTAAAGCATTGGGTACTGAAACAGAGAAAGAAATGTAATCATTATATGCAAAAACCTGCTTTCACTGTGAAGCTAAAAATATGCAGGATTTTCTTATGGAGCTCCAGAAATCATTATAGATGATCAGAGAGATATCTCAGAGAAATGCCAATTACTGACTTCCCAGATTGCTCAGCATAAGTGATCAAGTGCATGTTGCAGCTGATAGATCTGCACAAAAACATTTTGCACACATGCTGAAGAATTCAGACTCTGAATATTGAAACCTACTTGTAAATAATTTGTTCTGATTTAAACAATGTGTTTGTCTTTGGAAGCAGCTGGTGTTTAACTGTTATACTGATTTTAATGTTGAGAAAGTAAACAATTTATGATTGATGCTAGCAGTAGTTCACTATGCAGCCTCATGCATGCTTAAAAAGCCTTTCATATTATGGTAAATCCTCACGCAGTACAAGAAAAGAAAAGGCAAGGAGACTTGCAAGTATTTGTGTCAGATAGGATTTTTCTTTGGATATTGCACTTTCTCTCTGGTCTGAAATGCCTTCTTACAGATGGGGCTGGCAGGAAGGCCAAGGTAGGATCCCAGGAACATTTAAGCACACTTGCTTTCATTTGGAAATTACTTGAGCCCCAGGCAACCAAATAGTGGAAACTGATTTCAAGCACTGTTGTATCCTGTCTCTTCCCTTGCTTCCTGCCATCTCCAGCTACCCCAGAGTCTTGAAATTCTTTCCCGTTCCACTTTTCTCCAGTCCTCCCATCAAGACTTGACCAGATTCTGATTCTGGGAGCATCCTGGGGTGCAGCTGGCTGCCCCCTGCCCTGAGACTCTGGCTAGAGGTGCCTGGAGAGCTCTCACCATGGCCCAGGCCTTGGCTGAGGTGTTGGCTTCAATTCCTCTCTGTCCTTTTCTCATTGAATTAATTTGTGGGCTTTCTTACCTAGTTCAGAGGTAACTATATTGCTCAGACCTATATCTTAAGCAATGTGATCGTAAGCTTACTTTCAAAGTCATGGAGACACTTGAAGAGCTTGATTTATAAGCAAAAGCATAAGAAAAGCCCTATAATTTTCTCTATATTTGATTAAAAAAATATCCTGCCTAATCCAGGTTGAAACTCAGCATTTTCACATTCCATTCTAGTCTTGCTTGGGATGCTGTTTGCCTTGCAAGCACCCTGTTGTAGCTCCATGGGCTTCTGCCTGAATAGAGACTTCAGTCTGTGCCCTGTCATGTTTTAGAACATAATTTTTCCAATCATCTAATTAAGCAAACTGGTTCATTATAAGGAGCGCTAAGGTGTTGATTCAATTCCTGCCTCTGATTTTTTTTTTCAAGGTTGTTTACCTGTGAAGCCATGTGTAACTAAAGAAAATCCCCACAGCAAGTGGTAGAAGATTGAGAGAGAAGAGGCCTCACTATTGCATTTCTTTAAGCTTTAGTCCAAAATCTCCAAGCCCCCAAGGTTTAATTATCGTGTGCAGTCTAGTGTTGAATAGGAAAAAGGGACTGTAGCACGAAGGAAAGATTTTCACACTGATACTCACAAAAGAACAGGAGCATTAAATGAAGAAAAAAAATGTTCTAAGGTTCTCAGTGCATTTGAAGTGAATAAAAGGGAAATAACTGTCAGAGACCGAGCAAATTATGAGTGGAATTATAAATAGTGAGTTTTTATACATCTCTGCAAAAAGAAATGCATCTTTTGGCTTACTGCAGCAGAATAAATACACCAGAAGAGTACAAGTTAGAGCTTTTCACGTTTTCTTAGGCCTTTTCTTTATCTTATTTCAAATTAGGTTACTGGCTTAAAAGAATTCAAAAGGTGAAAAAGACCTCACAGTATTATTCACTTTAGCACATATGTGACCTGAAGAGGATTAAAGGTTTGTTCAATCTCTATTCATAGTATTCTTACAGAATTTTCAAAGGACCTTTTAAACAAAGGTTGCCAAACAAAGCACTTCTTTTGTTGCTACTTAGCTGAGGCCTATTGTCAATTAATAAGCAGGTTTTCACTTCAGTGTAATTGGGGCTTTCAATTCCAATTACACTGCATACATATAGAAAATGTGAATGCAATGTTAATAGCAACATAAATTTGTGCATATGTGTGTGTGTATACATAGATACATATGTACACGTCCTCCACAAAGGTGTCTCCATGTAACACCACACAATACCCTTTTACAGCAGGTGCTATGTTCCACCACAGACTTGGCTGCATTTTGATTGTATTTTTAATCTGTATCTCTACAAAATGCTTTGACGTTTTCAAATTTGATATTACAAATAGCCTGCACAGATAATAATTATAGTTAAAGCAGGAGTAGATACGACTATGGTTACATTTATTCGAGATACCAATATAATTTTGATATTTTTACTTAATTTTATTTTCTAGACTGAAATTTTGTTGCAGTTTGAGTTTTTGGAAAAGTTTGAATAAAGGATTTTCCGCTCCACTTTGGTGAATTGAAAATTAATATTTATTGTCTTTCCAACCTTTTCTTGAATGAGCACATCTTGAACTGCAGTAGCCCATAATAAATACCATTTACCATGATAAAACAATCACCTTTTAGGGCAGGAAGGAAATTTCATTTTGAGATAATCACATTATGAGATTTTGAAAAATTATGTACTGTATTTATGCATTGCAATTACACCACACATCTGCAATTCAACATCAATCTACTTATTTTATTTACTCACACGTATGCATGTCTATATATACAAAGAATGCATACATATATATATATCTGCATGTGCATTATTGTATATGGAGATTAATAGATGGTGAGATAGATGTGGGTGTATAGATCAATACACTCACAAGGATTCTTGTAGGATTTTGACCCCCTTAAACAGAAGTGATTAATTATTGGAGGAAATACATGTGACACAAAAGGATTATATCCTTATTTGCATAATTAATCTAAGCGAAGCATTTAGTAGAAGCAGAATAAACTGACAGCTGATGGAAGCAAAAGTGCCATGTGCAAATGTGTGAGACTGACCCAAGCTCCAGCCTCAGCCAGAAAGGATAGAGGGCTCCTTATCTACCAGATGTGGTGGAAGATAGGGCTGCAACTCTGCAGCATTTACAAGAGCCAAGCCAGTGACCTGCAGATACTTGGAAGCATCAGAGTGTTAGGGAGGGTGAGCTGTGGAGAGCTCAGTGCAGACCTGGCCTCAGTCTGGGGGAGAGGCTGCATATTTCCTTGGCTACCACCACACAGCACCTGACCAGCCTCTTCTGCAGGGAGAGGAAACGTTCTCATCATGTGCCTTTTTCCCTCTTCAGAAGATCTGCATCTAAGAATTAATGCTGGAGGAAGTCTTTCCCTCTCTCAATATAGACTCTATAGACTAAATATTGTCTTTTTCTCTTTCAGTTTTTATCCAATTATTTATAATCTTATTTTAATCCCTAATTTTTATTCCCAGGTTATTGTGAACTAGAGGAATTTATAAATCTTTAGAGGGCAAACAGATACCTATACCTACCCTCCCTCCCTCCCTCCCTCCCTCCCTTCCTTCCTTCCTTCCTTCCTTCCTTCCTTCCTTCCTTCCTTCCTTCCTTCCTTCCACCACTTCCGCCACTTCCTTCCTTCCGCCACTTCCTTCCTTCTGCCACTTCCTTCCGTCACTTCCTTCCGCCACTTCCTTCCTTCCTTCCGCCACTTCCTTCCGCCACTTCCTTCCTTCTGCCACTTCCTTCCGCCACTTCCTTCCTTCTGCCACGTCCTTCCGCCACTTCCTTCCTTCCTTCCGCCACTTCCTTCCTTCCTTCCGCCACTTCCTTCCTTCCTTCCACCACTTCCTTCCTTCCGCCACTTCCTTCCTTCCTTCCACCACTTCCTTCCTTCCGCCACTTCCTTCCTCCCGTCACTTCCTTCCTTCCGTCACTTCCTTCCTTCCGCCACTTCCTTCCTTCCGCCACTTCCTTCCGCCACTTCCTTCCGCCACTTCCTTCCCTCTCTCTCTAAAAAGACATGCATATTCCTAGAATTGCTGTATCTGGGTAGATATAGACATTTTTCTGCACACATATGCCTTTACAGATAGATGTGTGCGTGTGTTATAATACTCCTTGTTTTACATGCATAGATATCCAATGTGGGATTTTTCAGAAGTCAATTACTTGATGACATAAACCCAGACTATATGTGTCATATACAGCCCCTACATGTTTATATTTGAATGGTGCATATGGATGAAAACCATGTGAATGGAATCCTGTGTTTATGTCATTAGCCTAGAGGATTTCTTAACATTTAAATGAAATACCAGTATATAATTCTCTTTGACTTTTTTGTATGATGCAGACCTTGTAAAATGTAGCTCTCTAGATTTAATGCAACATTGCCCTGAAGATTTTGAACCCATTAGAAGAACACTATTTTTGTATAATACTCTTGCTGAATATACTGAAGTTTCCAAACTGACAAAAATATAAATCTGACAAAAATCCTCAATGCATATTTGTATGCAAGCTCACCCAAGAGGTCACAACCTTCCATAAAAATTCACCTTTCCATAAAAAATTCATTTGGTTTTGATAATATTGAAGTGCAAATATATTTTCTACTTTAAGGATGTACTAACTTCCCACTAAATCTGAGCAGGTCCTGTTGTTAAGACTACCTCTGACAAATACAACAAGAAATATGAGGTCATTTCTATTAAAATGTGACAAGATATTCTGGACATAGTTCCATATCAGACTCAGAACTTAAATAGGTCCTACTGAAGAATTCATAATACAACAAGTAGTAGCAATAGTCTATAGCTATTCTTCAGGATAATATAATTGAGTTAAAAAATATATCAGCTTTTGGGCCACTGAGAGTGTGTATTTGTGTTTGTGCTGTATGGATTTAGAATAATCCCTTCTGACAAGATATAACAAATATAAGTGCTGAAAGTTATTTTCCCCCATGTGGTGTCTACAGATCTTGCCCGAGAATGCCAGATGAAGCTTCTAAAAGTTACAAATGTGATATAGTGCATGACATTTAAGCTAAAAACCTAAAAAAATAGGTTAATTACTTCTGCTGTGTTAGAAAGAAATGGTGCAAGATGAGCTGACTTTTTTATGGTATACATATCTGTAAAAGAGGCACTTCCTTTGCTTTGGGTTTTCTCTGGGATCCTCCTTGTATGGGTGAATGCCACCAGGGAAGTAATATCACTACAGCAGACCTTTGGTTTTGAAAGTCAGAAAAATGTTGAAAGTGTTGTGTAATATTTTTCAATATGATCTTAAGCAAGTTATTTCAACAAATCTCTTTGTAGTCATATAAACCAGCTCTGTCTAATAACCTGCAGAAAGAGAGGTTTCTATTTATACAACTTATAAGGATGTGTGAGCTGTGAGGGACTGCAACATAGATCAGGGAAAGGTCCAGTTAGCCCAATATACTGCATACAGAAGTCCAAAGAAATAGCATTTTAAAAGAGGAGCTCTAGACTGAATCTTAGTGCATCAGATTTTGAGTCAGCATCTTCAGGAACTAGAAGCTTGAACTACAAGCTCTATCTAGTGCTTCATTTAAGAAGTTTATGCAAAAACTATCTTCTGCGACATTTTCTTGCCTTTTTGCCCTCTGTACTTTTGAACCCTGCAACATCATGTCACTGTGAGTTTCATAACTCAGTGCATTTGCTTTTCTTTCCTTTGTTTTCAGCCTGCCACCTGAGAATGCCTTAGTTTCTCTCACCACTGTTCTCCAGTCAAGTTCTTCACACCCTCAGGATTTTATTTAGCAATAATGTGTCCCAGTCACCTCTTTTCTACATCTACTAGCTTTTTCCCATACCAAAATCACTGCATATCTCCAATCATATTGTTTGCTTTTCCAATTGCTCCAATATCCTTTGGAGAGAAGATGGCTGGAAATACACACGGTGTGTGAGACATTGGCAAAACAGTGCATAATGATGATTTCTGTTTTCTCTTTCTTTACATGGTCAGGTTTGTGTTTGCCTTTTGGCTACAGCCAAACACTGAGTCAATGCTTTCAAAAGTTTATGCATCCCTGCCCTAGGTTAATTTATAGCGCTGGTTGTACTTCTATAAGTGGAGTTATTCCCTTCTTCTGCATACAACTGTGTATTCATCTGCTATTTTGTTGTTTAACCAAGTGTAGTTTTATTTGATTTGTTTTGTTGTTTAACTGCAGCTTTTTGCAAGCAGGTTTATGTTTGACCCTTCCAAGTCAGTCTATAGAATTTACAGTTTTATTAGCTCCCTCTATGGTCTTTTCCACATCATTTACAAGTACATTGAATGGTGTAGATCACATCAAAGATGTGATTTCTGAACATGTAAAGCAAGTGTTCAAGGAGAATTTATCTCTTCTGTGATTTTTCTTCTCTGTTGTAGCTCAAAAATGGAAAAGTCAAAGCTTTAGCAAGTCCATTGCTTTTTAAGAATGTAATCCTACAGAATATGAAAAGAAAACAGTGCTTTGAACTTCTAAATATCTAAAATATGGAAAAATGTGGTTATGCAGTGTATCTTTAGCCTGTTTTCTGGGAAAAACAACAAACTTTGAGACAATGGTCTCTGTTCATCGGGACACATTTATGGAATTACTTACTGCAATATTTTTATGTGTGTTATGTACAATAGATAAAGTTTACAGGCTTCATCTGCCAATCTGAGCTATTTAAATTTTGAACTTAGGTGGCAGTTTTCCTGATCATGTTTAGTCACTTCAAACTCAGGTGTATGTCCAAGCCCTGCACAGAGGTTCTGTCTTTATCAGGAGAAGACAAACACATCTAGAGGATGCTTCAGGCCATTCTAAAACAGGTGTCCCAGAAAAGCAGGATGAATCACCATCTGGAATGTTGCCTTATTTCATTGACTACAGAGTGCACCTAAACAACTAGCTGGGCTAGTTGCTAACTTTTAAATTATTACAGCCAATTGAGATGAATTTTACCCCACACAATTAATTTATTCCCCATCATAGCTACAGACTGAATTTTTGCAGGCACAGGGAGTTAGGTTGGTGGCTATTAGGTAAAAAGACATCTGCAGAATTTATTTTATCAGATAGAGACATTTCCTCTGAAAAGTTTTCCAACAAGTTTTGGATCCTAAAGACTCACATACATGGAAAAGTAAGCACACTTGACAACTTTTCCATGTAACTGGAAATGATGCCAGTTTAATTAGGCTGATGAACTCCATGTGGAAATTCTTACTTTAGAATTAGAAGGGATTTTTAGCTTCAACTATTTCCAGACAAACATTGCTGAAATTTAAAGAAACATAAAGAAAACACCCTTAAGCAAACATATCACTTTTTACAATTTAGGAATATATTTGCTGATACAACTCAAACATTTGATTTATCATCTCTTTTAGACAGCCACTCTCACAAAAATAAGTGTAAAGGGACATAGAAGTGCAGCACTATAAACAAGTACAAAAATTTAAGATTTTTTTTGTGAACTCGATAAAAAGTCTACGTTTTTCCTTTTGATTTTTTTTTCTCTGGTTAATCAGACTGCTTCACAATGAAACATTACTTGTGAATTTTTGACTTTTGAATGGCTGATTTAATCCTTATAGCAACTAACTTACAATTTTATTTTACTTTTTTATTTTATTGATGTTCCTTTTAACCCTCAGAAAAATGAGTCTGAGCTTTACCTCTGATTTTATAAATTTGTCTGCCCACTAGAAGTGGAAGTAGTGGCAACTAATGTAGCAAGAAATGAGCCTGTCAATTTACTTGCTACTCTGTCATTAGGCTCTCTCCAAATTATTTAGGGATATAAATGTCTTCCTTTTCATGAGATGTATTTCAATGGCCAGATGCTGGGGAAAAGAATTAAGAGAAACAGAGAAAAGAGATGGATATCACTACTGCTTCAAGCCTTTTGTTTGTGCAAACAACCTTCCAGCAGTCTGTAGCATGTCAGTATGGAGTCAAAGTCAATTTTCCAATCTGCCCTTGCTATTTGTGTTAGAGATCAGTGCCAGCATACACATGTTTTTCAAATAGGCTCCTATATGTTAAATAAGGTACCTCCAGGTTGCTGCTGGTTGTTTTTCTTTCCTGCAGCTGCCTTTCATTTAATAATAATACTTAAAAGAAGAAAACCACCTACAAACCAAATATTTCACATACTAAAAAGCCAGAAGTGCAGATACCTGCAAAATGGTAAAAATACCTGTTCCTGGCAGTGGAATAAGCTTTTCAAGGGGAGAGGATGTTGTCCAAGCTGGCAGTGGGTTTGGTCATGTAAGTGAAGGCAAATACAGCAGCAACAATTCCCACTTCACCTTTCTGTGCTCTCAGGGCCTACTTGCAGCCCTTGTAGGAGTCTGAGAAGTTCAGGGCAATAGGCTTGGTCCAAAGACCAGACAAATTGTTTATTACCTGCAGCTGCAGAAGAGATCTTCAGGATCCCATCAGAATAGTCAGCATCAAGGGCAAGCTACATATCACCTCTAAAACATTTGCAGATGATTCTCTGAGAGCTCAGAAAGAGAAAATCTTTACTTCCAGGGAACCCCCTCACTGCCTCTTCTCCTGCTACAGCGTCCAGCCAAACTGGTACTGCAGAAACAAACTAGCTGGAGTGACTGCTATCATAAATTGTTATGGATGCTGTGTTTGGTTGTTTGAGAAAAATCAATCTACATACATATTATTTCTCATGAAGTCAACTCATAAACAATATCCAGAATGATATAGATGTAGCCAGCTGGCCAACTTCTCTGGAAAATGTCAACTCTATAGCCTTGTATCTGCTTTATTGCTCTCAAAGAAAGGATTCATACCTGTTAAAAGACAATCATATCAGCATGCAAGTGATCTGAGATGTCAATATAGCACCAGACACTCATGTGAGCAGTCTTCCCATGCACTAATGTACAAATTCCAGGTGGAAATGGATTCCAGAAAGCTAAATTCTGTCCTTGGTGCTTTGCAGGAATTATCTCCACTCAAGTATTCATTTGTTTAATACTTTCATTGGATAATGTGTCACTTCACTGAATCATATTCCTTGTCTTCCATGTAACCTTCCCCTGTGTAAGACAAATTTCTGACTCACCATCTGTTGTGGATGTAGAGCTCCATGTCTTAGCTGATAAAACAGTATAGTTCCTTATACCAGAGCATTAGCCTGGTTCCTGAGATTTACTGCTTGCCCAATGGCTACCAAGCAGAGGCACTTTTAGTGTTGTCTTTTATTATCTTTTATTATTTAGTGCAGTCTTTTAATATTTTATTTTGTTTGTGAACTTTCCTTCATAATGTCACCATCTTATTTGTGTCTTCTTTTAATTTACTGCTTTGAATCTGTCAGTAAAAATAATTTGCTTTTACTCATCAAAGTCTCCTAAATATCCCATGGATGAAGAAAATCTACTCTTTTTCACTAATTTCTAAGCCACATAGGAAAGATGGTAAGAGTTCAGTGGTGTAAACTCCTTTCCACTCTATTTATTGTTCAGAAGTATCAATGACTGCAAAGAAGCCCTGCAAGACTCATTTTGCCAATTATCAGCAGAGGCTGAAGAATCCCTAATGGAAGACCAGGGATGGAATTTTTTAAAGGCAACAGAAGAGTATGGATGGAGAAAGTCCTTGGGAGATTTTATGGCATGAACATGATATTGATGGAATGAACAGGAGAGAGAAAGCTGAGGATGACACTGAGGCACATTGATGGGGTGGAATGGGCAAAAGTAAAGCCCCTTCTTTCCTTTTTCTCTTTTCCTTCTACTCCCTGTGGTGTCTCTTACATCATCAAATAAATAAAATATCAAAAATCTAAATTGAAGTAGTTGGAATGGGTGTAAAGGTATTTAGAAAATGGGATGTTTTCCAGGGTTAAAAAATTTGGTTATGACAACAGCCAGTCAAAGCTTCAGGAACCAGTATATAAAGCAGACACATCTGGTTTAAAACAAAGAAAATTAATCAAGATATTCTGGTTTTAAGCCTTGTATCTTTGTTTTACCTAGAAGTAATAGTATTTTCTCTCTAATATCTTTATTAATTCAATCATATAATTAAAAAATGTAATTTTTTCCTACACAAATTCAAATTCTCTCTCAGTTTAAGGAAAGAAGTCAATTTAAATAATGAAATTTTATTCAAAATACAAAATTCACCCTGAAAAGAGGAAAACTACAGAAAGCTTCTAGATGCTCCACTATTTTTAATAAATTCGACATGGAAAACACTCAGATTACAGTGTTTTGTACAACACTATAAAAATGAAAAAGGATAATGGAAGAAAACAGAGAGAAGGGGGCTTATTACTTTCCCTTGTTACAGAAGCAAATGGACATTCAATTAAAACTTAAAGGTGACATATCCAAAATTGATGAAAGAATCATTACTCTTCTTGACAAGACACTCTTAAGACTAAGGCCTTGGGATATTTTCCATATCAATCTGAAAACTGATTGAGAAAAAACCACATAAAAGATCTGCCTGAAGAGTTTGATTCATTCTGAGCATGAACAGCAAGAAATTACCAATATTACCATTTATGATTGAAGTGGAATCTGATGAAGTGAATACCCTAAGTAGTTGCTCACACTGTAGATCAGGAGGCATGGATAAGAGAATAACAAATACGAGATCTTTCCTGACGTGCTCTTTATTTAAAAATAGTAAAAGGAATGGAATTTGTGTGGCTGACTCCCAAGTTAATTTGGAAAGCTTTGATTAGTGGATATAAAAATATTATTTTCCTAAGTAGGAAGAACATCAGTTGTTCAGCATTAAGAGAATTTCACATTTTCTGTGCTTCTTTATCACTGTTATATCAAAGTCCAAGCTTATTGGAAAAGTTTCATTCCAGCTATTTATAATGAATGAGACAGCATATATGTATCTTGCAATACTGGGTTGCCATGGGTTCATTTTCAAAGAATCCATCAAACCATTAGGTATGGAGCAAAAATGCTGTCGACTGCTGTCAGAGTTGGAGAAATATATTGAAGGGCAGAATTTTTGAATGGCAGAAGTTGTGCAGTACATGGTGTAACGTAAAGAAGATCAATATTTGCATTCCCAGTAGCAGCCATGTGCACCTATTTCCAGGACTCCTAAGACACAGCCCTTTCAACAGTTCCCAAAACACCCTGACGCAATGAGTGCAGAAAAATCAGACAGTGTTCATAGAAATTCACCACAGGAAAGATGTCCCACAGGAGCCCTATGGTGCATAGCCTCTTCTTACTTTCTTTCCCTCAAGGTTTATATTTTGTTTACACAGACTGGGGACCAAAGAGGATTTTTATGCTCCCCTACTTTTAACTGTGTGGAAATTAGACATCTAATTTCATGCTTTGTGGTCAAAGGAGACCAGCGTCACTAGAGCATAGTTTATCCCATCTGTCTCTGACATATGTCTTTGGATGGGACAGATACCCTTTTGTAAGTCCTGTGTCTGCTCATTAATTATCGAGGGAGCGTCCAGGAGTAATTTAGACTGGACGTATCACTTTTACAAGGTACAGCTAGGTGAGATGGATGGAACTCTAGCTTCAGTGATCAAGACACAGTTCCATGTGCAAGCTTTCTATTAGTATCAAGATTTTGAGGAATCCTTTTGTGTTGGCCAAGAGGGTGCACATTATGGGTATTCAGCCACTTTGGGTACCCATAGGCAAGAAGAGAAAAGACAGCTGAAAAAAGTATTCTGAAAGATTATAAATAAATCACAGTCCATAAAGTCAGATAAAGCTGAGCAAAGACAAGAATTTTCACAGAGGTACTAGAATGCTATTCAGTTTTCTAAAACTGCCAGATTACAATGAGACTTTAAGAGTTTTGCTTTATATCTCTTTGTACCTTATGCAACTACAGATTCACTATATTAACATTGTTCTTAATAAACTCATGAACATTTTTACTATTAGGATATTTCCATATTTTTTCCCCCTGGAAACAAATTTATGTATGGGCAAAGAGTTCCTATTTTCTGATGAGAAGAGTGAAAATAAATCCCTGACAATATTTCATAAAATTTCATAAGGAAGCCTCTTGATCTTTCTTTCTAACCTTGACTCAGAATGACCTTTCTGTACTTCAGGAAATCTATCTGGACTCTAAAGAAGAGTGTTTGGAATATTATTTCCGAATGTCTGATGATTTTTGTTACAAGTGCATTATTTGACAATTCTAAGCTGAAAGGTAGGAGTATGTGTTCAATGAGAAATCTATGCTCTTTGACTTGTCATCCCTGCTCAGAATTCAGAAAGCAATTGTGAAAATGTCAGATGACTTCCTGCAACAGGGAAGATCCAATTTTAGAACAGGGTGTCTTAGTATGTTACAGCATGCTTTAGAACCACTCTTTGTGATGAAGGCCTCATGACACTGCATGCTACAATAGGAGAAGGCAGTCCCTACACAAATCAGTTATGTGTGAGACAATCACTGTCTCCTCCCTGATTTGGAGATAGGATGCAGGGGAAAACCTGTCTGCTCCAGGTCACACCAGAAATGTGTGGCATACCTGGAGCAACGCTCTGTTGCTTTAACCACGGGATGAGTTTTAGGGTCATGTTGAATATAAATAACAGAAGAATTTGGACTTAAATGCTATTATTATGTTTTAAGTTGTGTGTTGTGCTTGTTTGCACAACCAGAAGTGGTTACTTTAAAAAAGGTACAGTTCCTTGGATCACTGTTAGGAGAAACTTCTGAAACTCATGGTTAAATGCAAGTTGCCAGATGAGGTAATTTCTAGATGCTTCCCACCACCTGAGAAGTCTATGGAGATACATACTTTCAGAAAGCTCAGGTTCATTTCTGGAAGTTCCCTGCTTACAAATAGTTTCCTGCTGATAACTTAGATGCAGACTTAGGTTACAACAGGCTTTTTTACCTTTTCTGGTAGAGACATATCCACGTATGTGTGTATATGTTTGCAAATGAATTATATAGTTAGGGTTACGGTTATATAGAGAGAGCTGTATGCATACATATATGTACTTATCAAACATATTTTTCAAGTTCAATAATAGCCTAGGAAAGATCTCTGGCTAAATTTTTCCTACTAAAAAAAAAGTGGTGCTTGGAAGTGCTGGGTATGGGAAACCACATCTTACTCAAAATGCAAAATGCTGACCTGGCACCATTAGGGCATAGCTTTTACTTGGTTTCTGGCGGCTTTCAATGCCGATTTTAACTCTACCCCTCCTGACATCATGCTGGAACCTGACTAGTTTACTCAAAGCCGGGTTTCTCCTTCCTGACTCACATTGCTACAGCTGGGTAAAGCCCTTAACTTCAAACATATGCTGGAAACTCAAGATCATGTCTAAAGTTCACCACATGCTTATGCAGACCTTCAAACAGGCCACCAAGAAATGTCTTAGTCTGTGTTTTTTTACATTTTTAGATCTCTCTGGCTCTCAACAGACAGGATTGGGCAACTCACCAACAGTGAGGTAAGCTTTACCCGGGAGCACAATATCGCACTCAGGTGAAATTTCAACGGAATGCAGTATGTACATGACAGAGGTGTAAATTAATTGTGTGTAAATACACTGGAAGAAGATTTATCGCAGCTGCTAATATTGCAGTAGCAGCAGGATTTTTCTATGGGGTTTTGAAGGTCCTTTGGGATCCTGAACATAACTCAGAAACCCAGATTTTGGCTGCACTCTAGTCTGCAGCCGGACAAGTCAGTGAAAGCTTTCCCAGGTGTATTCACCCCATCTCAGCTGTACTTCTGGCTGCTCTGCAAGGCATTGCTGCAGAGAGCTTCCTGAACCACTGCTAAAGAGTTCAACATTTGCCTTCATCCTTGTGTCATATTCAAACTGGTATTATGGCTCCCCTCACCTTTAGGAAGGTTAACACACTTGCAGGAAGCTTAGATTTAAAAAAAAAATTAGATTCAAAAACTATTCCCTAATGAATTTTGTATTTTCAACTACTGTCCAAATTAATCCATACAATTTTCCTCTCAAGTGCAAATATGCTGTTAGCAACCCCACATGATTTTAACATCTGAGCTGTTGCATAAATGCATTAGCACAAATATTTAAACTGCATTTTCCTCCTCTCTTACATTTTCCTTCCCTCTAAATTTTTATTGGGCAAAACATGCAGACTTTCAGACTCCTATTAGAGAGGAGCCATGCAGCTAATCTTGTAATTACACTCAGAAGACAAAAAAAAGGATGTGTGAGAGGGACAAAACTGTATTTTAAAAACAAAACTCAAAATTTTTTTGTCATTTAAAATATCCATATTTTAATTGTTGTTGTTTTTTTTTTTGGTTCAGTTTGAAAAAGAAGACATCAAACACCCAAAGACCAGTAACACTTATAGGACTAAGGCTCTCCCTAAAAAGCTGGTGTACTACAAAAGTCAGGGAGATTCTTCCATCACAGATAACAGAACAGTGAACAGGGAGACAGAGTGACACAGAGAGGGTCACACTAAATTTCTGTGTCAGGGCACAAAGTCCATCACAGCTCCAAGAATAAGTCCAGTTTTTAATCACAAGTCCATACATCTTCCCTTGTGAAAATCCCTCCCTTAATGCTATGTAATGCATCTCTTCCATTTAGAGTATTTGAATTCGATATTCTCTTTCAATCCGAGCTTGCAGCTGTTCATGGAAATGTATTTGAATTCAAGATGAAAATTAACAATCCACTTCACGTTAATAATGAACTCCATTTCTGTGGCACTGTTAAATTTAATATTGAAGTAAAAGTATTTTCTGTAATCTTTCACATTCACACTCACACTCATTGCAGCTCTCAGCTGGCTCATGCAGGTTGGTGGGGATCAAAAAAGGAGCTCCTCAGGCAGTGAGGGACTTTGCAAACTCTTAGACAAAGAAATCCATTAGGCTTGTGGGATAGGCTCAGGGCCTAAAGAATGCCTGAAGGGACTGTAGAGGATCTACTTTCAGGAAACTCTTCCTGGGCTGTCTGGAAGCCCTGACAGATCACTCTACCCAGGCAACAGCAGATTACATATTTTCAAAATTGTTAAATTTGGAACCTACAGTAAATGCTGTGACTGTACATGACATCAGCTGTGGGTATGAGCAACACTAGCAATATTCATATTTTATGTTTATCTGAAAGTTCTTAGTTTCTTTGTACTGCAGAACAAACGGTCATTGGGCACACGGTGTTATATATACAGAACCATGGAAATCTGATCTAAGTAGTCTTATATAGTTTGTGTAGAGTGTAGAATGTTGTGTAGATCTATCAATATTATTGGCTACAATGCCTAATGGAAGATTTTTAAAACAGGCATTTCTTGTAAAACTTCAGCACCCCAAAATTCATTGTGTTTTGGCACTGCTAAACAGCATCCCAGCTGCTGGCTTCCCTGAGCTGCCATGCAAACAAGGGGCCTGTTGTCTGCAGGAGAGGAGCTGGCAGATGTGGCTGTGCCATTCCCGCATCCCTTGACCCGGGTTAGGCTGTCTTGGGTGAACTCTGATTAATACTGCTTTATGACAGTGAAAGCAGCACAGTTGCACAGAGCTGTGATGTCTCTTTTTTCAAAGTTCCTTTTCATGTTTATAGGAATCAAGGCAACATTAGGAGTGACCCAGCCACTCGGCAGCGATCACATCTCATTCTGGTTTTGATTTTGCAACACACCAAACGAATCTCTTCTGACAAAACTCATGCAGGATCTTTTCTTGGAATAGCCTCTAATTCACCACAGATGGAAGCTGCTATGTTAGCTGCAGAGGAAGGCTACTCATTACTTGCTATATATATTTTCTCCTATGTGATGCTCACAGAAAGCAGATGTGCTGCATGTCAGTCCTATACACGCACGTGTTGGCTCACAAATACAGCAGCGCATACAGGAGGCCTGCAATAAGCATGTATGCACTTGTCTTTTTTAATGAAGTTTTATCTTTGCTTGTGTCTATAAAATTGGTTACTTGGGAAAAGTACTTGGGATAAGGATGGCTGAAGGGACTGGCAGGTCCCAAAAATCCTTTATGTTTGTGGAGTTTCAATAAAGCTGCTCAGACTCAAGATTTAGTTTTGTGAAATGTGCAGGAGATTTTTTTTAAAGTATATCAAAGATAAAACACAGGGTTAATTAGAACAAAATATCGATTAGGTTGGCATACTGATATTCTCTGATCAGTGTTGCAATTATTTTCAGGTATTTTAAACAACAGTTACTCAAAAGATATTACATTAACTTCTGTGTCTGAAGGGGCTTAGTAAAAATAAATTTTCTTTTCAAGATGCTATTGTTTTCCATACAGATAGGAAGAGTTGACTGGACAACAACTGCAGGAGTGTATCTAATTCCTTGTTCACAGAAGCAAAAATTTTAGTTCTTACAGGGACATACACATTTGATTTAGCAAATTACTCTTTTCTCTCATAAAAAAAACAGATTTTGATGCACAGGAATTCAAACTTGTGACTATTCCCATGTTCTGAGGGATTAACCTATCATCAAATATCAAAAGGGTGCAAAAATGGTCTTCCACCAAAAAAATCCTCTAAAAATTAAGATATCATGGCAGTTGCTTTGACTCCTATGAAAATAAAAGGAGATATTTTTTTAGGCTGATAGAAGCTGCCTATTAGACATTGACACATCCTAGGTGAGGTCAGGGGGCTTCTGATCCTGTGTCCAGTCAACACCCACCACAGGCTGACACTTACAATGGTGGCAAGACTCTCTGAGGTCTAAATGCATTTCTTTTAATTGAAATGATTTCTTTGTAAAATTAGTTTATTTTCAGCAAGACATAACAACCATAAAAATAGCTCCAGACTGGCCTCTTGGCCACCTGTAGCTTTACTAGTAAACTGAGAAGCAGGGATTTAGTAAGTGGAAGGCCTGGGTAGAGGGGTGGGGCTTGCAGCTCTTTTAAAAGTAGCCAAGTACATACTTAATTGCATTTCTGCAGGGAATACATTCCAGAAATGTGGGCTTGCTACCAAGAAAAGTCTGTCAGCAACAAAACTGGCTTGTGGTTAATGCGCTGGACTGTGACTCAGGATATCTGGGTGCTAGTCACAGCTCAGCCACAGGCTTCCTCTTGACTTGGAGCCAATTATTTAATCTTATTTTCCCACAGGTAAATCAAGCAATAACTCTCTATCAGGAAGGTTGTGAGGAGAAAAGTTCATCAGTGTGTGCAAGGTATTCAGTGTCTACTTCTTAGATAAGCGTTTGGGAGAGGGATCATACATCCAGCAAAAGGAAGAACTCTACTGGGGTCTCAAAGAGTTTCCACAATATTAGATTATATGCAAATCATGGTAAGTGAACCAGAAAAGCCAATAAATAAATAATGTTTTATTTAATCTCATAGCTAGTTGGAAGACAGGCTTCTCTAAATCATGTTGCTACTGCTTTGCCAGCTGCTGGATTACTGTGCTTTGGGGTTTTTTGCTTGCTTTTCAGAAGTGAATAATTCCTTTTTAACATAATTTTCATACATGAAAAGTGAAGCAAAGCAAACTTCTTGGTACACACCAGGAAATGATTGGTGGAAACCGTGGTGCCCAACATTATAATGGCCAAATCTCTTTGTAAAGTTGTGGTAGAGAACCAAAATAACTAATTAGAGTGAATTTTTAGCAGCTTACTTTGTGTGCTGGATGCCAAAGGCCAGCTAGTTGCCCATGCTGTGCTGGGCTCAGTCTAACCAAGCCCCAGAGCCTGCTCTGGGTAAATGCAGACAGAGCCACAGCTTGTGGAAGATTAAGATACCCCCCAGCTCCCACCTAGATTGTCGTGCACATTCCTTACACAGACGGATGTGCAGCACTTCTGTGAGAAAAATTCACTCTGATTTGAGTAGCCAGTGCCAAACAGGAAGATAAATCACAACAGCACAGGCTCTGTTTTACCCCTTCTGAAGGTCTCCACCAGAGATTTGCTCGGGTTGTAACTCCATCAAAAGAGACATCCTGATGGACACTTCCTTAGTCAAGAGAGACTGTAACACACTGACTGACAGCAGAGGAGGGGAGTTGGTGACTAGCAATACTTGTCTTCCACATCATGCATCATTTTGATAGGTGTATCCTCAGATGCTGTCTGGTTGCTGTCTCCTCCCTGGCAGAAGAGGCAGGGAAAAAGGGAGGGTTAGCAATAAGCCTGCAAGGAGAGTGTTGATTGAGGACACACACCTAAAGTGTCAGCTCCTGGGCCGGCAGCACGTGCCAATGGAAAAGTAAAAGATGATGAAGTCTGAGCACCCAGGTGAAGATGGGGATTCAAACCATCAAACCATAAAGGCTGTTTTCCTACTCCAAGGCCAAAATCTGAAAAGTCAAACAAAACCAAAACGAATCTACTTTTATTCTTTCTGTTTCTCTGATTTCTTAGTGTCAGAAAATGAGTGTGGGTTTCCTCCTGTAAAGGCCATACTTAGATCTGCTCTGCTTTACATTGATAAATCTGGAGAGCCAAATGCTGCAGAGCTGAAGGGCTCAAGGAGAAAAATTATCTGGGCTCTGTGTATTCACAGGAAGGTGTGAAATTATTGGTGTATGTTTCATTCTTAGCAGCAGGAAAAAAGCTTTCCTAAAGCTGTATTACACTCTAATGACTTTAGGAGGCCTGAGTCTGTTTCAGTTTTAGCACTCTTCATTCAAAGTCTATGTTTTTTTTACTGCATGCCCCCTAAACCAAATCTGCCAGTCTTTTGAACCAGCAGAGAACATATGTTCCCCACCACACACCTTCCTGTACTGGTTTTCTTGTTTTTGCAAATTCTGACCACCCTCCAAATTGCATGTCCCAATTCCTCAAAAGAAAGCTAAAAACACTGGTTTGATTTTATCGCAACTACTTGAATAGTTTGCCTATCAAAGTTTGCCAGGATCTTAGCTTAGGAGAAACACAGCCAGCAAAAGTTTGATGAAATTGCCTGCCCCCTAATATCTCTTTTGCTTCTATGCAGAGAATTAGAAGATACCAGCTAATGTTGTTTATATTACCCTTATTTTTTTGGTTATCTGTCTGTATGGCCACAGTGCATGGGACAGGCAGCGGGATCCACTAGATGTTATTTTGTGTAAAAGCTTGGAATACAAAACAGTGGCTGAAAGCACAAGTTCTTGCCTATACAGATATCTATGGAATAATTCTGTGTCTAAGAAATTTTGTGAGAAGGACTTCTGGGTTTTTGACTGAGAGCTTCTGAAATAAGCAAGGAATATCAGGAGATCCAGGACAGAATGACAAGGAAGCTAGCACAACAGTGATGAAAGATAAAGAGGTGCTAGAAAGCACAGAACCTTGAAAATTGAGATTGTTGCTGCAGTGAAAAGAAGAACAAAATCTGGAAATAGTGGAGAAAGGAAAGAGAGGGAAGACAAAGGTAACATATGACTGGTAAAACTATTGGCTGAAGAAACATATCCAGCCAGAATATCTACAGAGCAGGACAGGAAGAGGAGACAAACTTCTCTCCTTTATGGTGTCTTTATTTTGAGTGAGAGCATTAAACTACCTACTGTGGCATGTTAATTAATTTTTTATTTTGTTTCATTCTACCTTACTGTGCTACTATTCAGGCCTGTATATAAAATCTGTGAAGAAGTATGACTGATTGTCTGTTTGAACTTTCAAACACTGTGTTTGTTTGGTTTTGATTGTTCCTTGCCAGATGGTTAAGCATATGTTTAGCAGTTTTACAGGGAGAGGAAAAAAAACCAACAAAAACCCAACACATGTAGCATACAGTTAAGAGTTTAAAAGGTACTGGCAACATTTATTAGCTTCTAATGCAAAGCTAATGTTAAAAATAGTTATAGTGACAGGATACATTTTAAGGCTGAACAGACCTGCGCTTAGTTTCCTGTACCTCTAGAGAAATGGGATCCAAGGACTTGGAAAAAATTGATTCACTTAACTTCAACAATCTAAAATTTAGCTGAGTAGCCTGAAGTAGTTGCATGAGACACCTTTCTTTCTCCAGTGATGACAGAGTTATCTCTGGGGAATTTATTTGCCTGCCCTCTCTGAAACACCTACCTTCAAATGGGAGATATCACCCTGGGGAGGTGTCTGCTTCTCCTCTTTGATTACTGACAGAGACTAAGCCCTTAAATTGGATTGAACACCCACCTTTTAGAGACTAAATTTATGTGTAATTTAAGCAATCCCATCTCATTTTATAACACTGCCCAGGATGATTGCCAGATATTGCACAATTGCAGCAGAGAACAGAAGGATTTCCCTGTCAGGAGAGACATGAGTAGCTCCTGTTTCTTCTGCTCCTTTATTTGAGGTGCATTTCTTCTGCTTTTTCAACGTTTTACATTTATTTCCAACTAGAAACCATGGCCTAGATGAATCCAACCTCCTTACAGAGAGTTCAGTGAGTTATCTAAATGAGGAGCCTGGTTGGCCTTGGATCCTGTGTAGGTAACCAGGAGAGGGGGGCCATGGGAGGGCAGGGCAGCTGCAAGGTGCCAGCCTGGCTGCACAGCCTCTGCAGGGATCCCACACCGGGGAGTCCCCAGCTCCAGGGCTGCATGCCACTGGTGGATGCTAAATAGGAAAATACTGTGTTGTGACAGCTGCTCATAACCACCTGAATTCATCACCCTTTAAAGGTCTGATCTAATGGAAGGAAGCAATGAAGGAAGGCTTTTAATCCTTGAAAGAACTAGTCTTTCCCTCTAAACTGTCAAAAATGGGAATGAATTAATTAATTATTTCCCAAAGGGAGAGATAGTATTTCATGCTTGACTATGACAACTCAAGGTAATCATCCTGATTTTGCCCTACAGTGTCTAATAGGGACATTTGAGAGTGTAAACCGATGAAAGAAGGACAAATCAATAACAGCACAGAACACAACTTTTTGCAGATGCTTGTATTCAAAATGTACAAGGCATGGCAGCTAGGTTGCTATTGGCTTTTTCATTCCTAAGAGAGTTCAAAAAGGGGAGAGGATCCTCAAGGGTGAGGAGATTTGTTTGATAGATGTGTGTGAGCTTGATCTTTCAGTGGAATCATTGGGAATTAAAACTCGCTTTAAAGCAGGCTGTTGCAGAGGAAATAGATGTCTGGTCTTTGCTAACCCAAATGAAACCTTTCCCTTTAGGTGCAGAGATAAAAGTCAGAGTTTCATTCCAACACTCAGCTATCAGGAATGTGCCTTTCAGGACTGATAAGTGATGGTTTCTACACACAACATACTGCAAGATAGTTCAGTTCACACTCTTACAACTACTGGGGCTTTGAATCAATGATGAAGCACTCGCAAATTGTTCTACAAAACTGCACCAGGGTGAGAATTTTGGAAAAACCTGTACAGTGTTCAGAAAACTTGCTTTGCAAAGCAGCAGATACAAAAGATATAGTGTACTTTAAGAGAGATAGAAAGGTGTGGGGGAGAAAAGAGGAAGAAAAAGGCTTTCAAAACATATCAAATGAAGCTTGTTTGACAATAATCACTGCAGGTGGGGAAGCTGATTTTAAGTGTGAAAATATTTAACATTTTACTGCGCACAAATGCTTTCATAGAGCAGTCGTTTGTGCGCGCGTGAGTGCGCACGCGCGTGCACATGCAGCAAACAGAAATCTATTGAGCTCCACCAGACCAGACGTCTGCATTCTGGAGGGCTCATTGCAGCCAATAAATTTGACTAAAACTTTTTTTTTTATTTTACGAATTCTGCTATAAAAGCTAATCCTCCTTTCTAGACTTAGCATAATTACAAGACACTATTCTGAGTGCCAAAAATGTCAACTGAAAGTTGCAAACATGGGCAAATTTAAGCAGAACCATATGTTTGAGCGCAAGGTAAGACCTGAAGTAAGTTAATCAGTTTACCTTTTTCTGAAGAGTCAATTTATAATGCAACTTGAGGTCTAAGAAAAAATACAGTCAGTGATAAATTACATTGCTCAATCATTTATTAATAAGCTTCACTGGAAAAAAAGATTTTATCAATGCTCAAAATACACTAAATTACAAAATCACAGATGTTCAGGGTTCTGGAGCCAGAAACCTACTATTAATGAACTCTCATTAATACCTAATCAACATGTGATATTTTGATCCTGTGAGGGAATTGATGGCCAATAAAAATAAACGCAAGATGTCTTCCTCTCTAGGAAAAAAAAAAAAAATTATAAACCCAGGAATGCACACAGTAACCATGATGCAGTAACTAAGGTTAAGCAGCTGGAGGCTAAATGTTAAATTTTTTTTGGTACAGAATGGATTTATTCTGTCACCTAGGTAATTTCAGAGTCTTACTCTGGAGGATTTATATAAGTGTTCAGACTTAGCAGATGTATTCACGTGCAATACATTAAACATGCAAAACTGCTTTCCAGGCTCTTCTGGATTAGGGTCTTACAAACAGACCTCTCTGGAAATGAAATCCTTAAAAAAAAACCAAAAACCTCTTCCTCTCTGTTATTCTACTGCACTCAAAGTTTGGAATCTACTTAAACACATATGGCATTTGAAATTAAATCATATGCATTTCTCTGTAAGAATGTGCTGGGTTTTTAACCCCTCAGTAATGACAAAAATGGAAATGCAAGTGGATTTTAGACTTGAACTAGAAACACAAAATTTCTTGCTGTACATCAAGGCAATGATCCATCTGGTCTACTGCTCTTTCTCAAAGGTGGCCAGCATCAGGTTCTTGAGGGAAAATCATACCAATCAACAATGACAAAAAAACCCTCAATGAACAAATGTATTTTTAAATCAAGTAAACTTATGCCCTTAGCCTATTGTGAAATTCTAAACCATATATTGTAAACATGCAGAATTTTATCACATTTATAATTATGTAGTATGATTTTAACCCCCTTGTTTTTTTCATAAATCCTAGGACATCTAGAGAAAGGCCTCACAGAAACACATCCACAGGATGCTTGCATGCAATACAAGGAAAACAAAAACCCTGATTTCTCTTCTATGTGAGCTAGCCAACAGATTCCCTAAGCATCCTCATGTTTGGGGTAAATAGAAGTATTGACACTATTGCATATTTTATTATAATACATCATTAATTCAATGACTGGATTTCTTTCCCTCCCTTCCTCCCTTCCTCCCTTCCTTCCTCCCTCCCTTCCTCCCTCCCTCCCTCCCTCCCTCCCTCCCTCCCTTCCTTCCTTCCTTCCTTCCTTCCTTCCTTCCTTCCTTCCTTCCTTCCTTCCTTCCTTCCTTCCACCACTTCCTTCCTTCCTTCCTTCCGCCACTTCCTTCCTTCCTTCCTTCCGCCACTTCCTTCCTTCCGCCACTTCCTTCCACCAGTGATGTACATCATTGATCATTGCTGATGTGATGGGCTTTAACCATTTTTTCTTTCTCATGCAGAGTTTTCACCAATGCCAGCAACAGCTGACTGCGCCCCAAACACTTCCAAGAAGCAGGGGTTGTGAACAGCAGGATTTCTTGTTCTGTGATATCTCAGGGAAATGAGTTCAACATGAGCTCTGCCTGAGCTTCCACACAGAGAGCTGAACTGAAATGATAATATATTCTGGGTACAGGGTTATAAAAGTGGGAGATTGATATTTTCTTTCATTCTGGTGAAGGGAGGTGGCTACCTTTGTAATTGAATTAGAAGATGATGTTGTGACTACTAGTCTATGAAAATTAAAATAAATTTCATTAATTTTATGATAATCTATATCAATATCAGGTGTTCAGGGATAGGTTCAGGACATTTTATCAAGACGTTGACCTTGGCATACCTTACTCAATTGAAAACTCATTTTCCAGGTGCCTCTAATAACTGAAGGGAAAACTTGTTTTGAACTTATTGAAGTTTGTGACCTGTAAGAGTTTGAGAAACAGAGAGCAAGGGATGAATCTTACAATTTTTACTAACTTGCACATGATTCAGATCTTTCTGAAGATGGTCTAGAATCAAATGATTGAATTAAATTATTGGAAAAAAGAGGTGATATATTGCATAAAACTCTGCATATTGTATGACCATGCCATTCCTAAGGTGCTACTTAAGCTCTGAAATAAAAGCCAAATGCAGTAAATTATATGAATGCCACCGGAGAAGAGGAGAAATCAACTCCTTTAATTTTATTCTAGATTTGTGTTGTCAGTGCATTGCCCACCATTGCAGGGGGACTGGCTATCACTGCACAGGTGCAGTGCCAGAAATCTTTCTGAGTTCTGTATATACATACCTGTGAAGAAATCAGAGCACCCCATTTAACAGGGAGGGGAAATCTGAGGGAAAGATGGCAGTTCTGTGCCATAGCTTAGAGAAGTCAGCTGGGTGAAGCAGAGGCTGAGCACAGATTGCAGCTACAGTTCCTCACGGTGTTTCCCCATATGAATGAGGGGAATTTGCCCAGCTGGCCTTCTATGTGACCTCAGGATGGAAATGCACCTTCCATTAATGGACATACTGAAAGGAGTAATAAGAAATGCATCATGTCTTTACAAGTAAAGCATATTAGACTAGAATGTATTTACTATAGAAAATAACCAGGTATGTCAACAGCAAAGGGCCTGGAAACAACATGCAAGACAACACCACGAGGCACCTCAAACTGTTCCTTTTTGCATCAAATGGACTAAGTGAACAGGATGATTATTCAGCTAAACTATTGCCTCTTGCAGCTGAACCTCTGTTATCAAGCAAGATCCTGGTATGTTTGTCAGTATAACTGGTAGAGCTTCAAATCGATTTTGAGGTACCCTCTGGAGGACCTCCAAAGAACATGAACCATTCTGAACTATTTTACAACAGTGCAGCAGCTTGTCAGTGCTTTTGTTTGTGAACAGTGTGAGAGAAGTCCCGAATTATGCTCTTGTAAAATATAAGAGGGCTTCAGCATGTTGGGGAACACAAAGTGGCTGTTGGTGTGACATTGATTAATGATTGTGAAGTGTTAAAATGAGATATTGAACAGTCAGCCTTGGATTTTGCATCAATCCAAGCAAAAAATTATGCCTTTAAGGGTAGTCCCAAATTCCATCCAGGTCCAAAAAAATGGCATCATGTTTAGTTGGTTGTCTGGTACTTTGTTAACTAGTTCTGGCCTAGTTATTACTAAAGAAAAAGAAATTAACTAAATAGAGAAAAGAAAGCCAAAAGGGCCTATTGGTATGAAGATGAAAACAGAAGGCACTACTCATGTGACACACTTGAGATTTTGTGTTTAAGTGAGCTGGATGTTTTTTTCTATCTGTGGTCTGATTTTCCAATTTGGGGGTCTAAAATTTTATTCACCCTCTATACAAACAAAATGCAATGACACATTATCTAATGTTTGTATGGCTCTGGGAATATGCCACATATGATTATATTTATCAAAATATAAACTAGAGATAAACGAACCCAATGGCACTTTTAAAACTCAAGATGGAAACAGATAAGGAATGGAAAACCAGAATATTTTATCTGATGCATGTAAGATTTTTATTTATATATACAAAACAGCAACATGTACTTCCAAAGCAGTCTGAAATTTACACACTTTAAAGGTATTGAAAAACAAGTTCCTTTTCATTCCAGATACACTAAAAAGAACAACACAAAATGCATCTCTTGAAAATGCTGGTTCAGTGTAGAAACAGCTCATTTCATTAAGATATTTTTTCGATACTGTTTTTTAATTTGTTTTTGTATATTTGAATATCATGCATTTTACAGTATATAAGTATCATCCTGAAACATTTACAACAAGTATCGTACTTTAAAACTATCAACAAACTAATAAAATTTTTCAAATATCTATACATTATTAATTTTTTTGCATTTTGGTATCATTGTAATGAAATGAGAATGTAAAATTAATTTTTTACTTTGTTCCATTTAATGTTATATTAACATAGAAGCCTCCTCATCCTATGATCATTATGCAATTTCCATGCACAGCAACAATCACCAACAGAAAAGGCTGCTACCACAATTGTTACTGATAGCCAGACCAATGTCCCATTGTGCTAGGTACTGGACTTGCAGACACACCTCATCCCAAAAATGTGGTAAACTAGGAAAGTAGTAAAATATTGAGAAAGCAAACACCACTGTCCCCTTTCCTTATGTGTAAACTAAATTTAATGTATTATTAAATTGTTTTACTGAGAACACTTAGAAGTTATTTCTCAGCTGCAAACCTGTTAAGACTTCTTCTTCTATAGAGGAAATATACAAGTATAAGATCTATTAAAGTATGGTGTAGTTTTAGGTTTGTGTGCAAAATGCACAAGGCTTACACAGAATCATCTGTCTGCATAGAAGTGGAAGTTGTTTAGTAGATGCCCAGTTGAAACTACAGCCATTAATTTATGCTCTTAAAAAAGTTAATATAATTAATCTGGCTGACAGATCAGCAGTATGACAGATCTGTGAAATCTGGAATTCAATAATTATCATTATCATCAAGAATTTGACATACTAGTAGTTACCAACATTCATTTCTGACTCAGACTATGCTTTGATCTTTCTAACTTAAAAGATAAAATGCACAGGTCTGAGAATTTTAGGGGAGATTTTTTTGTAGGCAAATAAGCACATCTCAGATCAAGAAGAATGACTGTTAGCAAATGTGTTTGTGGCAGCAATAAATAAGTGTATAAGGCAAACAACTTCTTCTAATGATTAGCGAAATATAAACTCCTACTTACTGTGCAAGTTAAGCATATTCATTTTTTTCCTCAGCTTGCTTAGTTATTGAACATGCAATTCAGAATAGTAAAAAGTTTTAGAAAAAAATGTTTATAACATTAAAAGCTTCATAACCCCCAGAGTCTGTAACTGGATTCAATAAAACTGTGAAGTCAATTTGGATGATGTGAATAATAAAAAGATGACTAATTTGAAAATCTCTGCTGAGATGAGAAACCATATAAATTATTTGGCATGAGTTAATTTAGGAAAAAATACTTCCCACAAACATTTGGATAGTAAAATATGAATAGAACCATCACATTTCTGAAAGACATTTTTAGAATACAGAGAAAAAGTAGTAATGGTATCATAGATTAACTAAGACAACTCTTTTGCAAAATAGCTTCTCAGCTATGAGCTGAGAAGAAACTGGATCATATACGTACCACAAAACTAGTTGTTATGTTGGACCTCAGCACTACAGTTTATATTAAAGGTGTAAAAGAATGTTAAAAATTAAATGCTTTGTATTTCCTTAAAAAAGGAAACAAATTATTTCTTTCTTGCCTTCTGAAAGTAAAACTCTGGCAAGGGTGATGTAGTCAGCTGATGGTGAGGAGCTCTTGCAATAGAATCATAGAATCACTGAATATTCTGGGAAGGAACCCACAAGGACCATTAAAGTCCAACTCCTGGCCCTGCACGGGACCCAGGAATCACACTATGGACAAATGAATCCAAAGCATTCTGGTAATCACCAACTGTTTCTTGTCAGTTTTGGCCTGAGCTACTCAAGCTACCCAAGTGTTGGTGATGATCCCCAGTGTCTTGTCTGGACAGTGATCCCTGACCCTTCTCAATTACTTTTGCAGGGAAAGCCTGAGAGACACAGAAGAGAGATGGTGAAACCTATGCAGTTTCAAATGTTAGAGACAGACAAAAATGGCTAATGTAGGAGAAGCAACAGACAGGTGAAGGTGAAAAAACGAGGCCCAGAAATAAACCTGGGGGAGATTTCAGAGAAGAAATATTGGAACATGAAGGAAAATAGATGAAGATTTTGGAGGATTAAAATGATACATTTCCCTCTCCTTGGTTTCTCTAAGTTCCACCACATATGAGGTGAGATGATATGACTCAAAGGATTTATGCTGTACAGTCTACTGCTTTCAATGAGTACTGCTTTGTTAAGAAAATATGTTGACCCTGGAACAACACATAGAAAAGGCAATAAGTCATTTTAAAAATCTCTCTGCTGAGAACCAGTTGAACTGAATTGATTACCTTGGACTTGAGTTTAAAAGTGTTCATAAAAAAATCCCATAGCTATCAATAAAAAAATAGCTTGAATTTTACTTTCTCCAGGCAAAATGCTAGAGAACTGTGCTGCAAATGAAAGAAGATGATGTTCACACATGTGCTGTGTCTGCACACTGTGTTTTCATAGCAGCACCTGAAGCAAATGAGGGTTTAGATCCAGTGCAGAGAGTCTCTGATGTAGCCAGCTACAGAAACATTGCAGCAGGGGCCACAGGGGATATTTAGCTCTGCTGTCAAAGCCTTCATTCTCATTAGTAATGAACTGACTGCCTCAAAATCTATTTGGTTTCATTGAGTTTGAAAGACCACAAAATGTTACAAAGTCCTAAAAAACACCCCCATAAATTTGAATCCGTCTGAAACATAATTTACATTTTCTGCCAATTCACTACTGAATTCACAAACTGAAATTTGATGGATTGACAGATTGATTCCCACAATTCATTTCTAATCCATAGTTTCAGAAGTATTAGTATTCCTTAGCCAATCAAACAACCTGTAATAATTGTTTCTGTTTCAAATCTGGTTCGGTTTTTGCTTCTCTTGAATGGCTGCATTTGCAGTAAAGTAATTTCCACTCAGGACCTTTGTTTCCCTGTTATTATTTTCTTTATTTAAAATCTTATTTTGAAATCCAAATTTTGAATTCCTTTTTAACCAGGAACTTCTGTTTTGAATTTAGAGTAAGTCTATAGATGCTCCTCTATAATGCTCCTCCATCTATAGATGCTCCTCTTCATGTTATACATTGCAAATACATGGAATAACCTTCTTTTAAATTATTTCAATTAAAAAAGTAGATACCTTTTAAAAGGCAAAGTGGCATAGAAGTACCATCTTGTTGTAAAGTCGGAAATGGGTTTGAATTACCTCCTGCATGCACACTCTCATAGTACAGATCACTTGTGTAAAAGCACCTCCTTTTGTCAGTGGTCACCACCTTCGTGGGGCAGCCTCTGTCCCTCAGCTGAGAGAGCCCTGCTCGATGTGTGCTGCTGCCCTTGGTGGCTGCCATGCAGCCTCACATCCATGCTCTGATTGATCTTTGAATCATTGAATCGTTCACATTTCAAAAGAGCTCTAATATCATTGAGTCCAACCATCAAGCCAACGCTGCAAAGCCCACCAAGGCCACACCATGTCCCCAAGTGCCACATTTACACCTCTTTTAAATACTTCCAGGCACTGTAACTTAACCACTTGCCTGGTGAGGAGCCAGTTTGCCCAGGTCCTTCCACAGAGGGAGATTTCAAACTGGTTTTGTATTACCTGTAAAGACAGCCTAGGAATAAAAGATCAGAAATAATTATCAAAACAGAAATGTTTGCTTGCTGTTGTACATCTGCTCCTATGCTAGATAAGACCTATGTTTTCTCTAAGAAACAAATGTTTTCTCTCTCTATAGGTCCTCCAAAATTTGAAAACTTCCATTTGATGTGTGCAAGTTTCACAACAATCCTCAAAGTGAAACTGATGAATGAAACTGGTATTTAGAATAGCTTTAACTACTAAAAAGCTCCTCCTCACAGATTCTCCAGTTTTCTCTATGATGGTGTTTCTGTCAGCATCTTACTGTGCCAGAAAAGGTTTTTGGATTTTCTTGATGCATAGAAAAGCTTCCTTTGCCTAGTTTATATAGTCATAACCTTTTTCTTCCATAAGTTTTTTTTTTTGTGAATTAAATACACAAAAAACCCTACCAAATGTAGAGAAACAGTAAACATTCCTTATGTTTATCTATGTTTAAAAACATTTATGCATGTTTTATGATTCAAAAATGTTAGAGGCATTGGAGAAGCCCTCATAACTTCAGCAGGCCTTGGCTCAGTGCCATGGCTTGCTTGTGTAAGCACAAGTTCATGCTACTTGTCCCCATTTTGACCTCGGACAGAAAAGATACCATTTGTGGGGTGCCATAGACACTATGGGCAATGCAGCTGCAGTGTGGGGTGTCTGAACCATGTCCATAAACAGATGATTCTTAGAGGAGAAATACCTGAGAAGAAAGGACTATCACAGCTAGAGCTAGAATAAATGTATTTTTAATGAGAAAAAGGGGAAAGGGAGGTACCAAGGGCAGTAGCAGCAGTCAGGGAGATGAAAAAGATGCAAATTTCTTGTTGGAGTGGAGGAGGTTTCTTTTTGGTGCAGTGGTTCAACACTCAGGCTGAATGAGATCAACAGGGAGAGAGGAGCCCTGCTCAGCTGGCTGGTAGTGAAAAGGACTCTTACAAATCCCTCCCTGTAGTGGAGATAGGACTGACCTCTCAACAAATAGAAAGCCCTGCTTGGTTCTGCCCAGAAAAAACTCTCCAAAACCAGAGCTTTTGATTCTATATTACCAGTTTAGGAAAAGAAAAATGGGAAAGGAGACATAAGGACTGTGTTATTTCAGGTGTGTTCTGTGGAGTTGATAATAGATTATCATTTATGATTTTTCAACATCCCAATACATACTGATGGTTTGCTGCACAAATAAAGAAAATACAATTCTGAAAGCAGCCTCTCTCTTGTGCATCCTTAGCTACTCAGGGATTAAATATTAACTCCCTCAAATAATGCTTCCCCCAGCCATTATATTACAATTTAGTTACACCCCAAGTATGACTTTACATTTCCCTTGTTATGTGAAATTCTCACTCTGCAGATTCTATATGCTATATTTGGCAATATAATTACTGTTGCCTTAAGCACTTTTTTCCCCACAGAATATTTCCTCCTCATTTATATTATTACATTCCACGAGAGTTTTCAGGAGCCATAGTGAGTTTCCTTGTATTGCCTCCAAAAAAAGTCTAACTTAGGCTATAGCTTCTGGACAATAATAGTGACAAGCCACAGATGTTTCAGAGTTGTGTTCAGGCAGTATATAAGCATAATTATTGTTGTTGTTGTTGTTCCTATTGAGCCTCTTGGCTGCAGTCACAGACAAGGCTCTACTGTGTTAGACATTGTTATACCATGTAATAAAAAAAACAATTATACAGTCCCAGACTGATTAATTTAGGGACTAGCCCTAGCAGGTGCTGAGCAGTCACACTAGCTGGATGGAGCATTAAGAAGTACCTTACACAGCAATAGCAAAGGCATGCCACCTACAGCAGCTTGGAGCTGCCCAGTGCTCTCCTGTGGTCATGGTATCTAGTGTGTGTTTACACTCTAACAAGTAGGCTAGAAAAGAGGAAACTCCGTTACTTTTTGAGGCTGCTCTTTGCAAAGTGTTTTATTTACCGTAGATGACCATATCCTTGGATGTCTGTCCAGGGCAAATATTCTGGGCGCATGCAGAGCCCTTCAAGAGGACATGACATCAGGCTTGGATGGGGGTTGCAAGCCCCAGGTGGTGTATTTACATTTTGTGCTTTCATCTCTCTCTGGGAAGATATGTGTGTCCCGTTGGCCATGTTTCTAAATTTGCATTTAACTTATTATATGAACAGTTGATACACTTTTTCTTTGGCACTGGAATATCAAAATGATAAATGGTTTACAGTCAACTCTTTCATGTGTAAAACAGATCCACATGGCTAACCAGAGTTTCCTGCTTAAGGGAAAATTAAAGAATGCTTTTCCTTGGTGTCATGTCTATGCTTTCTAACAAAGAAGGTCTCAGATTCACTTTTTGGCCCTAGATCAGCAATGTACTTGAAAATGTGCTTAACTTTAAGCACTTCCTCAAGTTCCATTGAAGTGTACTGTCAGCACTCAACAAATAATAAATCATAACAACGATTGAAGCTAATCCACTTTCCTTTCAGAAAGCTACATGATAATGCCATAGAGCAAATATTATATGCAAAAAATATTTCTTTGTGAAGTCACTCAATGGTACTTCAGCAGGGGCTTAAATGATTTGCTGAAACAGAGTTTCAAATGAGTTTATATAATACAACAAGATCAAATTGCAATGTGTGTTTCTCAAAATGTCGTCCTGATCCTGAAAATTACTAGGTGAGTAATTTAATCAGTGTTTTCAGAGTGTAAGTGCAGGCTGCAGTTGAAGCCAGAAGGCAAAGGTGTCAAATCCCATTAACAAGTACAATCAGTAGTATAGGTGATTACGGTAGCTTGCTGAGCACCTCCTGGGAGATGCTGACCTCCAGGGACTGAACGGGCTGTACTTCCCAGAAGATACTTGCAGTAGTAGAGTGAGAATAATAAAAAGAAGTGTCCTAGTCTGCATTTCAGATAGAAGTTTATTGTTTGTGTGGCTTGTAAGAAAAAACTGCAGTTGCAGCTCTTTGCCTCAGTGGGAGCCGAAGTTCCCAATATGTTACAGTGCTGGAAGTTTGTCTGAATGGTCAGGTCTATTTTTTTTTATTTATTTAACATGGTCAGATGACATTTTAAAGGAATGCCTATACTAAATAACACCAGAATTGAGCAGTGGGCTAAATCAGCTCATCTTTTGCTCCTGCTGGTACGGCTAAATGCCTTATGGCTCCTAAACTCACCAGTTGAAAGTCAGACAATAGGAAAACACCGACAAACCTTGCACTGTGGTGTAGGGTTTTCTTCGTTCTGCAGTCTGAAGGACGCTGGAGCTGTGAAGCTCACTGTGGGGTGTGGATCCAAGAAGCAGCACTGGCTGCTGCCTGGGAAGGGCAGTGGCTGCTGGAGATGCCTGGCTGAGAGATGGGATCCCTTGGTGTCTGTGTGGGTGCTGCTCTGGGCGCTTGTGAAACAGAAACCTGCAAAGCACAGTAACAAGAAGCTTTGTGACCTTGTGGGGTTATGTTTGCTGGGGAAAGCTTTTTTAGCTGAGTTTCGAGCAGCACTTTTGTTGCACAAGACAAATCAGACCACATATAGGGGGGCAGTGGTACTGGTGGTTGAGCGAGAGAAGAAAGAAAGGGAGGGGGGACAGGAGTGCGGCAGGGGAGTGCAGGGAGTGCGATAAAAATCAAACACCACTTGTGGTTTTCTCACATGGTAATTACTTACTTTTAAACAACAATATGAAAAGCAAGCACAGCTGGAGGTTTGGCACTTCCAATAGCATTCAGGGGCCACTTTGGGTTCCCTCTGCTTCCTGAGAATATGTAGAAAAAAAGAGGCAGGAAGCCTGTGGGTAAATGTCTCCTCCTTGATCTCCCATCTCTCTCCCTGCAGCGGGCTAAGCACAGGCCCTGCACACACTCTGGGCAGGGCTACCAAAAGCAAGCACAGCCCACTGCGCTTTGGGCAGGCAGGTGAGACCTGCTGGCCCCACATGTCCATCAGCTGCATCACATGATGAGACACAGTCACACTCACCTCCTGAAATTAAGGAAGGCTTGCTGCATTCTTTTAAATTTCTAATAAGGCATTAGAGAGCCAAGTAGTGTTAAACTACCTCATTAGAGTCCACTGTGTCAGGGTGTGGGTGGCAGCCATTCCTAGCTCCAGAGTATAATCTGGGAATGCAGCTACACCCTTCCTCCAAGTGTTTGGACATGCTCTGTCAGCTGTGTCCTAGCTCTTGTCCCTTTATTTAGCATTTGAGCATTGCCTGATCACTCCCAGGCACAGTTATGGATGCCCAAGAAAGGCTTGGAGAAGGCAGGGTACCCTGCAATCCACAGAGGTGGCTGAGTGCATGGCTGGGGCCCTGTCAGACCCTCTGAGCAGGGCACTGCAGGGTTGGGAAATAAAAGGAGCACAGATGATAAAAGAGCAGAGCTCAGCTGCTTTGCAGGAGCTGAATATGGAGATCCAGGGTATATTAGGAAGTATGAGTTATTCATAATTCATTGTTACTGAGGATAAACCCTCAGGATACTTAACTGATAAAAAATATATTATTACAAAGATGTGATTTGCCACATTTTGTTGGACTTCTATAAAGAATCAAAGCTAATCTGTACTGAAAATTGCACATTTTGGTTTACTCAGTTCTTTTGTCCAAAGCTAGGAAGCCTGAGCATTGTCTGAAGACTTGTGTTCAGAGTTTTTACTATCAGCAAAAACCATTTTTTCCTTTGTATTTCCTCTCTGAGAAGTTAAGATCTTGAGGCTGAAAAACAATATAGTAATTTTAAAATTTAAAAGATCAGTTTGAAGAAAATGGCCAGTATTTAAAGACTCAAATAATTTTTACTCTAGTTGGGTTCAGTTATCAACAACACACTGAAATCTCAGATGACCAAACAATAAATTGTTTGACATAGTAATGTTGTTAGTATTTTAAAACATAGGCTGAGTTAAGTGAAATGGTTTTCTGGAAAATGTATAGTTGAAACCCTACTGAAGTACTCTCTACTGCGGGTTCCTTCTGCTGTTCCCTCTCCCATTCCTTCTCACAAATTATCAAAATTAACATGACTGTCTGGAAGGGCTCATTGTCACTGAATGTCTTTCTCTCATGAAATCCAGTAAAAAATTCCTGTCCCTCATTAGGTAAATAGAGTATATTTTTTATCACCTATCAGAGGAGGCAACTTGAGCTTGTAGGGATTTCCCTCCAGCCTGGGTGCAATACAGGGATCGAGGGGCAACTGCCTTGCAATGCTGGCCCTGTGTAACTCTGCCCACTAGTTATTCATGCATGTCTAGTTTTAACAAGTACTAAATTGGGAGATTCTAAAATGTGACCCTCAGACTATTTCAAAAGCCAGATGAGCAGGGCAGGGCCAAAGGCTCTTATTGTTGCAGCAAAGCTTCCAGTGTCTTTTCCTTACTTGTTCCGGAAAAATCAGCACAGATTTAGATCTCCCAACCCAGCATTACAGGGGGGAGGGATATTGTATGAACACAGATTCACTCTCAACACAGTGAAATAGAATGATGCTTTAAGACAGAACTATCTTTTTATTCTGCATCTGTGTAGTCCCTTGCACAGTGGGAATCCCAGGCTGACTCCAAGCCCTACTGTTTTGTGAATAATATCAACAACAATAACCATTCCAGCTATTTCTAGTAGGAATGGGAGTGTAATTGCCAGTTGCCCATGTGATAGCACAAAACTGTTTTGAAAAAGCAAAAGAAAAAACCCAATACTTACAAAGCAAGAAGAATAAAGTTGATTAAAATTAGCTTTACACCCTTCTGTATAGGTTCTTATCCATTGCTGGCTGCCTGTTCCTCTGCATGATTCCTCCATCTGTCTGACAATTCTGCTTTTACTTTCAGTCTTTATTAAGATTCTTTCTAGTAAAATGCTTTAGCACTTTTGTCAAGAAGATGAAGTCTTAGAAGTAGTCATCTTTAACAGATTTTTATGCTAGTAGATCTCTGTATCATGCTGAGATATGATGAAGAGGCCAGCATTTAATTTACACAGGTGTATAGCTTAGCCAAGTGTGAACAAATGCATTTTTATTTTATACTGACGAGCTTGCATTAGCTTTGAATACATCTTTTATAAGATAATGCCTAGATCTCTGGTGATTTCTATATTGTCTCATAAAATGAAGTGAAATATTTTATTTTGTTGGCTTGTGCTGGAAATCTTATTTGCTACCCTTCACTCAACATCTTCCACTGCAATAGAGCAGCAGTTGTGGAATTACCTTCCTGGGCCATTTTGTGAAGTTTTGGTCACTTGTGTGAGATGCTCTGAGCCCCCTCCACAGACTCAGACTGCGGTGTGTAAAAATTCACTGAGGACTAAAACTAAATATTCACCTAATTCCTTTGATTCAAGGGAATTACATTACTTACCTGAGTAATTAACATGAATCTTTAATTAATAATTTTGCTTTCACATGAGTTATTTTTATTATACTTTTTTTTTTTCCCTACAGGAAATTAAAAACTTAAGTAAAATTTTCAGACAGACCGAAATGAGGTTACTTTAAACCTATGCTTTATCAAAGGGTCTGCTGTTTTAAGGGTCTCTCACTGACCTCTCATTGACTTCCTCCAATGTTATACTGTTATGTCTAATAGAAGATAAAGCCAGATTAATAATAGCCAATGACTGGGGTACTGAGTCAGGACTGAAAATAGCAAGTGCCCTGCACAGGTCATGTCATATACAGTGTATGCAAACTGCAAGGAGACAAAGAAGATTAGAGAGCTTAGATAATAAATAAAGAGGAAATGGATCCAGTCCTCTACTTTTAAAGCTGGATTCATTTGAGAACTCAAATGTACCAAAAGTCTGAAGGAAATCAGATATGGATAGTTGAAATAATCCCCTGTTAGTTCAGGATGGGGTTCAGGGTTAGTTCAGAGAGAGTTCAGAGGAGTCTCCAAGCCCAAATTCCCTTTCCCTTTATTCAGAGGCTCCCAATGTGGGGCTCCTGAGCAGAAAGGTCACCAGTCCAAGCCAGAGACTAGATGAATCTGGTGAAAAAACAGTTTGCCTTGTCCATGAAGGTAATTGCACTTTCTTTTAAAGAAGATGAACACAGTGTCCACATCACTGCCCTGAAATGTGCCCGGAGAAAACAAAACATTATCCTTACAAATATTTCTTATATGAGATTCACATTAAAACATGTGGAAATGCTTCCTAGCAATTGCCAGCAGCCAAGGGGCTCTTGTGAAAACCCTGCAGAGCTGCTATGAATTTGTGTGAGGGGGTGGCATTGACTCCCTGTCAGGAGGCAGGTTCAGGGCTGGTTAGCAGCACCCCATAACTGATTCTGTGCAAAGCACAGCACCCTCATTTCCCCATTCATGGATACAGCACATGCAGAGTGCCAGCTGTATTTCAGAGTTTGTCAGCTGGAGTTTCTCTGCTAAGAGGGCTCTAAGCAGAGTGCAGTGGTGTCTGCAGATATGCCTGCAGTGACAGACCCATAGGCTGCTGCAGATTGAACACTAAAATGTGATTTATTTCCCTTGGTAATTCTGGCATATCTCAGTGTCTGGAATATCTACATCATTATTATTAGTACTCAACTCTGTGTTTTAATGAGTTGTGGGAAACAAGGAAAAGAAGGTGTGTGAAATAAGCATGATTGTATAAAGACAAACGTACAAATTGCAAGGTATTTTGTTAATAGAGTGCAAGAAGGTCTATTTATAATGAAGCATAAGTTCAATGCTGGGGTGTCAGACCTCTAGGAAAAGGCAGGGGTTGGACTTCCCAAGAAAGAGTTTTAGTCAGTAGTTTCTGATTCTTATGCTTACTTGGGTAGGTGCAGGAAGCGCATGAACAAATTACATCCCATAAAAAAAGGAATCTGTGTGCCTGCCTGTTTCCCTCCCCCCTCCCCTGCAGATACCCCTTTTTTAAAGTATTCTTATATTCTTTTAAGTTTAGCAAACATGAAAAGAAATTGTTAAACTCTGCTAATAACTGAAGGATAGAAGTGATGAATTGTTTCAAACAGGATTTCATTCACCTTTAATTATCACAACCTGCACCGTTATTAATGGATATGAGAATCCACTGGGGAAAAAAAGGTGGATTTGGGTTTTTTTCCCCTTAGTTATTGTAATTTTTTCTCACTTTCTAAAACGAAAAAAGAAATAAGAATAGAGGGAGATGTGTCCACCTTTGTGAAAGAGTTCTCACCAATTCACACTTTTGGAGGTTGCAGCAAGGTGGGTGTTGGTCTCACCACTGGGACAACCACTGTAAGGACAAGAGAAAATGGCCTCAAGCTGTGCCACAGGAGGTTCAGGGCGGACACCAGGAAAAGTTTCTGCACTGCAAGGTTGGTCAAACACTGGAAACCACTGCCCATGGAATTGGTGGAATCACTATCTCTGGTACTGTTCAAGAAATGACTGGATGTGGCACTCGCTGATATGGTTTAGTTTACAAGGTGGTATTCAGTTAAAGATTGCACTAGATGATCTTGGAATCTTTTCCAACCTTAATGACTCTATGATTCCTTCTATCCAAAATAAGGGAAGTCAATCTGTTTTTTACAAAATTGTCAACTAACTTAAATTTATTTTAGGCACCCTAAACCAGGCCATCAAAGACTAAAACACCTACTTGTTGACCACAAAATCCAAAGCTAAATTAAGCAAAATATTATGTTTTATTGTGTCAGTAACTCACAATGTTACTCAAAATTATGCTGAAGCACTGCAGAACCCTTGTATGTAACAAGAGTTAGTGTCTGCTGAGAGCTAAGAGTTTCAATGATACATAGAAAATTCTGGTCTCCTATTCTTACTTTTTTCAGTGATGAAGTAACAACTTAACAACTGAAATTGTTTTAAAATAACAAATACAAGTAGTTGAGTTCAACTCTGTAGGTGAGGGCAGCAGGATCTGGTGTATAACTTATAGGGCTCTGATCCAGGAAAAAGCATAAGCAAGTGCTTAAATCCATTCCTTCTCAGGAAAGAATTTCAGCACATGCTAGATTTTAAGCATATGCCTAAAGTTAAAGTCAAGCATATGGTTAAATGTTTTCCTGAATGGAGGCTTTCCCGATTGAAGGCTTTATAGGGCAACGTATGGCATTTTTGAGGAAACCTAAAACATTCTCACTCTTCACAGAAAGGCAGAGAAACAGTACAAATCTTTTTTGAAATACCTGCTTTATCGAAGTCTATCGAGGCGGGATATATTTGGATTTATTGAATTCTGTCAAGGTTTTGTGTTAAACCTATGAAGTGCAAGAACAACAAAACCAAAATATTAATGTTGTAGGCTCATTCAGTAAGCAGACACAGATCTCTAGAATTTTCAAAGAAGATAAATTAGTCCCTAATGCACTCATCAAAGGGAACAGAAATGTTACCTAGTATGTTTTGTATTAGCCTTTCACTTTATCTCCTTTACTAGAGTTTTTTCTTCTTACCTTTTTTTTATGTTTGGTGAGAAATTAGGTCGTGACTGCAGTCAGGGTACACACAAGACATGTAAGTCATAAATCTCCCTACTGCAAGCTGTTTTCCATTCTGTTCTCAATTTATTTCTATTTTGTTAATAATAACCCCACAGCCTAATTCAGCACAATAACGTGGTGCTGGGCTGTGACCAGCCTGGAACAGATGCACGTGATGAGCTTCTGAGGAGGCAGAAGGAGCCTTTGCTTCCAACTCCTTCCAGCTGTGGCTGGCCAGCACAGGCTTGGAGCAGACACACACGTGCACGTGATGCTCCTGTGTGCAGGTCAGGCTGTAGCTTGTGGCTGGGCTGACCAAACATTGCAACCAAACCAGACATCCTCCAGAAATCCCCCTCACTGAGGGGAACAGGGAGGAAGGGACAGGGAAATCTCCCTTTTTTCTCACTCACAAATGTTTTGGGCATGGCTGTCATATGTTCCAGCCCTGAAAGTTTGGTTATTGTTAGTGTGTTTACATACTGTTAGGCTCCCTTTCAAGTTGAATTGTATTCAGATAATAATAACAACTTGTTTCTAAGCCTTTGTTGAAGAAAACTGACATCTTTTCAAGTATCAGTCCCACTAGATTATTCAAGAGAGCAGAGGTTTGTTTTGTGTATTTTGTTCATGACCACTCCAGCTAACATAAGGAGCATAACATAAGTTACATCAGACACTTCACTTCCAGTTTGGGTCTTTAATTTATCCCAACTCAAGACAAAAAGTACCAATGAAGATAGCAGGGAGCTTCTCTAATTATTATCATTATAGCACAAATCTAACAAAATATTTAATATTATTACTAAAAAGACTTATTTTTTACTTGGTCCTTACATATTTTAGCTGTGTTTTTCTTTAAAACTGCTTATTCAGGCTGCCTTTCACGTTGTGTATTCGGTGTCTCTTTACTTTGTCCCCTTCAGGAGATCTGTGTAGCCCAAGGGTCTCAGAACTAAAGATGTCTGAGGGTGCTGTGGGTGGAGGAGGAAGAGAGGACAGATTTACATCAGGTTTCTGAACTATGCCTTTCAGGACATATCTGTATAATAATGAAGTTTTCTTTATCCCTTGAAACTTATCAAGATAAAACGTAAATCTTAAATCCCGATTGATGTAAAATCAGGGCCCACTATGAAAATGAGTACTGTCACCTCAATAAAGATCAGTTAGGTCTGCTGTGACAGACACATCCATCTGAGTTATTTAATATATGGATTTAAATCAATGTCTCAATAGAAAAAAAGGGAGTTGAAACAATTTTCACTAAAGTTTCTTGCCAAAATAATGATTATATTGGAGCAGAATGTCCATTCTGAGGGTTTTGGACAGAACTCCCCATCTAGACTGGAAAATCATTCCCGATAGAAATGTGTTACAAATTGATATATTCCTATAAAAACCCCTGGGTTTTCTCTCCCCATTAGCATTTTCTGATGAAAACAGGAAAACATTTAATCAAAAAAACATCCTGTCAGTTTCAGCTGATAATTAACATCAACAAATTAATGTTCATCCCTCTCTATCATCCCTCTACCAGCTCAGTGTCTGCAGAACAAAGCACTGCTTGCAGATGAAGTGTAAGAACACAAAATACACGCAGCAGTATGTCCTCTTCCACTTCCATTTGTGTATCCAGAAGAAATTTGCCATGACTTCTGATCATTTCACCTTCTCTAAGTCTGTTGTCTGAGCTCCCTCAGGGAGTGATAAGGATGCTGCAACACCCGAGGTACCTTTTCTTTGTGGAAGAAAGAACTATAGCAGGAAGCACAGACACGAGGCCAGAGAATAAAGAGATCATTGTCACTGTTGTCCTTCCTGTGCAAGCACTGACTCACAGGAAAAGTCACTGCTCTTCATTTCTTTTCTCTCTCTGAACCATGATCCTGTTGATGTAAATAACAGATTTTGTCTTTGCTGTTTGGCTTTTTTTTTTCCCTGGTGTTCCACTTCTGTCCAACTCTACCTGCTTTCCTCCAGCTTGGGGTAGTTGATGATGCTAAAATGAGGCAGGGCAAGTTGCTTAAAGATGAGGAATAGGGGAAAAGGAGACTGTGAGGACAGGAAAGGAAAGGGAAAAGCACCACTAAGATAAATGCAAAACTAAAAAATACCAGAGCCAGGGTGACTTCTCGGCCATCCTGGGGTCAGAAGGACAGAGATGTTATCAGAGTGAGGAACAATCTGAGGAAAATGGAGGCAAGGCAGAAAGAGGCAGAGAAAAGTGTACGGAGAGGGCTGTGACAGGGAGGAGGAGCAGGCAGAAAAGAGAATCAGGCTAGGAAGGAGATATGCAACTGAGGGAGGCTGCTGGGGGGGCAGGCACGCCTTGGTGGTCCTGGGATGATCTGTCCAAAACGGGGGAGGCAAAGCGAGGGATGCACATGAAGGAAACTGGTACAGTAAGGAAATGTTTAGTGCTTTTCTGTTCCTCTCCAGCCTATAAACAACCTTTTCTACTGCTATCCAGCCCTTCAGTACTTTTTATTACTGGTATAAATAATTTTTAAACCAAAATGGGGAGGAGATGACTTTGAAACTAAATATGGCATATTTCTCAAAAGAAGGATGCTTCCTGGGAGGTGAAGAAAAGGAAGGTGGGACTAGGAGGACCTTGTAAAAGAAAAATAGTAACAACAAAGAGTAAATATTAAGAGGGAACAGATAAAGGAAGAAGATGAAAAAGATAAAAGTGATGGATGAGAGGAAGAAAGGAAATAGAAGGAGCTAAAATAATGAGAACAAAGGAAAAGAATAAAGAAAAGGAAGCAGAGAGGATAAAACAGATCAAAATGAATACCTGGAGTTTTTAATGATTAATATATTTTTTTTTACTGAGAATAAATTTATGCTGGACTTAAATAGTATATTGAGTCACCATTTATACCTTTTCAAAACAAGATGTCAAATTCGAGCTTTTTTAGGGTTAAAGTGCTCAAACTGATTAAGATCCATTTTCAATGGGGTATGCCATATCCCAGATGCAAAATTAATATTCTCCTCCACTTCCATGGACATAAGAAGACATTAAAGTGAGTGAAAGGAAGCAAGTCTGCTCTCAGTTATACATCTATAAAATAATTAACACAATGATAATATTTTACAGGTATAACTAGATTTGAGTATTGGAAGGAATCTAACCAGATTTATATTTTACTACCAACAAGTAGGAGGTTAAAGAAAAAAAAAAAAAGGAGTTTATTATGTGGTATCTTCAGCTATCTATATTGTCCATAGCATGGCTATCCATCATGAACAATGCATTCAGACTTTATAACCTGAATATTCTGCAAACAAATAGCACCTTAAAACACCAAACCAAACAATAGAACAAGGATTATTGTGTCCCTTCCTTTTCAGCAGTATACACAGCAAAGGAGACCTAGGAGGAAATCAACTGTAAATGGCATCTTCAGTAATGAAGGGAAAAGCTGGATATCCACAAGTCTGTTTCCTAGGCAACTGAATGGAGGGACAATCAGAATCTCTCAATTGCACCCCATTATAGGTATTTTCTACACAGACCAGTAAAAGGAAGAAAAAGGTGATTGGAAAATCTTCAGCAAAAATCATCCTGGAGCACTTTGAAAGCATGGGGGAAGTGAACAGATAATACATAAAATGGCTGCCTATGTGTAGCTCCTGATTGCAATCATCTTCAGAGCTGTGAGAGGAGGGATGACAGGAAAATCATGCATTTAAAAAAGGTCCCAGATTTCATCCCTGACTCTCAGGATGGGGCTGACCTGACAATTGTATTTTATAGGAATATCTCACAAATGGACCTTGACACTGTGTATAGAGGGATTATTCTGAAATATGCATTGTGAATTCACTCTCTGCATTGTGCTTTGGCACCCCACCAACGTAATGGTCCAAGATTGTTAATATGACCTGATGAACCAGAGCTGTTGTTGATCCACTAATATCTTTTCTCTGAATAATTTATAGAATGCACAAACTTAGAAATGAAATAAGCATATGCCAAGGGAGTTCACTTTTTTCTGCACTGGCTAATCTCTCAGTACCAAAAGTAACAGTACATGCTTTATTCAGGAACATACTGGGGGAAAAAATAGACATGTGAGTACTTAGAGGATAAAAATATTACAAGGTATCAAAGCTAGACAGATAAATGAATGAATCTAGATGAAATATATGGACTTATTGCATCCCTATATGTTACAGCATTGCAGCTATCCTGGCCGTCCGAGGAAATGTAAAGTAAAGCCCAGCTAAGGAAAGCTTAAATTACTTATTATCATGTATGCCTTCACTCTTCTTTTCTGCCCTGTCCCAGCAGATTTTCTTTTTTCACTTCTTCAGTTTTTTTGTCTGATTTTTTGGTTATTGTTGTTTTGTTTAGTTTTTTTTCTCTCTTTTTTTAGTTTTGTTGGGTTTTTTTTTTTACTATGAGCCAAAGGTCTAATAAACATCATACCAGTTTTCTAAGGCTGACCATACCAGCACAAAGTCATCATGGAATCACAGAATCATGGAGTTATAGGATGCTTTGGATTGGGAAGGACCTTCAAGATCATCTCATTCCAAACATCTTTCACTAGACCAGGTTGCTCAGAGCCACATCCAACATGGCCTTGAACAACTTCAGGGATGGGACATCCACAATTTCACTGGGTAACCTTTTCCAGTGCCTCACCACCCTCACAATAAAGAGTTTTTTCCAAATATCTAACATAAATCTACTCTGTTTCAATTTGAAGCCATTTCCCCGTGTCCTGTCACTACCTGCCCTAGTAAATAGTTTTTTCTCCATCTTTCTTGTAGGACCTCCCTGGGTACTAGAAGGCTACATTAGGTCCCCTGAAGCCTTCTCTTTTTCAGCTGAACAATCCCAATTCTCTCAGCCTTTCCTCACAGCAGAGCTGCTCCATCCCTCTGATCATCTTGGTGGCCTCCTCTGGTCTCACTCCCACAGCTCCATGTCCTTCCTGTGCTGGGACCCCAGAGCTGATGCAGCCCTGCAGGTGGGGTCTCAGCAGGGCAGAGCAGAGGGGCAGAATCCCCTCCCCACGCTGCCTCTGATGCGGCCCAGGGCACGTTTGGCTCTCCAGGCTGTGAGGGCACATGGCTGGGCCATGTCCAGCCTCTCATCCCCCTCACACCCCCAAATCCTTCTCAGCAGGGCTGCTCTGGATCTGCTCATCCCCAGCCTGTGTTGGTGCTGGGGCTTGCCCCGACCCAGGTGCAGCACCTTGCACTTGGTCTTGTTAAAATGCATTAAATTCCATGGGCCACTTCTCCAGCTTGTCCAGGTCCCTCTGGATGGCATCCTGTCCTTCAGGAGTGTCACTGCACCACAGCTTGGTGTCTTCTGCAAATTTGCTGAGGGTGCACTCAATCTCTCTGTATATGTAGTCTTTCTTTTTAACACAGTTAGAAGTGCACCAAGCCAAGATGGACCCTATCACCTCACCTGTCAAACTTTTCCCTGCTTAAAGTTTTCTAATAAAAAAAAAAAGTAACTTATAATTGGAAACATTATATTTCCTGATTTGGACTGTAAGAAAAAATATATCTTAAACATCGCAGCAAGTATCAGCAAAGTACAGAAAAACTGTTGTCAATCCTGACTGAGTTCCTTTACTGGGGATTGCAACTAGTCCAGCACAGTAAAAGGACAGAGAAACACTCTCAGAGAGGGCTTCTGGATAGTGGTAGGAATCAAGTTTATTTTTCTGGAATTTCAGGACTTCATATATTTGTGCGCAATTCTTGTCTGGTCTTATTTCTCACAGAGGAATGTGAGAGCAAATTAAACCTCTTTACACTCTGCTTGCCTTAGGCTCTTCAGTCTCAGAGGAAGTATATTTTGGTTCATTTCCAGGGCTGGTTTTTTTGTTACTCTGTAATTGCTTGGTCTGCTTTACTGGGTGGAGTTCAAAATACTAATATGCATTGTAAACTTTATGATAAGAGGGATAGCAAGGGTACAACACAAAATTGTATAGCAAAACTTATTAAAATATGTGTAGGAAAAACATGGAAGGAAACAAAATATGTTTCAAAATATAATATTTGGGAAATATTATATATGGGCAGTAGATGTGTGCATCCTTTTGATGTGGGAAATGTAAAAACTTTTTTTGAAGTATCAATTTTTATCCACAACTAGAACCAAACACCCTTTTTAATGAATAGTTCAACAGTATTATTTTCTCTGGGATGGAAAGACCCAGATTAGTTAGACGATAGATAGATAGATAGATAGATAGATAGACAGACAGACAGATAGATGGATAAATTCTGGGTAAAATCTGTCTTCTAAAATGAGTAAAAGAAACAGAAAAATCCTTTTCATATGAAAATTTTAATTTGAAAAAATATTCCAAAAACAGAAGTGCTCAACAGTAGCATTGCAGCCCAGCTTATATGCAAAACTGCCACTAATTTCTATATTTACTACTAAAAAGCACCTCCTATTTAATCTGAAACAGGTGTTAGAAAACTAGCATTTGGGCAGCAGTTCTATCACCAGCAGCATCTCATCATACACTAAAAACAGACAAAATCAACTGATTGAACCAAACCTGAAGCTCTCTACCCACAGGTACACAGTTCTGTCAAGTTCTCTGGAATGGCAAAATCCTCTGTATTTGTATTTAGTGATCCACTGCTATCTTATCTTCTTTTTTATCTTATCTAACAATCCCAAATGTGTTTCTATTTGATTTAGTTTGATTTAGTTTTATGGCATCACTTTGCCAATGTTGGTACAGCTTAACATTAACCTGTGTTAGTGGTATCCCCATGAAAACTGTTCCCTTCATCATCACAGAGAGAAAATTCATGCTTAGGGAAGTATTTCAGCTTTTATTATTTCCTTTTCTTTCTTGTTAAGGCACAAACTGGATGAAATCTTGAAAGTGAAGGGAACAAAATTTTATTCAGGGAAGAAAAAAATGTAATTAAGCATACTTTTGTAAGTAAAATGGATTAAATACAGGAGCCTATACCCTAATTGGCCACGGAACATGGAGGAGACATGGCCAAACCATCCACTGCTCTGTGACTACATTAACTTTTTGTAGGCTGTCTCCAGAAGACAAGGCAGAATAAAGGTGGTGGAGGTAGGACAGCATCCAGAGATCATCTAGGTAGAATAATCCAAAAAGCCAAATAGAAAATACTTGGGACATATTCCTGAGAAAAAATCAAGGGAGGAAGCTTTTGGGTAGTAAAGTAGCTGGAAAGAAGTCTCAGAACAAAAGCCAGCTTTCAAATACTGCTCCTATTATAAGGGTGAAAAGGACATTATGTACATTATTCATAAATAAATAGCTTTGCAGTGTGCACATCACTTATTCACTGAAATCATCAATAGACTTCCCTTAAAAACCCCTTCCAAGCTCTCAAAGCTGGCCAGGGCTCTGTGCAGGAAGGATAGTGCTATTAGTACAGCAGGGAATGGATTTGTTTCCAGTGTACCTGGCAAGCATCTGTACAGACACACCATGACATCAGTCACAGCCAGGACCACACAAGTATATTCACATGTAGCTGTAAGTCTATTGGACAGCCAATACATATGGTTTATACCCTTCTTCCTCTCAGTCAGGAAAGACTTCAGCTATTTTTAGGCCTGGATATGCACATGGCCAATAAAAGGATATTCCTTGTGCAGAGGAAGAGAAGGGAATACTGAAATTTTTCAACATGCTCTCTTTAGTAGTTTTCTTTTTCCATTGTTCTTACTCATTCTTTCCCTGGAACAGTGAAGGGCCATCCAGGAGCTTTTGTAATCTATAAAGTTTGAATTAACACCCATGAAATCACAGAGTTTGTTAGTGTGCATTGTGAAGTGACCAGCTGGGACAGTGTGCTCACACGCATGCAGTGCTGCACACCCAGGTTGGCAACAGCTGCCTGGGCAGAACAGTCAGGGGACAAAGCCTACAACAAGGAACATTTGCACCAAGGTTTATTGTTACACCCAGGTTTAATAATATTCCTACAAGAAGGAATACTAAGCCACCTTCAGACTATTGTTCACGCACCTCAAGAGTTAAGCAGCAGTGGAGATCAAGCAAATTCATAATTCTCACAGTTGTCTAGAAGTTAACTTCTAAAACAGAAAAAGTGGTTAAATCCTTTACATAAATTATTTCCAATTGTCCATCTAACTTTTGTTACAATAGGGACCATGACAAAGACCTTGGAAACCATGATTCATGAATTTTCCAGGAGCAGCCAAGTGCATCATCCTCTGAAAAGAATATAAAGGAGGAAAGTTTACATTTGTGAAAAATGCCAGCCATTGGCATGCTCTTTTCTCACTTCTTTAAAGAAAAGTAGCAGTAAAGCAGAAAGTATCTGCATAGAGGAGACAGAGACTGTCAGTCATTAAATGACTGCCTCAGGTTGTGTCAGCCTCAATGCTGTATGTGACTGTACCGAGAGAAACCAAAGTGACAGTTTCAACATAACCTGTCCTTTAATAAGGCATAACTGTACAATATGAAAATACATGCTTTGGCTGCTCTTTTTTCTCACTCTTTATTTTTAGATTAAGCTGAAAATTGAAAAGAGAGTGGAGATCATTTAGCTTCACACAGGATGCCTTTGCTGATACTCTCTCAATGCCTGAGAAATACTTAGAAAGAAGAGTATTAGCTGAGTATGTTTCCGTTTCCCATTTTCAAACAAAACCACGGTGATCCTAAGCCCCTTATTTTAATTTATTGTCACTTGTTGCATCACCTCAGAAGTTTTTTTTCAAGCAAAGTGCTTTGACACGGTGATAGGGAGTTGTGGCTTAGTATTTGTCATAAGACATTTTTATTTGTTTCTCTACAGTTCTTGGGAGATTTTGAAAAGATGACCTTATGACACAAAAAATGAAATTACTTGTTGATAAAAACTACTCATATTCAGTCACCAGTCAAATGGCACAGGCTAGACTAAAAAAAAAATCACGTAGTGATCAGCTTACTGAATCCATGACTCTTTGACCCATGTACTTAAGATTTGTCAGGGGCAAGTTCTTTTTCACTGGGTCCTGTACAGATGCTTTTGAAGTGTTTAAGAAAGCTCAGAAAGCTCACAGTCCCAGTGGCTCTGGTGAGAGTATCCCTCAGAGATACTTGATCACTGTTCAAACTGTATTTTGTTTGTGTTTCCTCCAGTAATTAAATTCTGGGTAACTTCTCCTGTTTTAATTTCTAACTTCTGATGTTCCAGAAAATTAAAAGCTTTGTAACAGCTTTATAAAGCTTTATAACAGCTGCTATTGTTTCATTTTATTACAGCATAGTTATGGGTTTGAAATGCCATTATTATTTATAGGGACATGTGCTTACATATCATATCTATCTATAAAAGCGTGTTGATTTCATCATTCTGTTCATTTCACCAGCCCCCACTGTTTTGCAGCTAACTTTAACTTCCCACTAACACATTCTATTCTATACACCCTATAAATTATTGAATATTAGAAACTTTTCAGAGCTGACCCTGATTTTTCTTTCTTGTAAGAATTCTTAAGCTAGCCTTGTATTTTATTTGTCTGTATTTTGAGGTTACTGTAATGCACATTACACAAGAACACGATAGGGGTACACTCCTCCAAACAAAACTATTTGGTATCTGCTGTCTCTACCTTCTGGAGCTTAGTCTTTCTATGAACATTTCAGACTTAGCAGCTTTGAGGAAGAGCAGCCTCCAGAGATGATGGATGGACAGCAGTGTTGGCTGGGTGCCACAGATCAGCTGCAGGCAGGGCGGCTCTGACAGTGCCCGCGTTGGGCATCAGAGCTCGCTGCTCTCCCCGGGCAGGAGAATGGAGCTCTAGTGCATCGCTGAACCTTTTGCCAGATGGATGTGCAACAGCTCTGACAGATCCCAGGGCAGAGCTATTACCCAAATCCTGGCAGAATGATGGCTTCTCCAGCAAGTGGCAAGAGTAATAAAACCATCTGGCTTTTCAGAGCCCAGCAGGACAGCGGCTTATGTGTTTATACACACCAGTTGCCTGTTTTGCCAAACAAGTCTTCCTGTTACAGAAAGCCATCCTGGTACTTTCTATGAAATTAAGATACAGGCTATTCACATATCACACTGTGATCCTTTACAGAGCAAGTTTTTCTGAAAGTTGATCCAAATCTGGGAAAATAACTACATGATGGCAAATCATTTCACTACATTGTTAGTGATTATACCTCTGAGCCACAGACAAATATGGCCAGGACAGAAACTAAGCCATTGACTAGCTGGAGCCCAGAGTGTCAGAATTGTATAAAAGTTCACGAAATACTGCCAGAGTAGACTTATGAAAGATAAACAAAAATTGCATGGAGTAATGAATAAAAAGAGTGGAAAAAATTAACCACAGAAAAAAACAGAACTGAAAATCAGGTATATAAGATATTACTATCTGAGAAGCAAAGTCCTACAAGACTTGAATTTAATCATGTCAGTCTTTGGATTACAAGGGTGTGAACAAAAGCTAATAAAAACAAATCCTGCCTTAGAAGTTTGAAATATTTCTCCTGAAGATATGGATTCTGTAGCTGTATCTAGGTCTAATCTGAATCTGCCTTAATAATCTTAAAATGACTTTATAACATAATAATTATTATTATGCCAAATGAGACTAGAAATTTGTTTAGGCTGAAGCCATATATGCAACTATGGACAATTCCATAAATTTTAAAGCAAAAATAAATTAATCACTGACTGTCTGCAAAGCCATGATAGGTGAACTATAGCTGTTTCCCACAGTGATTTGAAAAACAATGCCTTTTACACAGACAACTATATTTAATACAATGATGATGAAGGTAGGTTACCTACCTACCTGTTCTCACATTACCTGAGAACAGAAAATCAGGGAATCACCATTTGGAGTGTAAAACTGACTGACTAAAAAAAAATTAAAAAAAAAAAAATCACCTTTTTTAAAAGATAAAGTTTTAACTGGATTTTTAGTCCTGAAATTAGGCTGGCTTAGAGAAGAAAGCTGGTTGATGTGACCTCCAGAAGTCCCTTCCAAATGAAATATTTCTGGGGTTTGATCCTTTCAGTGATCCTGTGAATGCAAGAGCTTTACCACATAGTCTGTCAAACACTGTGGAGCAGTGAGACCATGATTAAAGGCCAGATGTGTTAGATGCCAAAATAACTGCTGCACAACTTTGGAAAATGAAACCTGGAATAGGAATCTTGCAGCTGTTTCCAAGATATGTGTACCATTAAAAAATAAAACCATAAAACTTTTGGTGTGTATGCACCCAAAGCATTTCCAAGGTATGTCTACCATTAAAAAGTAAAACTATAAAACTTTTTTAGCTGTGTGTATGCCCCCACAGCATTCCTGCTCTTGCCAAGGCACCGTGCTCTGACCCACAGAGAAAAAGCATCTGCACACCAGGCAGATAAAAAAGTTATTTGGGAAACCTGACATAATCTGTGAATTACTATTGAGTTAATTTTATATAAGTTTTCTTTTTGCTAATAGAGTAGCTTGAAAAGGAGAGATTTAAATATATTTCTGACAATCTATTAACTGGAACATTTTTGCTTTTCTTCATGGTCATTCTCAAATTTACAGAGCTGCATTGGAGTTATCTTTGCTTCTACATCATATTTTCAAGCATGATCTCAAGGCATTCCTAATAGGATGCTGCAATCAATCATTAGGTAAATTATATGGCTTTAAGGGACCAGTCAGCTTCTAGTGAAAATCCTTAAAAAGTGAATTTTTTAAGACAAGTGGATTTACCTGAAGGGTAAGTCTGGGTCTCTGCCACTATCTCCTGGCACAGAGCATGCAGCTTCATGGAGCCTATGATGTACGATTCCTCTTAAAGGAGGACAGTGTCTGCTCCTGAATCTCAAGTGACCTGAACAGCCTAACCTGGCTCTGACTGCCACTTGTTCTGTCATTGAAACTAAAGTGGGCAAAGATCTTTCAGTTGAGTCTCACTAAATTCTTATTTACTCTTCTTGTAGCTGTAATTTATCACATTTCTAAAATTAAAAATAAAAGAAGCTACATCTGAAGTGATTGCAATCCCAAATAATCTGAACTGGCAATCATCTCAAAGGTAATTATTCAAATCTGCTGTTCATATCCCACTGTTCTGATGCAAGGCTAGTAAGACAGGCACTTCTAAATTCACTCAAATGAGTAAAAAGAAACACCAACTTTTTGAGGCTTTTTTCTGCTGTTTTCAGCTGATCTCTGTGGTTTGTTTCTCTATTCTATGGTAATTTAGCTCCTTTTCTTTCCCTATAATTTTATTGTTTTCACAGGCCATTGTCACTATTTTACATTGCTCTCCAAGGCTAAAGTGCACACCTATTTTTTATTGATATTGATATAGTAGCTGGGCTTCAATGGCACTGTATTCATTTGCTGAATTTGCTTGTCTTTTGAAAAAGACCTGTTTTGAACTGACCAGGAAAATAGAGAACTCCCACAGTAATTCCTAAATGTCATTGAGTAGCCAGGAGTCCTAATTCTGCAATTAAAATCTCTGTCTGCCCTCTCAGACTAATATCATCACCTAAAGAAGAGGACTCAAAAGTCAAGTGAAGACAGAGGGTTCAAGAAGATGGATGCCCAAGCTCTAGAGATGCTGACAGTATTGCACTTCCAAACATTTTGTTTCCGAAGACTGTGGACAATATCCATTGTTTCTGCTCAAGTTTCTAGTAAAGTCATAACAGTAATTTTACAGGATGGACTATTTTCCACAGAAATAAAACTGGCAGAAGGGAATAAAAATATGCTGATCTACAAAGGAAGAAAATTATTCAATGAAGTGTGCAACTCTTGGCCCTTCATTTGGTCCTCTGTCACTCAGAAAGCCAAAGCTGTCAAGCAGCAGCACAGGGCTCATACTCAGTGGATCCTTTTAACTTTGCAGCATCTCCACTTGCACTGACATCACACTCCTCCCATCAGTATCGAGGGTGTGAGCTAAATAAGAATTTGTTTTCTGACAGAAGCATCTCTGAGATGAAAGGGCCCCATATTAACTTTTAATATGCCAGCCTTGCTAGTCCCTCTGCGTTGGTGGCTGATAGGATTGTGAGTAGCATTGAAAGCTATCACTAAAACCCTTCCTCTCCACTAAGAGCAAGACTGACATGGTTTTCTTCCCAGTGACAGCACGCTTCCTTGTTTAGAGAGTGGGTTTTAGAGAGCTGGGCTTTCTGTTGCCAGAGTGTGCAAATGCACTCCTACTGAAGAAAGTAAGGAGCAAGGAAAGGATTTAGCCTGAAACAGTTCATTTCCTGGCCATCTCCTGGGGCAGCACTCACACATGCTACTCTTTAAGGGAGACTTCAGCCTTATATGTTAGTCTTTTATTCAGAATGGCGAGATCTCAGCCAAAACTAGTATGAGATAATAACAGGTATCGCATACTGCTTGTGGTTTCATAGTATCCAAAGTCTGCCAGACTAGTTGGATTATGGGCATTTTAAAGTTAATAAAACCAATTTGTTTAAAAAGAAATTACCCATTTGGCTCTTGTTGATCATCCAGTTGGTCTTATTTTTCCAAGAGGCAGAACGCATCTGCATCCAATTAGTATATTAGTTGGAGTGCCTCTGCACTGCTGCATTGCAGTTCCTGTGCATGGCTTGAAAAAATATGTAGGAGGTAAACTCTTCTCTCATCTTGTTGCAAATCAGCAGAGGCTTTTGTGGAGCCACAGGACGCAGGGGGTGGGGGAGAAAGAGGGGCTTGAGTGTGGGGGTGAATACCAATGAGATTTGGCTCAGCTCCTTGGGCTCAATTAGGTTATTTTTGTATTAAAGGTAGATTTTACACTTGGTTTCTGACATAAAAAAGTAAAAAAGAAATCTCTGTTTATTTTAGTGGAATGTAATTTAAGCTTAACATGATCATAAATAGAGCAACATTGGTACAAAACAACAGTACATTATTGGTTCTGTACTCATGTCTGCCTTCTCTTTATCCTGCCTAATCCTGCTGGGGTAGTCAGAGACACATAAATATCAATTAAAGACACAACTAATACAATTAAACCAAAGCAGCAAGCTCTTTCAATGGTAGTTTGTATTTAACCATCTTATTTATGGTATAACTTCACTCTCTCTTTCCAAACATCACAGTCAGCCTGAGAGCTGTCACTGCAGCTGCTCCAGGCTGAAGGTGGACAGTGACAGGAGTCAGAGATCTCATGGCTGTGCTGAGGGATGAGCAGCATGATAATAACAAGGGAATTTGAGCAAGCTGTAGGATGAGGAAAGCTTCAGGCTTCAGCGTGAATTTTTAAACAAAAGAGGGTGAAATGACACAAATGGTAGTCTCCAGGGCTTCAGCAGGGGATGAGATAGAGTTGGAGAGGTAATTTCCTTGCTCCAGGTGGGCCTGCAGCGTCCAAGAGATGACCTGCCTCCTTTGCCCATCAGGGCAGCAGCATCTGTAGCAGATGCAGAGCCTGGTGGAGCTGACTGCAGTGCACCAATATGCTCTCATATTGACAGGCCCAGGCTGAAATGCCTGTCCCCTGTTGTGGATTGACACTGGTCAGATGCCAGGCACCGATGAAAGCCACTCAGTCACTCCCCTCTACAGCTGGAAAGAGGAGAGAAAACTTAGTGAAGGGTTCATCAGCTGAGGGAGATAAGGACCAGGAGAGATTGCTCATCAAATACCATCACAGAAAAACAGGCTCAGCTTCAAGAAATGAATTGAGTTTATTGCTAACAAAATCAGAGCAGGAAATGAGAAGTAAAATAAGACCTTAAAACCACCTTTCTCCCCATGTTTCCCTCCTTCCAGCTCTACCTCCTACCCCAATGGTGCAAGGAGACAGGGAATGCTTTTGAAGTTTTTAAGAAAGCTCAGAAAGCTCTTAAAAAGCTCATCCCCTGTGGCTTCTCCTGCTGCTCAGGGAGAGGAGTCCTTCCCCTGCTGCACCGTGGGGTCCCTCCTACAGGAGACAGATCTCTATTAACTTGAGTGTGAGTCCCTCCCACAGGCCACAGCTCCCTGGGGCTGCTGCAATGTGAGTCCATCCCACGGGCACACAGCCCTCCCAGACTGCTGTGGCATGGGTCACTCTTCCGTGGGTGCAGTCCTCCCAAACTGCTGCAGTGTGGGTCACTCTTCCGTGGGTGCAGTCCTCCAAAGACAGGCTGCTCCAGCCTGGGATCAAGGGGCCCTCTCCATGGGTCTCTCACAGGGTCAGAGCCTCCTCCAGGCATCCACCCACTCTGGCATGGGCACCTCCCCCACGGGCTGAGGGTGGATCTCTGCATTCCCTGTGGATCCCCATGGGCTGCAGGGACACAGCTGCCTCACCATGGTCTCACCACGGCCTGCACAGGAATCTCAGCTCTGGAGCCTGGAGCACCTCCTGCCCCTCCTTCTGCACTGACCTTGGTGCCTACAGAGCTGTTCTTCTCTGCTCTCCTCTGGCTGGAATTACACCTGCACAACAATCTTTGTCTTGATTTCCCCTTAACTGTGTTATCCCAGAGGCATTACCAACATCTCTCATTGGCCCAGCTTTTCTCAGAAGCACATCTGTTTTTGCAGCCATCAGAGATTGGCTCTGCTGGACTTGGTAGAAGGTTCCAGCAGCTTATGCCCTGTAGCCCCTCTGCTACAAAAACCAGACCACGCAAAACCAATACACCCCCCCACTCAACTTCCCTTCTCCAGCCTCTCAGGCTAGGTAATTCTCTTTCAGTATTTCTCTCTGACACACTGCCCTCCTTGCCATAAAATAAGCAAAAATAAATCATTGTGTAAATTAAAGAGCAGAGCTCATTGCATTCTTATATGTGCTTAGGGAAGGGTGAGGACTGGAATCGCCACCTCTACTGTGGTAGACCCCTGTGTGCATCCCAAAGGTGCATACATAGCTCTGGGAAGCAGAGCCTCACCCCTGGATGCCCATTCTCACAGAACATAGAGGCTTTTCTGAGCAAAGGTCTAATGAGGGCAGCCTCCTTCAACATGTGGCTAAGAGAAACCACGTTTTTAAGAGGCTCTAAGTCAGTTTCTGTGTTCTGGGCTGGTGTTGCTCAAGGCACAGCATCTAAAATTCAAATTCTGATAAAGCATAGATCAGACTTCTTGACTTTGAGTGATTGGAACACATTCTCAGTCAGGAATGAAGAAACATTGGGAGGATAGCCTGAATGATTGAGATTTCTAGTAGTGTGGAGATCTAAGCAGCTTTACTCTTTACTCTGATTGTGCAATCTGGATGCACATGCAAGAGAAATGTACCAGAAGGTAATGTTATTTCTAACAACACCTGGAGCTCCAAAACTTTGGGAGCAATTCAGATGTTTACATGTAGGTTCTTTGTGCCATTTTAGACACTGTAGGATACCCAAGGGTGGTCATTCCACATTGAATCATGCACAGAATTATTATTACATTTCAGTTAATATTGGTGAAGGAGGCCAAGAATGAAACTGATGGTATGATTACAACCCAGTGCAGCTAAGGCATATATCATGGACTAAAAATTGCTATCTTACACACACAATCTAGCTCCTTCAGAAGATATCATGGAAACCAGAAAAATAGTCTTCTTTTCCAAGGTGAGTAGGCAGTGTAAGAGTGTTTGTTCACAACAGATGAGCCCCAGAACAGATTTACCTGCTGCTCCACAGAAGACTAAGAGAAACACTGCTGTACACAAAGCAGCAAGGAGAAGCAGAGACTTGAAGAGCATGTCTTCTTTGAATGGAGATAAGTGTGAAGATGTTTATCTTTCTCTACTGACTGGCTAACATTTACAGTTTAGTCTAAAAGGCCTGACTTTCAGATGGCTGATGGTGTGTTAGAACTCTCCCACCAAAGGAGCACCACTTCACTTTAAATTATAGATATCAGAGAGGACGCAGAGTTTTAATGTTCCTTTTTCCTTTTTCTACTTGAAAGGGGATGATGTGAAAAGCTGTAACTTTGAAGGCTGTGGTGTGAGGCAGCTGGGCCAGCTGTGTGTGCTCCACAGAGGCTCATGTTCTCCGGGGCTGGCTGCCTGGAAAGCCGCCCTGCAGGAAGCCGACCTCCACCAGTCTCCTCACCTCTGAGCAGTCATTGAACACAAAAAATGAAACTGAAATCTTGTTCCTTTTGGTTAGACGAATTTCCTGATAGGTGTCAGGAAATGTCTGGAATGTAACGTAAACTGTTGTCCTTTCTTTCCTCTAAGTTTTTTGTAATGAACTGCAGCAGACAATATTTAAATATTTTTATAATTTCTTTTCTTTCTTTCAGTTCCCGCAGGCATTCACATCGAAACAGGGCCAAAAATTCATTTGAACAAGACTTCCTGTTCTTTCCAAGTTGGGTGGTGTGCATTAAGTTGTGCAAAGTAGCTCATGTTTGATTCCGTATCTACCTGAATTTAGTTAAGTGTTGGGTCATGCATGCCAGAGTCTATTAAACACAGTCGTTTGTTTAATCCTAAATTAAGGCAGGCTGGCAAGATTGAATGCAAGAAAAGCAAACTTATTCTTGTGACCTACTGTAGGAATTTCCACAGAAAGCCATCTACTCTATGTCTTTGGATTCATCTTATGAATTCTAAAATTCCAAACAACCATTCAGGGAGATGGGAGAAGAAGAGCATTCAAAATGAAAAGTTGATGAAAGAATATTTTGGTTGCTAGTTAAAAATAGTACTTGTCTCAACCAGCAGCTTTTTTTTGGATGGGAGGAATGGACGGAGCAAATGCAAAAGATGAAATTTTTCAAGGCTAAAATATAATTATTTCATCAATTTTTATGTTATGAAGATTTATATGAAGAATTATGAAGATTTATAACATAAATCTTCAGTTTATGCCTTTACACTTCTTTTATGGAGTGGACAAGATGTGATCAAAGGAAGAAAGAAGGACAGGAATGGTGTGGACCATGCTTCCATCAAATTCCAAAGTTATCTCCTTGACAATATCTATCTTTGTCTTATTTAAAAAAAAAATCAAAAAAAATCAAACGAGTAAAACCCCAAAGTTATCTTTCAGAATTTTGTTTTAGTCTACATAACTTTATTCTTTAGTCTTCTTTATACACATGAAACTGCATTACATTTTTAAAAACTCTCTGGCAGGACATTAATAAAAAGTTGTAGTTTTCAATTCTACATTTAAAATTTAATGTCTTAAAATTGTATAATCTTTTTGTTGTTGAATCATTCATAACCTCAGAGGAATGTGCCTAATGAGAAAGAATGGTTTTAATTAGTTTGAATAACACTGGAATTTATACATAGCTTTAGCGTATGGAGATCACATTGAAATTCCCCAAGCATAAAAGCAAAATTAGGAGGTACAAACTAGAGGTTAAAAATAGAAGTGCTTGTGTACATGACTGATTTTTTTCAGTTAGCATCAATGATACTTCAAATTTGAGTATTTTCCTATTAGTTGAACCCCCTTAAAAATGCATGAAATTAAAGAGCAAGACTGATTTTCTTGTCCAATGATCCTCTGAAGAAAAAATTATGATGATAACCCATCCTTGAGAAAGCTACATACCTTTAAAAGGGAACAAAAAAAGAAAAGAAAAGGAAAAAAAAAGAGAGAAAAGTAATATCCAGGCTTTCACAATGCATAGGAAAGGAAGGTCTATCTGACCTGGTCAAATATCGTTTCGATATCCAAGAAGCAGATCAGAGACTTTAACTGCATCAAGGTGGACAAGTGGATTTCATTACATTTTGCTTTCATCATTATCAGAAAAGTTTCACCATTTAATAAAAACACTGTGATCTCATTTTATTACTTCCAGGAGCTACTCCTTATCTAATGGCCAAATTTAGGGGCTGAATTTGAAATCTGCTTTCAAGTGAAAAATTTGGCTAGCATATCTAGCTGCACAGAATGTTTGCAAGTGTTCATATATATCCTGGGCTTCCTGGCTGCCATCTAGGAAGTGCTGTCATTATTTGGCTGTTTTATCTTTGCCTACAGATGCTCTGAGTGGTGGAGTGTTACTACATTCTGAAGAAGGGATTTTTAGGAAGTGCAACCAATGTAACATGACTTTGAGGGCTATTGCAGTTTTTTAAAATGAAGGATATTGTACCTGTCAGAAAAATAAACCACAAAAAAAATGCAACTGAACTGAAAAAATAAAAACAAACATCACCAAAGAAACTTTAAGGACTAAAAGATCACTGTTTATTTTGTTTCCTGATGACAGCTATATCTGAAGTTAGATCATTCAAGCAGCCCATCCATACAGATCTGCTCTTTAGCATAGTGGCTGCAATTATTGTCGTGCCTGTTACTGTGTTGTTGTTGTTGTTGTTATCAACAAGAATTATAATCCAAAGCTCCATAACAAATGCAAGTTCTAGAGAAGCCTACAGTCATTTGTACATTTTCTGAATTTATTATTGTTTGTCACAAAATTGAACTCTCCATCTTTCTCTCATAATCCAGTAATTGGAGCAGTCTCTTAGAAAACAAAAACTGTGGCTTAAAATCTTTTCTCTACTGAAGATTTGAATATGAGTCTCCAGGTTGGTGTTTTAAACGCTGTAGCTGGAAGGGTCAGTCCATCGCCTTGTTTCACTCTGAGCATAAGTGAGGGAGTTCAGTTGCTTATTTCCAAAGGCTCTGAAACCAAGCAGACACCAGACTGTTTCCCTGTTGCTCAGTTATCCAAGTATTTCTTACTTCATTTTTTCAGTGGCAAAAGGTTGTAGTAATAAAAATCCACAGAGATGACCCCGGCTCTCTGTCCTGCTTCAGGAATATTGCAGACTGTCCCAACTGGAAAAGGGACTGTTTAGTTCTGGTGGTTTGCAACAACACCAGGAATGTCAAGTAAAAGTAGCTCATAGATACAGAAGTAGATATGCTTATATATACACATATCTATATAGACACACACACTTTTGTACACACACACCCATATACATCTATCTATCTATCTATTCTATCTATCTATCTATCTCTAAGCTATCTATCTGTGTTAAAGGAGGGAGTTCTACTTACCTCTGATAATCTGGCTGGAGAACATCCCCACAATGTTCAGCTGTGTTCTGTGCCTGATCTAGACGTGTTCAAGCTCCCTTTCCAGGACTACAGCAATTATGCACATTCAGTTCAGAATGCAGTAGACATAACTTCCATCCTGTTGGATGTTCCTGTCTGTGGGGGGGCGGTTAGATGAGAGGCTCTTCAAAGGTCCCTTCCAGTTCAAGCCATTCTGTGATTGATCCTATTATTCACCCATTATACAATCCAAAATGTGAAAGTCAGGGCTAAAACAGAAAAATTGAGAAAGTTTGCATCTCCTGCCAAGGTGATAAATCAGTTACCCAAATTTGGTTCATACTGAATTCAAGGATCTTCTCGCTACATAGGGTGTGATAGTCCTGTAATGCTGCCTGATGCACAACACCACATCTTTATGTCAAGGCATTCGTTCCGGTAATCTTTGCTTCACGTGAGAGCTCTCTTACCTTCCTGACACACACGGTTCTTCCAAGTGAATTAAATCTGGGTTGTGGATGCCTCACTGGGGACACACTCTTCTCATACCAGAAACTAGAGTTGCAAACTTGGGCTGGGGATTCCCAGGAGCATCACTTTTGTCCACATCAACATAGAAGTAAAATTCTCTTTGTAGGTCTAAAGGAAGATTTTCAAAGGTGAAAATGTCAATTATTTATCTAACTCCATGTGAACATCTGCCCTTGAAATGCCCTGTTTTGTGACATTTTCCATTAACAAAAATAAAAAGACCACATAAAACATTTTATTCTTTGTAGTTGACTTGATATACTGAATGTGTCAGGGCACTTTTATCAGTAGGAACTATTTCCAGTGGTCTTATAAGGAAAAATTAAGTGACCATCAAGACCAAGGCAGAAACATTCTAAACAACCTTAATCCTCTGCACAGTTGTATGGGATGACAGCACTCTGGTTTTAAGAGTGAAGGCCACTGTCAGACTGAGAGAAGAGTTTGACAGCAAACTGATAGATCATCACAGTTGCACAGTCTGTTCTCCCTGTTGACAGAAGTATTTTAGTCTTCTGAGGTGCTGCTATATAATGCAACTGCCTTACTGCTGAATATACCAGCAATTCTACACTCATTTTCTGAATTTCAACATTTCAGCAATATTTCAGCATTTCCCAAAGAGTTAGTGTTATATGCACTGTACACCACAAATGTTCTATAATTTTATGAGCTACTTGAGGAATATTAGTCCCTACATGTCATACACAACTTACTAATCTTTGCCCTTGCATGCCTTTGAGTTTTGATATAGAAAGCATTTTGTCTCTGAGTAAACAAATCATGGAATTAGGATAATGCTTGCCATTTTAGATGCTATTTTAGTCAGTTTTCCAAAGAAGAATAAAGTCCCAAAAGATGCTACTGGCTTCAGGACTGTATTTTTATGCTGCTTGGATATTGCTTTGTGGAATAAAAGTTGCTGCTAATAATAAACCAGTGTTTCTTCTCAGCCTTTAGTGATTCTTCAAAAGCATCTAAGAAAAAGCCTGGGGAACACATTTGCCATTTTTGAGGCTTGTGTATAAAATAAAAAATGCTGTGGTGATACTTCTTTTTTGTCTTTGTTTAATGAGCACCTTGTGACTCATTGAATATTTTCACTAATCCCAGCAAATGACAAAGCAGCTCAATCACCTCCACAGTCTCTTGCTTTATAATTATCCTTCCATTACTTGCTTCAGCTCAAAAGGGGAGACACACAGGAAAAGATCCTCATCTATCATTCATCTGCCAATATAAGGAATATATGGTAGCAAGGAAGTATTAAATATATTAAACAGTGCAATCTTCAAAAGTGACAGCAGAGTCACCTTGATGGCACAATTCTGAAACTGGCCTTTTGCATTAAGGGATCATCTACAGCAAAGGTTTCTCTTTGAATACCCTGCATTGCTTTTCCTGTTGTCCACAACAAATGCTGCTACTTAGTGCTTATACATGTATGCCTTTTACTTCTGCCTTCATCCTATTTACCTGGAAAACATTTCCAGGCCAACAGTTGGCAGCCAGCTCCTCACTGAGGCTGTGTGGTGCTTCTGATGTTATCTACTTGTGCAGAATTGCTTTTGCTTTCATGGTAAGCCTTGTGTCTTTATCTATTCTATATTTGCATAAGGATCCAATTCCATAAGAATTATGAAATTTAGTGTTAGATTTAGGAGAGTGTTTAAGACCTCACCTAACTTTAGACTCATTAGTTCTAAGCATTGAAGTGATCATCAATGCTGAAGTGATAAGGAGTAATAGGTACAAACTGAAATAAGGGGAATTTACTTTAGATATATGGAAGAAATTCTTTAGTCTGAGGGTTATGAGATACTGAAACAGGTTACCCAGGGAGGTTGTGGATGGCCCAACTCCAGCAGCATTCAAAGTCATGTTGGATAAGGCCTTGAGCAACCTGGTCAAGTGGGAGGTGCCCCTGCCCATGGCAGAGCAGGTTTGGTTTAGATGGTCTGTAAGGTCACTTCCAACTCTGAACATTCTGTAAGTCTATGATCCTTTAAGGAGAGCTAAGATTCTATATATATAATATATTATATGTTTGTATAATGTGTACCTTACTCAGTCTGTGTAATTCAATCAATAACACATATGATTAATCCTCTGTTGTATTAAGCAGAAGCAAATCCGATGCAAAGCATATATCTCTGAGACTAAAATAAGTTGTTCTTCCATTTATTATCTGTTATTGATAAAATACAGTTTGTCCATACTAACATAAGGATTTTATGTAGATGGTGAAGAATATCAAAATTATGGATAATAATTAGAACTGACATTTTACCGTTCAAGCTGGCAGAAGAAATTTGAAGTGCAGCTATCACTAAGGAATTTAGCAGCAAGGAATAAATATTTGAGGCCATTAAATACTTCAGTCGATCTTGTGCGGAAAATCACACTAGGAAAAGCCAGTGTCCCTAAAGGAGACAGAGGAGTCCTGGAATTTTATTTGAATAAAGGGAGAGACAGCCCATACCCCCGTGGGCTTTCTCCCTCAGGACGAAGCTTCCTTTTATCCTAAACTCCTGGCTGCATGTTGCCCTCTTCTTTTCCCCATTGGCTGAAGTACTAGGAAGGTACAGATTTCTGAATTGCTTACCACATATCCCTCCCTTGAACCTGTCAGTTTCCTCCAAAGTTCAGAAGTTCAGGCTCTCTGGGTTTTGAACAGACTTTGTGCAGACCCGTTTGTCTATTACCTGAAGTTCAGGAGTCAAACTCTGGGTTCTGTAACAAACTTGTGAAGCTTGAGGTTGGTAGAGACATTAAGACCCATTTCAAAAACATTAACACCCATTTCTCCTAAAGACCTCCCATCGAGTTGTTTGTAAAGACATTAGCACCCATCCTTCTTATCAGTCTTGAGCCACATACCAAATCTTGGAACATTACAGACAAAATCACAGTTGCAGATACTGTGATTTCGGCTGCAGATACTGTGATTTCGCCTGCAATGTTCCAAGATTTGGTATGTGATCTGGTCCAAAATACAACCTCTGCTAGATAAATGAGCTGAAATTTCATTCATATTATTTTATTTAGTGAGATTTGTTTTTCAGGAATCCAATTCAAATAGAAGTGGACATTTGAAATATGCCCTTCTTTCCCACCCTTCTGACTATAATTGATGTAGATTGAATTAGAGCTCCAGTCTTATCAAAACACTCTCAGCAGCTCCTGTTGTGATATGAACATTTAACAAAGTTACTACAGAATCATTGTCTCTTGGCAGGAATATAAAAAATAAATCTGTTCTTTTTTGTTAAGTGAGGCCTTAATATACAACAATGAGAATATGTTAAGTGACTGACCAGAACAGCAGTGGCTGTTCCTCTTACCAATAATGTATTAGGGACAGATAAATATTACTGTCTCTATACAAAGGGATTTTTGACTACTTCCAAATCAAATGAGGTAACAGTTGAGGTGCCCGAATTTGTGATATGTCAACGCAGACACAGCAAGCACAGAAAATGCAGTGCTAATAATTTTGTTATGGTGGCCAAAATATTATCTAGAAGAGATAGAAGCAAAGGTTCTATGAGAAAACTCAGAAGACCTTTACAACTTCACTTAAAGCTGGAACAATATTCAACTTAAGAAATAAGAGTGGAATATATTTCTCATTGTGATCACAGGTATTGACAGAGGGTACAGCACAGGATTCAAGGTACTTGTTTGTCTTGATTAAATGTAAAATTAGGCTCATATGAATAGCATTTCATATGTGGAAAATTAACTCCCTTTGTTGTTTTCAATGTTGCTTGGGTCACGCTCCAACATTGTATACTGTTATTTTCTTCCTCTTTGATCTAGATTCAGCTTCTATTAAAGATAACAGAAACCAATGAAAACTGGATCAGGCCAGGGTGTTATTAGCACCAAATTTCCTCCTCCATTTGCAGCTTCCATCATGTGCATACTGAATATCTCCTCATCACTTTGCAATTTGAAGGCACCCATACGTTAATTTGCTCCCCAGACGTTGTTTCAGGATGTTTTTGCTATTTCATACAGCATTCAGAGATGCTCAGACTTCATTTTGGCCTCTAAGGGGCTGAAGGAGCCTCTGGAAGCTGTGGAGGTTCAGAAACAGAAGAAAGCCTGAGGGCAGGGAGCGTGGTTTCTGGGCAAGCTGGAGGCAGTCAAAGGATGTGGTTTTGAGGGTGGAATACAAGCTGGATGGAGCTCAGGAGATGTTCTGTCATAAAGAGGTCTGACAAGACCCAGGGCCATGGTTAGTGACAGTGCTCTAGTTTTAATGCTGTTGCAAACTTAGGCATACATGTTGCTGGTGCTGTACCAATGGAGTTGATTAGTAAATAAAAGGAGGAAATAGTAGCAAAGGGATCCTTTCATGAAATAATGAGAAAAAGGCCAAAATATTTCTGAAATAAAAAACAGGTTTTTTTCAATCTCAGAAAGAATAAAATCAGTGATTGAATTTGCATTGCAATAGAAGCATCAAGTAGAAGGAACCTATGCAGGAACTGTAATAGAACTTTAAAAATTCACACATGTCTAAAAAATACCATATCAAAAGCAAGCTAACTCTTTCAACAGCAGGATAACTTCCCTACATCTTGGCTTAAACAATAAACACACACTTTCCCCCTCCTTTCTATGTACTGAAGCTGCCTGGCTGTCCTAAAGTTCTGGTTTCAACAATAGTTTAAACAACAGAGCAATGCATTTTCTTTAGAAAAGACATGGAACTTAAAAAAGAAGTGAAAGCAGTAAAAAATGAACAGGATGTGTAGTGTCCACTTTTGGCCATCTGCATTAATTGCATGTGCGTGTATTAAAATCAATTAAATGAAGGCATGCCTTCCTTCCAACACAGAAAATAATTAGGTAATATATTAAAAGTAGATAACCTTGTTTGCCTCCCACTCAACCTTTCTTCATCATTCTTAATAGCAAACATCTAGCTATTGATCGGTTCATTTTAAATGCTACCAAGGTAAATGCTGTACTACTTTGAACTGATGAAAGAGCTGAACAAAGACAATCATAGTAATTGTGGCATGTTGAGGAACGTATATTGCAAGAACTGAATACAAAAATGTCTAATGCAACATTTTCTATCATGTAAAATATTACAAAAGAAAGAAAACCCAGGTATAGGGCAGTCAGAGAAATTTAGTTTAATCCAAGGCAGATCACTCTCATCTCTTTCATTCTGCCTTTGTAGTAAAGACTGCAATTTCATTCTAAATCAATACATTTTCTCAGGCAACATGATTCTATTATAAATCATCATTTGTACGATGTGTTTCTGTGAATAAATCTGCAGCTAGAAGGGATAAAAAGGAAACTGGTTAACAATAAAGTGTGCTGTTAAACTAGGACAGAAACAATTTAAAACACAAGGTTATCACTGAAGCCTGTATCAACAATATGCTCTCAATGTCAACTGTTGTGGAATTAAATGTACTTTCTCTTGCAAATAGCTGTCTATAAAGTTAAAGCTGATGCTCAAGACAATGAAAATGCTGAACCTAAACTATTCACGAAAAGATGAGGTTTAATGTGTATAATTTTGCTACAAACCTGACCAACAGCATTTTGAGCAGATTTTTCAACAACTTCATGTAGCAAGGCAAAATTTGACACAAATACATATTTTGTGGCTTGGATGTAACCCTAAGGAACTGATTACCCAATGGACTAAAAATTTCTTTTGAAACCTCAAGTGCATGCTCAATATAATCTGTTCAAAAGCTAAAAAGACCAAACTGGGTAAAAAAAGAAAAAAAAAAAGAAAAAGAAAAAGAAAAGGAAAAGGCTGATGCTAGTATAAACATTGGAAATCTGTGGATTCTGTAAGTTTGGGGATAATGCATTTCTATTTGGAACAGAAGAAGTACTTATGTTTCCGTCCTGACAATTTTCTCTGCGTGTATCATCATACTCCCTCCCCCGCAAATTAGGAACCTAAAATAACATTGCTAAATCCTAATTTAAGAAAAGGTTTACAAAAACATAACTGAAAACTGTCTTTTAGTGACATCTGAACTCCAGTTTGCAGGCAAGAACAGAAAGAAATATCTGCCATTGATAGGAAGACTCAGAAACTCCCCAAACTGGAAGAGATTGATCCAAGTCCTCAGACTACTCTAACTTCTCTTCTTGTCTTCAAAAACCATTATTGTGGGCTAATGCACCCCAAACAACTTTGCTCTATGCCTTGTCTCCAAAATAAATTCCCTTTTTGACCCTTCCCTTTCTGATAATTATTACCCTCACACTTTCATGCTTCCAGAACTGTGAGCAAAGTTATACAATAATATTATCCACCACATCAGAAAATATAACCTCTAATAAACGGGCCCATTTTCTATTAATTTCAGTATCTTTCAACTTTAAATTAGTAGAGATATTTCTTGCTTATAAATCTGAATAAACTTGGGAGGCTGTGGTTTTTTTAAATCTTAGAAAAAGCCTTCTCTCTTGGTCTTTGGATCCATCAGTAATACAACAGTGCACATTATAAAGTGGGTGTTGTTTAAGAAAAGACCAGATTCTGCTAAATTTATCCACAAAAGGGAAAGGTATTATGCAAGTAAACAGAACATATTCAGTTTTCTTCATTAAGACTTCCTCTATGGTAGTCAATGAACAGAGCTCCTAGATTGATTTATTAGTGTTAACATATCTATTCACATTTCTAGTTTGTTCAGACATTAGGAAAGCTCGGATACTTTTGTGTCTAATGTCACCATGTCTGCCTGAAAAATCTCTGTGTCAAGGAAGTTCTGTGCAGCCCCTACAAACAGTTTCTACTTCCTTATTCAGGAACTGAACAACACAAGTCCAGTCCTGGGCCAAATATTGCCCTTGCTTGATAAATTTGTTAATCACCTCTCACATCTCGTTGATTCAGTGTCAATCAAAGGCCATGCTACTGCTCACATACTTGCAGCTGAATTGTAGCTCTAAGCGTAAACCTTAAGTGCTTTTTTGGATAGATGCCAGAGTTGCTTGGGTCCTTGCCATGTCAGGCCCCTTGTGAATACATTTTTCTCACGTGAACAGTGCTTTCAGGATCAGACTTGCATCTTTCAGCACATTGACAGCTATGCAGCTCGGCACAGGTGAGTAGGAGCTCTCCTGTGATGAGAGCATTTGACTTCTTGCTGTGTGCAGCATTTGAGACTGGACCTACAGATATTTCAGGATTCAAAGGTCTGTGAGACTGGAGAATCTATTCTCAAGTGAATACAGCCCTCTGTGTTACCACTAAATATCTCACAAACACAAAAGACCATGTATTTGAGCACTTAGAGGAAGAAGCAAGGCATAGACATATAAAAATGAAGAAAGAGTGTGAAAAAATACTAAAATGAATAATTTTATAATTGTCTCGGTAAGATAATTTTTAGACTAATATCTGATTAAATAATTTCCTTAGACTATCCTACTGTGCCTGTTTAGGTGGTAAACTAAAAAATTATCAATTATCCACAACCTTAGATGTATTACCTTGTATTTTCTAAATAATTTTTGAGGGTCTGGCAGCCTTGTGTGAGCTTCTGAGCAAAGCAACCAAGATCAATTTTGCACCATATGTGCAGTGGGACTGCGCTGGGCTCCTTGTGCATGTGGTGTACAAGTCTGATACACCACAGAGCTGATCTACATGTGCTCCTCAGAGATACCCAGGACACAGCAGATTGATTTAGTGTCATGCTCAAACATTTAGCCATGTCAGGTACACCCAGCCACTAGCTCCATATACATTGGGAATTGCATCCATGGCAATGCTGTGTAAATAATGCATAAATAATGGGACAATTAAATGCAAGGCTTCAGATCTGGACCCGAGGAACAGGGTCTTTGAGCTTCTAGCAAAATATTCTTTCATGTATGTATTCCCCTAATGCAATCTGCAAACTTAGGGCTGTTTTATATGGACAAAGGTAGGGAGGTTGCCTTTGGTGCTGTAGTGGGTAGTACAAGCCATTCCCTCTGTTGGTGGAAGAGCTCAGCTTAGGCTACACCTGAGGCATGAAAATAGTGCTCTCTTGGAGGGAAGGCCCATGTGACATGAAAAATGCAGAAGAAATGCCTTTGGGGTTTGAATGATTACTGAAAAAAAAAAGAATATTACCATTTTACCAAATATCCTCCTCTTAGTATGCTCAGCTGCTAGTGAAAACAGAATATTCTGTAAAATATTTAAACTGCTTCCTTTTAGTTGCAGGAGTGATGCTTGACTAATAATGCATTAATTAAGATTCAGGAATGGCATGGCAATAACTTAAGGAAATAGCATTTATTTTTAGAAAAGGTCAGTATTACTAAGGCAGCGGCATATCTTACAGCTTAGGAAGATAAATTTATGCAAATATTGACTGTAATCTTTTTATAAACCATGAAGTACATATTAAGTTATTTTGCCTACAAATTTGTAAGCATTTTTTTCAAGCCAAGTCTCCTCAGTGTGCTTTTGACTGATAGGATTCCCTGTTTGTTCTACTTGCTCATGAAAAGTTAACAGTGCTAGTGCATAATGCTTATTCTCTATAATAGAACAGTATCAAGGAAGCAAAAGATTTGGAGGGTTCTGAAGCTAGAAAAATAAATTACAGTGATGTTAGAAATGTCATACGTATATATAAAAATACACGCAGGATTGAAAAGAGAACTGAATTCAGTACATTTCTTTTTCAGAGCAGCAAATTATTCACTAGCTTCAGTGTGCTGTTGCAAAGGTACAAAAGATACATATGTATTATAAGTACATCTGTGTTTTCACAGTGTGCAGTGTATAAAAGTGATTGCTTCAGACACCATCTAGACATGCAGCGGTGACATTTCCTTCTCCCAGAGGTAAATGCAACTCTCATGTGAATGAGAGGAAGTCAGGACTGCCTGGCAAATGCTCTGTCACAGGCCACCCAGTAAATGTGCCACTTCGAGGCTCACCTAAGCCTCCCTCCTCACTCTATCTGTGTCTCTGCTGTCTGCTCAAATGGTGCTTAACAGACCCTGAATCCTGGGAGTGAAGACTTACCATAAAAAAAAAAAAAAACAAAAACAACAAACAGGGGTTAAGGTACATTACTAGCATGTGTTAGATATCAGCAAATTATTTAGGAGTCTGAGCTCTGAGTCTACATCCTCTGTGCTAGGAAACTGGTGCTCCTTCACAACTGGAGCTAATTCCTTTGGCAGAGCAGTAGCAAATTGAGTGGACATGAAATACTCAGGCCCTCTTTCTGGTCATCTTTCACCAGGACAGAAACCTGTTGGGAAGATAATGTGGCAAAGTCTACCTTGCTTCTCTTCCTGGTCTGTAGGGAACACTGACATATCATTCATGTCAACTGTGCAACCCTTCTGAATTCTGATCTGAAATTTGTGTTTGATCTTTGCCGATTGTTTCATCTGATTTCTGAAAATAGTGGTTACACACAATATTAATCAAGATGGGAGGAGGGAGGAGCTTTATCTGTCAAAAGAAAACTTATATTTGAAACCCCTCAAAATTCTTCCAGCATTTTAAGCAACTCCAGTTTACTCTAGTCATCCCTAAAATCAAAGCTGCTTTCCAGGAATTCTCTGTTTTACCAACAATGACATCCCACATACTTCTAATCAATTTCCAAGGTCAAAACTGAAGAAGAACAAAGCTTCAACAAGCATTAATTAAATATTATTAATTTATTTATCTTGATATAGATCTGCTAAATGAAATAGAAAAATCTCATTTCTGTTTTAGCAGTAGAAGAAAAACTAAAACAATATGGGATTTAACAATGTTCATTTGAGAGAATGAAATATATGCTAATTTCTCTGAGCTTTTATTCATTTTTCATTGCTCTGCTGGACTTTAATAGGGATTTTCTTTCCTTTCCTCGTTTACTGGACAGTAATATACAGCATATAACCTCATTCAGTAAGCCAATGATTCATTACGATTAAGATTTATCTTACAATTGCATTAGATCAGATAATGAAATTTAGCTTCTTGTATATTTTCTTCATTTTGAATGGCTCTTCACTTCTTAGCTCTGCAATGCAGGAGAACTCCACAAAAACTGGTCTCCAGTTTCATGCAGATTAACCACAATGAAAGAGCCTCCCTGAGAGGCACTGCCCCTCTACCCTATTCAGAAAGTTATTTTCTCTTTCTGTTATAACACACCCATAGAGAAGGGTCTAAGCCACAATCTTGAATTTAAACACTCCCTAGTTTGGGGTGATCTTGGATCCGAACCAAGACTTGCAGCTGGGACCCATCTGTAGTTAAAATACAATATCAAATAAGTCTGCAGTGGTGTAAATTGGCACAGATTCATGGACTTCAAAGGAAGCGTGCCAGCTTGCAGGAGCAGAGAGTATGGATAATCCTACCTCTGTGAAGAAAGCAATGAAAGGGTTTGGGGAAATCAAAGTAGATAGAATAATTATAAAAAATCCAGTTCAAACTGAAAAATAAAATGCCTTGAAAGTTAGAAGTGTAGTGTTATACAGAGGTACATACATGTTTGAGATACTTTACCAGGATACTTGGCATTGTCTACCATTATTTTTGTTGCATTTTATGTCCTCAGGAAGCAAAGAACCCAACATTTTTCATACTGAATTTCTCACAAAATTACTGCTTTAACCATTATCTTTCTTTGAGGAAGACAAAAATGATCCAAAGCTTTGAGAATCCATCAGTAGTATTCCCTCTCCAGATAACAATTAGGTCACTGTTTCATTCTCAGAGCTGGAGCGCATGTCACTCACTCTGACCCACTCCTGCCATAGGGCACCACAACAATCAGCAATTCTCATCCTTCAAGCAGTTTTGAAAATAGTAACTAAACTCCTAAAAACTTCTTATCAAAAAATGGATTGTCATATCCACAGTTTTGGAGTCACCAATTCTGAACAAGGTGAAATAACTTGAATGAACATAGAGAAATGAAAAGACTTCCATCAGGTATGAAACTCAGATGTTTTGTCTTACTGCTTCTGACATCACTGAAATATTATTTGCTTATTGAAGATGGAGATATATAATTATTTGATCTTAACATCCTGCATTTATATTTAGAACATTAAAAATATTTACCAGGATTTTATGATTCTTTTATAACAGAACTCAGTCTAAAGGAGACTGTATATAATCTTCGCTCATGATGTTTTGCCATATTATTTATCATGTTGTTGTTTGAAAGGAATAGGCATGCCATGACTTATCTCTTAGGATATGCTTGGATAAAAGGGACTCTGCAGGAGTACTTTAGTAAAATTCATTCATATAAATTAAGTTACTTTATTATAAACAAGACACTCTATTTTTAACAGTCTTCTTAAAGTCCTGTAAAACACTTGAACTACATCTTAAATATTTTTCCTATTTTGTAAATTTTAATTTCAATAAAAAATAAGGAAAATAAAGAAGGAAAAGAAATAAATTTAAAAGAAACATAAAAGCCAAAGAGTCCTTTAAAGTCTCATTAAATCAGCAAGCAAGGGGCATAGAGTACAAATATAAGAAATAGCTATATTAAGTCTGACAGATTTTTTTTTTTTCTCAACTGCTTTTTTAGAGCTTTGTTGAATATGAGCTCTCTTGTTTCCTCAGTTAAATGCTGCCAGCTTGATTCTTCCCATTACTTTTGTCTTGTAAGTTCTCCCTGGCTGCCATCCTCCTGCCTGGACCATTGCACGTCTCTGCTGCACAGCAAAGTTCACATGCAGCAGGGATGCCTCGAAAAAGACTCATGGCTGCTGCTCCACAGCATCAGCCCCAAAGCACAGCTTCCACACACACATTTCCTTCAGGATGATACCAGCCACCTCATGAGTGCAGCAGCATTTTGGAAATAAAACTGTGTGAGCAGCAAAGTGATCTGAGCTCAGGTGCCTGCATGCTCATGCCTGAGAGGAGGAGCTGTCTAGAGAATTATTTAGACTGGGATTAAAGGTTTCACCCAATCACTGCACAGAAATATTTAGAAGACAATTGCTGAGAGGAGATCACAGAGCTGTATGCTGGTGAGCATCAGTGAAAGCAGGGAAAATTAGCATTTTGTACATGTCAATTATAACCTTTCCCTTGTCATAGAACTGCCAGTTGATCTAATTAGATAGAGACAATGAAAATGCAAAGCTGGCACCACAGATCTAAGACAATAGATCTATAGCCTATGTGTCATCTCCTCTGCCCTTATAAAGGCTTGATCTGAACCATTAAAGAAAGGATTGGTTTGGACAAAGAGTAAAATAACATTTTATACTTCTTGAAATGTCAGTTTTTGGTGAATAAAATAAATTTTAAAAAATCATAACTGATGCATTCATATTCTATATATGATTTAAGAAAATTAAAAAGGCTTCTGTTGAAATATTGAACTGTGTCCCAAACACTCCTTGAAATATGGAGATTACTTTACCTGTTCATTCCTCTTAAGTATATGCATCTGGCAGCATAGATAACCTCTGTTATCTGCACCTGCTCAAAATGTAGCTTTTTAGGTTACTCTTTGCATTCTACTTTCCTGGGTATGTGTCTGAGCAGCGTGCAATGCATGCATGGGCATGAAAAAGGGCTCCAGGCAGCAGCCCTGTGGCACAGGTCTGCCCTCAACAAGTAAGAAAAATAAGCATTTCTTCATTTGTGGCTTAAAGCAAACTTCACAGGGCACAGCCCACGCAGGCAAGGCTGGGTGGAGAAATGTGAACTGGGTTTCTTCCCTTGTTGTATATCATCTAGCCAGGGCTGGAAACACACACACACACACACGCACACAAAAACACAGAAAATAAGGCTGGAGAGATTAATAATCCATAGCTGGAACAAGTTTACGTGCTAAATTTTAGGTTCTAAACATTATGTTTAGAAATACAGGATTTTTAGATTTCCAAAGAGACTTAGATATCTACTTACTCCTTTATCTGCTGTTAGAAGTGCAGACCCTTAGAAATTCTCATATAATCCTGCCTGCAAATATGTGAGCAAAGTACAGACAGCAGACTAGAGTCTATTATAGCAGCAGAACTCTCACTATGCTCCATTGAGGCTGTTCCAGCAGGAGCATCCTGAAGGCTGTCCAGGTGAATTTATTTTAAAGATTCTTTGTATCTGGGTCTTGGTGCAGTGATAAGCATGTAAGAAGCTGTTAGGTTGTAGAGGGGTACAGTGTGGGTAAATGAAGGTGGTATAGAACGTAATCTTATCCCCTAAAGAGTTGCAGCTGGGTTAATTACTTAAGATTAGGAGCAGGCCTGATGTTAACAGGCCACATCTGTAGCCAGTCTGAAGAGTGTTATAAAAGGGTGGATTGGTTGGCTGAGGGGAACTGGAGTCAGTTGGCTGCTGTGAGGACAAGGAAGAGTCAGTGCCTAGAGGACATGCCTACAAGAAATTGCTAGAGTTTTGTATCAAGGAGATACAAAACTCCAGCAATATGGAACCCTTGCACCATAATGACAACAAATGGTGACCCTGATGTGATTTGGGAGAAATGACCCTGTGGATTCAGGGAAACAGGATTTGACTATATGACCCCATGGATTAGGGCAAACAGGACTTGAATACTAAACTATTGGTAAAATATATCAATTGCAGATATTAGTGCTTGTTAAATATGAGTATAAAAGATTTTGCAGATAAATACTTTGTGAACTCTGAAAAGCTGCAAAACTGAACCTGCACTCGGAAACATATATATATTTGTTCTGTAATATGTTGTCTGAACATCTGTATAACTATTGGTTCTGAATGAAATATATGAATATGTAATAATGTTAATTTATTTGAATATGTACTTCTAGAAATGCTGCAGTTCTGTATTTAAAAGGAAAAGGGGGAATTGTAGGGGGATAGAGTATGGGTAAATTAAGGTGGTATAGACTGCAATCTTATCCCTTAAAGAGTTGCAGCTGGGTTAGTTACTAAAGATTAGGAGCAGGCCTGATGTTAACAGCTGCACCTGTAGCCAATCAGAAGAGTGTTATAAAAGAGTGGATTGGTTGGCTCTGAGGGAACTGGAGTCAGTTGGCTGCTGTGAGGACAAGGAAGAGTCAGTACCTGGAGGAGCTGCCTACAAGAAACACCAAGGAGGTACAAAACTCTGCCAATATGGAACCCTTGCACTATAATGACAACATCAAGTGAAATGAGTGGTTTGTAAGAACATGTCCCTGCAGAAAATAGGATTGCCCAATTGAAGGAGATGGGTAATTCTGGAAGACTACTGGATTCACTGAGAGCACAACTACAAAATAATTCCAATCTTTCCGGTAAATTATCTAGTTAAAGCAGAAGTGGTGCCATATGAATGTTGCATTAAGGAAGAGAAAAAAGTGATGCGACTGCAGGACTTGTTAGCCACCAACTGATAGGCAGAGTTTAAGAGAACGAGCATTGAGAAAGAAAGGAAAAAAAAATTCTCTATGGATATGTAGAGATAGGTGATAGATAATAGCCAGATAAATAGCTGTATACCTTTAGATTGAAATATCTGTTATTTTGTGTGTGTATTCTCTGAAAAGACAATTTTCTTAGAAAACTGTTACGTGTCGCAGCTACTTCTTGATCTCAGTTAAGCATGTGACACCGTAATCTACTGTGTAATACTATGAGACTTTTTAGTTAAACTGGAGAAAATAGGGATCACAACAGGACAAGGGCATAAAAGAGGACTAGCCAACTTCTAGTGCTGACATGAGAAATAAGCTTTGGGAGTAATGTGTTTTACATCAGAGAAGTTCCTACTCCTCTTCCCAGGCGTGGATTCTTAGTGCTGATTTAGTGTGCATTTTTTAATGCACTTGATAAAAAATAGTTGGTGTGGTGCTGATATGTCCTAGAGATACAGGGTTGGGAGGGAATATGACTCTAAGGGATGGCTGGGATGGAACACACAGGAAGAACTGCATGACGTTGTAGGCTGGAGTAATTGAAATTCAATACTGCAAAATGCAAGGTCATGCACTTACGGACTAATAACAAAAGCCTCTGCTACAGGCTAAGAGCTCATTTGTTAGAAATGACTGAGGAAGAGAAAAACCTGGGCATATTAACAAGTCACAGGATAACTATTAACTATTGAAGTAATGTACTTGCAAAAAGCCAATGCAGGAGCAGTATTTCTAGTGTGGATAAGGAAGCAGGTTCATGCAGTAGAACCTGGCTCCAGCTCAAAGACAGTGGCAATATAAAAAGCCAGTAGCACACATAACTTTAGGTTAAAATTCAAATATACTTCAAATCAGTAGAACAGTGAAGTGGTCAAACAATTTCTGTCAGTAGCAGGATCTGCTGAGCTGGAAACTGACCAAATAATGAAAAAACTTATGTAACATGTATATAAAGGTCATTTGTAATATGAGGAACTAGATCTGATAGCCCAGCAAGTCTATTCCAGCCTTCAGCTCAGAAGGATTTCTCTTTCTGCCCTCATGAGACCCACAGTAGCTGCTTCCCTTCCTGTGCTCGCCAGAAGGGCCGACTGGGAGGCAATGTTGGTGTAACACGATGCAGACCTCCATGGCTCTGTGCCCAGTGCTCTCCCAGGACAAACCCACGAGGTCTCTCTGGTAGCTGCAGCCAGGAGGCTCAGTGCCACAGAGGCACAGAATCCCACTGTGGCAGGGTGCTAATGCAGGAGGAATCCTCTGTATGTGGGATGCAGATGGAGAGACTTCCCCCAGAAATATTCTTTTGCAAAGTGCTTGTAAAGGTGTGAATCAGACACCTCTGCTGGCTACTTTATATATATACATAGTTTCCAAGTAATTTATAGCATCTAAATAATTATAATTGTATATTAATAGGATTTTGGTCCCTGACCAAATTATTTTCAGAGTAACACCTTAGTGCTGCTTTCAGTTTCCATTCCTTCTTCATATTTACCACTATGTATATTTTTTCCTTTTACCACAAGCAGCTCATTTGAAAGGTTCTTAGTATTTAAGATTGGATATGTTGCTGAAGATATTTATTTTTTTGCAAAGCAATAAGGATTCATTGAATATGAGTATGCAGACCTAATAGACTTGAATAAGTAATGAGTTTTCTTGGGATTAAACATATAAGGAAGTACTGTTCAAAGTGGGAAACTTAAAATCATGACGTGAAGATTTACAAACACCAGCAAAATAAAAGTGATTCCTCTGGTATAGGGGAATTTTAGATATTGTGAAACATGAATGTACTGCCAAGGAGATCAGTGTGAGGTTTGGTTTATATGTCTCCAAAGGCAGTTTGTTAGGAAGTGACTGGGGGGGATTAGTGAAAGGATATGAAACATTTTAGTTGTAAGTCACTAGTTCAAATCCTCTCCAAGGCAGAAGTGAATGAGGACCTGAAGCACTGGAATTGATGGAGTTGGTGCTATGGCTGATCTTAAAGTTATGTATGTGCTTAACAGCTTTGTTGGACAGAGGCTGCAAAGTCAATGTTATTTGTTGGCCCATGTGAAATAAGTTGATGTCTCTGGTTCAATCCCACTAAGTCAGCAACAAAGGATTAAACAGCAATGAAGTGCTTTTGCACATCTGGTGCTTCTCCCACTGGAGCATGGCTGAGTGACAGGCAGGGAAAAGCCATACCTGCCTTGGGTAGAGAGGATTTTAGTCTCTAGTACTGTAAATCTGGCACCTGTCACAAGCACTAAAGCTCACATTACATAGGACAAACCTGGGGCTTTGTTTTTTCTTAAGTGTTTTCACAGCTACATCTAATCAATATAGCCTTCTCTTTGTTCTAGGAAGAAGTAGTAATTAACTTTCTGTCTAACACAAGCACCCTCCCAAGCTGCCATAGAATTCTGAAGAAGAAAAACAGTTGTGCCCAAACTAATCAGTGTCTTTTGCCAAACTCATACAATTATTGAGAGTACAAAAAAAAAAAAAAAAGAAAATCAATGCTGCATATCTTCATTTTATTACAGGGAAACATTAAGGCAGTCACAGAAAGTCCAGAGAGACCCTGGTCAAGCATTCATCAAGGTAACACTTTCAGGATTACATGGGTGGAAATAGGTACTCATTGTAGGATTAAACAGCAATGTCACAGTTTTGTGATTTGCCTCTGGAGAAGGAAAGGAGATCAAGAGCTTTTATCGTGTTCAGGTGCAAGCCACAGGAAATTAGGCTTGCTTTATAGACCATGATTTCCTGACTACACAAGCATAACAATAATTAGAAATCTTGCAGAGGAGATTATATACTGCAAATGCAGTTGTTTACCTCTAGGTTCCTATTGTGAGATGATGTTTCCAATACCATTAGTTATACTGCATATTTTCCTTAGCTGAAACAAGAAGAAAAAAGTCTACATATTATGAGACTTCTAAAACTGTGTGGCTCATGAAGTCAAGTAGATGTCATAGGACAATAAAATAAATTAATTACAATAGAGGAGGTGGCAACATCAGAAATTAATATAATTTTATGGCCATGACATTGGCATCTATCTGCATGTTGTATCTATCTCTATGTCACTTCTATCTATATTCCATTTTCTGTAGCTTTTGGATTGTAAAGTTCATGCAGATCAGAACCACCGTAACATGTCAAACTCTTGCTGTCCTTGGAAGATAAATCCAGAGAAATTTGAAAAAAAACCCCAAATTGACTCAAAATAAAGAAGAAGATAAATATGTGAGATTATACTTGGCTTATGAAAAGACTGGGCAGATAATGGATTCTGAGGTGATGTTGTCTGACTTTGAAATATCTGGAAAGATTTTTAGTGACTACTAGAAATATTATTTAGTGGTGAAGATCTTGTGCTAGTCATCTACAGATAAGTGAAAGGTAGAAATGCCAAAGGCACATTTCCTTTTTAAAGGGAAGCTACCAAAAGTTTATTGATGACCACAACATTCATTTGCTGTACCTACCACACATGGATGTTATCAGATTCTCAACCACCACGTGATGTTGTGTTTAGAAAATACACAAACTTAAAACCTCATTACTGCAACATATCTTGTCCAACACACTGAAGACAGCCTGTCAACTTCCCAAGTGTTGCACTAAATCTTGTTTTGGTTCAGCTGAGCCATTAGATTGTTTCAGAAACACATTGTGTGTGTATTATTTAGACACATGCCAACAGCAATAAGACACTTAAGCATAACTGACAGCTGCCTTATCATGCAATGAATGGCAAGGTGTATGTCAGACAGTCTTCAACAAACAGAAGCAATTGTACACAGTAATGATAAGATTTCCACAGAATAAATGGTACAGTTGCATTCAAATTCTATCTGATTAGATTAATCAGTGAGTTTGAATTGAGAAGGTAAGTTCTAATAGCTTCCCTTTCTTTGATTAATATAGTGTTAGTTATTTATCAGCCTTTGTTTGGTATTTGACCACACAGATTTCATTTCTCACTATATTTTTCTTGGTTTTAATATTAATTAAGAGCTAATCATAATATATATAAGATGGGATTAATTTCACCTTCTTTAATGATGTAATATCCAGATATCCACTCTGTCACCTCAGAGCTCATTATCACTCTCTGGAGGACAATTCAGATTCTCTGCTTTAGGTAGCATTTTCTCAGGTGAAGCAACCTGAATGATGCACTTTGCTAAAGTGAGATGAATGCTACCCATAGGGACAACCCTTTCATCCTTTAGAGGTGAAGATGAAATGGCCCCTAGAAAAGAACTCATTTAAACTCAGGTTTATAGAATAAGGATAAAATAAATACTGGTGCCTTCCAAACCACTGAGAGTTTCAGTACCATCCTCACTGGAGCCAGGAGGTCACCCTGAGCCTTGGTATGAAAGGCCACCACACACTCCCATCTTCCTGTTAGCAACATCAGATGTGAAGAAAACTGTGACTATTGTATCCATTACATTATCATGGAATCAAGTTTTTGATTCCTTTTTGCCAACAAAAAACAACAATGAATGTGGAAGTTGGACTGCATGGTGGAATTAGCAGTGGTAAGGACTGAGACCTTCCTGATCCTAATTGCCGTAATGTGCACTGCATCTACAGACAAGGATATATTACTGATATTTAAAGCTACCCAGAAACCATGCTGAACACTGCATTACTAGAAGACAATGAGAGAAAAACACAAGCTCTTACAATAGGAGTTAGTAGATGACATAAAGTTTAATGCTGGACTTGATTTTGACTTCAATTGTGAGGGGTGGTGGTATGGTGAAAAGTGAAAATGATGCCTCACGAACTCATAATTGAGATATGTAGATCAATACATCCTGTATATTGGAATTACATTTTTAGTTTTCTTTTGATAGCTCCAAAAGCAATTTTGTGTGCTTCTCAAGTAATGAAATTATTTTCACATTGGTCAGTACAGCGAGGTGAGAGGCTCAAAATGACTCTGGTGTATGTGTGTGCCTATTCTGTCTGCTGGAAGGAGATCTCTTTCAGTGACAAATTAAAAGAATTTATCTGATTTTCTTCTAGGAATACTAAAATGATCTATGGCAATATTGTTGTAATAATGATCTATGGCAATATTGTTGTAATGGAGATGGCAATATTCAGGTGACTAACAGTAAGCAGCAGCCAGGTCAACTTTTTAGCAGTTGCAAACAGATCCACAGTGGTACTTTCTTTGTGATTTGGATTCCCAGAGAAGATTTTCAATTGTCATGTGAACAATTCCTGTAAATATTGCACATTCAGGACTTGTTTTCCTGTGAAGCCTTGAGTGGAAAATTCAAAAGTTATACAAACAGGACCCTCTCATTTTGCCCTGTGTTGTGGAACGCTCAGCATCTAGAAAAAGCCATTTACTCTTATGTCTAGGGAAATCATTCCTTTATGAGAAAAATTGTACATCAGGTTAATTTTATGAAAATGAATGTGAAAATCTAAAAATTGGTATTTAAAATTTCTCTCTCTCTTTCACTTGTGTCAGGAGTTTTGTACCAGCTGTTCTGTGGCTTAGGAAAAAAAGTAATCACAACCATTGTCATCAACTTAGTTAACCTGAGGTCTGAAGCATAATTATTGTCTTACATGTGGTTTATTAATATTTGCTTAAATTATTTTAATGAATTTTTATTCAGGTACAGTATATCAAATTCTGAATAGATTAATTCTCAGCTAAGAGAAAAGGACATAATGATCAAAAGGAAAGATTATCTTCTTGTCATCACTATTAGTGGGTTTATTCACTAGACAAAATTTGGTATCTTACAATTTGTTTTATGTAAAAAGAGAAATAAATTATGAAGAAAATAACAGTTTAAAAAGCTGTACATAATGTTTCGTCAGGCATGACATATCTGAACACAAATTTCACCATTCACAGTCTTCATGGTTTTTAGACAGCTTTCCACTTAAAAAAACCTTATCCTGTGTCCTATCACTGTAAGCATGGCCCTAGAGCCACACAGCAGTTCCCTTCCAGCTGTGCCAACCCCCTTCCCTTCCTCTGTCTTGGCACTTCTCTTTGCTTTTCAAAATCTAAACACATCTATTCAGGTAAGGATGATTCCTGAGCCACCTTACATTTGTCTCCAGATTGAACAGTGTTTTGTATTTATGTTTTGCTGTTTGAGATTTCTACTACTTCAGCTTCCTTCTCCTTTAACAGTGGTTAATGACTTTTCAAAGTTATCTTAAATGAAAGGTAGTGGTTAAGCCTAATAGTTCCACTGAATTTTAATCAAAGCTATAAGAATGTTTTAAGACTTTCTGAAAGTAAGTTTAAAGTTTTACAGGGCTATTAAATGTTAACCTGGCCTTTGACAGCAATAGTGTGGTTTCATCTGCTCACACTGCAAAGAATTAAGGAAGCTGGAGTGCAGAATGAACTTCCCATTCCCACTCCCACTCCCATCCACCAGTACTCCATTTGGGTTTTAAATACTACTTACATGTTACTGTGAGATCTCTGGAAACCACAGGGAATCCTACTAGCAATCCTGCTGACCTCCATCACCTCTTCCCCTGCTCTAAAAAAAAAATTGGCAGCAAATGTTTCTCTGGCTTTCTGATAAGTTTGACAGGTTCATTACTGCTCTTTGGTTTGCTAAAGCTCAGAATAAAAGTAGTCATATAAAATTCTTAAGCAGACATTCAATTTCATTTATACCTCTTGGTAGTACTGTGTTAACACACAAACAATTGTACAAATATGCTAGCAGTTTTTCAACTTGGACTGTTGAAATTAAAGCAAAGAGAGTTGTATTTGGACATGTTTTATGCCAGTAGAGAATGCTCTCCTAGAATAGTTCTTTGTCAAATCCAGCTTTTAATAGAAGTGGTTGTAGAGCTCCCTTCATCTAGTAGGCTGACAGGTCTGGTGTTAGGTTTCACCCTGTCATGCTTACTTATAATCCTTGTGCCAAAATAAACCATTCCTTTCAGTCATGGTATTTCCGGTTTGCAAATAATTATGATGTTACCATACCCATCTTAAGTCTCGTTTGGTCAATCTAAAAACATGTAGAATTTTTTTCCTCTTTCCTTGTAAAGCAACTTTCCCAGTGTCTTTTCCCTCTACATTATATTTTTCTGAATTATTTACAATTAATCAACATTATTCCAATATTCATTTTACCTCATGTTTTACATGGTTTTTATTAATGCAGGGAGAATTTAGATGAGGAAGAAGTGTACAGTACCAACCATCACAGAAAAGAACTAAATTTTATCCCAGCTAAATAATTTATCCCAGAATACAGAGATAAGCCCCATTTCTTGAGTAAGATACAAGAAAAATGTTTGTCTGCCCAAGTCAGCAATTCCCAAACTCTAGGTCACAGCTGTGAGCAATTAAGGTTAGTGGGTTCAGGAGCCCCACAGATCTGTGGCAGGCAGTCGGGAGGGTGGTGGGTCAAGGAAAAAAAAAAAAACAGCTTTAGGCTTGATGTAACCTATGCCTACCATGCCTTCCAGAACTCCAAGGAGCACTGCCATGAACAGGGAGTGCTTCTGAAGTGTCTCTGTTCCTCACCAAACCCCAGCCTGAGTTCAGACAGCTGAGTCTGGGCCAGCTCATTCCTGGTATCTGTATTACTCGGAGAATAGAAATAACATGAGGATCATATCAATCTTCTTCCACTTCTTACATGCCTTCATCCATTCCTTTCTAGCCTTTTTCCTCAGGTATTTCCTTTCCACTGAAGAACAGGTTACTGATTCTTCAGGAGTAACCTACTTGGTGTCTGCTCTATGCGTGTCAACCCAGCCTGTCATTGCAAGGGTTTGTTGTGGGCCAAAGGCAGGACCTGGCACTTGGCTGTGTTGAACTTCACACCCCTGGCCTCAGGCCACTGATCCAGCCTGTCCAGATCCCTCTGCAGAGCCTTCCTGGCCGCTGGCAGATGGATGCTTCTGTCCCATGTGGGGTCATTTGGAGCTCACTGAGGATGAACTCGATCCCCGTGTCCAGAGGACTGATATTGGTATCTTTAAAATCCAAAAGTTACCATTTCTTTGTCAGAGATTTGTGTTTCCTATGAGCATTGCCTAGCACAACAGAGATCAGCTAAACCTTGACAAATTAAACATTTCACAATGAAAAGAACTACTGGCTTTTAAAATAAAGCTTTTGCACTGTTTCTATGCTCTTATTTGTCTAGATACTTTAACAACATTTTTTTGTCTCTTTCCCCGATTTTTTTTTTCCTCTGGGAAAATGAGCAAATGAAAGCGCTCTGGGAAGTTTTCTCACTTTTTGAATTTTGTTTCTGACACTTTGTAACTTTTCAAAACTTCCTCAACTTTGGAAGAAGTAAAGCTCAAACAAGTAAAATGTAACTCTCTAACTTTGTCACTTTATAACTTTTCAAAAAAGTGGAAAAGGTATTTAACACATAACAGAAAGACAGAATTATAGAGTTTCAGTTTTCTATTGCTTTACACTTTTCCAGAGCTAAAAAGGTTTTTTGAATTTGCAGAGGTGCAAAAAGGAAAATGTAAAAAATAAGGAATAGGGGGGAATAAAAGTCACAGTTTTTAATGTGTGTTTTATAGAATGGGGAACTTTGGGGAAAAAAACATAGGACAAAGAAAAAATAAAAGTCAGATCTGAAGTTATGCAAAGAAAATTGCATCATTTGGTACAATATAATATAAAATATGATTTCCATTTACTATTCATGCATTTTCTTAATAAATGCATTCTCCCGCATGACTAGAATCCGTGGATCAACTCGAAAGCATTCTAGAAGGTCCCAATTAAAAAAAAAAAGCATATCCATATTTATCTGTACATTTACCAGGTTGCAGTGTCTGGCACTTGGTTGGAGGCTGTAAATAGCAGTGGAGCTCATTTGTGAAGGAGACAAAGCATTCTCAGAGGTCTCTGCTGTGAACTCACTTCCCCAGGCACTAAATTTAAACAGGAATCCCATCACCCTCTACCCCAAAAGGAAGACACATTTCTTTGATGCTGCCATGATTTATACAAATAGCTGTAGGACAGTAAATATCGCTGCGCGTATTTTTGCTTTGTCTGCCTCCATGAATCTTGTGCTGAGTGCTCATGGTCCAGCTCCAGCAGCAGAGAGACGGATCTGCCCAAGCCCCAGGCAGGTTTCCAAAGGCCCAAGAGCTGCAGCCTCAGAAAGGTGCCAGAGACAGATCTCTCACAGAAAAGCAATTTTTCTAGGAAGGAACCATACAAATTATGTGTGCTAAACATAGCGATCCAATTGATGTAGGGCCCCTCTCCTGTAACCTTCCTGAATTCCCAGAAAACCAAGATATCTGCTCTCCATGGTGCTCACTTAACCACAGTTGGGCTGGTTGTGTAGCCATCCCCTCCAGTGCTGCAGGAATATTCTGTCCCAGCACAGGATTTTAACCACCTGCAGTGTTAGGCAGTGATGAGCTTCCTGACACCAAAAGCACTTTACCTCCTCAACAGAGATGTAGATGTTTGTAGATACTCTGAATAACACCTGAAATCTGCAAAGTCCAAGTGATGCAGGCATCTAAATCCCAGAATAATTTTTGAGACTTGCATCAGGGGAATTTTCATGGGGCAGAAAGGGTCCCTGGGGCTCACTCTGGCCTGGGGACTTGGGAGTGGTGGCTTTAGGCCTTGGGAGTGGTGTCCTTGTCTCCCTCCTAGACTGCTGGAGCCCAGCCACACTCAGCCTCTGTGCCCTGGGTCCTCACTGCCCACGCTATCCCATGTCCCCTGGGACTGCAGGAGCGTTTCCATCTTGCTCTTGAAAACAAACCCAAAACTGTAGTCACACATGGTTCTATAAACATGACAAGAAAGTGACTGCGTAGAGTTGGATTTATTCAGATTGATTCTGTACCCATTAGCTGTAAACATAAAGAAACAAATACAAATGGGGGGCACAGGGTGTGTGTTTGTTTTTCAGATGGCAATGCTTATTGTATTTACCTGTGAAACTGGAAAAACCACAGGAGATGATCCAGATTATTGGGTAAATAATGCATGTTTAAGAATATGACCCTGACTGTCCCTTTTGCTGGTTCTTCATTTTGTTGAATGATTTATTTATAACACGTCTGTGAATCCAGTCCCTTCTGTAGGTGATGCCATCTTTCCATTACACATGCTGCACACCAGGGGAAAAGGCAGCAGCAACATGATTCAACGTTTTACTCTTTCTCCTTCCTCTTAGTTCATATATTTTATATACATATTTGTTTCAAATGTCACTGAAGCATCTGTTTAAAAATATACATTTATAGAAAAAGAGGAAAAGATTACAGATGCCTGGTCAAGTTCATTTTCTCTGTTACTGACGTCTCAGATAGCAGGCAAACTATTCTGTTTGTGCCGTTCACTGAAGCCTCATTTGTAAAGAATTCCCATAGTACTTTACATGTCTGACAGCCAACACTTAGGTTTTGAGAGATTAATGAAGGCAAGGTGAAATGGTGATAGGGTGAAATAGTAGCAAAAAGGCTGGAAAAGAGAAACAAGCTCAACACCCACCCCCAACAAAAAAACAAATAAAAAATCCCCAACCAAACCAAAAAGACAACCCAAACCTGCTGTTATTTTCCTAAATGGGAAAAAAAGGTTCTTAAATATTGATATTTTCTCAGTAAGAGGTTATTTTTAATGTTATTTTATTTACATTTGTTTGTATTTATTACATATATGAAATATGTAAATCTTTAAATCACATCAAAAAGTTACTGGAAAGGAGGATGACAAAAACTGATTAGAATAACTGTCTGTATTTTGGAGGCAACCTATTTCTCTGCACTGCACTGGGAAATCCATCCCACACATCAACCTCCCAGCTGAGCACAATATAAGGAGATCTCAGGAGGCAATGAAAATTTCCAGTCCCTGACAACTTTTATGAGCTGGGATTTGGTGGCTGCCCTTCGGTAAAAAGCTGTGGCTTCCCTTGAAGAAAACATTTCTATTCTATTGCTACCCTGTCAGTCCTTACCAGATACTCCCTCTGTTTAAAAGCTTGTCAAACCTTACGATGGAATCAAACTTCTTTTTTTCTGCAACTGTAATATTCAAGTCAGCTTATATAGATAGAACTAAGTGCCTGCTTTAAACCACAATCCATATAAATTAAATTGAAAATAACTTTTATAATAATGTATTTATATGTAGTATTTGAGTACTTGCTTTATGTTCCACACAAAAGACAAAAATTCTGAATTCTGGGAATCTTTTCTCCAAAAGCCTTTTTGCTATATATCGCCTCCAACATCCCAGTTCTTTTACATGCAAAAAGGACATTAATATGAATGAGAGTGATTTGTACGGCTAGGAGACTCAGAACCAAGATGCATTAAAAGGTTCTTAGAGGAGGATTTTAGATAGAGGCAAAAATCATGGAATTATTCAGTTCATATGCATTTGACTAGTCTATCCTAAAATAAAGTATACAGTAAGTAGTTTCTGATTCTTAATGCAATATTCTAAACCAGTGGCTGTTGGACCAAGTAATGAATATCTCTTTTAAATCATCTGTGCCTGAAAATACTTAAGTTAAAATTGATTAGTGTTTTATTTCTTATATATTCATAATGTCATATATATGTATATATGTGTGTGTGTGTGTTTGTGTGTGTGTGTGAGTGTATAGATACACTTCAAATTTTATAGAGTAAAAATATATCTGGCCAAAAAAAATATGTATTATCACTGAGGAAAATAGTGAGCTAAGCTTCAGATAAATGTATAAGGTTCTGTCTGGAAAGACTGAATCCATTAGTGAACTGAACTAATAGGTCAAGAAAAGTAATAGCCAAATAAATATTTTATTAGCATTTCGTGAAACTTGCTAATGGTTAAGGCTACTAATCCTGCACTAGTGGGAATCTTTATTCAATATCAGGTCATTATTCAATACATATTGTCTCCAGTTTCATACAAAGTGACTTTCTGAGCGTGACTGGAGAAAGGTATTTTCACATTAATTGAATACTCTAGGATACCATGGATGAAATCTGCTGCTGTTCTAACATTTTGCTGATTAAACGACTGGGGGAATCAAACAGAGCTGCATGAAGATACATTAAAAAAAAGGCCACTTTTATTTGCAATAAATTTTCATAACTGAATTTTCTCTTGAAATCATAATTTATGAAAAGGCTGGTGCCAGGAAGTGGGAACATTCCTTAGCTCAGGATCTCATTTTCCACAAGTGCAGTGTGGAGAGAAGCCCTCCAAGCACTTCCAGTCAGTTAGGAGAGGAGTTGTTTGTGAATGCCAGCATGGATGTGGGATTAGCATGGATGTGGGATTGCTTGTCCTTACCCTCATCATTTTTAAATCCAAGTTTTACTTTTTGTCTTTCCCTTGGAGTCAAGTTTCTCACCAAGAGAAACTGGTGGGGATGGGAGTTGCCAGGTGCCTCCTATGAAGCTGGAGGTGGCACAAGGCAGCCACAGTACCTCTTGCTGAGTAGTGGCCCGGGCACACACATTTCTCAGAAATTGTTTAAGTAGGACAGATCATGATGGATCAGTAAGCAGAAGCAGCTTCTCAGTGGTCAGAGCACACTGGAAATTATCCTGATGAGGCAGCCCTCTCATACTGGTGCTAAAAGCCAGAAAATACAGAGCTCAGTGGGCAGCTCATGACAACTGTCTTGCCTTTCTGTTTTAAATTTTTTAGTTTTATTCCTGTTGTTTATGAGGCAAGCCTACTCTATACTGGTTTTCCCGCCTGTGTCTAAGTTCATACTCAGATGAAATTTATTCTGTCAAAACCACCATTAACACCAGTGGAACATTTTTAGATTAAGAAAGCACAGAACATCAGAAAGAAGCATGAGATCTGCTGCAGTGCAGATGCACCATTTTGGTTCAATACCAGTAAAACAACCCAAATGAGTCTGAGATTTCTATCATCCTTTATGCATTTTTAGCTTCAGTTTAATCCCTTATCCTTAGCATTTGAAAAAAGGAGAAAAAATGCAAAAACTTTCATGTTTGAAGACAGCACTTTTTATGATTCAGTAATCACTGAGGTTAGACCATAACACTGATGTACTGACCAAGGGAGTATTCCTTTCTCAGGACATTAAATCAATTTTACTAATTTATGTTAATATTTGAGCAAGGAAAATACTTAATGATTCTCTCTTATCTAGTCCAGATGGATTGATTTCTTTTCCTAAGAGTGCAGTTTATGAAAATATTGTCTAAACTAACTGTGAAGTGCTAGAAGAACATAAACTGCATGATTCTTATGTATAATTTAAAAAGCAATTTCAAGGCTCCAGTTCTATAGCTGTTCAACATATAAAATTCTCACTCAGCTCTGCAGTTGGAGGCGATTCAATAGAAGTGATTTTACAATTGATTTCAGTAGGTGTTTTGACTACAAGGGAAGAACAAAATTGGCCAACAATATTTGTAAAGTGATTTTGGATTCTCGGAGTGAAGGCACTACAGTGTAAATTGTTATCATTTTTATGAGCTGGAGTATTCATCCTATCTGAAATTCTCTAAGAAATCCCTGAGTTTTAAAGAATTTGCATCCATAGTCTCATTCTTTGTTCCCCCTGTTAAGAATGAGCACCCATGCAGGCAGGAATGCCACAGCTGTAGAGCTGACACTATATATAATGAGAAGTAGTACATGTCAGTAATAGAGCAGAAGAGGTTTTAGGGCAAATTCCTTCTTGCCTTGCCTTTAACCTCGTGATTTTTGCATTCCAATCATACACAGTGGTGACAGCTTCTCTCTGGGACTATTCCACAGATTGAGGTTTAGGTATTCTCCAAAATTATCAGGGATTTATGGTCAAAATCCTCCAGAAATAGAGTTTGTAACCTGTAGCTGTAGTAAATTAAACCAAGGTCTGTTCCCTAGCTTAGAAGCCAGCTGGCATGGTCTGCCCACATCTATGCTATTAAACTCTCTTTCCAAAACAGACTGTCTGAATCCAAACTGCCTGTTGGGAATGATCTTTGGCCCATGTTAATTTCCAAATTGTTCCAGTGATTTTTTGGAAGAGTGCTAGCATTCACCAGCCAAAACCATGTCAGGGATTTTCTCTTCTAGCAATTTAACAATACAGACAGCTGAGTTCCAGTGCCTGGACTATGTGCTGACTCTGCCTTAATTTTTTATTCTAGATGTGCTTTCTATCTATTCCCGGTGCTTTCTGTTTCCCGAGCACATGCTCTACCTACAGGATAACATATCAATGGAAAGTGTTTGTGATCTGCCATCAGAATAAAACTATTAACTCCTTGAGCCCTTAAGTGGACAGAGATATGTAATATGCAATCCTGAGCTAGAGGCTGGGGACACCAAACATGCCATTTTTCAGTGAAGCTGCAGGCAGCTGCTCACCCAGCACAAAGGGTGAGTCCAGAAATCTACCATGGAAGGGCAGCTGATGCCAGGTGCTGAACTTCTAGGTGCTTACTTGGGACACTTTCTCTCACGGCAGTATATGTACTTAAAAGGATTTCAGTAAGGTTGGAGTTTTGCCTTAATTTTGCATGACTGATACAGCAGCTTTAGTAATATTTACTTAATTGCATTTGTGCATGAAAGACTGTGATACATATCAATATTTATATCTGTTCATTTATGTCAAAAATTACATGCTCAGGAAAAGGCTAATGGGAGAATATGTGTGCAAGAGATTGATATGGGGAAAGCAAAAATAAATATTTTGGAAAAACTACTGCCATAGTTGCTCAGATGTCTTTAGCATTATTGTAAATATTTTCCATTTGCATATGACTTTGTATAAATTTTTGCTTGTCTTTCCAATAAAAAATACATTTGTGGAAACATGATATGTTACATCTGACTGACTAATATAGTAGAAATATACAAAAATGTCTATTTACAAAAAACTCTTTGGGGCTGGAAAAGTCTCAGGTCATCACAGCTACATCAGGATTGACATTTCAAACAGTTATCTGGGGAAGGTGGTGATGGTATTTTTGCTGTTATTTTCCCTTTTACAGACAATAACACTTCACCATTCTGTTTGTGGAACGATTCACATCAGCTTCAAGCAAAATGAGGACGGATAGTTTTAGCAATTTAAGTAGAAGCTTTTCAGAAATCTAGTCGAATTCAATGAATCTTTTTGCAAAACCGTTGGCTTTGATAACCCACAATTGATGAATGGCCACAAATAGATGAGGAAAACAAAACTGTTTTCAAGTTATGGCTGCCCATAGCCCAAAGGAGAGATTGTAGTCAAAGTTTCCAAGGGCAAAAACAGGTGGGCATTTCTCACTGATTTGCTACCCTTTTTCTACTCTTGAAAAAGCGTGCTACTGTCAGAGAAGCTGTTTGCTTCTGATTCCTGAAGAGTATGAGCACTAAAACTCAAAGAACAAAGTGAATGAAATTAGGTGAATGAAAGGCAGGCTTTAAAGAGATTTTGGGAGTATTATTACAATAAGATTACACTGACAAAATAAGTCTCATCAAGCAAAGGCTAGGCTCAAGTGTAAGCTACTTTACAGACACAAAATCAAAGTTCTTATAGTACTGACTTGAGAAAGCAATCTCAAGATGAATTTGTTGCATATTTATTTATGCATATTTGATGTCTTAAAGAAAAATCCCACCTAGTTGTACATGCCAAAATGTCACACTAGTATCAAGCTTAGCAGGAAAATTATAACTGAGGTCTAGATTTTCTTTTTCACTATGCCTTTCCTGGACTATCTTGTTCTTGTGTACAGATGAATTCTGCTTCATTCCCTGTGTACACTTCAGTATTTGTTAACACTATATTTTGAGAAAGTATGTCTTGTATTTTAAAGTATATATGCGAGTCAATTTTGCTTGAAGATGATCATCATCTTTAAACAGAATTGGCAGAGTTGTAGAAAAAACTGATCCATCATAGATATGCAAAAATCAGAGTAATGCCAATAAATGTAACATGGGATTTCAGAGGAAAGAGCCAAGATCTTTTTATTCTGACTGTTGTGGGAATTATTTGTAGAGCTGGAGATATTTTTGAGGGTGGTTTTCTTGTTTGGTTTTTTATGATTTCATTCTGGTTTGGTTTTGCTATACATTCGGGTGAGGGGTTTTGGGGGATTTTTCACTATTCTATCAAAATGTTATTAAGCTATAAAAAGATTGTCTTAAAACTTACAAAACTCCAGGGACAACACTTTAGGACCAACAGACGAAAATGTCATGAAATTCTCAGGACTTAAAGGACTTTAATGGACATTACATTATAGCCATTTAGAGTGGTCCAGCCAGCAAGCAATTTTAATGAAAATCCATATACATATGTATGTGCCAGTGTTAAGTCTGCAATGATGCAAATGTGTGTAGGTAACTGTGTGGGTCTGTGTTACCTACAGTCCATGTTTTCACACATTTCTTCTAGGGTTAAATCTAACATTCAAACTTGAGAATACTGTATTCAAACTGAAATACCAAGGGCTTCTTTTCTCCAAACATATGCTTCTGTCCTTTCTTCCATAATAAACTGAGCCAACACCCAGGCTGCTCAATACCTCCACAGTGATAGTTTTAAGATGTGATGACTTGTGGTTACCAATCCAAAAACACTTTCAAACACTAGATATGGAAAATTCCCAATATGTCATGCAGAAGTTCCCTCTGGCATTAAGACCTGACATAGAACTGAAGCTTGACTTTCCAAAGCAGTAATAACTGCTCTCACTCAGGAGGAACCAAAGAGAAGACTTCAGCTAGACACATTTGAGACAGCATGGAGGTGACCTTAGTCTGTTCTAAAAGATTTCTAGTTTGTCTTTGGTTAACTGTGATAGGACTTGAATAAAAAACTCCATAGGAATTAAAACAAACAAACAACCTCCACCTCCCAACCCCCGAACAAAAAAACCCCCAAAGTATCATGGAATACTCTCAGAGCATTGTTTTAATACCTTCCAAAATACCTTAAAATGCTTTTTGAAACTTCTTTGATATGTACAGAAAGAATAGTGGTATGGTGGCTGCATATAAAGATTTTATTTCATTGATTTACAATTATCAGCTTAAACTTCCTATGTTTACTATGACATGTCACATTCAAACCCTTATTTCACATCAGTTACACATCTCCATTCACACAAAAACATACTACTACAACAGACTCCTGAAATGATATAGATTGCTTTCAGCATTCTTAATAGGTCTGATAAGTTAAACAGAAATCACTTGTCATCCAAGAATTGCTTTTTGAAGAAATGAGCTATTCAGCTAACTGTTGGGACAAAGAAGGAACAGGAAAATGGGAAGAGCTGTGCTCAAGAGTCATACAAAATTATCTGGAACTTTTTTATTTATTGAGTTGGCTCTCCCCAGGTCTAAAGGTTTCTTTCAGTTACAGCTGAAGTTGATTAGAATTTTTCTGTTATTTCCTAGGTATTAAGGGTAACCAACAACCTTCACTCCCTCCCCCTCCCCTGCCCAGCAGAAAGGAAGGAATTATCAGTTGATATTTTCAACCCTGTGTAAAAGCTTGCGAAAGTACAGACATTAAATACAATTGAGAGATGTGTCTTGTATATTTCCTGGGATATGGGCATATGTCTACTGGCAGGAGCTCTAGAAGGTTAATTTCTGCAATAGATGGCTTGTATTAATTACAAATTTTGAATTTGTAACAATATAACTCCATCATTTCTATAAAACAATATTTAATATACAACAAACTTTCACCACATTAACACAATTAAAACACCTTTTTATAGTTTCAAGAATTGATTACAGGTTCCTCATAAAAACATTTTCATAACTAGAATCTTAATACAGAATGATTTTTTTCTATGCCAAAATACATTTAGATGGTAAATTGTTTGTAGAAAAAGATACAGAGAGAAATGGGGTTTGCTGGCATGTAATCCATTTTATTTCATTCTTTCATGGTCAACTTTAAAGCAAAGTTAAAGATGTTTGTCATAAAATATTTTATTGTTTTAATCCAGAGTCTTAACCAGAAAATAAGAAGGAAGCTAACTGATTTATTCTGTGTTTCAGTGTCTCTCAGGCGTGCCCAGAACAGCACTTAGCACACACTACCTGGACCATAAATACCTGTCAAGGTTTTTTTTGAAAGATATAACATTCCCATTAACTTTCAGGTTTAGGCACCCACAGAATGAGAAGTGGATTCACTGTCATAGCTGAATTGCATTTACCAAATGCAACACCAGAAAAAGAAAAATCCACATAAAACCACATAGGAAGATTGATCACACATTTTTATTAGAGTCTTTTGAACAATTGCATTTTGTTGTTCCTTTATTTAAAAACTCTTGCAAAAAAAGACATTGGAGTGGACTGGTTTCAACCCTGAGCATTAACACTGCATATCAAGTACTGTAGTAAAGAAGCTGGTTAAGTTTGTAGCACTAGCACAAGTCACTGATATTAATCCTCTAGGTGATCAGGTTTTTACAAAAAAAATACATAGTTTTCAATAAATAATGCTTAATTTTACAACTTTGATACAGCAATGTCATACACTGTTTTGACACATACTAAACTCTGCATGCTATATAGTCTACTAGAAGACAAAACTTTGCCATGCATTTTCTTTTTCTAGTGCTAGAAAACACTTTGTCCTCCAGTGCATTGCCTCAAGCAGCCTTACCATCTTCTTTCTCTCACAGCAATAGGCCGTGCACTGGCATGCAAAAACCTCAAGAAAAGGTTTCCCCCCCACCATCACTCAGACTTCTAAACAAAAGTACTTTTCAGCTTTTCCCCCCAAGACCTGGAGTGGCTATGAAAACTAATTTCATGTGGCCTTGAAAAGTCTTTGAAATTACATATTTTAAAAGTGTCATGCTTGAAAAACTGCTCTAAAACATTCAATTTCCCCCACCTGTGGCCATCATGCAACATCATTGAAATGTTGTAACCATCAAAAGTCCCACACTGGAAAACAGGCCTCCATTTTAAAACAGCCCACCAAAAACCAAAAGGAAATAAGAAAAAAAGTATCACAGCATTTATGTAAAGACTCCAAAACGCCAACATATATACAAGAGCAAAACCAGATACAAATTGTAAATGAACTAACAATGGCATATAACTCTTCTCCCTGGCTTTGCCAGGAGTTGAGGCAAATTGGTTTTGGAGATAAGCAGGACGATGGAAACGAAAACAAATTGTGACAATGGGAGTTCCCGGATTAATCATTATTACTTGATCAAATTTCTTCAAGCAGTAAATCAATGTCTTGATTTTACTGGAAGTGTGAATTACCAAAATCTAAATCTTTACTCAATAATTCTAAATCAAGCCTGCCTCTGAACTTTCAATTCAAGTCTTAGAATTTTGGCACCCTTGCACTTTTTCATCCCGCAAGATTGCACTTCACAGAAAATCCAGATGTAACTAACCACAAAAGAAGAAATTTGATTAATTAATAAGGATTGAAACCTCCATTCTCACACTTCCAGGTTGTTGTTCATCATTGAAAACCATTCACCCCTTCTTATCCATATTGCTTTAGGGGTTTCCTTGTATCTACAGAAGTCATTCCTTTTAAATTGCTGTCAATCACAATTTTTTCTAAGAGTTTTTAAAATATTCCTATCTTTGCACTGGCATAAGTATTGGGTTTTCTAAGAGAATCTCACCCCAAAGAAGGTATTACTTTTATACATGAAATATTACGAACTTTTGCTTCCCTTTTTGTAAGTCATTCTACATTTTCTGCACATTTGTGCTTTATATTGAATATAAAAATAGGTCTTTAAAACTCTATTTACTTTAAACTCACTAAAAAACTACTTGCATGTGAAATTCTCTTACAAATTCACTGCATCCATGTAGAGAAGATAAAACTAATTAGGCAGTTAATTGGTATAGGTAGTGTGCAAAAAAATTTAAAAAAAAACAATCACAGCCTTGGATGTGAGTGAGGGGAAAGGAAATTAATCAAAGAAATACAACTGTATAGTAGGGGAAATGTAAGGCAACTCATTGTATTAAGTTTTTGTTGTTTATTTTTTCCTGGCCATTCTTACAAATGAAGGTTAGGAGGAGATAAGACACCTATCCTGCCAGCAGCCCTTGAGGCAAAAACTCCCATTAAGCTCAATGAGAATTTTTTCTTTTTTTTTTTTTTTTTTTTAACCAGAGCAGGTTTAAGGCCTTACTAGGCAACTATTGTGAGGATGTAAAACAGAATCCATGAACGGTTTTGATTATCAAACACCTAAAACTTATATGGCCCTGACTTTGACCCCACACCAGTTTTCCCCTGGTGTAACAACAGAGTTGCACTTCCCTCATAAAGGCAGGAGTGAAGGATCATACTGCACGCATGCAAATCACATTCAATAGACTTGAAGTTTCATCTGAATGTCAGCGAATGCCTAAAGAGCATGTAGCACTTAAAGGACGCTTGGAATGAGCTTTTCTACCACATTTATAGAAGACTGCACTTAAAGAGAGAAAATGTTTCTTAATTGTGGTTATTTTTAAAGGAAGGGGAAAAAAACAGAGTAAAAACATCAAAAGGGGGGAAAAAAAGCTTGGAAAAAATGATCGCCTTAAAGATAAAAAGAATCAGCATGTTTGATTAGGTTTTACATTGAGTCGACATCCTCAGTGTTAGTAAGGAAATTGTCTTTCGACATAGAAAAGCTCATTTTCCTCCCTCCTATCACTGAGTCCTATTACACGTAGAGTAGTATTGTACAGAGACAAATGCAAGGAATGTGGGGAAAAAGGCCACGGGAGACACCAGGCCTGCAACAGGACTGCTCTAGCACATCAACAAAGATTCCTATGTACACAGAAAACAAAAAACGCAAGAGAAACAAAGGTATGAATACTATTAATGACAAAATAAAAAAGAGTAGCTTAGCAGATGCTATTTTTCATGAGTAGAAGATCGTTTTTTACTCTCACTGAGACCAGTAGGAGCTTAGGCATTCAACAGCATCAGACTTCAGCCCTAACTATGCAGTGGTTTAAACAGAACACTACCTAGTTTTTCCTTGTACAATATGCAATGATACAGTCTAAAATAAAAATAACTGAAGTGTTTGGCCAAAAAATGATTTCCCTGCACCATATACCTTCACTCAAAATATTCCTCTGATATAGTACAGTATAATTCCCAATTAGAAGAAAGAAAAGATACTTTTGAGTGGGTATTATATTATTTGACTAAAGTAGACCTGTTGCTCTTTTAAAATATGCCTGACTGCTCTTCAATTGGATCATTTAAATCAGCTATCCTTGAGTAATATTTTAAATGGCAATTTTAAAAACAGTTTCCAAAAATATATGCAAGTCAAAACTTTTGTAGGCTGAGACACAGACCTTATTACAATGCTAACTAAATGCAGCCTGTATTTGACCATAATCATTCATAACTCATTGAACATCTGTAAAGCACAAATGTTTAATGACACTGCCTATTATCACTTTAATAAACAAGGATGCATATCAGAAGAAAGGGTCTGAAAGAACAAGTCACCCTACTCTCATGATAGCTTGAAGAATTACTAAGAGAATTTTGGCTCAGTTTTAAGACTTAGAACCTGATCAACTTACTCCATCACCCTAGCCCAAAACAGGATTTTCAATAGCAGGATAGTGAATGGCTAGGCTAGAGCACTTCAGTGTAACTATTTTCTTTCAGTCTTTTGCCTTAGAAGAGATAAATGTCATTTGTTTTCAATCTGATTTCTAAGTTATTACATGGAGAACACACTAATCATTTGAGACCAAAAACTGAAAATTCAAGAAACTCTGTTTTATTGAGGACTATCCATTGCCAAGGATATCTTGTATATTGTAATTAAGTTTGTTTTAAAACACAGTTTCTCATAAAGAATTATCACAATGCAAGACATAAATTTGAGTTCCCAGATATGCTATATCTCTTTTCTGATAGCAAAGATTTAGGCCAAACAACTTTTATTTAGAATCATGAGTGTTTTATTATTATTATTATTATTATTAGAAAGAGATCAGATTATATTAATCATTTTACTACCAGTTTAACTAACCTAAAGTAAGATATCTCACCACTTAAATGCCTAAGAGTTGTCTTTGATTAAACATAACATGCATGCAGGTTTTAATGTTATGTTTTATTATGCCTTACAAATGCGTATGCAGGATTTTCATTTCAGCAAATCTGAAAGCCTGTAGCAGTGGTTGCCACCAAAATACCAGCACAGTGAATTGTCCCTGTAAACAGCTGGATCATTAATTAGCGGAGAAAAAAAAAAAAAAAGTAGTAATAATTTACCAATGCCTATCAGATAAAAAAAGTAAACTTCTTGAGAAACAAACTTCCACCTCGTGAGTCTGTTTATTGCCATCAGCAGCTATTTCAGAGCACACAACTGAAATCCGATGGCTGCTAAAGTCAAAAAAAAAAAAAAAAAAAAAAAAAAAAGCACACCGATAAAGTCTGCTTGCCTGCAGCCGAAGCTCGTAGCCCTTCCCTGCTCCCCTGCCCTGCGTGCCCGGAGCGGCGGTGCCTCCCCGGCGGGCCGAGCGCCGCCCGGGCCGGAGGAGATGCGGCACCGCTACCCGCAGCATCTCCACCTCCATGGGCCTGGCCAGGTTACTCATCGCGGACGGGAGAGGGGGAGGAAAAAGCGGCGCGGGGAGAGCCCGGAGCACGCAGAGCGGGGAGAGTCGCCGTGCCGGCAATGCCGAGGGCGGGCGGGCAGCAGCCGGGCCCCGCGCCCCCGCCCGGAGCCCCTGCCCGGGGACAGCCTGCCCCTGCCGCCGCCCCGAGCGGCACCGCGGAGGCAGCGAGCAAACCCCGGCCCCGCGGAGCACAGCCCACGGTGGGAAAAAAGCGGCGAGAGGAGGAACAAAAAAAAGGCAAAGAAGCAGTCCTGACTCTCCTCCCCCCTAGCTCTGACCATGCACTACAGCCTACAGCTACCGCTCCTCCGCGGGCCACGGTGACAACACGGCATCTCCAGCGCTCCTGCTACAGACACTAATTGCGATACGAGTTTCTATCAGTTCCAGCTGATTTATTAAAATTGTAAAGATACAGACTTTCAGCATTAAAAAAAAAAAAAAACCAGGCTATGATGTTGACAGTGCACAAGTCTGCTTTTGCCATCATTTGCTACAAAATATGCAGATGGTCTGTACTTTAGATTATATTGCACAACATGAGAAACTTTTTAAACTATGTGCCTTTTTTCTTTTTTTTTTTTGCTAAAATCGAGAATCCAGTTTCATACCTTCCATCTGGGGCCCCATCCACATATCACAGCGTATGAGATACATAAAATCCTACTATAGTACAGTACATATACAATCTTTTAAACTAAGATAACAGCTCTGAGGTCTATATCACCATTTTCAATAAATCTTTACCTACAAATATTGAACAAATCTGAACTATAGCTGTACAAAAAAAGTGTTTGTTTCTTTTTTTTTAAACCACAAGGCCTTTAGATGCAAGGATTATTTTTTAAAATTTTAATCCTTTTAAAACCAGGACGTAACGTACCAACAAACTTGCATGCTAAAAACAGAGAAAAACAAAGAAAATAAAAGGGAAGAAGTGCCTGAAAAGTCTTACTGAAAAAACACAGCAAGAATGTTCCCTTTTCACTGTACAAAAATACGCCTGAAAATATATTAATTTTTAAAAAAGACTGAGGTCTGTTATGTATCAAAAATGTTTCAATACCTTTTTGTACTGAGGTCTAGGCTGTCTGGTATTCAATCAAGGAGGTATAAGGGAACAAGTTACAAAAAAAAAAAGTTGGCAAGTAGAAATCACATTTGTAAAACCATAAACAATTTGATCTGAAAAGTAAACTCTGATCTTAAGTCAGTTCAGTTATTTGTAAGCGTTTGTACAGTCTGCATTTTTTCAAGCTCCCTGCAGCTTTGATAAGAATCGGATGCATAGAAGACATCAGTTTTCTCCCTCCAAAAAAAGTTGCAATGGTCCCTTTCGGAAAAAAAAAAAAAAATCATAACAGTTCGTTAAGATCTCTCACGGGAAAAAAAAATAAAAATCCACAAACCCCCTTGAGTAACAGTTGTGCTGCCAAAAGACTTCTTTGCAGACCATCTTCCAGACTTCAATCAGAGACCGACAAGCTTCAAACAGCGCCTTCTGTATCATTTTTCCCCCAGTCCCATTTGCCTTTGCTGTTGTTGTTGTGATCACCAAACATAATAAAAATTAAAAAAACACAAAAAAAAAAGTAAAAAAAAAAAAAAAATCACAACTCCCGGGCTCGGAACTAACTTCGAGATTTTTTTTTTTTTCAAAGAAAACAAGACTTATTTTTTAATCATTATCATGATCATCATCATCATCGCCGGCGTCGCGCCGCTGCAGCTCCGCCGCTCTCGCCGTCCGCCCTGGCCGCCGCCCCCGCTCAGTACGTGAACACCAGGTCGGAGAAGTTCGCTTCCAGCCAGTCGCCCGCGATCATCTCGCTCAGCTCCGGGGTACAGTAGTCGGGGAACTCGAAGTGGGAGCCAAGGCTGCCCTCGCTGAAGGAGTCCAGGTCCTTGTCCACCAGCGAGAGAGAGAGGTTGCCGCCGGCGGCGCCCGCCCCCAGCTCGGCGGCGGCGTGGCCGTGCTGGGAGAAGTTGAGGCTGAGGTCGAAGAGCAGGTCGTCCGCCTCCTCGCTGCCGGCCGACGAGGTGGAGATGGACCGGGAGGAGGCCGGGGAGAGGCCGGGCGGCTGCTGCGGCGGCGGCGGGCCCTGCTTGGTGATGTTCTTGAAGCTGTAGTAGAGTCTGCTGCCGCCGCCCGCCGCCGCGGCGCCGCCCCGCACCTCCTCGTACAGGCTGGCCCCCTCGGTGGACTCCGCCGAGGAGCTCAAGGTGGGGCTGGCCGGCACTTTGGCCACGTTGTACCGCCGCAGCTGCTGCGGCCCCGGCTCCTCATCCTCGTCCTCCTCCTCCGCCTCCTGCTTGATCCGCAGCTGCAGCTCGTCCTCGTCGTCCTCCTCATCCTCCTCCTCGTCCATGAAGACGCACTTGACCGTCTTACTGCTCACTTTCAGGGTGCCGAAGACGTACTCGTCCCCCGCGTAGTCCCCGTGGTGGGCGGTTTTGGCTCCCGGCTTGGGCGGCGAGGAGCCGGAGGAGGATTTCAGCTTGCTGCACTTCTTGCTGGAGCTCTTGGCGCTCTTACTGCCGCCGCTGCTGGCGGGCGCGTTTTTCTCGGGACTTTGGCTGGCGTTGGGCTTGGCCGACGGGTCCATTTTGGGCTTTTTCCTGGGACGGTACTTGTAGTCGGGGTAATCAGCCATGTGCTTGAGCCGCAGCCTCTCCGCCTCCCGGATGAAAGGGATCTTCTCGCTGTCCTTCAGCATTTTCCACCGCTTGCCCAGGCGCTTGGAGATCTCCGCGTTGTGCATGTCCGGGGACTGCTCCATGATTTTTCTCCGCTCGATCTTAGACCACACCATGAACGCGTTCATCGGTCTCTTTATGTGCCCCGACGCCGTTTTGCACCAGTCCGGGTCGCTCTCGTCTAAAGCGACGGGGCTGCAAGCCATGAACTCGCCCTCTTCGGTGTCCATCGCTTCCCGGGGCAGGTTGCTCTCCGCCTCCGTACTCTCCGCCTGCTGCACCATGGTGGGCTCTCGCCGAGGCGCCGCTCCCCTCCGAGCCAACAAAGCCGCTCCGCCGCCGCCCCCTCCCACCGCCGCACCTTGCCCCTGCTGCGAGCAGCCGTGTGCGCGGCGCAGCGAGGCGGGGCCGGCCGGGCGCGGTGCCTGTACCGCCCGCTCCGCTCCGCCGGCGCTGGGGCCGGCCCGGGCCGGGTCGGGCGCGGCTGGGCTGGAGCGCTGGGCGCGCGCTGTGCCCGTCCCCGGCCTCGCGCCGCCGCCCGCCCTGCGCGCGCTGCCCCTTCTGCGAAACTCCCGGCTCCGCGCCTCGCGCGTTATCAGCGCCTCATATGGGTGACATCACCGCCGCCGCCGGCCAATGGCGCCGCTCGGCGCCGCCCGCCGCCACGCCCCCCCGGCCGGGCGCTGACACACCCCCGCGCGGGGAGGAGGCGCCGCCGCCGGCGCTCCCCGGCCCTCGGCGGAGCGGCTCCGGCCCGGGCCTTCCCTCCGCCCGGGGGTCGGCAGGGCCGCCGGGGGGGCTTCGCCCGCTGGCCCCCTCCGCCGGACGCGCAGCGTTGCGGGGCGGTGCGGGGAGGCGGCAGCGGCGGCTCCCTCGTGTCTCGCTGCCTCCGGAGGCCGCGGCGCCCCGCGTGGCTCGGGGCGGGCGGCAGGGGGCGCTGGCGCTCCGCGGCTCCCGCGGCGGCAGCCCCGGAGCGGGAGCGGCCCCGCCGCGGGTGCGGGCGGATCGCATCGCGGCGGGCATGGCGCTCTCCGCACATGGCCCGCTTCTCCTCCTGCTCCCCTGAACCCCCGCAGGCGCCTCGGCCCTCCCGGGGCGTGTTTCGGTGTCTGGTCGGTAAAGAACGGAGCTGGGGGTAGAGCCTGGTGCGCTCCCGGCTCCCTGCGGATGCGGACGGTGCCTCGGTGGCCCCGGCCCGCCGGTCGGCGGTGACCGCGGTGGGGGAGGTCCCCTTGTCCCCGGGGAGGCGCGGGCTGTCCGCAGGAGGGACGTGAGAATCGTCGCACCCACCTGGAGGCACTTACCGCGTGGTGTAGGCAGAGGATAAAGGCACCTTCCCCAAAGTACAGCGTGAAAATATACAGAAAGCATCGAACAGTGATGATTTTCTGTTTGTTTGTTTGTTTGTTTGTGTGCCTGTTTTCTCGGAAGCACCAAGTTATTCAGGACATCCGGATAATCCCATGTTTGATTTTATCACAGAATGTCTGAAATCCAAAGGTTGACAGTGTGCTACGCACCTGTGGTCATTTTAATTGCAAAAAGTATGCTGGAAATTAGTTCGCATACTGTTTTATGCACTCCTTTGCGCTTTTCCAGCTACCGTTTGCAGTTATTAGAAAAGGGAAAGTTTAATAAGTCCTGTGATGCTTGCTGTCTGTATACGGACACAATGGCAGTGAGAGGAATGAGCTCAGCTTCTCCTCTGCCCGAGCACGTCCTATGAACTGGGGCTAATGGGGCAGTAGGTCCCCTGGTACATCATCCTCTAATTATCCCAGTGGTTCATTTTCCTCAGACTATGGCAAAATGACTGTGTTTGGATGATGTGACTCTGATATCATAGGGCTGCAGAGTGGCCAGAGCTGTTACAGGAACAAAACCAAAAAAAGTGGAAACGTCGCACACTTCTTTTAGCTGTAGGGACAGGTTAGGGCTGCCAGGGCTCAGCTGCACTTGTCAGGAGTCAGGTGGAGCTTGAAGGATACATTTGAGGCAGATACATGGTGTTATGTCACCTTCCTTGCCCGACCCCAGCTGGGTGTACAGAGCAGAGGGAAGGAAAAGGGCATAGCTGAAGAAGGTTCAGTTGCTTCATTGTGAAGATGGATTTTGAAAAATAGTGCTGTGCCTCTCCATGACTGTGCCCAGCCGTGATTTCTGTTCTGAGGCTTTTGCCACCTCTCTCTCTCCCTCTGACTGCACTCCGTGGTACAATCTAGCTCCATAATAATGTCTATCCTTTGGGACACGGGGGATAAAATGGAAGATTTGACTGGCAGGCTTCTCAACCTGACACAAAACGTTAAAATTTAGAGAAACCACATGAGAAGAGGGTGCAGTACCTCTGGGAGGGAGTGCCCGAGTTCCTGTCGCAGCTGCGGTCAGCTGTGGTCTCTCCGGGCAGGGCTGCTGGCAGCGCAGGGCATTCCTTCCCAGAGGAATGAGTTCGGCACTTCCTGCCCCATCTGGGTGAGGACTCGCTCAGACTGGGCATGCTGTAGAGCCTTCTGGGTCAGCAGGATTCTGTAAAAATTGAGAGGGTGTTTCCTGTAAAGGTGACGGGGACAGGAGTCCCCGGAGTGTGGAGGTGCCTGACTGCCTCGGGGGAAGGCAGCCTGGACACTGCTGGGACCTTCACTGGGCTGACAGCAGAATACCAGTGTCTCACCTAACCCTATTTCTTAGCATTCCTCTCTGAGTACCAGCATTCAGATACCTGGTGAGAGATTCTGCAGTTTTGCATGTATTTTAAATCCAGATAGAAATAAAGGTGTAATTTTGCAAAATGAAAAGTGTCAAAATGTTTGAATTTGTTGTTGGCATTTAGGGGAGATTTCATTATGTCATATAGTTGCATAAAATTCAAGCTGACGAAATGAAAACTGAATCTTTATTTCCTGTGAAGTGAATAAAATCAATGAATTTTTTTACAAAGCACTCCCGTTCTTTTTCAAATAATTTTACAAAAGCCATAAACTATTTTGCAAAATTTTCACTCACTTGCAATGGAAGGCATATAATCAATATTGATAAGACTGGGACTCAATATGCCAGGATGACAGAATCTGACATTTAATACATTAGGATCAGGTGAGATAATTTTTAATAAAGCTTTGGTGTCATTTGAATCCACTGTCATTACACCAGTCTTCTGGGATATTTCCACTCCTTCATGTGTGTCCCTGTGAAGATGTGTATTAATGCTATGGGCATCACATAATTTTCATAAATCCAATTTTTCTATATTTGTGTTATATCTCATTTTCTGAGTATCTTGGTAGCATTTCAATTTTTCCTCAAAAGTGATCTGTTAAATATAAACAGCATTACTGTTTTCTCATGCTTATTCATGTTATGTTTTGGTTGGTTTTTGTTGTATTTTAAGGGTAGTGCTAGGAAGATAATGAAGCTGAAAACAGACTGACAAATAATAGCCACACTCTATAAAACAAAAAAAAATCTCGAGGATTTTAGAAATCTGATTAAACATGTACATGAATAAGTAGATATTACTGTTAAAATTAAATAATTTTGTGTTCTAAAAGCAGTCCAATAATTGTGTGTGTGCATGTATATTCCTATTAGAGTGCAGCAGTTAGAGCTAACAGCCCACTACTCGTTCTTTTGAAATTCAAATGAATAATCATCTTCCCATTATCTAGGTCAATAGGAGGCTGGGCTACCCCAGAAAGTGGGGAAAAAAACCAGGTAAAACAGGATCCACTAAAGAGCTTAATGCTTTTCTCCTTGGATGGAGTCTGTTTTTGTGGGTGTGCACCTACACTGGGTTTCCCAGTGCTCTGGCTGGGGAGGTGTGTTATTCTGGGTGGCCTGAGGCATGTGAATGGCACTGGAAGCACTGAGGTGTCCTCGGCAGGACGCTGGTGAGGTGCCTGCAGAGGCCTGAGGCAGCAGGAAACTCTTCATGTAGGAACACAGGTCCCTGCATGTGTCCCAGCGTGCCTCCATCTACCCCCATCGGTGCTTAGAAAGGCGAAGTGAGGTGTGTTTTTAAGAGACTGACCTTATGCAGTCCTTACAAGATTTTGACTACCAAACAGGAACTAAAAATGAGCAAAAAAAGGTTTGTTGTTCAAGAAACAGTGTTTTAGAAAAGTGGAGGATATTCCCTCTCCTTACAGTGCCTGTTCTCTGTGTTAAATTTGAGTAAACTGAAAGCCAAGATTTTCCACTGTGCTATCTCTGATGATAAACAGTATTATGAGTACAGTGTTCTTTTGGCTATTTATTTCTTGCTTGTTCTGAATTGTGCTGCAGATTTTTGCCTGGAGAGCCCAAAATGGCTTTGCCTGGGGAACGTGTGGGAAAGCCGGAGTTACGCACCTTCTGCAAGGTGTGGGAAGTGGCTTCAGTCACAAGCTGTGGATTCAGAATGGAAGAAGAGAGAATTACAGTGTCAAGAGGGTTTTGTTTTAATAGAAAACATATGATGAATTCTGAATGGAGGGGTCACACCCAAGGTTAGTTCACAGACACATTTCCTAGAGATCTTCCCTGGAATAAACATAAATTCCTTGAGTCTTGCATTCATGAGGAAAAATATAAGCTACTTCATGTTAGCTAAACATGGTAAAATTGTGAAAAGGCACACAGGCTGTGCTTTTTAAGATTTGGTAAATCTTCTCTGCCTTAGAGTTTATTTCTTAAGTTGCTAATTCAAATGGAAAAGCCAACTTCTTGTCATTGCTAGGAAAATGGCATCCTCTCTTTTCAGCATGGTATCCATGCTCTTGGATTGTGTAAGGCTGGTTCACAAAAGGTCTTTGTTTTGAAAATGAAAGTGCCCAGAGCTGACAGGTGTCCCAACCAAACTTCAGCTGAAGAGGTAAAGAGGACTCATGTAACTGAAAAAGAGTAGTCATTTGAGAGGACATACTAGTTTAACCATAATCTAGCAAAAAATTACGTCCAGTTTGAAACTAAATGCAGACAAAGGTATCCGGATAGATTTCACCTTGATTTTGTTTGCAAAAAATTTTTATTTTGTCAAAAGTATGTGTATCAGATACCACTCTGGTGAGGACAGTCTGAGGGTGGTTTACTGGCTTCTCAGTACAAAGTGTGGTATCTCCTCAGGCAGTGTGGTCCTCTGCTGCTGGAGGGGTCCTGCTGGAGCCCAGAGAAATTGGTAGTGGGAGCAGGAGCAGCTCCTCCTGACTGACCTCCTGCCAGACCTTCATATTCCACTTACTCATCATGCAGTGCCCAGCTCTGGCCACCCAACAGAGCTGTGGCACAGGTACTGATTTTGAGCTGCCTGCTGCCTGTAGGTAGCCCCAGAAACATTGCTTACTGTTTGTTAACACATGATCAGCAAAGACATCTAGAGACAAAGTGATTGTGTGCATGGGTTGGAATAATCCAGGACTTAAAACTGCAGCAGAAAGGAGCCCTATTCTTGCAGCTCTGTGGTGAGTCCAGGTCTGGCATGCTGGAGTATGTTGTGGCTCCAACACCCTCCCCTAAGGCGTTGTTGGATGACAGTGCTGTCTCACTGGGACAATATGGACAGGCCATTTCCTCTCAGCCCGGCATACTGATCTTACACAACAAGGTGTTTTAAGAAACCAAGATTCATCACTTGCTGATTTTTTTTATATCTTAATTGGAAAGTGCATCTTAATTTAAAAAATCCAAATATCTTATTGGGGCAACATGTACATTCAAAACCATTTCATGCTCTAAGAAACATCATAAAAATAGTGTTGGGATGTTCCATGTACATTGCACCCCTCTCAGATCTTTGTTTTCAAGGCAAATACTTTTCTTATTGGTTGTGAGATTAAAACCTGGCTCTGTGAGTCAGGCAGGGTCCCTTCCACCCCACAGATCATTGCAGTTTTGCTTGGAGATAATTTCCTCAGCCACTTGTGTGTAACCCTATTGATTTGAACGTCTGCCCCAAGCAACACCTGTGCACATTCAGGGATGGCACTGGGATTGCACAGATGCCATGGAGGGCATATTCTGGCATATAGGACATTTATTACTGGTGGTGATGCATGAGATGGAAGGGGTCCAGGACTCAGGCTGAGTTTGTGCAGCTGGCAGTTAGAAATTTACTTGCAAACTGAGCTCATTGGGTAGAAAAATCAGTGTGATAATGAATCCAGAGTCCCCCATGCCATTTTTACCAAATCACTTTAGGGCAGAAGAACAATTTAGAAGAGATGTGTTTCTTATTAAAAGTCTCTGAAAATCATGCTTCAAAAAACATGGAGAGAATCCCATAAGAGATTATATTGCAGATATTTGATATAAGAAATTACTCTTTCTAGGCTTGTTTAAATGGAAATGTTTACTTGTTTCTGCTGAAAAATTGATGCAAGTAAGTTTAATGTGTAAATTTAAAACAATTTTATCTTAATATTAATTATTCAGCCACCAGTTATACAAAATTGGATGGAAACCTCTTATTTTTAGCATGTTTTATTTTGATTGATATGAAATCTTCCACAAAAATCAGAACAATTCAAAGTGGCAGAGTTTATTCATAATGCTATACATTTCTATTGCTGGCCTATAGACATTGAAATCCACAGTGTTTTAGCAGGTCTCTTAGGAAAAAGTGTTTTCCCCTGAACCAATTATAGACCCTTTCTGGCTAAACTGCAGAGCCAGTTTGCTTAATATGGGTAATTTGATGTTGTAAAGTATTTGTCAGTACCCTAGGGTAGTCTCTTAGGGCACACAGGTTTCACTGTGTAATATTTCACACTTGTGTGCCAGTTAACCTGCTTAGTGGCAGAATATTTACAGCTCATATAGGATTTATTACATCATGTACTTAATTTATACAATATGCCTAAAGCTTCTCTTCATGAAATCTAGAATGACAATCGTACTTATTGTAATGGATTTACTTACTATTTTGGGTGGGAGAGGGGAAGGAAGTCTTTTTAGTCCATCAGGCTCTTTAGAATGTGGAAATTTAGCAAGGATGTGACAAAAATGTGTAACAATGTATTTATTAGGCATCACACCAATACAACCATTAGAGATATAAGCATGTGCACAGTTGAATAGACACAGACACAGAGATTTGTCATTTAGATTTTCCTTCCTCCTAAAGAGCAGTGGAGGGCTGCAGCTGGCCTAGCCCTCAGTGACAGCCAAATGACACTGGAACCTGTAAAATGGACACAGGGTGATTTCTTTGGGTCTGCTGTCATGAAGGAGGCAGCAACATGACCTCCTGCAGGAGAGACACTTAGCAAGTCTCATGTCCCACGTGCTCGCTGGATTTGGATCTGTTCCTCGCTGCCCATTGGATACACCACTACAGAGTAAGTGAAAAGTCACTCTGAGGCATATGCCTGAGAGATCTCAATTTGCAGGACTCACACAGTGAGAAGGATTCTGCAAAAATCTGCAGGGGTTTTGATTACAAGGGCCTTGCCTCAAATGTCACCTGAGTCCTGTGCCATTTCCTAATCCTAAAGAAAATGGAGTGTACCCAAGGGCATTGCCATAAAATGTGACCTCTCAGATCAGCAGGGAGTCCCCCAGCAGGGCCCAGCTCAGGGGTTTGAGCTGTGCTCTGCCTGGAGTCGAGCTGAGCTCAGTGCTCTGTGCTGCCTGCACTGGGACCTCCTTCCCAGGGAGCTGTGAGGCTCCTCAGCCCCTGGGCAGGAGCCACTTGGAGCATGGAGCCAGCACATCCTCCAGCACCCTGACTGCGCTCCCATCTGAGCCACCTGCGCCTGGCTTTGGCAGAGCTCGGCTTGGAGAAGCTGGGATGGGCTCTTTGGGCCCTGACTCCTCCCTCCAGACTGTTCTTGCTGGAGCCTGGGCTTGTGCAGGCAAAATCCAAAAGTGAAACAGCTGTACAGTGGAAATGGAAATCAGAGATTCATTATTGAACAAAGAAGCAAACCACATAATATTGGTTGTATAAATTTAGCGAAAAAAAGGTTATATGAAGTTCTTTATAAAGCTCTTTTTGTCCTTGTTTTGTTATGTCCATGTAAATCTTTGTATTGCCATTGTTTGAAAAAGAAATAAATTTAACAAATGTTTCATTACCCATTTTTTTTCCAAATGGAAAACAAACAAACAAACCTCCTAGTTATAAATAATATCAGCAGTCAAAAGAAATCGTAGCTAAACAATGAAGGCACATAGAAATGCTGTTTATTTTATTTCTACACAAAGCCCCACTGAATTCACAGGAATGAATTAAATATACTGAATGTGACTCTGGGCAATTAGCACTTCACCACTTAATACTGGGTTTAATTTTATATTTCTATTATTTATTTTATGTATATTTTATTATTTATTTTATTTATTATGAATTTGGTTATTAATCTATTAGAAATGTATATACATATTAAAGCACATTACTAATTACTATAAAAATAACTTTGTGTTCTTTCAGTTCCTAAAAGAATATTACTAAATATTCACCAAAACCAGGTAACTGGAAAAACGCAAGCATACTGTTCCCCCTAACAGCTTTTGCTTTATAGTGAAAATGAGAAACATCTGCTTATGCTATCACTATTTCTTATTTATGGATATGCTAGGAGATTTGAGGCACAGGCAAAACCCTGGCTGTACCAATCACTTAAGGATGGAGAACAAATTAATTTGGGGAAGATTGTTTACCTTAAACCAAAAGCCCAAACTGTCTGTCCTCCTCCCTCCTCCTTCCCTTGCATTGCAAACTGTGCACTGTTACTATGAGCACCACCAAGATATTCAATAACATTAGAGGCTTGAAGGTTTCCTGATGCTTTATTACACAATGATGAAAATATCATAACGCCTCTAACTTCATCAAATCAGGCATTTCATTACAGCATCTTGCAAGTATAGAAAACTGATTGTCTTGTGTCAGCATGGCCCCAATCCAGTTCTTGCATACAAGACATGGTTACTAATGATCTTTGTAAGTCTGATGAGACTTGGTCTTATTTTTTTCTGTTTTGCTGTACTAGGAATTGTTAAGACAGAGCAGCAAATAGAAGGAGTTTATTACAGGTTATCATACAGTTTCTTTGACAAAGTGGTCAGTCAATAATAAACCAGAAATTAATAATTAATTACACTTGCTATTTGCACAGCAGCTGATATTTTGTGAGAATGTGAAGTCTGAGGTAAGAAATTATTATTGGCAATTTATAGAAGGGAGCTGCAGTTTTGGGGTTCTCCCTGCACCATCAGTACTGGTCAGAAAAGGATGGTGCAGGGAGCCCGAAACCTCTTCCTGATTTCTGTTTCCTGCTTTGCCTGGAAGGGCCTGGCTGTGTGACCAAGGGAACATCTGTGCTGCCAGATAGGTAGTGTGTAGAGAGAACCATTTAATGAGCACAGACTTGCCCCACATACTGAGTACGTCCAAAACCTTAATTCAGGTACAAACAGACCAGTATATGCCTCACCTTACAGGGTTAATTCACAATAAAGAATCCTATCCCTTGAGAATAAGATTAACAGAGGTCTGTTCTGCAATACCTTGCATCTCCTTTCTCCTTCACTTCCCAAACTGCAAGAGAAGCAAGTGGGTAGCTAACTAGCTACACGCAAGTTCAGAGTGCTCTCCAAGCTCTTTATTTGGCAATTTACAGAGAAACAAAACAAAGCAGGAAAGGAAGGTCTGAACTAGTGCTAAGATAATTTATCTAAAGCTACACAATGAGCCTGGCAGGACAGGAATAGCCCTGGAATTCTCCCCATTAGAGTCCTGTGGACTCTTCACTGCAGTCCTGAGACACTAAATGAATGAGTACGCTGAGGAGTCACGTTTGAAAAGTCAGCTTGTGCCATTCAATTGCTCCCATTTGGGGACAGGGTAAAGATCAAAACTGGAGCCAGACCAAGGAGAGAGATATGTGAAAAGGAAGCATGAGATTTTTAATATGTGAACAGTTTTCTCTTGAAATAGATAATTAATTGGGAGAACCATCTTCTTCTATTCTCCAGGAGGAAAAAAAAAATCCTGTCATGTTGTTCCATTTCTGCGTTATTCTGGTAATGTATTTTAGTGACTGTATGCATTTCTGATTATTCACAAGTGCTTCACAGAGAGATTGAATTTACATTTTATCTAGACACTAGTTTTACCCAGAGAGATCTTTTTCATTTCAATGCTAGTTTGAAAATCCATTATTTGGTGTTCATTGTATGCAGGTTTTTATTTCCAGGAAGATTGCTGTGGCAGAAAAAATACAGACAAACTCAATGTCAAACTTTACTAAGTATGAGTTTTCTTGCAATATAGAAAAAGCCTTTCTATATGCTTCCCTGGGCACTAAGCTTGGAAAATGTGGGCCTGATTCTTGTTTCCTTTTGGAAGACAGTTTAGCATCCTCACCTCCCACTTGGAATCTGCCTCTCTCCCACCTGGGCCCTTCTGGCTTTCAGAATGGCAAATATTGTGAAACAAAATAATTTTGTATTTAAATCTAGGTTTCTGGATCAACTGGAAGCTCTGGTCCTGAAGCTCCTACCAGTGTAATCTCAGTGATAGGAGCTGCTTTACCAACATTCACCTTTACTGGTTTCTTCAACTTATACTCAAGAGTTAAAGTTGTTTCAAATACCTTTTCTTCCCGCAAAAAAATTAGCATTAGTCAATTCTGGTGGCCATGAGGGAAAACCAGTTCTGACTATTCTCTTAAGCCACCAGCTCCTAGTCAGGCAATCACCACTCCACTGTTTCTCTCAGGAACCCAAAATATTTATCCATGACCTGGTGCCTCTGTCTGGCACTCTGCCCAGCACAGGGATTCTTTGGTCCAGATCCAGGGTCCTTTGTTGCTCCCAAAGTGACAGTACCTGTAGTCACTGTGAATTTTGAAAAACTACCCAGACAAAACTGGAACTGCTGGTTGAAACACTGCCCATGAAGAGTGCTATAAAACCTCCTGATTTAGAAATGCTGCATGAGAGCATAGATATTTCAATTTGAAATAAAGTAATATAACTTTCTGTCAACTGTTCTATTTGAAACAAACTTAAATTAATGAACAAGAAATGTGAATTTTAAGTTTACTGAGATTTTCTCATCTATAACAGTAATTTCTCACTGCTGTTGAAAGCAATGCATTTTCAGTAACAGTATGATTTTGGCAAAATCACTATTTCTGAATTTTGCTTTGAGAAGAAATTGTCAATCTTTTATATGGCACACCACTATTAATTGGTGGTCAATTCTACAATAATCCAAATAATTTTGGAGACCATCTTGTGTTGCTATTACACATTTTAGTGGTGAGCTAAGGAGGAGTGAGAAGGGAATCAGAAGCTGATGCAATTGGCAAAGGGGCTGAAAAGAAAAGGTGCAACATGGGAAGAAGGAGGAAAATGCAGAGGTCAAAATGTGCAAAAATAGGAGTTAAGTGTCATAGTCCACTGAAAAATACTAACATTTTATAACAAGGCACTGAGCAGGTAAATCACATTGGTAACATTTACTGAGAGATTGTTCTCTCTAATCATTGTGCCAGTTTTCCTGCTATCAGTGGTAGGATGACCTCTGTAGACTTGAGGCAATGTAAGAAGCACAGAGAGCTGGACCATGTTTGTAATTCCCAGGGGAATGCAGTCCTTTCATCACATTGGGGTTTGACACTTAAAGGCTGGAAAATAGAGGAGGGAAAATACCTAAGGCACAGCAATAGATGTGAGCTGCTGCAAGCTGGTCCCATCTTACCTCTCCTCTTTGTACAAAAGGTTTCTTAACAGTAATGCAAAAAGCTTGTTCAAAATGTGTAAAACCCATCAAGGGTCTGAGCTGCAGTTACTTGGTCCCTTTGGAAGGCACAGGCATTATGCAGTGCTTCACAACATTTCACTGCAATCTTCAGATTCATCTGGTAGTGAAATGCTTACAGAAACAGCTACAAGAAAATGAGGTCTGAGGGTAGCTCCAATGTCACCCACAGGTACAGGATAAGGTCAGCAAGTGCTCTTCTAAGTGAAGATATTCCGCTGCTCAAATGTGAAGTTAAATTGTGAATGCTTCAACACAGGCCATAATTACCTATATTTACATAAAGACAATGCACTGGTTTGAAATACGTTTCTTCCAGCTTGCTATTTTTTCACCCACCATCAAAAAAAAAGAAAAGGTCCCTTTTATACTTCCAGTCCTTCTGCTTTTCCTGGTTGTGGGCATTTGCTGACAAGGCAATGAAATCTATCACTCTTGCTTTCCAGAAATGTCCCCCTGCCCCCACTTCTCTTTGCTCTTGACAAGAGCGGCACAGAAGAGTGCAGCCCTAAAACAAAATTTTCTACAGTGTGTCATGTTGCTGCTGAAATTTAATGATATTCAGGCCTAGGAGAAAAGAGCAGCTGCCCTCCAGGTGGTGTTCCATAAATGCTCCCCAGAACCCAGCAGGAAGCTGTGTAAGTTCAATTCAGTGAAGCAAATTCAATCATTTGCCCCTTTGTAAATGGAGCATAAGCAGGGGAAAAAAAATCTTTGAAGGATCCTAACACAACAACTACACGTACCTAAAAACTTAGAAACACATTTTTACTTGCATTTCAGACAAGCTTAATAGGAACTTACCTATCCAGCAACAATTTCCCTTTGCAGCACTGTAGAAAGGACAAAAGGAATTCCCATAAATATCCAATACTCGTTTCATTCACAATTCAAAAATTAATGGTGACTAAATTGCTATAAGTTTAAGGAGTTGTCTTCATAATGCTTTTTTAACAAACATTGTACAGCTTTCCCAAGGAATTATCTTTTTGTGGCAAACTTAATTAGCGGAGCAACATTTGATTAAGAATGAAGACTGTTGTGGATTTGCAGTTTAGGTTATAATTATTTCATTATAGATTGTACCTACAAATTAGAACTACAGGAGTAAATTTTTGAAGCCACATCTCCTTTTAATACTAATTGTGTTAGTGCCTAATATTTGCAATTATCCATCACAGCCACCATCCCAATTTACAACTGGCTTTATTAATACAATATTCAAAATTATGTGCAACCATCCTGTTGCACATAATTGCAGTCTGCCAGGTCTGTTTTCTAGATGTAAATAAATGACAATATTTTTACCTTAAAATATTTTTGTATCTTTGAAATTCACCTTGTAAACAACTGGAAAGTGAATGTTTTTCCTCTAATTTGCTGAACGTTTGGCCTGATCTGCTTTTTATCTGAAATAGGTAGAAATATTTTAGAAAGTGATAAAAGACATTTTCTGTCCTCATGCAACTAAATAACTAAAAATAATAAAGATCTTGGATTTGAAAATAGTATTTTGACAAATGATTAACACATGATCTCTTCTAGCACTTTGAGGGAAAAAATTACAGAGCTAAAGCTGTGTGCTGAAAACCTTTGAATTTCCCAGTGCATTTTCTGCTGGTAATGTTCTTGAAGGGCTTTCATATTCTCTGAATGTATATATGGAGAGGAAGCAGCTGGATTCACCTCATATCAAACTAATGATCCACTTTTGATGAGTGCTTTTAGAAAGGAAGAAGGTCTGGTTGCATCTCATGAAAGGCTCTTCAAGGTCTCAAAATCTGGTTTTGGTGTTTTTGAGTGGCACTGCATTAAGATGGCAAACCACGAAATCTCTAGGCCATTTCTTGAAACTGTGTTTTCTTTATGGACTATTACGCTGTCACAACTCCACTTTTATAAGGTGCCTAAGTACAAATTTATACAACCATAAAATTTCTAAAGAAGCCATAAATGTCTAAGGGATAAATACGATTGTTATCACAAAAGTATGCATACTAGAGTATGTATTTCACAATATATGCTCGCTTGCCTTTACCAAATCAATAGTCATCTATTTTCACACCCTTTTTCTAATGCAGCACTCTTTTGCAATAACAATTACTCTGCCAGCCAAGTGACCAAATTCAGGCTATCACAGGGTACGTGAGGGTTGCCATATCACTTGGAGCTCCAGGTCTCTCTCAGGCCCAGGCTCCTCCAGCATCCCCAGAGCCACCAACCTAACAAAGCCAGGAGGATGAGCTGTTTGGTTCAGACTGAACTCCCCATTATCACCATCTCAAGCCAAGCCTTTGCAATCCACATTCCCATTTGGCTCGAGTCACAGGATGGCACAGGGTGACGGCATCGTCTGGCACTCTTGCATTAGCTCTTTTGCAGTACTGCAGTAATGTTCATCTGTGGTTGGAGTAACCTTGCTCCACTTGATGGACAGGGAGTTATGACCATTACTCTGAGTTTCCTTATCTTCTTTTTTCCCTCAACTTCTTTCCTGTTTGAATGTGGAGAACATATGTGGGGTTTTTAGGAATTCCCTGTTACAGAGCACACAGAAAACTGCCAAATAATGAGAATGTTATCCAGCCTGAAATTGCTTCTGTAGTTGCTGGACCATAGGGTTGCCTGTACCTCTGCTGCCAGGAAAGAGTCCTGTTTCTCAAAAGAATATTTCTGATGCTGTCACAGAAATCACAAGTTTTGTAAATTAAACGGAAAATATTTCTTCAATTAGCTGAGAGCACTAAGAACAGCTGTTTGAGCATTAAGGCTATCAACTAATAACTTTGATACAAAATTCATGATCATTGGTCCAAATACTCTTCTCTTGCAAGTTGTCTTCTTAGAAGATGAAGAGCACTTACAAGGAGCAGGAATAAATATTTGATAGGATCTGTACCTTTTTGCTTATGAAATTGAAGCTTTCAAAACCCCTGCCAAAAAAACCAAAAGCTGCAGTTTATGATCTCTTCCCCTAAATTTTTCCTCTTTGTTGCATAAAATTCATGGAGATATGCCCAGTTTGAGTCTCCTCCTAGTAGGAAGTGGAAGAAGACAGAATTGTTTAATGCAATTAGCAATGTAGTCTGAATACAAGGATGTGAGCTGTGGCTCTGTCTGTGGAGCTGTATTAATTTCTGCAGAACCATTCCTAATTTAAAACATTTCTCAGGATAATGGAGTGATTTGAATGTTTTGAGGATATTTTTGTGTGTGTTATCTGGGAAAGCATATGCTCGAAACAGGGATAGACCCTGCTAGAGGCATTGGAAAGTAGCTGTCTTTTAGAAGTGTCTGTTTTAAAAGTCTAAAAACTAAGCATGAAAAGTGGAATTGTCAAGCAATATTATATTCTGAACCAAATATTGGATAAATGTTAGTTTGTGAGGAATATGTGTTTCAGCCAGGAAACATTTCACTTATCTGCAATGTTTTTTTAATTTCTATGGCATTCCTGACTGATTTGCATACTGTTCAGTCCCTGGGATAGGTGAGTGTTCATTTTTTGTAATCATTGGCTGTGTGACTAAAGCTGTAGTCATACATCTGTGGGTAAAATACACAGGGGTTTTCTGGGGTTTGGGTTTTTTTTTGTTAAACACCTTTACAGTATTTAATTGACTTTAATAGAAAGGGTTTCAGCAACCATTTTTCCCCTCTCACAAAATCATTTATTCAACTGCTCCCAGCACTGATACAGGATATGGAGGCTGTGTGAAAAACAAGTGTCTATTTACATCAACACCTTTACAAGCAGCTCTTTAAGCCAGAGTGCAGAGCTAAGTGTGCCTCTCTCTTTTCACCTCGTGCACCCAACACTGGCTCACTCAACCTTACCTGCTGAGTGCCTGACCCTCCACATCCTGATGGGTCACAGTTATTTCCTCCACATGGGACCTGAAGGGTACTTCTAGTAACTAAACCCCATTTTTTCCCAGTGAATTTCATCAGTGAAGTTGTATTGATACAACATTATTTTTATTTTTGTTTTTCTTTTTCAAATCAATCTTGTTTTCCCCACTGATTTGTTGCTGTTTGACAGTTTAAAGAGAATTAATAAGCCTATCCTATTTTCTTGTTTTTTACTGCAAATGTTTATCTGTTTTGCTTCTATTTATTAAAAGGTTGCATGAAGCCAAATATATTACACTAAATAATAGCTCTGAATAATTGATGCGTTAAAAACATGTCACCAAAAATGTTCACAAAATTCCAAGCAAAGAAACATCATATAATGTTTCAGACAGAAACAACACCATTTTGATGTAGCATGTCTGAACACCTCTGCTGATTTTAGAAATTATTCTCATACTTGGTTACATTTGCTGATATTCTCTTCCTGGCAGTCAGGTTTTCTCCACTACAGATGATTACTACTTCTCTACAGTTTATGGAGGAAAGTGTCAAGCTATAAAAAGAGAAAACTCTCATTGTACTTGGGAAATGAAGAGTGCAGAGATCCATTTGCCTTTTGCACCACTTTATTCTATAATCCTTTCCATCCTTTGTTGCATCTAGCAAATCCAAATGCCATTCTGTGATTCTTAATATGTGCTTTTTTTCTGCATTTGATTTAAATTGAATTTATGGAGCAGGGTGCAGATGCTAGGCTGAGAGGACAGCAGAAAGAGAGGATGAGGTGCTGGTCCCTCTGCAAGCAGTGGGAAGCACTCAGTTAGACAAACAGGAGCCGAAGCAGGAGCAGAGAACACATAAGCATGGCAGCTGCCATCTCCTGAGATCCCCACAAATGTGTGCTGCTCCCATGAGACCCCACTGCAATCATCAGGATGACTAAGAGCTTCTCCAGCTCTGAAATGTGAGCAGACGCTGAGTGCCCAGCTCCTGCCCCACCTGCCCCAGGGGGTGTTACTGCTGTGCCACAGGGGTGGAGGAGGGTTTGTCCTGGCACTGCATGGGCTGCCAGACCTGGGCTTTCTGCACAGTCAGAGCACAAGTAACAAGCCACGTCCCTGATGGTAGCTGCTCTGACTAATTTAGAGGAACACATAAAGATACACAAGCCCAGAGACTCAAATATATACCCTCCTTTTAAAAACAGTGATTTGATTTTTAATATTCACACCTTTTCTTTAGCACCAGATCTCAAAGTATACGGAATAATTACACTCCTGAACCTTTCTTTCAAGGAGAGTTACAGGCTGCACAGCTCATTTCCAATGCTAACACAGAGACAGTGGAAAGGCTCGTTTTCACTGGTGACCTACAAGGCACATACCAGGAATTCCAAAATTTCAGGTGTGAGAATTTTTATTTTTTTAAATATGACACCATGATTTAATATGTAAAGAAAGCAAACCTCCAAAACTGAATTTTCCCTTTAAAAACATTAGCCAATAATTCGAGTGCATGCTCTCTATCTTTAGAAAGAGTTCCTGAAGCCAGTATGACATGTCTTAGACAGATAAATAATGATAGATAGAAAATTATGGATTTACAAATAGAGATTTCTGAGATATATCTAAGCACTTATTCAGTAAAATTTATATCTAAACTTAGTATTTTTCTAAATGTTATCTGGAGTATTTTTTTAACATCCAGGTTATAAATTCCTGAAATTAGTGTACATAATATGGAATTGTCTGTAAGCCTTTATTTATAGCAGCAGAAGATGCTGCAGTACTGAACAGTATCCTCTAAGCTGTTCTCATTCTGGTATTCCAATCATTCATACCAATTTTTATCACGTGCCCTTTAATGCAATGCAATGTACAGTGTCTCTGCCACACAATTGACATACACATTTTTCACATGTCTGTGTGTGAGCAGAGCTCTGTAACTGAAAGCATTTTATCAGCTCGAGTAAAAGACATCAGGGTGGGAGGGAAAGGATTTAGGTACGTAGCTCTTGTTGATAATGAGAGCTTCACTGTTACTAAATGTTTACTAAAGATAAGAACTAAATATATTTGTGGCATGAACTTCAGATAATAATTTACCTACTCTTTGAGTGGGTAAGCAAAACAAACACTTGGCTTTATCATTTTCAGTAGTGAACAAAGCAATAATTTTCAGAGAGAGAAAGAAAAAAAAGAGCAACCTTGACTCTGCTTAGGCTAAGCTAAGTGGTGATATTTAGAGAGGGGCTAAAGCAGGGGCAGGGCAGCGCCACACTTCCTCTGGGATATTTGAAAAAAGACTGCACAAAATGCCTGTGATGACAGAGATTGCTCCTTTGTGTGTTCTAGACATGCTTTGGGATGGGTGGGGAAGGGGTCCCATTACTTCTTTTTTCTTGCCAATCCTCTTACTGAGCTGCCAAATTCTGACTGCTTGCTTTGCTCAGCTAGGCTCTCAAATCCTTCTTTTATTCTGTGCATTCATCACAAACATAAACTATCTTAACACAAGCATTATTTAGCTAGTTCTGAGACTGCCTGAGACAGTCTGTTAACAAATACTGCAATCCTTGGTCACTGCATTTCCAGGGAATGCCTCAGCAGCTGGAAAGCCCCCAGGGTCTCAGGTTCCCTCACAGGTGGGTGAATATCAGATGTGAGAGCCTTTTTCCTGTGCAGACAGAAGGCTAATTTATTGTTGCCATAACACTGTCCATGCTGCTGTTCACAGCTGGGCTTGGGGCCACCCCACCTGGCTGTTTGAGCTGCTCCCAGCCTGACCCAGATCATCAGGGATGGGCTGCCCATGAATACCAACATGTGTGTGTGTGTGTGTGTGTGTGTGTGTGTCCCTTCCTTGTGCCATGCCAGAATCTGAGGAAACTGTGATCTGTAAAGCCTAGTTTCTAAATTTAGTTTAGTCCTTACAGTGGGTCTTTGGAAACATGGTAAAACAACCAGCAATGAACTTCTCTGCCACTGGGGAGCCTTACCTCCTTGCTAGCCCCAGAAGGGCTTTCTCTGCATCCGGTGAAGAGAGCTGCCAGGGCCTCATGCTGGGCAGCCTTATTTACTCAAACATTTACCTGATTACTCACATGACAGTGATAAGGAGGGTATTTGTTGGCAAACAGGTGTAACTCATCAATAATGGTAGCAGAAGGTCATTTGATGACATGCTTGGACACACTGTGTGTTTGTTTAGTTTAAAAGTACTCATCTGTCAGGGGAAGGCCAGTTACGATGCACACTGCATAAATCAGAAGGAAGCCACTTTAGCAATCCTAAAATCCAACAGAAATTTTTCAGTGCTCGTACTGGCCACAGCAGTCAGTCACCTTCATCACTTACCAGGTATATTGGTTTGGTCAGGAAATGGGCTTTTCTCCACTGCTGGGAGGTCAGTGCAAGTGTGGCTCCTTGGGCAGGGTATGTGGTGCTGGGGACAGACACAGAGAGCCAGCAGAGCTGGAAGGTGCAGGGGCAAAGGCCATGACCCACTGGAGCTGGCCAACACCTCAGAGTGGGCTGGGTTCAAGCCTGAGGTCATTTCCTTGGGCAAATAGTTTAGAATGTGTTTCTCTATATGATATGAAAACAGCAAGTCATTATGGATGGTGGTGTCCTATCAGCTGTTCCAAAATCATGGCTCTGTTCCTGGCATAAGTTGGATCTATGATGAGAACAAACACTCTAGACCTTTACATCCTTTTCAGTTGTATTTGGTATAATTCCAAAATCACATATGATTGCAATGGACTGAGCAACTCTTCCTCCACAGAAAGTGCCACATTTCTCCCTGCTGTAGTACAATATCCCTCTCATTTTCAGTCTATGGCCAAAAAGCATAACAGCTTTGCCATGTTTGTAATTTTTCTCATGTATACTGACAGTCAATCCCCACCCTGATTCTGTAGGCAGCTGCATATTTAGGATGCTCTTTCTGTTAAATGCCATTGCATACCTACCCTTCCACATCAGTTTTATGTGAGATCTGTTAAGATTCTGAAATATCCTTTAGAGACCAACTAGCATTTGTAGATACAAAGAGGCTATTGCAAGGGTAATGTTTGTTTTAATCTTGCCTTTCCTTTTAATAAGCAACTGAGCCCTTCAGGTTGAGTACTAGAGATTCTTCTTATTTTGTCCAAACATCATTCTCCCAAAGAATGAATATATATTATTGTGAGGCTATGATGAAGCTATGATATATATTATTGTGAGGCTATGTTAATAAATAAACACTGATTTATTTACAATATAGACATGTGTGTATGCTTGTATATGTGTATATATGTAAAGGAAAACATTCTGATGTCAGTGTTGCTTAAAATGCAAAAATAAGCAATTGAAAATAACGTGTGTGAAAGACAAGCAAGAAAACAAAAAAAAGCACACCAAGTTACATTTTTGGTCAGTATCTATTTTTAGCATTTCCTACTATGGTTTGTTATGTCACTTGTTCTACACTGGGAACAAAAAGAAATTACTGTGTGATTATCTTGGAAGCATGGAAGTAAGTGAATTTTAAAGATGGTAAGTGTGTCAAGATGCAGTCAAGTTTAGTATTTGATTTTAAAGATCCCATTTTAGTATTTCTTCCTCCACAAATTTCCTTCTCCTGTTCTTCTGCACAACTCCAGTTCTAGAGAGATGTAAACCTACTATAACTAATAATATTAAATCTGCATGGAAGAAAGCAGAGTTTAAGACAGAAATTCAGTAGACACAAGTTAAAATGGGTTATAATTTAAATGTGCCATAACAGAACCTTGAAGAAAATATTTAACTGTATGTGCTGCCTTCCCTAAAAGGAAGATACTTTTTTGATTTAATAATTATTTTTTAAAATTAGTTTTTTGAAAGTAGCTATCAAGCTTTCTATCAAAGTCAAATTTACAGCAAAAAAATTCTGACTGTTTTTCATTTGTGTCTTTCAAGCTTTTGACTGTGTATTTAAGAAGCCCTCTTCAGATCATGCAATTGTATAAACATGCATACAGGTATACATACAGAGGGAGAGAAAAAGGAATAGGGAGACAGCATCAGTAACTGATCCCATTCAGACATGTCAAGAAAATCATATTATTTTCTTATTTGTGCAGTCCAGAAAAGTGTTCAGAATAATTAACAGAGCTACAGAAAGAAGTTCACTGTTGATTCACATTGTGGTGGGCCAGCAACTCTCTCACTGGGGAGGTCACAGAGTTGTTGCCATTGGTTCTCTCATGGCATTGTGGAAGGGAAGCCAAACCTCTGGAGTGCCAATGTCAATATAGAGGTTTGACACAGCTGTTTTGGCTGAGGGAAACCAGCAGCCAAAAGAAAGGAAAAGATTTCAAGCTGGAAACAGAGTTAGTGTATTTAAGTGTTTAATCTTTTCTCCTTGTGGATTTTGTCAGCAACTTGTGTAAGCTCTTCCTAATCTGGTGTCCTTGAAGGGGTTCCTCTCCCTCATCTTCTTGAAAACTATATTAAATCAGAAAATTTAAAAGTTCATGGACTACCTTGCCAGATGTTTATATTTTTTCTCACAATTGTACTGATTACCTGAGTTTAAATGATTGGCACCATGCTTTTAATGTGAAAGCATATGTACATACATTCAGTAGGGCAATTATCATACTTCTGACAAATTTGCCCCTTTTCTGCTCAGTCCTTGCAAATGCATGCTTTGTGCACCTTGCAGCAACAGAAGGGTTGTCAGAAAGAGTCATGATGAAGTCAGGAAGAGACAGAAAATTTTGGAAATCTGAGAGGAAAAAAGATGAACAGGAAGCCACAAAAAGCGAGAATCTCAAAAAGAATTGTAATGTAGATATGCATAGATATTGCAATTTGAGCCACACTAAACCAACTGCTTGTATTTTTTGTAATTTTCTCATCATTTTGCTTGGAGAAAATTTAAAGAGTAAAATCAGAACCTTTCATATCATTCTTCTCTGAAGTACTGTTCCAATTCTCTTGAATTCTCTCATCTTGAGCTGTAATTAGAAATGAATCATGACAGTGCAGTCATCCTAGTTGATAACTGCATAGTCAATACAAAATTCTTTCTATAAGGGGGGAAGCAATTGCCTCTAGCCCCAAAGGGGGGTTGATAATGATCAGATCCCTGAGGGATTCTGTTTCCAAGTTCATTCAAGTTCATGAAGCTCACGAATATCACATCTAAGGAGAAAACCTTATCAGTCACCAAATGTCTGCACACAGACCCAGAGTGATTGCTCTGAAGAATCATTTGTGATGTCTGAGTTGATTGTATTTGAAGTGTTTGCTATAATTTCCATGGTTTAGCAAATATAATGGCTGGAATAGACTGCTTTATTTACAATGTACAGGGATTACATTTTTGTTTCCCTTGAGACCTAATTTAAAGGTCTGGTTTTCCCTCAGTTCTCCATTTACTCATGTTTTAAACAGCAGACAGAATAACTATTCTGTTAATTCATGAAATTCATAATCTTGAATTAAAATCTCCTCATCCCTGCTTTGTTCACAGAGTAACCAGTGGGGCCTGAAAGAGCAGGAATGATTTCAGGATCTCTGTCCTGCTGTTGTTGGAATGGAAAATATCAGAGAGTTAATTCACTTGGTCCCACCTTGCTAACACAAGGCTCTCTAGCAACAGATCACTGTCTGAGGAGACTGTTTACTTGCCCTTGGATGGCACAGATATGAGATAAAAACAAGAGGAAACACAACTTACAATTGCAATTCCCTTGACTCAGTTACCCACAGAAGACATTATTTACTTGCTGGAGCTTATTTTCATTGATTGATTTTGTGTTTGAGCAAAATGCCATCTTGAAAGGCATCTTTCCCAAAGAGGTCCAGTGCTGATCACCAGAGTGGATATTTCATCCCTTTCTGATACCAACTCTGCTCTGAAAAGGATCTCTGAGGAACCATGTAATCTTTATCTTGGTTAAAGGCAAAACTCACTGTTGCGCAAGGAGAATGTACTTATCAAAACTGGAATTCAATGATACTTAAAGATACAGTCTTCTACAAAGGATAAATGTCACCTCAGGCTCTTTCATTTTTATTCCTTTGAGGCAACCAACAGAGATGATGAATTGTGCCACCACAAGTTTTTTTCAGATGTACTTTTAAACCCAGAAACACAGTTTCAAATTTCTTTTGCAGCTACTGTATTGATCAATACAAAAGTGTGTAATGAAAAGGATTATGAAACAAATTTGGGGGAAAATATTGAAATTATGTATTAGCAAAGCAGTGCTCCAGCACATCAGAAAAAAGCTGATTTGAAAATGTTCAAGGCTGTCCATTTTTTCTTTCTCAGGTGAATGCATCTCAGGTTAATACATCTCAGTTTACATTTTAAAAAATCTAACTTCTTTACATCAGAAGATTCCTAGTACTCATAAGGAAGATTATCTTTCTCTGTAGATATTAGTCCTGCCTAAAAAAATGAAAAAGAGTCAACCACAATGCAATCTACAGTCATTAGCATGACTTACAGCAGTTCTGCATTAAAAATGTTTCTGCAAGAAAAAAATGTTGCATTTCAATCTATATTAGACCTTTTTTCTCTAGATCTTATTTCTGTAACATTTTGGGAAATATTTTAGACAGAAAAGCATTTTCTCAAGCTCTTCTTAAGTAGAAAAGCTGTTATGGAGAACAGCATAGCAATAGCTTTTACTAGGATTGCATCTTTCATCTGATGAATTTAAAGTGAAAGTCTAATAACTAATGTCTATATTGCTCTTTCAAAACAAGCTGTATTTATTAAAACCACATCACTCACTAGGAGAATCTGAAACAGATATGTTCAGCTGTATAACAGTACACAGAAACAAAGCTCAGGACCTTAAAATAACAAAAATGGATAACATAAAATTGAAATTTCATGAGTAATTTACAAAAGTAGACTATAATTAAATGAGCTAGAGTCTAGCTGAAAAAATGGCATCAACACCAATTCTTGTATTATGTAATGAAATATTTAACAACAAGTTGTTACCCCAGAAGAAACAATCCCAGTACAAATATCTAGTCTTATGTTTCTTTAGAAAAGTTGTCAAAATGTAAATGCAGAACTGTGATTTTGATGAAGGCTATAAAATATATTTAACACATTTGTGTACAGTATTTGGAACCTGTTCCCACTGTCTCTGAATTTGTCTCTGCAAGGAAGTGGACAGCGACAGCTCTAGTGGAATAAATGAATTTACAGTAGTTAAATTGGAATGACTGCTTTAATGGGCAGTGTATTTTAAAATACGGATGATTTTATTCTGGAATAATTGTAACATTTACAACATTCACCAAGTGATTACAAAAAAAGCAAACACCAACACACAAAAACACCCTGTAATACAAAATTGATTGTTCACAGATGAAATCACAAAAAACTATTCCAAATAGGTATCGTAGCACAAAATATTTCACCAGAGCTCTTCTGGCCAGTGCTGTTATTGGAAAGAAGTCTCAAAAATATGGTGCAGAACAGACAATACAGATTCTGAAAGATTAGTGTATCTATGTAAACTATAGTGACTCTCAGGATTTAAATACATGGCCACATCAGCTTCACTTTCTGAGGTTCTGTACCAGAAAACCAGTTTTAGTGTTTTATCTGGTCTAATGGAGAATATCACACCTATGTACAGCCCTTTTATGGCCACTGGTCTTACACCATGACAGCTACAGCAAATTATTACTGGAGGGTTAAATATAGAAGGATTTAACTCATGAAAATTGTCATGTTCTTGACTGTCCTTCAGAGGATGCTTTAATCCAGAATAACAATTCATTGTAAAAACAATAATTCCCAGTCTGCAAATCTTCTCCTCAAAAAATTAGTAATCACAGAAGTAAATATAAAGAACTGAGTTTGATAAATATCTCTGCTCTTTAGGCACAAACAAATTTTTCCATGTCTCGTCCAAAGTTCTAAAAGTGTAACTGCAAGGCAAATAATCGGTATCAATTTTAATCAGGCTTTTTTTTTTCTTCCTATGGAATCTCTTACCTGGCCTATGGGCAGTTTTAGAGACATATATATCTTAAAAACTTGATTGTGAAATTATGCCTATCTACTGAAAAAGCCACTCCTTGTGTGCAGCTCTGACTGTCCTGCAGGCAAGAGTGGAAAATGGCAGAGGCAGAGAGAGCCCTGGGTGTGCAGCGCCTGCAGGGTCATAGATGTACGTGGAACTGTCAGCATTCAGAGTCACTTGGCTACCCACACCCTACTTAAATATTTCTGCTAAAACAGAAATTCTCTGCTGTCCTATTTTTAGTGCAGAGTCACAATCCCTGATTTTGCTTACCTTGATGTCACTTTAGATGTCTGCTGTGCTAGGGTGCAATTGCTTTACTCGGATATTATAGAAAACCATTGTTGGCATTTTCACTTTTGGAAAAAAAGCTATGGAGCCTTCAATAGTTACAAGTAACCAGTTTTATATCTCATGGAGGTGATAGTTCCAGCAGTACACTGATTCTTGCTATGGTACTCCAAATTGACTCCATAAACCTTGTTTTCCTCAAGCTCTGAAAGGTTCATTTCACATTCTGAAAAAGTTTAACAGTCATTATAGTGCAATTTGGAATTACACCAAAACAGAAAGACTGACTGACAGCTTTCCTTTTAGTTGTTTAGGTCTCTTGCTACATAGAGATCTGAATGCTCTCAGCAGCTTCAGGAAGAAAAACTGTGCAAGCTACCCAAAGACAATGCTCACAGGAGAATGGGAAACAAGTGGTGGATACTCAGCTGAGGTGGTTCAAGGCAAATCTTAACATGATACCAGTTTGAATGTGAAATAGTCTCATAATGGAATAGATTAAATTTCTATAATCTCATTTATAATTAATCATCACAAAGCTTCTAGGAGTACACGATCAACAAAACTCCATTGGAAAGTGGTGAATTTGTTGAGGCAAGAAAATAATGCTTCAGCAGAAAGTGCTTGACTTCTGAAAATATCTTTCAATTATTTCAGAGATTCATAGTACAAATTTACCAATTTAAATAGGTACCGAGGGAATTTTGGTAGTCAGTAGAAAGAAGTAGATGATTGTAGGATGTTATTCATCACATACTAATGTTTTTGTGCTAAGGTAAACATCTAAAATACATCGAAAGTTTTTTTCCAATAAGTGACTCTCTCTCTTGAGTATTGCATTGTGTTTATGTACCAAGGTTTGGGTAGCACGAGGGCATCATCAATAAAACTCAGCAGAAAGTTAAATTCTCTGTAAATGATGGTATTAAATAACATGAATCTCACCTGTTGTGCTTACCAACTTTGTAAGTTAGGAGAAGTGGAATAGTCCACACCTTATCCCCCTGCAAAGGAGGCAGGCACAACTGGAATTCAGATGTTTTAGGAACTTTTCCTATCTGAATGAGAACAGATCTGGCCCATCTCATTGACTGAGGAATCTACTGGAGCTCTTGGCTTCTGCACACTATAGAAGGAATGAAGCCACTCCTTTGGTCATTGTATGATCACAGGATTAATTTTTCTTCACACAGTCTCAAAGCAAAATATTTTGGAAAGCTTAACTCACCTTCATGTATGTGTATAAACAGAAAATAAAATAAATAAATTTGATCTTCTATGCATTCATAGCTTTTTTAGCATCTTCTGTGTAGCTGTTTGCCCATAATAAAGTAACTAGGTTTGCTTCAAGACTACAGTTAGATAATTTTAAATTATATTTTTGGTTTTCAGTTAAAACATTATTGCTTTGGAATAGACTAATTTAAATTATTTTATCAATTAACATTGATATGTAAATACTTTTATTAAATAATTCATAACACTTCATATTTCTTTAAAAAAATCAGAATATGTTTTTGCAGGCTTTTTGTTTGCTTTTTGGTATTGAGTGTATTTATATCAAACATGCCTGACATTTTTTGAGAGAGGCTCAAACTGGTTTTGGTTTTTTCCCCATTTTTTTGTGTTCTCTTTGAAGAACGCAAAATTGAACATCTATTCTACAATTTCTTGCTTTCTTGCACCTGGGTATAAAGTGAAGAATGAAACAAAAAAGCAATTGAAAATAACTTTTCAGCATTCTGTTAACTTTCAGAAAGGTAGATGGGCCAATTTGCAGTGCTTTGTTTTGTTGTGCTTTTATTCTTTTTTATTTTCTATAACTTTTTTTAAGCAAAGGAATCTGAGGTGGTTAAAGAAAATAAAACTGAGATGTGAGGTGGGGAAATCTATCCTCAGCTTAACAAGAACAGGGTTGAATACAGTTTCTTAATAGTAACCTAAGGAAAATATAAAGGGGGAAATGTTTATGATAATTTGAACCTCTTCGAACTCAAAACCCATGTTGTGCAAAGGAGCAAGTTCATCAGGGAAGCACAGCTCCATGGAGGTCAGTTGTCCAGTGCTCTGCTGCAGAAGAGCCCTTTACTTTGATGCAAGCAGTTTTGCTGACTGTGGCAAAACACCACTCAGTTCAGAGCATCACTGATGAGAACAGGTTTAAATTTAGCTTTAGAGCCCTCACAAGGATTATTAAGAGGGTGATGCTTCTGGGCATTTTCTAGCTCATTGCTGGCCATTTTCCACAACTGCCTGTTCTCTGTTGCAGAGGGCAAGTGTCTCTTCACAGATTGTTACTTTTTGTCTGGCTTATTTGGAGAGAAGATGATCAAACAAACAAACCACTACCAACTTCTTTGCTTTGGGGAGGTTTCTGGAAAATCCGTTCTCTTTACTGGCCTCATAATTCTCTGAAGTGGCCTTGCATTGCTGCAGCAATGCTTGGGGAAAGCTCACACAAGGGTGATGAACTACAAGATGGAAAACTGCTGTGGGGTCTGTTGAAAACAACACAACAAACTTGTATGTTTTAACTTAATTATCTGCTGAATGCCTCTTAGTCTGGTTATTAATGGTATTCAGAACATAATTGCAATCTTGATTGATTCACTGTTTTCCCCTTTGCAGGTCATAGTAAGCACTAACACATTTTTATGATAATCATCTGCAATTAGTGAAGTGAATGAGGTTTTGAGTGTGACTTTACATTTGTCCGTTATAGCTGTCTATTTTCATACACCTATTCATAGAGTTTGGTTACTCTGAAAAGCAAGAAAATATAATTAGAGCTATTTTGGTTAATGGAAAGCAGAAACAGCTTTATAGCAAAAAGGCCAAGTGCATTTATCTACCAGGTGAAAATCATTGTGTATCTTAAAGGGTGGATATTTTTAAGCACAAGGTTTTTGTACTGGTTTTAAATGTTGGAGGAAAAGGGGAGTGTGTGTATTTCGCTTTGTTATTTTTCTAAACTTGGAAGTTTTAGGTAATTCTTCTGCAAAATTTGTTGGTTGTCCTGAACATTCCTTATGGTAAACCCATTTTTAAAAACACATATTTTGAAAGGAAACGCTGCAGAAAAGAATTGTGGAAACTTTAGTGGATAATTTTCTTTTGAAAGAGCACTTCTAAGGGAAAGAGAAAAGTGGTGTATGTAAATTGCTGATTGCACCTAACTCCACATTGTTAGAACACCATTTCAAATTCTGTCTCCCTAGCGCCCTAGGAGTCAGTATTGGCTGAGGCAAAGTGCCTGGAGTTATGAAGTAAGACATATAGCACCTTAGTCATTTTGAGTGAGTTCTGCATCAATGCCCCGTGGGGCAGGACTGTTGTAAGTCACAGTATCAGTATTTCAGTAAATATTTTAGTGTCTCTGCTGTACAGAAGGAATTGTAGTTCTTTCTCCTGCCTATGTGGTGACAAGGCACGTCCTCCCCACATTGGGATAGGCTTCTCCCAGAAGAAATAATTTTCCACTTTTAGCCAGATGCATGAGCACTGCTCCTGGATGGATCTGAAAAACCCAAAGGAAAAAAGAAGGCTGGCAGTTTATATGTGCATGGTAAAAGGAGGGAAAGAAATGGACATCAATCCGGTGCCTTGATCTTGGAAAGCGACGAATGATTCCTATAAGGTATTGAATACACCTAATTTACAGGACAATCTTCATGAGTAGTTACATACCCACTACAGTGCTTTCTCAAAGTTGACATCAATTAAAATTCAAGTTATGTTTATAAGTGCTGCAATAATTGTAATATTTTTCATTTGCAAATAGGAAACTGAGGGCCTGCAAGGATCAGGACTGGATGCAGGTAACAATACAGGTATAAACAGTTTGTACAGGATACAGCAATCTCCTGTAAGGCTGAGGGACACAGGGTTCTCCTGCAGGGCCAAGAGCACTCTTGTTGCTATGGGCTTAAACTGCTTCTTTTCTGCTACTTTAATATACAGCCATTGCACATAAAAATGAAATATGATTGAAAAGAATACCTTTGACCTACATATGTTCAACATTTGCCAATACTGAAAAGTGCATGGACAATCAGATGGAAGAAGACTACAAAATCACTTTTCATGTAAAGCCATAGAAAATCATCTAAATACCAGGAAAAAGTCCAACAGTTTTGTAGGTGGTTTTGTTGTTGTTGTTTTCTTTCTTTTCTTTCTTTCTTTCTTTCTTTCTTTCTTTCTTTCTTTCTTTCTTTCTTTCTTTCTTTCTTTCTTTCTTTCTCTTTCTTTCTTTCTTTCTTTCTTTCTTCTTTCTTTTCCTTCCTTCCTTCCTTCCTTCCTTCCTTCCTTCCTTCCTTCCTTCCTTCCTTCCTTCCTTCCTTCCTTCCTTCCTTCCTTCCTTCCTTCCTTTCCTCCTTTCCTCCCTTCCCTTCCCTTCCCTTCCCTTCCCTTCCCTTCCCTTCCCTTCCCTTCCCTTCCCTTCCCTTCCCTTCCCTCCCTTCATTTTTTCGTTGTTTTTTGTTTCATTGTCAGGCTTGGATTTTGTCCATATAAAGTTATCAGGATTATCACCTCTGTGGAAGTGTCAAAACACTTTTCATTTTAAGCCTGTTTTATATAAAGCTGTTTTATGTTGCACTAATTATGAGAAATTTCACCTCTGCAGGCATGAGGATACAATTAACAGATGTGAAATATATAATGCAAGCAAACAAACACAGTAAGTCCCCCAAACTAGATTTAGAATCAATATTGACAGACTGTGTGCAAATCAGCTTTCATTTACTCTTTTCTCACATTTGCATGTTCTTATTTTTTAGATTAATTTATAAGTTTTTCAGAGTTTCATGTTTTATTACCTCTAAGCTGTTTAAAGTTTTTCTGAAGTTGTGTTTATGTTTGGAAAGAAAGTGTCACTCTGTCTTCCACCATTGTGTGTTGTCACTGGCTTAACAGTGGGGAATTACACTCTGTTGCAGAAGCGGCTCTGAACAGCACAAAGCCTTTACAGGGAAGCTGTATGTCCATGCCCAGTGAAGAGTTAAGGCTTGAAGCCTCTACTGTTATTAGGTTCACAAGTCCCTGCTACCTAAACCAATACTATAGGATTCCACAAGTCTGCCAAAGTGGCCTTTGCTCTTTATTAAATTCAATAAATTTAATAATTTTTTTCCAGATGAGATGCACCCAAGAGGAATGAGGGAGCTGGTAAAAGAGCTCACCAAGCCACTTTTACTCATTTTCCATCAGTCCTGCTTAACCAAAGTTCCACTTGACTGGAAATTAACAAATATAATGCTCATCTACAGGAAGGGTTGGAAGGATGACCTGTGGAATTACTAGCCCATCAGCCTGATCTCAGTACCAGGAAGGCCATGGAGCAGATCTTTTGAACACCACCACACAGCACATGCAGGGATCAGGCTGAGCCAACATATGTTTACAAAAGTCAGGTCCAGCTTGAACAATGTGACCTCCTTCTATGACAAAGTGACCTACTTTGTTGGCGAGGGAAAGGCTGTGGCTGTTGTCTGTCTAGATTTCAATAAAGTGTTTGACACTATCTCCTACAACATTCTCCTGGAGAATCTGGCAGCCCATGGCTTGCACAGGTGCTCCCTTTGCTGGATTAAAGCTGGCTGGCTGGCCAGGCCCAGAGAGTGCTGGTGAATGGTGCCACAGCAGCTGGTGGCTGCTCACTAGTGGGGATCCCCGAGGCTCAGTACTGGGGCCAGTCCTGTTTAATATCTTTATCAATGTTCTGGACAAGGGGATCAAGAGCACCCTCAATCAGTTTGCTGATAACACTAAATTGGATGAGAGTCTTGATCTGCTGGAGGGAAGGAAGGTTCTGCACAGGAATCTGGACAGGCTGGATCAATGGCCCAAAGGTATGAGGTTCAACAAGCCAAGTGCTGGGGCCTGCACTTGGATCACAACAACCCCAGGCAGTGCTACAGGCTGGGGCAGAGCACCTGGAAAATGGCTCAGCAGAAAGTGACTTTAGGGTGCCGGTCAATAGCCTGAACCTGAGCCAGTGTGTGTCCAGGTGGCCAAGAGGGCCAATGGCACCTGGCCTGTATCAGCAACAGTGTGACCAGCAGGACCAGGGCAGGGATTGTCCCCTGTACTTGGCACCAGTAAGGCCACACCTGGAGTCCTGTGTTCAGTTCTGAGCCCTTCACTTCAAAAATGACATTGAAGAGAGCATCCAAAGAGGGGGAATTAAGCTGTCAAAGGGTCTGGAGCTCAAGTCCTGTAAGGGAACTGAGGTTGTTTAGTCTTAAGAAAAGGAGGTTCATGGTGGACCTCATTGCTCTCTACAATTGCCTGAAAAAAATTTGTAGTGAGGTGGCAGTTGGTCTCTTTTGTCATGTATGAACTGAAAGCAGGAGAGAAATTACCTTAAATTCCATCAGGGGAGGTTTAGATTAGATATTGAAAATATTGAAAAAGGGGTTAGGAATGAGAATAAGTTGCCCAGTGATGTGCTGAATTCCTCATCTCTGGAAGTGTTTAAGATGTGTCTGGATGTGGGACTTGGGTATATGATTTAGGTGTTTGTTGAGGGTTGGATTGGATAATCTGGAATGTCACTTCCAATCTTGATGATTCTGTGGGTCTGCAATAGATTAATCAAGTTACTTTGTGCAAACTGGAATGCACAAATTGCATTTTCCAATGTTTGTATACAAGCATGGTAGCATTTTGATCCAACATTTTTGAAGCCGAGAGTTTCTTGACCGATTTCTCTTTGAATGAAGATTCCCTTCTTCTTATGGATGTTTGCTGTCTAAATGAAAACCTCATGAGCCATACAGAAACATATCTTTAAAAGATTAAGCTTTTTAATTTTTTGCTGTAATATAGGAAATAATTTGCCTCTGAGATTATACTGCTAGTCTCTAGAACAGTCTAGAACTGCTAGTCACTCCTTCCACACAGAGCTAAGGCCTCTGTTCCTGGATTTCCCACTAAAATCTCAGAAAAGGATGGCTCTTTGTATGGCTGCATTGCCAGTAAAGATGACCATTGTTGTACACATGTACAGGTATCCGGAGAAGGAGGGGTTGAGCTAAGAGGAAATGACAGGGTTTGATGCTGGGTTAGGTTGTCATTAAGACAATTAGCTGTAACATTATCAGGTCCCCACTGCTATAAATATAACCATGAAGAAAAACCCTGCTGAATTCCTGTTTCTATCAAAAAGGCAGATATAAAATTCAAATTATAAGAAGGTCAGGCTGTTTACATTTAACCATAACAGTCTCCATAGCCTAAAACCAGTGATGATTTAAAATAAATAAATAAATAAATGTTTACACCAATTTTTTTTTTTTTTTAGAATTCAAGACAAAAAGAGTAAATTGAAAATAAAAATTCCCATTACCATTTACTCATCTTTGTGAAATTTAGATGAGTTCCTGTAGAGGCAAGTGAACAATTTCTAGCATACACCAGGAGGTCACCACACAGCATTTCTGATAGTACCAGATGACAGACATGATAATGTCTGATGACAGACATTCTAATAATTAGCTTTTTCTGTGTCTTTGCAAAGCCATCTTTGTAGATTCATAAAATCCTTTCCTTGTTCATCTCCTTTTTCCGTCATTAGCATTTCAATCAACTGTACCTTTTATTGGAAGCCAAACTGAGAATGTGGGGAATTAAGATTTTTAATGTCTTCTTAATAGGAAAAAAAAAGTTTTTTGAATGACTGTCAGATGTCTGTTGCCTTTTGTTGTTGTTGCTATAATTGAAACAGCACAGTATGGCACAGTGATGTTTGATTTTTTTTCTATGTTTTTTTTTTTAATCAAGTCTGATGTAATCAGTCTTAACAAGAAGATCAACACCAAACAGCATTAAGAATTCAAGTAGAAGAAACGTGAAAATTCATCTGTGGAAGGAGCAGAAGATTATAATGCCAGTGGTCAAGAGCCTGAGATTTTCAGAGCAGTACACAGGTATATTTAAAGAGAAAAATCCCAGTCTGCCTTTTCACACCTTACCAGGCAGTACACATACATCCTTGTTGCCACAGGACTCTGCCTAAAGTGTCTCCTGCTTCCAGTACTCAGGACACCTTGTCTGGAGGCCATGGCTGCATGATCTGGTGTCTGCCCACAGGCCAAGTCAGAGACTGCTGGCACATATTCACCAGAGGGTTGCAGCTCCAAGTGCTTAATGCCAAGAGCAAAAATGCCAGAACTTTCAATTTGGACAGATTTCATATTTTGTGTGTCCCCTATGCACTCTTTTTTCTATTCCAAATGAGATGTTCTAAAGTGAGGGAAATGAAGAAGAGCGTGGATATAATGAGCGTAAGTATAAATAAATAAATAAATAAATAAATATATGTAAGCATACTGTCAAATTAGAAGTTATTTCAATTCTCTTTTTCATGGAAACTCAAGCTGTTATATTAATTTATTTAAATTGACTCAACAGGGGGCTTGCAAGGTAGGTCAAGGTGGATTTTCTGGTAGGAGAATTGCTCTGAAGTATTTAGTGGAACAAATTTCCCAGAAAATGAATTATAATGCTTTAATACTCACATTAGACAACTGAAATATGATGGAAAAGAACTATGGCACATTTATTAGAGATCTGTGACCCATGTACAAGTTTCATGCACTCTTAGTTCAAATGTATATTTCTCCAAAGAAAATTTTGGATTATTTAAAAGAAGTAATTAAAATCTTTCAACAAAAGGAAATTAAAAATCTTCAGCTAATCAGTGAATGAAGTTATGATAGCTGCATATACAAAATATACAATTTGTTATCTGAAGGAGGTAGTGGAGAATCTTTGCGGTTTTTTACATAATTTTAGAATTGATGTTTAATTTTTTAATTGGAATAGCAATCTTGGTCATCTTTGATAAAAGGTGGCTGACTGAAGGGGTTAAGAATGTGAAATGTACAGTGAAATGGTAAAATAAATGTGTGTATCTCTCTCCTTGTTTGGCTTGTAATAACGATACAAAGGATACGATGAGTGGTAAATAAAATTAAGTATGTGGTCTTCAAGAAGCATGTGGAATTCATTGCCACAGGAGGCTGTAAAGTGGTTGTAAGGTGGTTGTATTTAAAAGAGGATTATTTTACAAGCAATAACACTGAGCTAAATTGCATGGAGCAGTGGAGCAGCATTCTTCACAAGACCCCTGAGGCTGGCTCAGCATTTTCAGCTCTGGCAGCAGAGCATCTCATGCCCGTGGAGGGAAGCCAAAGTGGACACAGAGGTGACACAGCAAAGAGCTAACCAAAAGGCAAGTAAAAGGCAAGAGGAGTGGATACATAGGAAGAGAGCATAATCAAACTACAACTTGTCCAAATTCAGCAGGGCTTCTGTTCGTATGCATCTCTTTTCCCCATGTTTTCCTGTTAACTGACTCAGAGCTGCAACGGCACAGGGCCAATGGGAAATTAGGCCCAGGAGCCAAGGTGGAAGCAGTCTGGCTGTATCTCAGCATGGTGACTCAGCTTTGGACTGGGAATTCTTTCTTCATTTGCAATTTTGAACTGACTGAACTTTACTGTGCAGGTATCCATGCACTGGAACAGATTGCCCAGAGAAGTAGTGGGGTCTCCCTCCCCCACTGACACATTCAAGAACTGTCTGCACCTATTCCTGTGCAAGGATAATCCTGCTGGACCAGGAATCCCAGGTACCCACTGTGATCCCTTTCACCCTTACCTTTTCTGACATTTTGCTGAAAATGAGGTGAAAGTGACCACTTGGGGGATGAGGTGTGGGCAGTTTAGAGAAGGCATGTATGCTGAAGGAGGAAACTGTGCAGACACTAACAAGGAGGGTCATCTGGGGCAGAAAAGCCCACTGCTAAAAAGCCTTTCAGAAATTAGACTTCCTCTCCTCTGGGAATGTTTGTCTGCACTATTCTCAGCAGGTTGCTGCTTCTTTTTTGTCCATCATCTCCCTCTCTTAGGGGCCACAAATCTGTATTTTGGCCCTTCTTCCATGTCTCAGCCCCATAAGTGCCTTCTTAATAACCTGTTTGGTCACTCTTATTCTTCCCAGCTGGCTTCATATATTTAGTGAGCAAAATCTGGCTGGGGAAGGAACAGGAAAAAATCCTAAATGGAAAATTAATTATGAAGTCAGTAAGCAGGACCACAGACAGATAAGAGATTTGAAGTCTAGAATGGTGTGAGTATGATGCTTAGTAAATTAGCAGCAGTGTTTGCATCATGTTTGATTACCAGAACAACTGTAGTAATTGTAACTGTAAGCAGGAACCCATCCTCAAATAAACTAAGAACTGTTGGCTAAGAGTTGCAGCATTTTCCATGTGTCTTTGTTTTCCCATAAGGTTAAAGTTAATAACTAAGCATACCACCTAGGAGTATGCTAATTTTCTTCCATTGTGAAAAGTAGTGTTGCAAGCCCTTACTTTGTTGGCATTATGGGCTTAGGGAAATAAACCTTCAGTCATCTTCATTGTATGGTCAGTTACCTAAATCAACATGCCCATTTCTAACATTTGCTACTATAAAGATTTCTCCAGTTATCTTTTTATTAAAAACATGATAGTAAGTTGTTGTGCTATGTGACCAGTGAAAAATCTAGTTTTGATAAATATTCATCTCAAGGTTCATTTTTGTTTGAACAAGAGTAATTTTACATACTCACATTGCTTATAAGAAATTTGGGAGATAGCAGGTTAAAAATTCACATGGAGAAAGTTGCATATGCCTTATTCCCACTTACAAAAAAAAACCTGGAGCTATTTTAATGTTTTGGCATATGGAGTTATTGTAGCTCACTGAAAAAAACCCCAACCACTCAGCCCTCTGTTAGATACCAGATCTCTCTTACTATTACGTAATGCAGGGAAATATATATACAGAGTACAGTTATTTTAAATACAAAGTTTAGCCAGAATTATTGTAGCTTATATGGGAATGGAAAGTCTGAGAAGTTTTACAAGTTTCAAAGTGCTGTGGCTGATGCAAAAGTTCCATTTATTGTGGGCCTATTTGCAGCTGGGAGTTCTGCAGGAACTGGAAGAGACAGAAAACAGTGAAAATGCAGACTGAGTATGTAAAAATACAGGCAAACTCTTTGTGCTCTTCCGTGGCACTGATATGTAAGGCTAATAACAGCAACTTCATTCTTTTCCTGTCCTTAACTAAGAACAGATCCAGATGTTGCAAGAACGTCATGGCAAAGAAGCAGGAAAGGGAAGGGTGAGTTTGGGCTGAGGGTGTGCTGGGTCAAACTGCTGAGCTCCATGGGGAGATACCGACTTGGGCTCAGGTGGGCTGGTGGATGTTTGCCCATTTTGACAGGGTTTGGGCCATTTGTAGTGGTTGTGCTGGACTGTGATGACATAATGGCACACCTGGCACTGTGGAGCCTGTGTTGTTTCTGGTCCATACCAGAATCATCTTCTCTGTAAATCTGAAGCAGTTCTGCATTTTGAATGCAGATGGTAACATGAAAATCCTGCACTCAGAAGCTGATATTATAACACTTCACATTGTCCCAAGATGTTTCATGCCAGAGGTGAATATCTTTACACATATAGTGGGCGCCAACATATGGCAGGTACCAGTGTGTTGGGAACCGTGCCCTTGACACTGCTCAAGTGTTCACAAAACAGCAGCAGGAGCTGAAATCTTCTATCACCCTTCTTGAGGCTTTTGCTCTATAAATTTTTCAAATGTATATCTCCCATGGTCCAGAAGTTGGATTATTTGTTACAATTCACGGTCCCCTGTCAGCCCTCACTTCTTAAAGATCATTTCTCAATTCTGTCACAAAACTGATTCAGCTATGGTTAATTTAGGCCACCAAACAACTCTTTTGTAAGAGAGCTGTAAGCCCTTTTGGGTCGTATATTTTGTAATGATATTTCTTCTGTTTGTAAAAGGCTTGTTTTCAGACAATCTATTTTCCCTACTGATAACAGTGGCTCTGTTCTCGGTTAACCCATGGATGATATCAGTAAATTTTTGAAAGATCATATACACGGGGAAATGAACAAGTAAAAGCAAATCAATGGAAGACAATTAAAAACACAACAGCAGCTGTAGAGCAACACACATCACCCAGTCTTGCATAAGCCTTGCATTGGCTTTTGTTCTTCTTGTAGATTTTATAACTCATTATAAAAAAAGTACAGTGGAAAGTATTTTTATTTTAACTACGACAGCCCAGTGGCTGAATTTTCTGCAGAGGAATAAGAATTTTCTCAAATGACACCAGCAACCATTATTTGAAATTACTATCTTCCACTCTGTTCTCATTCTACACTGACTTATAAAAGTTTTTCAGAGAAATACTGTATATTTTAGCTATTAGGTGTGCAAGTAAAATCAATTCCACGAGTCTAAATGGAGACTCTTTTATGATATTTTTTCTTTCCCCAAGCTGTAATCTCATTTGTTTTCTCCTTCCTGGTAATTTTCTTTTAATCCATAGCATCTTTTCCTTTTGTTTATTCTCTTTCCCTTTATGCTTTCTTTTCCTTGGAAAGGTGTTTTGCTTTGTTTTGATTTTTACAGGATATTACATTTCCTTTTTTCTGTTGTTTTCCCCCCTCCTCTACATTATCTTGCCCTGTAATCACTTCCCTTTATGTTGCTATTAGTGATGTAGCCTTGGCCATTTCTCTATAAGCTGGAGACAGCAGGTCTCTATTAGGCATCAGCTAGTCAGGTGCATGAGCTCTGATGCCATTTCATCATAATTCACCATGATCTGATTAATGTATTCTGTGGTCACCAAAAGTAATTTTTGGTATTTAATTTGGCTCTACCTGAATGATTATTCATAGGAAACAGTAAAAAGAAGGCTTCAAATCTTACTCATTCACTTTTGACATCTTTTAAATAGTAGATGAGAGGGAGGCTCTTGTACTACAAGATGTTAATCGCCCTACCCTGTTGGCTTCAGTGAAAACTTGGTGTTGGACAGTGTAGCAGCGTCTGTGCTGGCCCGGGAAAGCAGCTGGCTGTGCTGCTGGATTGAGAGAAGGGTCTCTGGCACAGCCTCTGTCTGCTCCTGTGGGAAGGTCTGTGTGTGGGCAGCCTGGTTTGGAGGGCTGTGGGGGTGGATGTGGCCAGGCTGTGCTGGCCAGGTCAGGGAAAGGCTTTGCATGCCTTTGCTTTCTCAGAGAAGTGGAGACTGCCAGTGACAATCTGCAGGGTCACAGCACATGGATACAAACCCTGCACACCCTGAGTGTCTCATACGAGATATGCACGAGGAAAAATGCCCTGGGCTTTTCCTGCAAGAGTTGCATTCACATGTGACCTTTTCACAGTCAGGCTGATTCTCAGGAAGAGCACTTCTGAACTTACCCCATTACTAGGACTACAGCTGCAGTCCCTCACTGTGCACCTCTTCTCTGTGTATTTTCAATGCAAAATTATAACACCTGGAATACCACAAGTGCTCATTCCAGCATTCGCCTTGCCAGCAATCTCTGAATTCCTTCAGCCACAACTCTTGAAACATTTCCTTGAAACACTTCATGGATGGGATTTGTTCTCATGTCTCTTGTCAGGCCTCTGTGAATTGCTGTGCATCCACCTCCTCAACATGTATCTGGGATATATGTGGTAGGCACCAAGTAGCAGAGATCAGATGCAGTAGCTTCCTTTGTCATCCATTTTTCAGTGTAAGAAAGCTGAGTTATGTTACAAATACTAGTAAAAGGTAACTGCTCCCACTAAAGGCACTGCTCAGGAGAATGGTAAGCACACACTGAACACAAGGAAGGCTATCAAAAAAAGCAGGAAAAATGAATTAAATATTGAACTTGTGCTTGATTCATTTTTACTTTATTTGCATTCAAGAGAGGTAAACATTAATGAAACTGCTTATTTGTCTCACAGACTGAACCATTTATTTAGCAGAGAATGAACTAGCTAGTTTGAGAAGCTCAAGATCTTTTTATATGCTTGTACCCAAGAACCCTGTAAAACAGGGTTTCTTCTGAAAAAAGACAAGATATCTTCTATAGCCATGCCAGTACAAGTCTAGCCTTATATTTTGTGATGGAAAGATTTTTTGTGGTGCTTTTCTGACATGTATCCAGTTTGAAATCAATGTATCATATCATTTAGTTTTGGCTAGTTTCCTGTATAAAGAAAAACAACCCTTATTGTCATTGTAACTGGTCTGCATTGACAAATAGTCCCAGAACTGGAATATAATTTTCTGGCATCTAATGATTCATTCAGAGACTTCTCAAATGAAGAGAATTTCTTATTTTAGAAAACTTTTTCACTTAATGGAAATTTGTGAACAGAAACAAATGCATGTTTCCTGATCTACATTTGTAAAAAGAGAAGTGACTGAATTGTATATTTAAGGGAATCTGTCTCGAGGAAGATAGGATCTGTGACTTGAAAATGTCATTGAATACTGTCCAAAAGGAGGGCACTTGTAACCTACTATTAACAAAAAGGTGATGATGAGTGTTGTTAACTGTTCCCTTTGCTTGTCTATTTCTTTCTCTTAATTGTTTTGACTTCTAGTCCTTGGTGTCCTTATGACTTGGTCCCATATGAACCAAGTCCCTTTGTCTGCTTCCAGTAGATCTGTATTTTCAGGTGTATAATTAAATGCAATATTGACCTTAGTGTGATTGCAAACACAGCAGACATAATGAGAATCCCACCATTAAAATTTATCATAAAATATCTTATAAAATATATTTTATATGTTATAATGTGTTCCCTCATAGTCTAGTTAAGCTCTACAGTTTTATGACAGATTTAGTGTAATTGCAGTTATTAAGTAGGAGCACAGTTAAATCATCCAGGAGTGAACCTTGACAGTTGTTGTAGAAAAATGTCAAACTGAAGCAACAGATGTTTCGCTCTTTGTTGATTATAATTACGATTTTTACAAATACAAAAACTTTTATATGTTTTCTTATAAGTAGAAGATGTGTCAGGTCATTACTATTTGTCCATTACTAATTTGAGAATCATTATCTAGGTAGCTGCCTTAATAATTCTCAGCAACCCATTGCAAGGGGGATTTTGTCGCCGCCTGCCAAAGCAACATTCCTTCCTAAAGACTTTGCAACCCTCAGAGACAGGTACCAGCGCTGTCAGATACTTGTGCTGTATCATGGCTTAAACTTCAGCTTGTTCCAGACTTCAAGAAAATGCTTATATCAGCAGCTGAAATACTTTTTTTTTTGCTCTCGATTTCTTGCAAGGAAGTCTTCATTGCCAAACGGCAATCTCACTGCAAGCAGTGGAAGCAGTTTGCTTTGTGTAGTTCCCCATAGTGCTCCATGGGAGCCAAGGTTCTCAGCACCTGGGACTGGGACATGCCATCAATTTGCAACTAAAGTAAATTATGTTCTTTTATCTAAATAATTATTTTTCCAGCCAATGTGTAGCAGCTAACTGACACCTTTTTATCCTACAGAGCTTTTCAAGTCTAGCTTCTGATGTGTACTGGGTCAGCCTCTAGAGCCTTTTTGCAACAACCAACTACTGCAGCAATTGTTAGTCCTTGAAATATTAGAAAAGATCGGAAAATCAGAAAAGCCAGACATGGATAGAGTTAAACTAACAAGCAATAAAATGTGTAACAATAACAAAAAACATTTCATAAGCACATTAGCAGCAAGCAAAAAGTGGGAAGGACACAATGGGCCCACTATTTAAGGGGACAAGAATGACAGTTGCAAAGAGGCAAAAATATTTTATGCTGTTTTGCTTCAGTTGGATAACATGATCCTCATTTGCACTCAAAGGGTAAGAATTCAAGCCAGAATAAAGAAAAACAAGTAAGAAAGTACCTAGATAAGCTGTTTGCTTTGGGTCTGATGAAATCACAGGGGGCTGCTTGAGACCATTTTATACAACACAGATGAGTTTACGGAAAACTTAAAAAGAGCAAACAGCTGAAATTTCACTTATCTAGCTTTAGACGTACAGAGTGGATATCTATGTCTGAATAGTTAATAGAAATAAATTGGCATCTTGATGGTGAGCTTCTTTTGGCCTTTATAAACACTGGTTTAAGGATTTTATGAATAGTGCCCTAGCCCCCACTGACTTTTGACTAAAACTTATCTGATTTGGGTGCATGATTTCTTTAAAAATGGTCCTTTACCAGTAGTTATCAATTTATTGCTATTACACTGAAAGGATGTATGAGGAGGATGTCACTAAAAATCTATCCCATGTCTGGTAGATTTTTGGGTGCCTGCATTATTAATGGGATGATGTAGACCAGGGAGCTGGTTACCACTTTGTCAAGGTGACTGCAACAGTAATAGCTCTCTACATATCAAACTGAGCATGTCAAACTGGTCCCTACAAACTAGTGAGCAAGGCTGTGAAAACATGGATGAAAGTCATTGAAGACCAGTGCAAAACGCTCTACCAAGGTCAAGTAGTCGAGTACACAAATATGACATAAGGACCACCAACAACCAGCAGTTGTGGAAATAACACAGCAAAGCAGACCAAAACCCCCACAGGTATCACTTAATGAACAAACAGGACTGCATCATCGAAAACAAGCAAAATGATGTTTCTGATAGATTTAGCACTGATGTAATTTCACAGTTTCCCAGGCTGAGACAGCAAACAGAAAATGTTTCCCTGTGTGGGTGTGAGGAGTAATTGGTATGGGACAGGTTTGGCAGAGCAATTTGGGCACCTCCATCCTGCAGCATTCACCACATGGGATGAAAAAATGTCATAAGTTCTTTGGAAATATGGCAGCTAGTGTATTGTAACTCCTACTCATCCCATCTCAGAGCTCATAGTCATACGGCCCAGAAGACAGAGCTTCAAGAAGCACTTTGCTGACCTGTTGGATTCTCTGGCAGACTACAGGTAGCCCGGCCTTGATTTTAGGGGTTTATTTGGGGTAGAGTGGTTTTTACTCTTTGTCTTTAGACCTTGTATAAGAACACACTGGTGTCACATAAAAATGCAGGGACTGGTTCCAGTCTTCTGTTCTGGAGAAAGGGAGGGAAACCTTCCCCTTTCCCCTTTCATGGGAAGATTCTATCCACCAAAATTCTACTGAGCAATTGCATTAAAATGTAAATAATATTCTAGTTCATTTTACTTCTCTGTGATCATCTGTTTATTTTCTAGGGCTGAACATTTGATCTTAGAGTCACCATTAATCTTAAAATTAGGATAATTTTGAATAGCTATATTTTTTTATCAACTTTCTAATTCCCAAGTCAGAAATGAAGCTGCTGAGTAATCAATAGTCTTGTTCAGTAGATAAAACTGTCTTTGCAAGGTAATGGCCAGGTCCTGCTATAATGAAGGTAATGACAAGTTTCTATTCACTTCACAAGGAATAATATTGAACCCTGAATTAAAGAAGTCCACCTGAAGCAGGATTTCTAGGGAGAAGTAATTATCATTTTTAGCCTGGTCTGAAAACCGGAGAAATTTTGTGACCTCTTTAGATCTGGGAAAGATGTGCCAAGCTTCAAGTTCATTTAGGAACTATTGTTCATGTTAATAAGCTTTGTTTGTTTGTTTGTTTTATTCTATTAAATGCTTTAAGGCAAAAAGAGTGGCATCAGGAAAAGGAAAGATAGACTAGTAAATGTTATAAAGAATTGGAGTTCAGAATTATATTTTTCTCAGCTTTGTATTCAGCTAATTTAATTCTTCAGATTGTGTTTACAGTTTCTTGACACTACTGTAGGAGTTTTCATTTTTACTTTCCTCAGGACTATTGGTTAAGTGACACTAGGACATAAATGTTTGGATGTGAGGTTAAAATCCTTTTATTTGCTGCTACAAGGGCTGAGGCGCCACCACTCAGTTTCTGAAATTAGATGTTTAATTCAGAATATTCTTCCACCTAAAATTAGTCAGAGTTTCACAGTGGAAGAAAATCATTATTGCTGTCATTGTTTTTCATGGTTATAAACTTTATAGTGGTAAATCTTTGGATCACACAGCACAGACTAACAGGACACTTCATTTATTACTTTGTGACTGAATAAATCTCTTTAAATGAGAATTTCAAAAATTATTTAGGATGGAAACTACTTTACACTAAGGTCTGTTCAGTGTGTCCCTAAGATACTCTTTGCAGTTGCTGTATATGTTAGATACTTTAGCTCACCACAGTTGAAAATCTGGCCTCTTTAATTTTTGTTTTATTGTGTTACTGAACAAATCTCTTGGAAGATGTCAGTGATCACTTTGATATTTTTAAAATGTTTTCAGTGTTGTCTATTTTAAGATTTCCTGAGAATGAAGATTGACTAGAATGAGGCAGCCATGTGATGGACAAGATCTTATATGTGATGAGGATTATACCAATGTGTATTTTAATATCATTATTCATAACTGGCCAGAAGTGAAAATTCTCCTGTGGTAAGAATAAAATCTTTCAGCTATTTTAAAAATGTGACTCAGACTGCAAGTCTTTTATGTGATTTAGCCAAACATAGTTACATTGCTCATAGCTGGGAATCCAATGTGTATGGGACACATCCCTTGCCATGGAAATTGCTGATCCCATGGTTGACAGCTGTAATGTGCACAGCATATTAGCTAGTAAAATAGCAACAGAAGTCAGTGATAGAATTTCATTTAAATATCCCTAAATGAATGCCCAAATAAGTAAACATAAAGCATTGTATTAAACAATAGCTGATAACTCAGCTTAACCAAGAGAGCCTGTGCCTCTGTGCAATGCAAACCTGCCCTGGCCTCATGGTTTGGAGATTTGCCACAGGATTATTAAGCAGGATAAGAAGTGTGAAGAGTCCTGTGAGCAAGAAGATACTCTGTGCATGCATTTCAGAAACCTTCAGCTCAACATGGTGCTGAATGCAATAAAAAAGTTTATGGAATGATGCACCGAAATGGCAAAGTCCCCCACATCAACTCTGTTGGGGAGGGAGGTGCTACAAGCAGGGAGAACTCAGGGAGGATCTGTGAACAAGGTGATAAATCCCAGCTCAGAAAAGAGATATAAATGAGCAGCAGAATGTGGGAGTTCAGGGAATCAGCACAGCACCCACACCATGAGCATTTCAAGGCACTTTGCCATCTGACACAGCTCAGTGTTTTGGATGCAGGTTGTGATCTGTGAGGAGCCCACTGCAGGGATGGAAAGGATGTGTGTGAGTCAGGCTGCTTACTGGGCTGCCTTCCTGAAAACTGAGATTCACCTGAACAAGTCACTGTGTCTGTCAGTAGGACATAGATTATCTCCCTAGTAAAAGCTGGTTTTGCTGGCCTGTAGTTCAGTTTGAAAATGAGGCCCATATCAAGGATAAAAGATGTTTTAAGGAACAGGAAAAGGTTATCTGGCATCAAAGGCATCATTTTTTCAGTCTATCTTTTTTTTTTCAATCTACCAGAACTTTTTCACTGTGCGTCATAATCTTTTACTCCTCTATGAAAATCACAGAATCACAGAATCACAGAATAAGCTGAGTTGGAAGGGACCCACAAGGATCATCAAGTCCAGCTCCAGTCGCTGCACAGCACCATCCCCAAGAGTCACACCATGTACCTGAGAGCATTGTCCAAATGCATCTTGAGCTCTGCTGTGACCACTTCCCTGTTCCAGTGACCAAACACCCTCTGGGTGAGGAACATTTTTCTAATATCCAAACCAAACCTCCCCTGACACAACTTCAGGCCATTCCCTTGGGTCCTGTCACTGGTGACCACAGAGAAGAGATCACTGCCTGCCCCTCCTCTTCCCCTCACATAGAAATTGTAACTGCAGTGAGGTCTCCCCTCAGTCTCCTCCAGGCTGAACAGACCAAGTGACCCCAGCTGCTCCTCACATAGTTTTCCCTATAGAACTTCACCATCTTCGTTGCTCTCTTTAAGATGCTCTCTAGCAGCTCAGTGTCCTTCTTGTACTGTGGCACCCAGAGCTGACCCCAGTGCAGAGCAGAGCAGGACAATCCCCTCCCTTGCCCAGCTGCCCATGCTGTCCCTGATGCTCCCAGGACAGAGACAGCCCTCCTGGCTGCTGGGGCACTGCTGACTCATGTTGAAGAGAAAAATAAGAAAAGAGAGAAAAAAAATCCACAGAACTGTCTTTCAACTAATTTCTGTGTTTTGTTGCAGTTGCCTTTCCTGTTAACTTATTCCACATATTTATTAAGTTTTACATAAAATAGTTGTGCCTGGCTTCTTAGTTCCCTCTTTATTTGAGGTAATTTGTCATTTTTGCTTAGTGCCTAATCAGTTTTGAAACCATACATCAATTCTACCCATACTTATAAGCTATATGGATAAAATATGTACACAAACATATATATACAAACATAAATATATTTCCAGTTGACCAGGCTTTTGTTGTAACAGTGCAATAAATTTAGCAGTTTTAACTTTTCATTATCAACTAAGTCAGTGAAACCAGCTACTGCTTTCTTCATTTTGTGAATTATGTTTGAAAGTTATTACCATTATTAACAGAATACACAGTAAAAATATTTGATGCAAGCATGGTGTGCAAAGAATTTGCAGATGATAATTCAAGAAAAAGAAAACCAAAAGTGAATCTTAGAGATTCATGCAGAAAAGCTAGATTTTGAAATAGCAAATGTCAGGTTTCAAGGCAAGGTTTTGGTTTTGAAATTGCAAGAGCAAAATAATAAATGGAACTGCTTTTAGTATGTTACTGAGAAAATGTCTAAACTAGTACTATGCAGAAAATGATACTTACAATTTGAGGAAGAGAAAAAAAATAAAGCAGCAAATATGTATTTTGCTCACTGATTTTTTTTTTAGATTTTATTCTCTGATGTCACTTCTTCCCCTGGAAGAAAAAACTAAAAAGGCAAAATAATCTCATTTCCTTTAAAGATGGAAATCAAAATTTTTCAAACATTTTGTTTTAAGACATAATTTCTATCATTAAATAAGTTACTATATTACTGTTAGCCAAGAGAGTTTTTCTTCTAGCATATTTCTTGTTGAGGTGAACCTAGCAAAATAACAATTTAGAGGCTTCTGGTGAGAGCACTTGTAGCTCTGTGCGCGAGGGCGTACACGGCCCTAAGTCCGGCTAGCTGAAGGGGTGAAGCGGCCGACGCCCCTGCGCATCGGAAGCCAGCCCCCCTTGGCGTCCTGGCCTCGGGCTGCGCTGAATTGCGGACTTGGGTTCGCGCTGGACGAGACGAGAGAGGAGGCGACCACTTGCTGGGGGTAAAACGTCGGTTTATTGAAGAGCCCACATGCAGCACAGGGCAAACCAACAGGTGGAAAAACCCACAGCAAAATGGCCCCGAACACGGGGGGGGGGGGGGGGGGGGGGGGGGGAGACAGAGTTTTACAGGGAAGGGGTGGAGACGGGAGGGGAAGCCCAGCTAACCAATAGGGGAACATGTGGGGAGGTACATAAGAAAACTGACACAAGAACTTATCCAATAAACATAGAACAAAGGAGGGGCCCTGGGACGCCAGCCAACTACGACCCCCAGAGAGAAGAATGTTCTCGAAAGCAGGGAGGAGTGGGGGGTGATTGACTGGGCCCAGGGAGGAGGAAAACTTTACTTATATGGTGGGATAAGGGAGGAGCAGTTATGTATCTTGGGAGATTGACAAATAACAGGGGCAGGGGTAACCGTGGTAACATAACTGCCAAAGACTCTGTGGCGGGAAAACTGGAGGAGGAAGAACCATCTTACAAAGAACAGCGGGGGAATAATACATAAAATGGGGGAACAAAACAAGAAATTTAAAAACACACTGCAACAGCTCTGCCTGCAGACATAGTGTAGGGTTCTCCCTCTGTTCTCCAAACCACTCCAATTTGACAATAGTCATGGATTTGTGAAACCAAAGATGGCCATTGGTAAACCAGACACAGGCACAAATAACTCTAAGAGCGGCTTTCTGGACATTAGCCACTCTGCTGATGGACAAGAATTATTTTCAGTGTTTGTAAGTTCACCCCAGTCAACTCATGTGTGTATCTAGAAGGAGTTTGAAAATGACCTGCACCAAAATCCTTTGGATAGTTTTATATTCAGCTTGTACCAGCTGATGGGGTGAATGCATTGGAACGCTATACCCAGTGATTTATAAAGAGAATGAGTCTGTAATCTTTCCTCTAGCTTAAAGCCACCTGGCAGCTACAATGTGGGGATCTGCCCAGGACAGAGTCAGAAACATTTACCCACAGATAGCATTTCAGCCCTACAAAACCCAACAAGATCATTAGTATCCATCATCTTTTTGAAGCAGAAACACTGTATTTATGTGGTAGATTCTTTGTCTTTCGATGTTTAACTGCCCCTTTCCATCAATACATCAAATATTTTTTTGTTTATCTGGGCTTCTCTTGTGGGTGTGCTGTGTAATACAAGGAGATCTGAATTCTCCTAGAAGTGTCTTTCCACTGACTGCATGGAGAGCCTAGCATAATTATACTGTTAACTTAAGAGAGCCTAAAGTCAGGGAAGCAGAATTTAACATATTGAGGCTCTTTGTGAAAGCCAAATCCAGAAGGACCATGCTGACCTGAGTGAAGTGAAATGAGCTGGGACACGGGTCCTTGCCCTGGCACACTGCTGTCCATACAGTTTTCCTTCCAGCATCATCCCTGACGTAGGTTTGGCCATGTCCAGCTAGCAGTCCCAGCCAGTGCCTGGGCACAACTCAGGGGTTAGCACAAGCCAAGGACTACTTTCAATGGCAATTTGGAGTCACTCTCCCTGTTTTGGATGCAGAGTGTGGTGGGGAACACACAGGGCAATTCAATTGTATGGATGTGATGACATGGCAGCTGGCCTTGGGGCTGCACAACAGTTACTGGTGCATTGTATTTGCTAAGGCAAACACAGCCAAAAGGACTTCACTGTTGCACCCCTTAATTATATGTGCTCTATTACCAAGTGGAAAGCAACAAGACCCTCTCTTCAAAGAAGAAGGAATGTTAGCAAAGAGAATGATCAAAGAACTCCTAGAGCTATACAGCAGGACATGTTAAGGAGCAGAGTGAGACTTGGGCCAGACCTCTAAAAGTAATTAGATGTGTGTTGTCACTTGAGATTTTCAGCTGTGATCCCTCTTGTTGAGATAGGTCCCTTAGCATAGAGATTTTCCTACAAAGGGTCACTCTGAATACTTTTGAGGAACTCAAAGTAACAGATGAGCCAGGAAAAAGACTAAGAATTCAGATTAGTATCTCAGTCCTTAATTAATACTCATATATACAGAATGCAGAAGTTTTGACTGAACTAGACTCAGAACAAGTTTGATGTTGTAACTTGGCTAAATGAAAAATCACTAAGTACATGGTACAGTCAAATTGCAGTCCCTTGTCAAATGCACTGTCAAGAGAACCAAATACCTGAAAAAAAATCTTTGTTTTCCTCAAGCCTTTTTTTTTTTCTTAGAAAACAATCTATCTTGCCCAAATAAGATAATGCAACATGTCTGAGCCTAAATGTAAGCTGACCAGTGCAGTGGAGTGTGCTGAGATCCTGCTCTGTGGCTTATCTGAACTGAGGTTTTGGCAAAAAAGCAGCAAGACCCCTTCACCTGCTTTATCCCGTGATGAGTTTTCCTCTCCAGGTACTGGGGAAAGAAGGTGGTAACTTAGTTGCTTGTCTAGAATTTGGCCCAGCAGAGCAGCAGAAACCACTTCAGACACATTCAGAATTGAAGAATTAGAGTGAATTATGCTGAGACAACCTTTTATTTTGGATTTAAGTCTGATTCCATAAGTCATAGTATTACATTTCTGCACTTGCCATTTGAAATAGGTGCCTTTTATAGCAGAGAGCATTTTAGGCCTATTATTTTGCCCATACAAGACATCTGTAAGATGATAGCATTTATTTATAATGTTAGTACTTTATCCGGCACAGAGCTAGCTCATGCTGGTACCTTTCTCCTTAGCACTCTGAGTATTTCCAGCTGGTGACACCAAATAGCCTCCATTTCCTCATGTGGAACACTCACCAGTTGTTTTACCCCCTCCTCCTTTCCTTTTTATTTTTGCTGCTGGAAGGATGTGGGTGATGATTTATAGAGCATGTCCAATTGGCTCTGTTTGCCTGTGCTGGCCTGCTTCATGCACACTGAGGTCAGTGCTGTATTTGTAGGTAACCATCCAAGGAAAACATCTCAAAGCAGGCAAAAATGCTAACTAAGTAAAACAAACTCAGGAATGCGATCATCAGTTTAGCAAAGTTTTCAGCAGTCTTTTCCATTGCACTACGGTTTCAGCCCAGTTCTACAAATTCAGAGCATGGTACCGAAATATCCCAGGCAAACTCAGGTGTATGGGAGATATGATTTGATATGATATGAGTGTTTGAATGGGGAAACAGGGGTAGCTCCTTTTAAATGATGGAGTTAGCAGTATGTACATTTTAGTCCTGAATGTCCAAGGAAAAAAAATATGTAGGTATGAAATTAAAGGCTATGAGGTTTGTTCTAGTTTTACAAGGCAAAACTAGAATTACAGAATGAAAATTATCTCCTGTTGCCCAATTGTTAACTGCATAGCAGGCCCTTTTGTCTCTGACCTTATCCCCAATGAGAAATTCTGCTGATATTAAGGGGAATTTTGATGTCATTTACAGAGCTAGGGGCTGACACCTGTCTCAGGTTTTCTGTAGTTGTAAGGCCAAAAGTATCTTTCATCATGATTGAGCACAGAGTGAGTGCAAGAATTCCCAGTTCTGCAAGAGGGCAAAATGCATTGGCAAGCCCTGCACAGCGAGCATCCGGAGAGGATGCAGGAGAGGGAGAGGCTGCGGCGTGGGGCAGCCCCGGGGCAGCGAAGGGAGAAGTCATTGTCACAACTTTCGTGGTGGAGCAGGCTGGCCACAGGCAGAGCTGCAGGTTGTGTTTTCTGGTGAGCGGTTTCCTTGAATGGGTACAAAAAAGGGCTCGTGGGAAGATAATTATGTGGAAGCATGCGAAGAGTTCCGTGGCATCTGATCCGCTGCCGAATTCCCTCAGCACGGAGTGGCCGGGCCGGGCGGCAGAGGCGCACAGAAGTGACAGGGACACGCAGCCCATGCCCAGCCCTGGGAATGAATGCCCGCTGGCACACGCTGTGCTCTGTACGAGCTGCTCCCGGCCCTCTCGGAGCTGGGGAGTCACATTGCTCTGTACGAGCTGCTCCCCGCCCGCCCGGCCCAGCTCTCGGCCCAGCTCCCGGCCGTCTCGGAGCTGGGGAGTCACGCTGTGCTCTGTACGAGCTGCTCCCGGCCCTCTCGAAACTGGGGAGTCACACTGAGCTCTCTACGAGCTGCTCTCCGCCCGCCAGGCCCAGCTCCCGGCCCTCTCGGAGCCGGGCAGTCACACTGTGCCCATCTGGCAGCACGACGGCTGCACCTGGCAGCTCTCGCTGCTGAGGCGGCTGCGCCCTCTTTGGTTTGCCGTAATTAGTTTGTATCTGATTTCAGCTCCTATGGAAGGGTAGAGGGATAGCAAATTACTTGCAAGTGGTTTGTAGACTCCGTGAAACCTTTTTTTTTTCTTGCCCAGTACTGCTACCCAGCTGAAGATCTATCCCTGCAAAAGCAGGTTCTTTCTTTTTTTGTAAGTAACTACAGCTGTGTATATTCCTCTGTCTTCCAACCCTCTCTTTCCTCAGCAAACTTGCTTATAAGACAGGAAAGGCAAACACTTTTTTTCTTTTTCTTTTTTTTTTTTTTTCAGTTTTATAAAAGCTCCACTGTTTTTCATGAAGTACAAAAGTTTTGACAGATGAATCTTTACCGGAGAGACCTTGTCTTCTAATTCAGCAGCCCTGGATTGCAATAGTCTAATTCTTAAAACCCTTCTTAAAACAAGGCAAACTCTCCTAATGCAGAGACAAAATCACTTCAGATAATACAGAGGAATTTGATCTGGTTTGTTAATATTATAATTGATTTTTAGAGACACTTGGTGAAAACTAATCTATCAGGTCTATCTCTGCAGCTATATCAACAGTATTTGGGTCCCAGCTATTACAGAGGCAAACTGGCACAAGCCAAAGGAATGAGCTTTGCTTTAAAGGAGGCTATGGACCTATATGATAATATAGGAAAAGCAGGAAATCAATTGCTGCTGTCAGGCCACACATTTCTCTGCATTAGCAAAAGATTTAACAGCAAGGAGTCTTACTGCCCCTAAGTGTGTCTGTGTCCCTAAATCAGGGGGCTACATCCTGCTTTCAGGCTTTTCACATCCTTGGCTCCGAGGTAGGTGGCAGGCATCTGCTAATGAACACGTGGCTTTATAGAAGTGTTTCTATCATCAAATGAATTCTTTTTAAACTTCATTGTTTTTGGCCATAGAACTGTAGGTGCTATTGTGCTCCACGAGCCAAGTCTGTTACCAGTAGATAAGAAAGAGATGGATCAAATTTGCATTACTACATGTGCAAATGAGAAGTCCCTAGCTTCCCCTCCCCCTCTCTTTCTAATGCTTGTCTTTGCTTTTTCAAATCTCCTTTTTTTTGTCTGAAATACTTGCCACGTGGTTAAAAACCTTGCTTTTCTCTGTAAACACGGTGTAATACAACACAATGCACTGCATTATTTTCAATGATATATTGGCTTCTATGTTTTTATAAAAATAGTCGAGGCCAGAAAAAGCCTCTACATGCTTTCTCCCAGATTTATTGCATATATTATATGTTTTCTACTTCAGTGGGCTTCTATCTCTGTGCTGAGCAGAACAAGTGCCTATATGACAAAACTCCTCCTTCTTTTGCACACATGCACGTACATATGAAACCGAAAACCTGCTTTTCATTAGCATAGCCAGCACAATGGAGGCAAGAGGGGAAGCAAGGAGAGAATTTGAGATTTATGGCATCAGACATCTCATGTGAATGAATGTTCATGCCTTAATGTAACTAGCCGCAGATAGAAGATAAGCCCAGCACTGAAAAGAAAAGCTGCTGTTTCATATTGTGAATGTATGCACTTATATTGAATTCTTTCTCTGGGTAGCTTCTTATTTCAATCTAATTTACTACTTACAACATGAATCCCAAAGCACATTGACTCATTCACACTGGATACAGATGTGTGCACAGTAAGAAAACATAAGGAAAGGTAAAACTTCTGCTTAGCTGAGGGCAGATTTGTCAGCAAAATGGCTGCAGAGCTAAGGGCTCCAGGCTAATGCATAACAAATACAGAAAGGCCTGCGTGCATCTTACTCTGTTTACAAAAAGTGTGTATAGTAATTCGTCTTCATACCGAGAAAATGCATTATGCATTTTGCATAACCCTACTTTGCCTCTCAATTTTATTTTAATTTTAGACATCAAATAATAACAGACAATATATTTAACAGGAAAAAAACCAGCATTAAAAAAGGTAATATTTTTTTTTCACATTTAGCTACAGAATAATTTAGAAAATCTCTGATATCCTGCTGAGAAATTGAACCAAGACACGGTTCAGTTATCTGAGTACAGCATCAGGAGTCACTAATTCTTGACTTTCCCTGGAACTGTGTTCAGGTTGTTTCTCCTCTTTGTACATAAATGCTTTTTATAATATAGATTGTATCCACATGTTCTGAACATCCATGCATTATAGTTATTAAAGAATCAGATCCAGGCTGCATGCAAATGGATTCAAGTTCATGAAATTCAATGCTATTTAGTCATGTTTCAGCGGCATATCCGTCTTCTTTAAATTTTTCTCAGTACTGGCAAAGCAAATTTGAAGGTATATATTGTTAAATACAATTTTTAGATGAAACTTACAGGTGAGCCAATGTCCATTCATAGTGAGACAATCACTTGGGTAAATATGTAGTTATTTGTGGTTTTATTAGTTATACCAGAAATTAATGTACCTTAACAATTTTCAGAGAAAAAAAGTTATTATGTGCATTTCAAAACTGAATGAGGCTACACAAAAGGGGAAAAATTGTCTTCTTTTCCCCCAAAAATCAGTGCTGCTTAGCTGAACTGTAGTGGGTTCAATAGATACACTAAGAATTGTCTGCTGGACTCTCAAAGTTTTGCTGTTACAGTACTCTCCCACTGAGGCTCCTTAACCTCATGGCTTTCAGTCCACAGCAGCCAGACCTCTCTCAGGGGAGCCTGAAGCAAGAACTAGTCTGTGTGGTGAACAAGTGTGGTTTTGGCATACTAATAGAGCTGTGTAATATTTTTAAAAAGCAGCAAATTCAGCCAAAAGTTGATTTTCCCCTATGAGTCTGAGTCAAGCTCCCAGCATGGCTCCAGCTGGCCAGAGCTCAGCCACTTCCATGAGAGGAGAAGTGAAGGAGGAGGTGAGAGCTGGGGTCATCTCCTTCCCTAGCTGTGGCTTGGAGCATCTTTCTAAACCACCACATGCTGCAGCAATGATGCTTCCCCCTAGAAATTTTCTGTTTCTTATAAAACACTGGAAAGGGTGTTTGATACAAATAACAAGTACCAGGAGAATGCACTAAGGCATGGAAGTCTGTCACTTCCACGAGGCTGCCTGGGTGCCAGCCCATGCACACATGTATGCACTGAGTGAGGCAGCATCAGGGAAGGGGACTGACAATGTCCTGCTCCTGCACAGCCCATCCTAGCCCAGGGAATAGAGAACAGTCCCAACAGTGGAACATGGATTTTTTTCCCTTTAGGAGCCAACGGAGAGGTTTAACATGAATCCTTTGTATCCTGAAATTAACACAAGGATGCAGTCTCTGCTTTTTGCTCTCTAATTTCTGTTTAGTTTTATAATTTTAGACTATTTATTTTGCTTTTCTGAAGTGCAATTGATCCCTTCTGCTTTAGGTAGTCTGGAACATTTCTTTTAAATGAAATTTTAGGGGAAGGGGGAGTTAAGAAAACAAGAATTGGTTTGATCTGATTTTTTTTTTTTTTCATTTAACAGCCATAGTGAAAAATCAATTATTTACACTGAACAGAAGGTTCATGACCCTGACAGAGATCTAGGGCTGGAGCAGAACCAGCACAGAATATGGTGCAATCCTGCATTATTTTTTCATTTAGCAAACACCTCCTGAATATATGACATAGAAATTTGGCTTTCATAGAAAAAGTAAACTAACCAGGTTCTCTCTTTTTCCCCAATTGATATTTGAATGAAAACCACATTATAAGTGTACTGTTATTGATATTATAATATCCGTGTACCAGGCTCATGTTAATGTATCTTTCTTTACCTTATCTGATCACCTTCTCTATAAGTTCCAAGCAACTAGCACTACAATCCTGGCAATCAGACTAGCAATAATAACAGATCATTGTGAATGTGAAAAAAAAAAAAAATTGTTCTCTTTCTGGTATTCTTGCTACATTTTTGTTATAGGTCATATACATAACTATAAAAGAGATATTCTGAAGATTTGCAGCAAAGATAATCACAGAACCACAGAATATTCTGAGTTGTAAGGGAAGGGAGAAAGGAAAAGAAATGCTGAGAAGGAATTCACCCAGTTGTGAGTTTGTGTGCTGTCACAATACGCACATTTTGCCAGAGAAAAGGAGAAAAAAAATTGATTTCTCTATAGAAAACTAAGACATCTGAACAATGGGGTCATCTTGAAACATTTCCATTTCTTCTTTTTAACAAAAAATGTAATTTACTGCTCACAATAATACTCCATTTTGATCTAGTTGTAGCAATCAAGATCAGAAGCCAGTGATGGAGTTGATTAATCCCTCTTTTTTTTTCCTGTTTAACAAACCTTCTTTGTATTTATATATAGTGTTGAGAATGACTCCTTGCCCTTGGGCATCACAAGAATCAAACAGCAGAATGCATTTTCTGTAACCAAATTTCTAAACCTTGTCTAGCTGGAAGTTTGCCCCCAAATACCAAGACAGCTGTTCTTCAGCATCATATCCCAGGCATCTCCTAGGTGCTCTGTGGTCTTCCTCGATTTCCTCTGTTCATTCTGCTACACAGATACACAGATGCCAAATCAGTGCCAAATCAATGCCATTCAATGCTGGACCCCTTGGATAGCATAACAGCATATATTCTTTGGAAAACAGTTTTCCATTACTTCATCTGTCACCAAACAAAGGAGCAGCTAGTTCTTCCATCATGTAGCCCCTGCAGAAATGGTTATAGCCAAGGCCCAACCATAACATGAATAATCTTATACCATATAAAATATTCCAAGGAGAATATTTATACTGCAAAGACGATGACCCCCTAACTGGAACCTAAACCTAAACATCAATTAAAGTAATCCTTTTAAATTAGTGAGTATTAGTTTTATGTAGTTAATGCAGCTTGTTGCATTTCTTTGAAGATTTCTAATTTGCCAAAGTTTAAGCTAAGTCAAATAAATGTAATTATTTTTATTAATTTAATTTTTTCCAGAAGCCTTACAGACTTCCACCTCTTTCTAGAGGTATCAGGCAATAAAGTAGACACATTCAGAGCAATGGCTTTATTCAATACCTGAAACTGAGCATCCTAAGGTGCACCTGAGCACCTGAGGTATAAGACACAGGCCTTGATTAAATACATTACTTCAAGGTCATATTTAACTCTGAACCATAGGCTCCCTGTAAATGGTACTGAAAATTACCTCTAAAGTTTACAATATGATCTTTCAATGTGATTTGGTTATTCCAAACACAGATTCCCACTTTGAAAAAATAAAGCCCTGGAATTTGTAACTTGACACTTTTCGTTCTGTGGTACCTGTAACTGCAAATTAAAAAGGGATATTCACCTTTCAGATCTGTCTTAGATTTTATTAATACAATGTTGCAGATCATGAGCACTGCCAGATTAGTACTACCCTATGCTTGTCTGTGGAAGTACAAGAAACCTCTGTAATGATTAGCATCCAAATAGTCAAATGATAACCATATTTAGGTATGAGAACTAAAACTAATATGGAAGTAAGGCAGAATGAGTACTGGGAGAAGTCAGCCTCCTGTTTCCTAGTAATGGAGATTTTTATTTTCTCCAGTATGACAATATTTCTGATGCATAGGAAAAAGATACATAATAGTAGTATAATGTGAGCAAAAAGAGGATGTGGGAGAAAATTAGGAAGTCATCATGGCCTTGATTGCGCGAGGGCGTACGCGGCCCTAAGTCCGGCTAGCTCGAAGGGGTACGGTGGCCGATGCCCCTACGCAGACAGGAGGCCAACCCCCCTTGGCGTCGTGGCCTCGGGCTGGGTTGGATTGCGGACTTGGATTAGCACTGGACGCGACGAGAGAGGAGGCGACCACTTGCGGGGGGTAACACGTCGGTTTATTGAAGAATCCAGCAGCAAAAGGACAACCAACTGATGGAAGAACCCACAGCAAATGGCCCAGAACAGGGGGAGCGACAAGGTTTTAAAGGGAAGGGGTGGAGAAGGGAGGGAAGCCCAGCAAACCAATTGGTGAGCAGGAAGGGGGGTACATAACATGACTGACAAGAGGACATAGCAAATAAACATAAAGTAGAGGAGGGGCCCCGGGACACCAGCCAACCACAACCCCCAGAGAGAAGAAGGTTCTCGAAACCTGGGAGGAGAGGGGGGTGATTGACTGGGCCCAGGGAGGAGGAAAAACTTACTTATAAGGTGGTATATGGGAGGGAGAGTTACATAACATAGGAGATTGGCAGCTGAGGGGGAAGGGGTAACCATGGTAACTTAACTGTCAGGGCTACAGTGGCGGGAAAACTGTGAGGGGAGGAACCATTTTGCAATGAACAAAGGGGGAACATACATAAAATAGGGGAGAAAACTTGGGAACTTAAAAACACATCACAACATCTCCCCGTTTCTTAACAAATAAAATAAAAAGAAACTGGAATGTCCATAAAAGTTCAAAGTTCCGAAGCCCGCAGCTGGCCCAGCCATTCCTCGCCTCCTTCGAGCTGGAGTTCGTCAGTCTCTAGATGCTCCTGAAGCTGCCCGGTTGACTCCTCCTCGTCAGCAGCCTTCTCGGCCTCTGGGGTGAGGTCTTCCAGCTCGAAGGGCTCTTCTGATGGAAGGGTAGCATGGTTCAAGACGGTCCACCTGCAACGTCCTAGTTTCCTCCAGCGACCCAGATGTTGGAGGTCGACAGACACCAGCTGTAAATCACTATTGGGAAGATGTATGTCCCTAGTGAGCTGCAGCCTATAAGGGGAAGCAGAGGACATGGTGTTAAGAGCAGGTGTAGGCTGAATACCACAGTGTGTCACGTCAGGTAGAAGGTAAGACAAATCCGGCAGTGCGTACGGCGGCTCTCCTTTATCTCCTCCCTCCCCACTGGATGTTACCTGTCCCGCCGCACTTTTGTCCTCGCGCAGGGAGGGGCTGCGCTCTTGGTCTAGTTTTTTGTAACTTTATTCTCCTCCCTCTCCCGCTTCTTTCAGTACTCTAGGTAGTCTAATCGCATCGGGCACTGGGGCATCCAGTGCCCGGTCTTACTGCAAAGATGGCAGGGGTGGGTGGCCGTTGATCTCCTGCCGGACCCTGGTGTAGGGGGTCCGGCAACGGGGGCAGCTTCTAGCTCAAAGAAGTCCGGCTCGGGGCAATCTACAAAAGCCACTGATGATCTTTTAGGTCGCGATGTTAAGGCGACATGGCCTACTACGGCCTCTATCATGGCCTCCACCGTGGGCCGGGGACTACGAGGGAGAGTTCTGATGGCCCTGCGACACTCCGAATTGGCGTTACTGTACGCCATTCTTAGAAGCATCTTCTCCCTGTCATCGTCCCCGGTCGCCTGCGCCTCCACATATCGGTAGAGGCGCTCGATGAAGGCCATGTAAGGCTCCTGTGCCCCTTGCCGAACTTCATCGTCCTCCCATTGGGAGGTCACCACCTGCAGCTTGTAAAAGGCCCACTCTGCTGCCCTGGCCGTCTCCACAAGCTGCGGCGGGAATAGAGCTTTCGCTTGCACTGCCCCCTCTGCCCATTGTCCCTCGCCCAGAAGATGTTCCTGGGAAACCACCAGCCCGTCCACATCGTGAGATGTTGAAGGACTCCCCCAAAGAACTGGGAGAGCCTCCAAGATCTCTCTCCTCCACTCAGCCACCCAGACCCGGAACTCCATGGGCCTAGTAAGGCTGGAGAAGAGGGCTCTCAGGTCCGCAGGCACCAGATCTCCCCGTGCAAGGGCATTGCGGAGCATACCCCGGAAGTACTCCGACTCCCGGGAGTAGTCCTTCTGCGCCTTGCACAGTTCTTTGATCTGGGCCTGTGCAAGCGGCACCCATTGGGCCTGAGAGCTCCCCTCCCCGCTGAGGTGGTAGGTGACCGGAGCGGCTTCCAATAAAGGCGCCTGCTCCGGCTTCTGGTCATCCATCATCCCCCCCCCCCCCTCCCCGGAACACAAAGCGTGGGAACCGGAAGGGGGAGCGTGGGAACCGGAACTGGAGGAGGTTGATGCGGGGTCTGGCAGTGAGGCGGGGCGAGGGAGTGGGCGCGGCACACCACCCCTCTCTGCCTCCTTGATGGAATTCGGAGGCGGAGCAAAATACAAAGGCGAAGAGGGGGAGGAGTCAACTGGGGGCGGAACTGGGGGAGGAGTCTGGGGAGGAGCCGAGGGAGGAGTGGAGGGTGGAGAAATGGGGGGGACGGATGAAGGATATGAAGGAGGGACGACCGAAAAGGGGGTTGGGTCTGGGGGAAGGAAGGGGTTGATGGCGTCAGGGAGGAAAGGGTTGGGAGGAAGAGAAGGAGCCCTGGCGGGAACGGCCGCGTGGCCACCGCCATCTTGGGCTCCAAGGGAGCCATTTTGAGAGTCTTCAACAAACCGCACAACTTTGGGATTCACAACTGGGGACTTGGGGACTGGGGCAGAGGGTGAGGGAAGAGAAGGAGCCTGGCCAGGGCTCCTCAAAGAGGGAGGCCGAGCAGGTCGAGGGGGAGCAGGGGCAGGATGGACCCCCTGCCTCTGGTCGGCCTTTAAGATCCCCCTCGAGGGCTCCTGCCTACGGGATGAAGGCAAGGTTCGAGGGACAAGGGCAATGGAACGAGGGGAACAAGGGGATAAACTAGAACCAGCGGGACTTTTCTTAAGCTCCCCGGGCGCACGGAGTGTCGCATATACCTTGCGCGCCCAATAAGCCACGGTGGCCAACTTCGTCTCCCCGGAATTTATGGCCTCGTCTAATTTTGCAACAACGGCTGCCCAATATCGTGGCTGTTTTACAATTTCCGGGGAGGTTTCGGGGAACTTAGAAAAGACCCACTTAACTAACCATTTCACCTCCTGCTTGGGGGCCTTCTGACCACCCCCAAGCAGCAAACCCTTAACAACATAATATACCTACTTTTGGGATTTCCCCAAGCCTGCACCCATGGCGCCTTTCTAGAGCAGGAAGCACCGCCACTAGAAAGGGGGGAAATCCTCTGATGGCCCAACCACTCACCTGAGAAATAATGGAAACTAAAACAATGAGCCGTCCGCTGCCGGCCCCTGTTCCCCCCACCGCCCCAAAGTCTGAGTCAGCCGGGGGAAAGAAGGAAATTGGGTGGTGGATCCGGGCCCCACGTCTGGGGAAAGCCGGCACCCACAGGGAAGTAAAAACAAAAAAGCGCGGGGGGTGAGGGAATACCTCAAGGAGAGAGGGCAGGGGGTAGGTCCCCAACGCAGGGCATGTACCCCTAGGGAGAGGTAAAAAGGCAGGAGGGGAGCCGGAGAGTCCCCAGGTCGGGGCCTGAACTCACCGATCCGGCAGTGGCGACAACGAAAAAACCCAGGCGATGGTCCTCGTCACAGGAGTCGTCCTCTACGGGCGCGAGGAGTCTCGACTCCCACCCTCAGGGAGTGCTGCCCTTACAACAGGGCCTGCTACTACCTGAGGAAGTCTGACGTCCAAAGGATTTGTAAAATCCAACTCCGCGGGGTCCGATCTGTGGTCAGATGTCCCCTTCTTCGGGCCCCACGCTGGGCGCCAGGACTGCGCAAGGGCGTACGCGGCCCTAAGTCCGGCTAGCTCGAAGGGGTACGGTGGCCGACGCCCCTACGCAGACAGGAGGCCAACCCCCCTTGGCGTCGTGGCCTCGGGCTGGGTTGGATTGCGGACTTGGATTAGCGCTGGACGCGACGAGAGAGGAGGCGACCACTTGCGGGGGGTAACACGTCGGTTTATTGAAGAATCCAGCAGCAAAAGGACAACCAACTGATGGAAGAACCCACAGCAAATGGCCCAGAACAGGGGGAGCGACAAGGTTTTAAAGGGAAGGGGTGGAGAAGGGAGGGAAGCCCAGCAAACCAATTGGTGAGCAGGAAGGGGGGTACATAACATGACTGACAAGAGGACATAGCAAATAAACATAAAGTAGAGGAGGGGCCCCGGGACACCAGCCAACCACAACCCCCAGAGAGAAGAAGGTTCTCGAAACCTGGGAGGAGTGGGGAGTGATTGACTGGGCCCAGGGAGGAGGAAAAACTTACTTATAAGGTGGTATATGGGAGGGAGAGTTACATAACATAGGAGATTGGCAGCTGAGGGGGAAGGGGTAACCATGGTAACTTAACTGTCAGGGCTACAGTGGCGGGAAAACTGTGAGGGGAGGAACCATTTTGCAATGAACAAAGGGGGAACATACATAAAATAGGGGAGAAAACTTGGGAACTTAAAAACACATCACAACACTTGATGGTTAAATGGTGACTGCTTTGCTTAGACTGTATTGGTCCTGGAGTGCTCCTTGTGAGTGCTCAGCCAAAAGGATTGGACAGGCTATTGCTCCTTCTCTCCTTAGCAGCAAGGTGTGGAGGGATAGAATGTAAGAAAATAAAGATAGTGCAGAAGGTAATCTCACACCTGAGGAGTTGCAGCTGTACTAATCACCAAAGATTAGGAACAGGCTCACCCTTAATAGGCTACAGCTGTGTCCAATAAGAAGAAGAGTGCTACAAAAGAGTAGGTTAGCTGGTTGAGAAGAGAGAGTTTGTTGGTTGTGTGGTGAAGAGCGATGGAGTTTGATGGCTGTACTGTGAAGGAGGAGTTAGTGCTGTGAGGAGATGACCATGAGAAATCACCAAGAAGGTATGGAAGATTTATGATAAGGTGACAACAGCAAGGCACACAACCTCTGCTCCTGATTCCATTTTTCATATAGCGTTGAACTGATCTTACAGACAGTGGCAAGGGGCCTTGAAGGTCCCACACACTCTCCTAGCAGGCACTGGGGTGTAGATGAGGATGTGGCTGCACTCTCCATGAGACCACTGTGGTTGCAAGGCCACATGTGCTATGGCACTGGCAACAGAGGTGTCATGGACAGTGTAGCTGCATTCTTGCACTGCCAATGTCAGTGCTGTCAGCAGGACAGCTCAGGTCACCTCCCCAGATGTGTATGTCGCCCACAATAACCAATGCAGTATGTTTCAGTACTATCTTTTGTCATCCTGTAATGAGCAACCAGATGCTGAGCACAGCCTGAGCTCACCCATGGCGGTGTGTACTACCTGTCAAAACAGGGTGGGTCTAGGATGAATGGAGATAGATTCAAAGAATCATCGGGTATCCTGAGTTGGAAGGGACCCATCAGGATCATCAGGACCACCTCCCAGCACTGCACAGAACAACCCCAAAAACCACACTAGGTGCCTGATAATGTTGTCCAAAGGCTTTTTGAACTCTGTCAGCCTTGGGGCTGTGACCATTTCCCTGTAGAGCCTGTTCTAGTGCTTGACCAATCTTGTATTGAAGTGTCTGACTCTTTTGAGGTCTTGCCTGGAAACCAAGGCTTTCACCCAGTGCTGCAGAAGCTGCCGGTGGTGTTGCTATTTATCACTGGAGTGCCATGATTCCTTAGATATTTTTTTTTGATCTGCCTTAGCCTAAGCCTTATATTCATGAATTCACTGATTGTGATGACAATTTCCATTCAATCTCTCTCAATAAGGTATTTTGGGACTCCTCATATTTCATTCAACTGAGAACAGAAAATAACTGTTGCTGTGGTGAGGTGATACAAGTAATAACTGTTAATAGATAGTGACTTTAATGGCAGTGCTGGGCTAGACTGCAAATTAATGGCCTGTGCTGAGCAAGGAACTGAGCCCCTGTAACAGATTAAGAAGGAGCCTGTGCTAAGACTGCCCTAAATGAGACTTTCGAGGAAATCATCTGTGCAGCCTAGCTTGATGGGTCCTCAGCTGGGGTCTCATGAAAATCTGGCTACGGTGATCATGCACAAAATTGATTGTATTATACTGTTCACAGTCATAAATGACTACACCCTAAGTAGACTTGCATGTCTATATCTTGATCATAAAATAATATTGCCAAATTCCATTACTTTATTCTAAGTCTTGTGATATTTGGAAGTAGGTCTTCCACTTGAGATCTACATAAGACTCTTGCATTGCGCTTCTTTTTAATAAAAAAGACATACGTTTTGTTACCAAATTCAAAAAGAAAAACCAGTACAACCATGCTCTTGGGGATCAAATATTACAAACTGATAAAACCTGAAAGAGAAAAAAAAATATTTAAAGTAGTCTTAGAAATTTTAGACACTCAATTAAAAAGTTTTGAATGTTTGAAATTTCAACATTGATACGTCATGTAATCAGCAAAAACTGAATGTGTATGTATTTTATTATTTTAATTTTTATTTGTTCCTAAAATAGATCTATACAGAGTTTGAACTTTATAATCAATTTCACATAAGAGCTAGGGGTCCTCAAAGTGCTCTCCACAAAATGCTGATTTACATCCTTCCATATAGAATGAGGTTTGTATCAACTGCCTCCATGGAAAGGGGATTGGTGTGCAATGATTTGGCACATTCTACCTTTATTTAACCCTATTGATTTTAGGTTCACCTACTGTTGTTCAGTCCTTCTGGCATGTTTTCCTTTGTAACTAAAACCCACATATATTTTTACCCATCCCACACTGTGATTTGAGGAAAATAATTTTATGCCTAAAGAACTATTAAAATAATTGCTTAAGAAATTATCTAGTAAAATATTTGCAGTGGGCTTGTCTGCAGGTGGCCTGTAGCTAGTATGACAGGATGCACTGTTGTGAAGAGATGATGTTTTGGAGGCACCTTTTTTTGACAAGGTGGGCACACCACCAGCCCACCACAATTGCTGCCAGTTTATCTAGTGCCTGGAAACAGGCAAGCCTGCCTTACATGTGGCTTCTCAGAATTGAAAAACAAGGCTGGCTGGCTGTTCTTTGCTTCTATAAAAGTCGGGACTCCTGAATCAGCAGGAGCTGGGACTCCCCTTGTACTGAGGAGCAGTTCCCCAGTGCCAGGGTCATCCAGCCCCCATGGAGATACAGCTGCTGGACTGGGAGGGAGCTGAGCCCCACTGGTGACTGTGCCCACAGCTGAAGATAAGGCTGCTCAGCTGATTGCAGGCATCTCTGCAGGAAGCAGACACTGATCTCCAATATCTCAATCTGACATTGTGGCTACTCAGGGAGTTAATGAAGCCTTGTACCAACTACAGACAACAGCTCTTTTCTGAGGGGGGCAGCTATGCCTCCCGCCTCAGCCACTCTCAGTTCTTGGGCAGCCTGATTCTTGCTGAGATCAGCATCATTCCATATTATTTGGAGCACTGCACATACACATATGGAGTCAGGTTTTCTGCTGCTTTGCATCTTGTATGTGTGCTTACACCAGCACAGGGTGGATGAGGAATGCTCTGCTTTATCTTTCAATAGCATTTAAAATTCTTCAGTAATTTAAATGAACACACAAGATTGAGGGCAATGACAAATCTAGCCTGTGCCCTTTCAATGCACATCAGCTATGTTCACAGATATTAAAGTGACTGGACAATATTAATATTTTTACTTTCTTTTTTGCTAAGTCTTTTCATTAACAGTAAAACAGCATAAGCATTTCCTTGAGGGATTGAGGGTTTACCAAAGCTCCTTTGAAAAATTGTAAAGTAGTTTTGAATTTTAGAGCTGCAATTAGCTTCACAGATCTGTCATAAGGCTGATTTAAGAAGTACTGAAAACAGATAGCTCCTATAAGCTCTAATTGGAGCCATGGGTTCTTAGTCTGAAAAGTCAGTCCCTCAGCTGAATATCTAAAAGGTAAAGATCCAAATTATAGTATTAACATAATGTCGTGGAGAATGTCTTAATCAAGTAATAGGGAGAAGGAAAAATGCATCCTCACACAAGGCAAAAACTAAAAGCTATGTATTGCACTTCTTATGAAGATGTAAGAGGGCCCCCCTGCTGCTTTTACCCCTCAAAACTATTTCAAATTAAGCTTAAAATAGAACAGAAAGGAACTAAAATTAAAAAGCAACCAAAAGGTTTGAATCCCCTTGTTCACTCAGTTATTGCTTTCATAAATCAAAACTAGACAGCATATGAATTGGCTTTACTCACATTGTTGTTTATTTGCCGTGCAGTTATGGGGTCATGGCAAAGCAAAACAAGATGATCATTGTTTCAACCAGACCTAGAGTCTTTAGCCTGTCCCCTGCTGTCTGTTCTAGCTTTTTGGTCAGACTAGCAAAAGCAAGAACTAATGTGCTGTTTGGCTGCTGCTTTATTTTCACTCACTCTCAGATCCCTGATTGATTTGACTGTGATTTAAAGGAATTCAGTTTTGTTGTGGCAGTTTGGGAGAAAGTCACATAACAAATTCCAACCTTGCCAAAAATGGCAAATGCCGTGAAAAGCACCGTTGTTTGAAGAGCCAAAACTTGCAGGTATTTATGGAAGGTAGTGTAATTGTAAGCATTTTAAGAACAAAAAAACCGCCAGAAACTAAAAACAAGACTAGCAAAAGGCCATGTTATGCCTTCTAGGACCTTTTTATTACTTCTACATAATGGTTGCTTGACACTTAGAGCTGACATGAAGGATGGCATGGGCAAGTTAAACATACAGGCAGATAAGATGAATTGCCCTGTCAGAGTGTTTCTCCTCATCATCCCCAAACAGCTCTGCAATTAAAAAAAAAAAAAAAAAACCAAAAACAACAAAAAAACCCTCCACTGTTTACTTTTGTGTATATAAAAAGGAAAGACCTTCTGATGACACCATGAAAAACTTTAGTTTTTGTTATGGCTCCAACCTTCCGCCTATCCTCTCTCATGGGCCCTCAGAGTTTACTGAGCTCTCAACACAAGATCAAGACCTCTCCTGAGCTGTTCTTTTCAATTGCTAGCACTAGGACTTTTCCCCTTCTCTGTATTTGGGTCTCAGAAACATATGGCTGGTTTTGCTTGGCCATCATGAATGATACTCACATATTGTCTTAGCTGTCAACTTGCACAGAAAAATTCTCAAGTGTCAACTTGACTTTACTAATATAAATAAACAAAATTAAGAACACAGACTCCTCCCCAGGCCTTGGCAACCCTCCTAAAAAAACAGCTTTGTTTATGATCTCTGCCTCAGTTGCTCTCCTTTCATGCTTGTTTCAATACATTTTGTTGAAATTGTATACCCAAAGCAAATATTAAAAATTATGGGGAAAAATTAATCAACATCAAAAATTGCTCAGAGGATGCATCAAGTGTATTTCAGTCACTGCATGATTTCAGTTTTAAGGGAAAGTATAATTTTCATAATCAGCCATCTTCAAACAATGAAGGATGTATTGAAAAAATTTAGAGAGGCATGGGACAATGTAGTTATTTACTTATTTTTAAAGTACTAAGTTAGGCATTTCAAGGGTAGGTTCTTCACCTTTAACATATGGTGAGTAATGCCACTAACTTGAATGGATTCATTGTGGATTTTCAGGTAGTTTAAGTGAAAACACATTTTGCCTTTAATATTAAAACATGCTCATTAAAGTTGCTTTTTACTGTGTTTATACCTCTCCCTTTAGCAGTGCCACACTCTCTGCTGTGTCTTTTTTTCTCTCAAATAGTCAAAGAGCTATGAAAGGTCAGAAAGCAATTTTACTGTTCAAAACTCCATTATGCCTGAAAAAGAAAAATAAACAAACCTAAAGACAAACCCGTTCCCTCTGCATTCAATCACCATGATGAGAGAAAATGCACATTTTTGTAATCAAAGCTGTATGAAGCCTTCAAGTTTCTGTGACATGTGGATGGCAACAGATTAGTGGGTCAGCTCACGTGATCTGAGCTGATACTACGTGCAAACACGTTTCTCTAAATATTTCCACAACTTGTCAGTTTTCAGTGGGTACCTGCCTATTTTCACTTAGTAGGAATTAATGTAGCAAGGGTGCAAAACTTTCATCCTCTGGAGTTTTCAATGGGAGCAGACATCCTCTTCTGGATCTAGACACACAAGTATCTAGAGTCTGTGGGCTTGCTCAGATCATCCGTGGAAGCTGTGGAAACTAAACCCACAGCTTGATTTTGTCTGAAACAGATTAGTAAAGTTAAAACCAATTGCTCTGCCAGCAAAACTAGGGGGGCAGTAACTCTGGCAGGTTTAAAGAGTAACTGGGACATAGTGGGGAGAAGAAATCTCATTCCCTTGCATGGCTGGACCTGGAGGAGGATGTCTGCTGACAAACAGAATGACTCTGGACAAGAAGAGCAGCTCTACAGTGTCGAGAGTAGTAGCTTTCCAGAGCTGACCCGCTGTCCTCAGATGGACGGACTTGAAGCAGAACAGGCTTGTTCATTCCTGGTCTGAGACAATACCCATTCAAATGCAGGGAAATATTCCCACTAACACAGTCATGCTGAGTAGCCTTTGGCTACTTCTCTAAGACTGTTGACAAGGGCCAGTAGTTACTGTGGAATATGTGGTTCAAGATGAAATCCTCTCAATGATTTTGTTAGGGAGAGAGGCTGAGAACAGGGTACAGCTGGTGCTGGAAACAGCTTTGAGCCCTGCCAGTTGGGATGAGGAGTTTCTCATTGCTCCTGGGGGAGCAAAGCCCCCGGGTGTTGTGCAGCAGCTGTGGTCCCCGTGCTCCCTCCGGGGCTTGGAAGGTCGGCCCGTAACCACTAACACCTGACATGCGCGAGATTTAATTCCTGACTTGGAGGTGAAACACAGCACAATTACCGAATCTGTTTCGAATTAAAACCCAGCTTGGGTACAGTCTGCAAACTACAGCTCTCCTTGCTCAGCATTTGTCCACGGCAGACAGAAAGGCTTAAATAAAGTTTATATATTGAAGCCAGCCTGGCAGCAGCTGGGAAAATGCTGGAGTAGGACAGAGTGGAGCCCTGCTCTCGCCTCCTTGCAAAGGAAGCAAGGCAGGAGTCAGACGGAGTCTTTGCTAGAGAAGCATCCTTCCCATGTGACCTTCCATGGGGCAGCATGTGGAGTCCCCCACCAGGGAGGAAGGCACTCAGGGGTGCCCACACCACCACAGGACAGAGCCAACTGCTCCTGCACAGGCCCGGCCACAGGGCAGGCCTGGGGCTGGCCCTGCTGGCCACCAGCAAGTCAGGGCAGCATGGAGGAAGCAGCCTTCCCTCCTCTTCCTCTGCACCGGGACTCTGTGCTTTGTGTCTCGGGGGCAGGGCAGGCACTGCTGTGGTGCGGGCACTGGGGCCCCCGGGCTGTGACCGAGCCCGGCTGGCCCTGCTGGAAGGGAGGTGGGGCCAGGCAGCCCTGGTGCACGGGCGACTCTGTCCAAGCAAAATCCCTGAATCCCACACACCATTTGCAAATCCAGCTAGAAGCTGAGGCATGGTGCAGGCACTGCAGGGTGTTTATTCCTCAGCACCTCCCTGCTGGTTACTAACAGTGTGTATCATTTTTGAGAGGTAGCCCAGCATCTTTCTCCTCCTTGATGGAAAGGCACAGAGGCACAGCTGTGCTTGAGGAGTCGAGGCCCCTCTGCTATTGATTCCTGCCCATTCAGCCCTGCTGTGGTATATAAAGTAGGTTTAGTGTGAGCTGTTTGCACCAGGGTTAGATTTATTCTTGGTGAGCATGGCTGTGCCTGACATTAGGAGCACAAGTTGCACAGAATCTCATTTTTAACATCCGCTATAATGTGCTTTGTGGTAAAGTGTTCAACAAAGAAAGGAGGATTTTTGGGAACAAACAAAAAGTTAAGCCAACATGTTACAGCAGTTTCTAATGTAGGATACCTGCAAAACCAGAGCTCACCATATGCTAAAAGTATCGTATATTTCTTGTACCTGTGGGAAAGATTTTTCTCTTCTATCTGAAATGGACTGTATTACAAACAGCTTGTTAAATGTGTGACAGATTGGCTTGAAACGATGGTCCTTGTACTCTACAGGCCTGCACATTTGCTAATAAACTGACTACATATACAAACAGTCTGTTCCAGGGTTTAAGCTCCTATTACACTGGTTCATGTTTCAACATGCAGCCACTCTGTAGTTTGTGTTTTCAGCAGAACGAGTAAGTGGATGCATATGCATTGCAATTCCAGACATCATTCCATACCAGATGTGGTGCCTTTATTTTTAGTACTGCAGGAGTGTCTGCTGACCCTTTCTCACCCCATGTCTAATGAAAGATTGACTGCTCTGCGTTTTCTTATGTTGAATTATATATTAGAGGACAGTGGATTTAAAAATTAATTCAAGATTAATTTAGGGATGACTGCACATGGAATTATTTGGCCAACAGATGAAAAATGAAAATTTCACTACAAAGAAAAAAAATTGTAGAAGTGTCAAATTTTAATCCAATTTTCTATAAAGAATGATCATATTCTGAGACCCTTCTGAGGACTACAATTAATCATTCAGAGTGATACCCCTTTTCCACTTGCTATGCAAGCTCCCTTCTGAGCCAAAGCACCATCCGTGCTCCTCTGAAGTGGGGATTCATGTGCTCAGTCAGTAAAATAAATTAGCACTGTACCAAATGGCTCCAAATTCAGGAAACACAATGGCTGAAGTGCACACTTAGGTGAAAGGAAACACACAGCTTTTTTTTTTTTTTTTTTTTTTTTTTTTTTTTTTTTTTTTTTGCATGGACTAAAAGGGAAAAAAATCTAGTCCCACTTCTAGCCAGATTTACAGCTTCTACAAAGGCTTGTAACTTTTTAGGCAAATGAGAAATGAATCAAAAGCCAGAAAATGGTTCTCTTTCATTTGAGGCTCTGTTAAATTTTAATGGAAGTGCCAGATGTAATACAGAGACTGCTGCTTCACTAAATCAAAAGGAGCACACAAAAATTGACTAAATTTTATCTTCTATCTTTAACTGTTGTGGGATTTTCGTATTAAATAAAATGAGAAGAGACTATAATGAAAAGCAGGCTAAGCAGGCTAATGGGGTGGATGCTTGGAGCTCAATTTACTGAATAAGGATACAAATGTTTCAAAAATGAATAAATAATTCCTTTTAACTAGTAAATCATATTTGTGAAAACAAGACTGTTAACTAAAACCCTCAGATTGTTATTATTCAATGATATGGTCCCATGTTTATTCTCTTTCAGTCTGAGTATTTAAATACTATGTAATTTTTTATTGTTTGTTGGAATCCTTTTCTGGATATAAGGTACATGGAGGATGAAAAGAGAAAAACAGAGATAATACACTGTACTCTTCAACTGGCAGAATTATTTCTGGAGCTAATTTTTTGGTATTCTCATATCCACAGCTTCATTTGTTTGGATTTTTTACATCAGTTCTTAAAAATTTACAGTGCCTATTTTTCAAAGTGGTGACTGAAATGTAGATAATGAAACCTCATGCAAATGAAACTGTAAACTGAAAATAATTATATGCAATTGAATGCACCTCCCATTGTGGATCATAGAAAATTTAAAGGCCCTGCTGCAATATATGAATAGTACTGAGCACATAGTATATGTTAATGACAAATTAACTGGGCAGCAGTGGGTGCAGGATAAAAATTGCATCAAATCAGGGGTTGCAGCCTGCAGGAACAGAACAGCTGATCTGCATAAGCTCTCCCTATCTCCCAGTCCATGTGGCATGTTTCTCTGGTTTGTTACCTTATTAGAGAGGAAAACATTTATAAAGGGGCTCCTGGAGGCTGGCTGATTTCTTGCTGAATCAGCCAGCTAGCTATTGAATTGATTTCTACATCTTCCACCTAAGGAAGGCTAGAAAATGTTTTTAATTGAACATTCCCTTAATTTACAGGACATACTGGTGCAGAAAAGGCTGAGAAAGGCAACTAATGCGACAAATGCATCCTTTATTTATATACATAGCAATGATGAGGTCCTTTATATATTGGAAATGAATGGTTATTTAATATGAGTTATTTACCAAAAAGCAATGCATAAACCATTAAATGCATGTAACAGAAGCATAGATGAAGTAGCATTTGATTCTGAAAAATGGAATCTAGTGTGGGGGGAGGTTTTGAATAAGGATTTGCTTCCAGTGTACGGTGAATAAGAATAGGGCCCTGTTCTTCCTATGATCAAACACCAGTGACACTGAAAATTGTTTTGACAATAAGATCACTAGTTTTCAAATTAATCTGCTGAAGTTCAAATACATTTCATTGTGCTAGCAGAAGAAAGGTAATTTTGCTAACTCTATTTTAATAGTCTTTTTTCTGTCAAAAACTTCTAATTTAAAAATGCTTCTTAGAGTATTTAAGAAAAAAATGCAAAAATATCTTGTGTTGTGCAAGATGTATAGGTCTATTATTCATAGCTTTATGATAATTCTGTATAAATCTGAAGTTTCCCCTATGTATCCAATGCAATTTCTACTGGCAAGTCTGGCCTCCCATACAGTCCTAGCCCAAAATTAACACAGATTTTGAGAAGTAATACAGGTTGGATTTAATGCTACCAAAATTACCATTTGCCATTTTTTGGAAGTTTAGTATTTTTGGATTAAAACAGTAAAATATACTGACCTCTGCAGAGTACTTGAGAGGAAAAAAGGGGGAAAAAATGGGGAAAAAAAGGGGTAGTCAGTCTTACAAAATTAGCATTTAACACAACTGAAGTGCTTTAAGATGTGACATCATCCTCTAATACCAGCTCAGGGTGAGCAGGTCCAAAGTTTTATTCCAGCCCCTGCTACCAGTCCACTGTGTAACCTTGGGGAAGTTTGAAGCATGGGGGATAATGATTACTGAGCTGTAGCCTCATTGACCTAAGCATTTGTATTTTCCTGCTTTTTCAGTTTTTATCCCAGTCTGTAAGCTTACAAGGCAAGGACAGCACCTGACTTCATAAGCAAGTGTTTCGGGAGGGATATAATTCTCCAGGCTTTAGGGCATAAGCCAGCCTGCAATGCTAAACAAGGGAAACTTAGCTTGCAGGCAGATTATCTCCAAGCTGCCAGATGTAGCATTTCTTTGTCTGAAGCAGCTGGTACTGACCACTCTTGGAGATAGGGTACTAGGAGAGATGGATCACTGCTTTGATCCACTATGGCAATTCCCAGGCTCTTTGACAGTGCCAATAATATTACTGGCATTCAATAACAATAAGAAGATTACTGGTAGAAATTTAACTAATGAGATCAAATAAAGAATCAAAATTTGGTGGCTTGGGGAAGGTTCCTTATATATCCAGATGTCCAGAACATATTGAATGGAAGGAAGCTTTTTTCCCCATGGTAATTTTAAACACAGATTTTCAAGTTTCTACTTTTGGAGCCTCCTAAAGTAATATTAGTGGTTGCATAAAAAGAAACTTGAGAAGGGGTGTGATGTACAATTAGTGGATAGGAAAGAAAAGTGGGAGGAAGGAGTAGAAATTTTGCAAAATTTTGCAGGGTATAAGTGTGCAGGTTGGAAAGTGACGATCAACATTGAATTACACAAGTAACTGCAAATGGAGGGGCAGGAAATAGAATAGAAGTCTTGTTGCACTGTCCTCAGAGTACACTATAGTGTGTTTTCCAACAACAGAGTCTGGGAATCAAAATTATGCCAGCAGTTAGCAGCTAACATCTAAGAGCTGCAAAGCCCTGAGTTCCCTCTGATGGAGGTGGACATTTGGAGATTATGAGCACTAGGAGGATTTGAGCTTTGATTAGGGGCAGTGGATTTTGCTTTGCTTCACTTTGCTAGTAAATTCTGTTGTAGGAAAGGACAGGGAGCCGTGGCTCTGCTGGAGCTGCGTTAGTCCGTAGGTTAGAGTACTGCGATCCCAGATGGTTGAAGCAACGCCAGCTGGTAGCACTTGGACAAAGAGTTCAGTCTGATGAAACACAGCCTGACAGCTGGTATCAGATGCTGGAGAACTGTAAGTTTCAGTGAACGTGTTGCTATTGGAGTCATGACAGAAATTTCAAGGGAGGAAAAAAAAATTAAATTTGAGAGACATTAGTAGAGGATCTCATCTGCATTGAAAGAAGAGCTCAGCCATGCTTTGCTGATGTTGCCAGCCGAGGACTTGGCCTGAAGATTCTAAGGGCCTGTTTACACTACAAAATAGCAGGAACTTAGTATGATTTCTTGTTCAGAGGAACCACTGACACGTTCCAAAAACAAGCTTTTACTTGAGGCCATTAGCTCATTTGCTAAACGCTGGATCCAGTTGCATTACAGTCTTTTGGCAATGGTCCCTTACTTTCAGTTGTAGTGCTAAAGGGACAAAAAGCCAGGATTCAAACTTTATGAAAATTATAAATTAAAAGTCAACATTTTTGACTGCACCTAAAGATTGCCAAAAGAGCAAGGAGACGTATAAAGGGAGTGCTCTGCATGGGGATGTAGCTGCATTTTGTGACATTTAGGCTTCCAGCAGACACAGACTTTAATAAACTATGTCATGGGTAATGAAACTGAGATGTCTTTGACACAAGAGACCGCTTTGAAAGAAAAGTCTCTTGGCTTGGCACAGGCAGAAAGACAACCAGCCTCACATTTGATGGACACTGTGCCCTGAGCATCAGCAGTTTGGGAGGAATCCAAGGTACACTTCCCTTACTTTCTTTGATCCTCTGGGTCCGTAGTTTCTGAGTACTTCACACTTAGAGGTCCGCACCCCTGTGCCAATACTTCTGATTTTTGACATATCATCCAAGACTCTCTGTCTTTCTTAAGCAGCCTGTTGCATATTTAAGAATATTAACACCTGTGGGGCTGGAATTCATCTGAAATTATTTTTACCTTACATTTACATTTACATATTTACATTTAATATTTTACATTTATTTTAGTCTAAATGCTAGGCATCAAATCTAAGCATCTGGACTTTCTCAATAGCTAATTGAGAGAATAAAACATGATTGAAATAGGTGGCATGAATTGTCATTTAAAGATGCCTATTGCCCTCCTTTGGATATAGAAAGAGTATAATGGCCTTCTCGGTGCAGATGTTATTAGTGTTTGTTTAGTTAAAGTCTGGGTGGGTCAGTACCACTGTGTCTGATATTTTAAGGCATATCCCTCTTGGCATGATTTGTTATGTAGGTTAGGTGTGTCCCCATTCATCACATCATTGTGGTGGCTCCTGTTTGCCAATAGCTAAGTCTTTCCTTTCATTGTGGGAAAACCAGCATTTTACTTGGGGCTGAGACTCTTGTGGCAGCACTGTGCCCTGAGATATCTATGCCCTTTTGTGTATTTATCTCTAAATACCAAACAAACAAGATCTGGGAAGTCTTAGAGCAATTCAAAAGACTGGATACGAAAGGAGGCATAAAAATGTGTGTCCAGGCTGATGCACCAGGCACATGCCTGCCACATACAATGTTCTGACATATAAACTCAGTTAGAAAACCTCTTAAAAAATGGAGTATGAGTTAACCTTGGCAAAGGGCCACACACCCATCCAGCCACCCAGTCACTCCCCTTCTGCAACAGGACAAGAGGACAAAACAGGATGAGAAAAGCCCTCAGTCAAGAAAAAGAAAAAGGCATCACCTAATAATTGCCATTGTGGGTAAAACAGACTCAGTGAAGGGAAAAACAACTTAATTTATTGCCAGTTAATATAGATTTGAGTAGTGAGAAACAAGGGAAAGCATTAACCAACACCTTTCCTCTTCATTTTCTCAGGTTCAAGTCCAGACCCCTCTCACTTTCCCAAAGGCACAGGGCTGGTGGAGGAGATTACAGCCTGGACAGAGCTCTTTCTCTCTGCGGCTCCTTCACATTCCCACCTTTCCTGTGCAGGTTCCCAGTGGGCTGCAGCCTTTCAGGAAAGACCTACTCCTGTGTGGGTTTTCCATGGGCTACAGCTTCCTTTGAGGCACATCCACCTTCTGAGGCACAAGGTCCTCTGGTCAGTAGTGTGGATTTTTGCTCCACCATGGTCTACCAGCTGTAGGGAAACATCTGCCATACAGCTCTTCCCAGGCACCAACAACTGGTGCAGGGGGTGCAAAGAAAGGTCTTCCACCTACTTACTGTAAAGACACTTCTGTTTACATATTTGGCTTTCAAATTCTCTCTTTCTAAAGGTTCTTTTCTAATTAATGTTTTCTTTCCTTTTTCATCTTTTCCATTTGGCTTCAAAAATAAAGGGTGGAAGACAAATGGCACACCACAAAAGGAGAAAAGCAGACAACTTATAAAAATGAAAGCTTTCAAAACAAAGCATTGTTTTGCAGCTTTGTGTTAAATAAAATTAAAAAAAAATTAAAAACCTAAAAACCCCACAGAACTTTTCCTAGAAAATATTCGACATTCAAAAGTGGATTTTTAAAACCATGTTGCTATGAAAAGCCAGCAAACCAACCTTTCAAAACAAAATAATGAATGATATAGGGAAACCTTTTATCTCCTTCTTTAAGAGTGTCATCACACCAAAAGGGCAACCTCATTCTTCTTCCAGAGCTCTAAGGACAAGGAAACTTTTATTTTCCTGGATGGTGCCTAAATGTAATGAGATAATACCCAAAAGCCAATCTTAGAAAAGCAACAACAAAATGCTTGCTTTCTATTCTATCTATATTTTGAAATTACTCAGAGTTATTCTAAGTCAATAATCAATGCCATTTATTCCAGTGAGAATTATTTAATGGCTGTGGGAGATCAAGTCATAACTCATTCAATAAGTTCCATGTATTTCCTCTTTCCCTCTCACTGTTTGTCACATACACCCATTGTGTAATGTTTTAAATTAAATGGAGAAATCGAGGGCAGGAAGTTTGACTTGTATGTCAGTTTATTAAAATTCTCTTTCTCACTGGTGCTTTTAAATGCTGTTTCAACTGGAACAGAGAAATCTGGCATAATTTTAGTTCACTTAAATAAATGAAATATTTATTGCTTTAAGTAGTCAGTGGAGGTATCAAACTGGATTTTCCTTATTTTTCACTGTTTAATTTTCTTTGGTGAAATATGTTTATTTATTTTTTAAAATTAATTTATTATTATATTTTTGCTAATCATTGTGCGGGAATCCTTGTGTTACACTACACAATTTTATCAGCGTAGAAGCTTTTCTGAAAAAGCAGTAAGAGAAGATGAGATCCTAACACAGCAAATGTGCACTTAGCAGAGCTCTATTTAGTGCAATTAAAAGAGCCATCGTTTTTCTTACCACTGCTTGGTGGTAGGCACCAAGCTGCCGCCTTTAGAGGTGCCAACAGCACGCACCATTGAGTACCCTTCCAGCAGATGCCTAATTTACCAGAGCTCGGGGCTGAATGAGGTGACAATGGGAGCAAAAGCTGAGCAAAATAAGAGAAATCAACACTGACCTTTTGCACTGCTAAAGTCCTTGCAGGGAGAGGTGGGGATGACCCCGTGATCCACCCATGGAGGAGACAGGTATCATGGCACTCTGGAAGTGCATTAGAAGAGAAAAGAGCAGACTGCAAGCAGCAGCAGGAAATTCAGTTTCAGGAGATTTATGAGCAGAGGTGTCCAGAAACCCAGTGAGGAGCCTCTTGAACTGCAGAGCTGTGTTAGGAGAAGCTTATTCCCTCCCTCTTCCCCAGCATGGGCACACTGGGCAGGTGCTAGGACATTCTGATGTCTCGCCTTGATTTATTTATTTGATGAAAAATAATGAAAGGGATGATTCTCAAGAGTCCTTGGAGATTCCATTAACTCTGCAAATCGAGCATATTGATAAGTTGGTGATTATTTTGAAATGAACTAGAGAAATTGAAAGGAAAAATGATTGTAGGAAAGGCCTGTTTAATGTGCAGAGATTTTAAAGTGTAGGTAATATTTCAAGTGTATCAAAATACAGTAAAAAGACCAGGGGTTAATTATACTGGCATGATAGTTGGAACCACATTATTATAATTCTCTTGGAAAGCACTATGGAGCATATGGAGCAAATGAGGGGCCTATGTGTGCATAATAAGTTCTGTATGGGGATAAGGTGAAGGAGCAAGAGCTCTCTTGTGTGTAAGAGGCACTAAATAAGGGGAAGAAAATGATTTAACTACTTGATGAATCAACTTTGTATGTAGCAACACATTTGCGGTGCCCTATCTCTTAAATAGAAACATACATAAATTCACTCACTGCCATGATTCATCTTTACTTAACACAGCAAATACTACCCCAAACAGTCTAGGGAGCACATGCTGGAGAATTGGCTGCTCAAAGACATGATTACATGGCATCAGAAACTTTTTTATTTTGTGCTGTGCAGAACTGTTAAGTGTTTGCATTACTAGCCAGCTTCCCTGCTACTGATTTTTTATTTTTTTATTTCTGAATATATTTTGATGTTTCCAGTTCTCAAGTCACTGGAATTTTTAGTGCATGCAGGGATCTGACTTGACTTTTAGAGAGTCATCTCAGTAATGGAGACCAAGAGGAGACAAAAGACCTCCTTGAAGTTACTCCTCGATTTGAAAAGATTCTGCTGGCAGCTTTGAAGTCTGGGTATTTGCTCACCTCACTGAAAATTAATTTTAAGCATTTAACAATAATGTGTCAAAAAAAAAATTAAACCTCAAACTCAGACTATGGGACTAATTTTTAGGTGACTAAAGATAGATGCTGTGAATCCAACCCAAGAGACTGATGCTTGTTTAAAAGGAGAAATTACAATAGATGAAGAATACAGAGACAATTCACAGAAAAAACTAACCATAAAGTGAGTCTTCAGTCTAGTTTCCACTCAGTATAGTCTGTGCTGAGCAGAACCTTTAGTTCATGAAAAAAATATTTTACTTATAAACAGTAAATTACTCAGGAGATAAGAAAAGTAGCCCAGTTCTGTAGGTGGAGCTCGGAACTGGGGTCTAGTTGTACTTTTAGGCCAGCACACCTAAACATTTTTAAATCTTCCAGGGACTCGATCATGTAATCAAATATTCCATGATGTGAGATTCAGAAAAAAAGTGTGGAATTAAAGTAACAGAGGCCACCTGGATTTTTTGCCACCTGTAGAGTGACTGGTATTGTTTCTCTTATATTGTTTTAGCAGAATTGTTGCATGCACTAACTAATTAGAATAAGGTGTAGAAAGGCAGTAAATGCAGTGTTCACTGAAAATATTCACTGAGCTTTGCCAAACTAATCTCTCATGCTCAGTTTATAGAATTTATAATACATTTGGGACTATATTTCTTTTCTTTTAATGTTTTAATTTACTTTCATCTCTAATTAATTGAGAATACCAATATTGATATTTTAACTGGTAAAAGTCTTAATTTACAGCATTTCTGCTATAAAATAGAAAACAAAAAAAGCTCCAAATGCTTTAGAAATCAAAATCTGTTACAAAAACTCACTGTCTAGCTGATGCCACTTCTAGGAATCTGCTATAATTGACTTAATCTTTTACTACAAAAGAAGAAAGAGGACCTGGAGTTGTTTATAAGACTGTACCATATAAAGGAACCATATTTAGCAGTTTATCAAGTTACATTTGGACACATTAATCCAACTGCCGTGAAAAGGCCAAACTATGTAGCACAGAACCCCTTCAGTAGTAGGATTCTTCATAAAACCTGTCACAGAAAAAAAAAATCTATATAAATCCTTAAACATTTTCTTTAATTAGAAAAAAAAAAAAAAAGGTGAACCCTTACTAGAAGAATTTCCAGGCTCAAGAACTGAAAGTCTTTCTCCGAAATCAGTCCTGTCTCTTGTTGAGAGAAGAAGGAAGCAGCTGATAAGGCAAAGAGAATATGTTTTAAACATTTTAAGGTTAATCATTGACCTTAAAGTTGTCAATTTTCGGGAGAATAAGGCTAATCATTGACCTGAAAGTTGTCCAGTTTCAGGTATAAGCTGTTACAATAATGCGACATTATTTTGTGTAAATAGGTCATTACACTTAGGGTTGTAGCTACTGCATCTCTTCAGTACTCAAATATAGTGTCCACTGGAAATACTATCGTGAATTCTGCAACAGATGGACAAATAAATTGGGGATTAGAAAATAAATGAGTAAATAAACCAAACATGTTTGGCTAGATGAAGAGAAGGATGAAAAGTAACTTGGTCACAGTTAGGTTTGGAAGCTGAAAATAATTAGGCAAGGGCATTTCAGCCTTTCTGACAAATGTATATTTATCTAACCTCAACTTTCAGCCAGTGTCTGTAAGCTGTTCCTTATGTAAGTCAGAAACTGTCCAGAGATTGGAAGCTGCAGTTAAACAAATTAAATCTCAAAATAAGAAGATATTTCATAACAGAGAACATTAACTAAAGATCAGAACCTGTTTTTTCTTCACATGAAGATGGAAAATTCACCATTAGTTTAAATGCAGTTGTAAAGCAGGGACACATTAATCCAGCTTCTGAAGGAAAACGTGCAGCCTGTGGGAAATGCTGAAGAGAAAGGAGTGACGGGTATTTGCTACAAGCTCTCTAATGGATTCCTTGTTATTGCAAGGATACCAGGCATTAATGGAAACTTTAGTCTTGTCTTGTTCCTCTAAAGTGCTTTCATCTTACCCAAGTTATCCGGCATGAGTAGATAGGGATAAGAGGAAGAAACTCAGTGGCTTCAGAGTATTGAGGTTAGAGTACATCCCCCTGGACCTGCAAGCAGTGAAATGATGGATGTGAGAGATCTGCAGCAGATTTACAAGGAGTCCTTTATGCATAAGCCTTAGCACACCCCACAGGGTACACAGATCCAGCTGGCCCACGGCTGACCGTGTTGCTGCGCATCACTTGGGCCGTCCAGGTGGAGCTGTGTTCTGGGGTGCCTGAGTTTGTACCAGGTTTACATGTCATTAAGAGACCTACCATTCTGCTGACAAACTTCACACGGGTGTTCCAGTCAGAAACATCCTTAGGGATCCAGGAGCCACATTTTCCTAGAGATTAAAACAAAGATAAAAAGTAAAGCAAGGGACTGGGGAGAGGAAGCTGAAGTTTGTTCTGTTTCAACAACTGGAGGCCAAAAGGGAGGCACCCTATTACATACAGTGAGACTAGTGCTTAGATAAGCAAAGGAAATGGGGGAAGAAAACAGATGCAAAATGCCTTTCCCAAGATCACACAGCTGGCCAGCTGGGAGCCCATCCGGAGCCTATGAATCCTCCAGCATTTCTGGTGCAAGCCCTTGAGTTGAAATATATTTATAGTTTTGACTCTTGCAAACAGAAGTAGTCAAGGGGAAAATGTCATCATTTGCATCAGCTAGTTTCCATATCTGCATAAAACAAGTATTAGAGACCTCAGGAAAGACATCCTGACCATTATGAATTTCCAGTAATGGTACAGTGATGACCTAAATAAAGGAAAATAATTGATAGCATTTGTTCATATTAAAATTTTGCCTTCCCCCTCTCTGGTGTCCTTTGTTTGATTCTTAGTGTAAATAATTTGTTGTGTTGTCTAAAGCATATACTGTGTTTATTGGGTGGAGCATAAAACAAGACTCCAGATGTTTGATCTGGAGCCTCCTTGTTCTTCTCCCTCCCTTATTAATGAAAACATTGAAAGAAAAGGCAATGCTAACAAAAGTAGAATCCAACAGAGAGAGTGTGTTCAGTGATCCCCTCTACCCCTCCCGTACGCTCCTCCTCTCTACATCCCGCTGTAAGTCGCACACAAGAACATTTGTAACACATGCCTCTAGCCAAGGGTAGCGACTGGCAGGCATTCCCAGTGTGCTGCAATGGGCTACAGCTCCCTGGAAAAGTGAGATTTCATCTTCACAGCTTTGCTGAGCCAAAGAGGGAGCTGGAGCAAGAAATGCTACCAGGCACTCTGAGCTCCTCCGCTTTGGCATGGTAACACACTAACTCAAAGTATTGAGAAAATATTACTTTTAAGTAAAAAAGCTTGGTAGTTTGGCTAGAATAATAGGGAACATGACACTGTCTCTTCTCTCATTATTTTCAAAAACCTCATTTTGAAAAACCAGAAAGACAACTTTAACTTAAACCGTGTGCATTCTCCTAAAGTCTTGTCAGGCACTCAATCCTTAAGGAGGGTCAGTTCCTTGGCTTTCCAGAGGTTCATTTTAACTCTACTATTCAGCTTCACCAAGGACCCTCCATAACCACACAAAATCCAGCTATGATTTGGTCCATACAACCACCTTTCTCTGGGACAAAAGAGGGAAGTTCAAGAAAGTAAACTTTTCAGCCTGTGTTAACATATTAATTTCACAGTTTCTCAGCTCCTGGGCTACTACAAATTTACTACCAAATCATGCTTGATGCACCGACAGAAATGAGCCCTGCTTCCTAGAAGCAAGAAGAGCAGCTGCAACTCCAGCATGGGAAGAGGACTTCCCATTTCTGTGTTGCTGCCTGCTGCTGCCCTGGTCACTCCCACTTGGCTTTGTCCTGGCAGACTGTGCTGGGCTGCACTGGGCTGGGCTGCGTGGGCTCTGGGGAAGTAGGCTGCATTCCCACATGCCCAACCCTTTCCCACCTGCTGCCCACCCACTGCATTGCAGGAGCCTGCAGGAAACTCCAGAAAAGGTATTAATAGGCTATCTCAGAGTAAGGGTCAACAGAGGAGCACACAGACTGCTTAAATTAGTGTGCTATATTTACAGCAATAATTGCAAGTTGCAGTCACTGGAAGCCTCTTGAAAAGATATGTGGTATGCCCATGACAAATCATTATTTCTTTCCCTGAAGTTATAAGCATGGACACCCACACTAATGAGTTATCAGACATTTTAAACTAGGATCATATCTGTGCTTCTTTTTAAGGATGTGATATATAACTCTGAGTGATCTCAGTAGGAGATTAGATAGAACAAAGCAAAATATCCTAAAAATTACTAATAAAGTAATTTCTCAGTCATGAATAAGCACTTAAGCAGGCCTAAGAAACCTTTTTTTTTCATACACGCGATGAAAATAAATTATGTTAAATGAAACAAGTGGAAATAGATAATGAGAATTCAGCATGGAAGTAATTTCAAACTTTTTTTTCAGGTTCTCACAATAGCAAAGCCCTTCTAATTTTACTGTATTTTACACACCAGTTCTAGAATTTCAATGAATCTTGTGTGCTTAGAATTAGCTAAAGGAGTGCCATTTCTGCTCTTCTTATCAGCGTCCCAACTTGCAAACTTTGCTAGTTCCATGGCACTGTGGTGAAAGTAGTATGAACACAGGTATTTGCTGTGAGAAGATATAATTTGGCAGATAAAATAATTATAAATAATAAAATAATCTCAGCACTACTCTTCAATACTCGTTCAATTAACAGATTTGGAGGATTTGATTCTAGACTCATAAATAAGCTCATAGAGGAAATGGCCACCTTTGGACCATAGAGGGAAAATAGATTACTTGAGACAACTTTTGACCATACATAAATTATAGATAAAGGAGAGTAAATGAAAATTCATCTAGAATGGTTGATAACTTTCAGTTTGGAAACTCTGAGCTCCTTTTGTTTTTACAGCTGCCATTGGAATGTCAGAAAATAACTTCTCAGTTCTGCAGCATTTTCCATCTGGGCATCTCAAGCTTTGTCCATTTTAAGGTATAGAAATAAGTTGAAATGGTGACATTTCATGGGATGGTAAACTGAGCTCCAGAAACTTGGACAAAGTTTGACTTTTCAGTCTTTGGCAAGATGTGAAAACAGAAGTATAATGTCCTCATATGTAATTTCCTGCTTCTATAAGCTTGGCCTTTGTCAATATAAACCAAGAGAAATCTAAGCCCAGATTTCCTCCCACCAAAGAATATGCATGAGCTTATCTGAGAGCAGACTATGCTGCTGTTCTTTTTATAAGAAATAGCTCAGGCCACACCTTAATACCAAGGAATGAACATTTGTGGCATTTGAGCAATTGATTTCCCAGACAACATTTCTTATGGTGACTGGCAGAGAATGTTGTGTGGGTTTTCTTTCTCTCCTCGTCTTCCCCCACTCTCCACCCCCACTGTTGGTCTTGCTGCTGTGTCTTTATCATACTTTGTATGGTGGCATGTCTACTTTGGGAAATGATGATTCCAGTGTGGGTGGATGGAAAAAGATCTGCCAGAGGGTGCAAATTTTAAATTGCTGCCACAGATACACCCTTCTGTGCTGTCTTCTCAAGATACCAGAAAAAGTGTCTAAGGAATGCCTGGGGCTTGACTCTTGGTGTAAAGATAGACATCTACACCATGCATTTTTCTTTCAATATTAAAGAAATAGACAACATAAATAGAGCTAGTGAACTCAAATTGCCTTAATCACTTTTTCATGGTGGTGGCCATTATGAAATCCTTAAAGGAAGTAATGCAATATTTGTGTATTTGTTTCATTATTGGTCTTGGAAAATTGTTTAAAATGCTGCTTCCAAGTCAAAGTGACTCAGCATTGGTGACTTTTACACTACAGTCAGACCACGTGATTTTAAAATATGGAGAAGTACAATGTGTAGAAATATTCCAAAGTAGGGGGTAATGTTTATAACTGTAAATGTTTTGTTATGTGAAATACATGAGAAATAGAAACATCAGGGAAGTAGAAAAATTGCCTGAAATAATGTTAGCAACAATATACCAGACCTACCTCAGCAAATAACAGGCTTTTCTCAGATGAGAAGAGTGCCTGTGTCTAGCTGGGTAAAGTGATTACTCTGGCTTCTGGTTCCCTGCATATCTGTCCTTATTAAAAGGAAGTGCAGAAGTTCAGCTGTGCTGTAGCCTGTGCTGCTGACTCTGTTTCAGGAGCAGGGCTGGAGGGAGATGATACAAGGAGGAAAACAAAGATTTCAGAGACAGAATATTTATAGTAAAGCATTACCTCAAGAAGTCTCTTGCTTAGGAAATATTTTGCTTAGATTAAAAATATTTACATCCCTACTTAAGGTTTCTTTTTCCTCAGTGTGATGTGTACCCAAGTGGATGTTTCACTGGAGTTCTGAGTAACCTACAATGTCTGTGTGAATTTAATATTTTGTACATGAAAACCTTTAGCTGATGTAACTGTAAGTCATCTTCCTTAAAGAACAAGACCAGTAGGTCTAGTCTGCTTTCCATTAGCTTGCATACATGTGTCTGTTAGCTAACACAGTCCTTGTAAGAAAACTCAGCTAACTCAGTTTCGGTTCATCAGAGCAAGAGGCAAACACTGAGGGAATAAACTGGTCCGTCTGCTTGCTCTGAGTCCTATTGCACACACAGGCTGTATCCCTTGGGTCCATCAAACTTTTCTGTGAGTATTAACTTATATAATGCCTTTCTCCCAACAGTCACATTCAATCACTACAAATGCATAATGACTAGAAATCACAGAACTTGTTAATAACATGGATGCAGTTGCTTTCACAAATTACTGCTTGCAGTAGAATACACTGCTCTATACCAGTGTATTTATTTAATACAGGAAAAGAAAAAAGCAAAAACATGATCTATGTCAGGGATTTTAAAATAGCATTATTCTATGAAGAAATCATAGAAATGAGATTCAGCAAAGCTTAGGCAGTAGTATCCTCTTGTTTCTTAGCTGAATTAGTGCTATATGCTGATTACTGAGAGAGAAGGAGAAGCTATATTATTTTCTTTCCCAAAGAACCCAGGCACCTCTATGACAGGATGCTTTTCAGGCTGTGTTAGACTCCAGGAAGTCTCAAACAAGTTTAAAATCCATAGTAAAATGAAAATAAAAAACAGCCAGATGCTGATACTATGTTTGGTTTTATGTGAACAATTTATTAGGCAGACATATGAAGACCTAATCTGTTACTGATACTTCTTTTTGTTTTACTCCATTGACATAGAGGTATTTATACAGCTATTCATTCTTACAGTCAAAAAAAACCCAAAAAAAAACCCCCATGAGCAAACAAACAAACAAAACCCCAAAACCAAGAATCCCAAAAATCCCCAAAACCCCTGAAAAAACTAACCAAGCAAGCAAGCAACCAGCCAAAAAAACCTAAATCACCAAAGCCCAAGCAAACAGAAAACCAACCCCCAACAACAAAACCAAGAAAACCCAAAAAACCCAAAACCAAACCCAAAACCAACCAAACAAACAAACCCACAAAAAAAGAAGCAAAAAACCTCCCAAAATCAAAACCCAAACAAAAAAAAAAAAAACCAAACCAGCAAAAAAGCCCCAAAACAAAAAAGAAAAAAACCCATAAACCTCAAAATAGAAAACTGGTATAATGTGACATATGGAGTTATAATCACAAATTTGTTACAGTTTTTACAGGTGCATCTTTGGTTTTGGAGACATGTCCTCTTTTATACCTATTTGTACAACTGAAGATGGTGCTGCTAATAGATATCCGAGTGGAAGAATCACATTAAACAAAGTCAGACCATTTAGCTCTTACAAACCACTTAGCTGTTGCTATCTTCACTGGAAAAGATGCACAGAAATTAAAAATTGAGAATTGTCCATAGTTTATATTAGTAAAAAAAATAATTAAGAATATGAATATCATCCTTCCGCCCTTCACAGGCATAAGAGCAAAACTTTTGAGGTGGGGTCAAGCCAAATACAGATCTGTGACACTGGCAGTGAAAGGGAAAAGAAAAAAGGATAAGCAGAGAACTAATGAGCTGTGAATGTTCTAAGTGATTCATTTGTGAGTTTGCACTGGTGTTGAGGTAAGACCATATTAGCATCAGTATTCTACTAGTAAAGCTCTATGTATGTAGAAGGACTATATCTGTTCATTACACATATCATTCAATTTGTGTGCCCATGTAATATATTTTTGATAAAGATATACAGAACATGGTATCTCCCCATATGTTGACTCATATATGTTTGTGGGTATGTATATATATTCATGCAACAAGAAAGACAAATATATTTAAGCTGTAAGAATCAGACTTGACGGCATCTGTGATACAACACAGCTGTTTGAAAGTGGTTAGATCACCACTTATCTGTTACAGCCAGGAACTATATCATTAGGAACATTATTATTGTATTATAATAGCTCTAGGTTTTCCAAGTAGGAAACAAAAGGGAAAAAAAGGAAAAGGCATGTGCATGCTGTTTAGGAATGACAAACTGCGTGACATTTTTAAAATATGACAGACTGTACCTGAATTTTCAGTGGAACCAGAAAACAAAGCTATTGACTCTTAGAGTCCCAGTACAATCAAGTGCAAAACATTTGTTTTCCAGAAGCAATTTCTGCTCTTCACTGACTAGCGTGCTGCTAAAATGTCCTGCTTCACTTGCATGGAGCTACATGAACTGTGAAAGCAACCTACTGCAGTGCTGCTTCTTTGGTGTTTAGTAGCTCTCACCTTGAAAGACAAATTTGAAGATTTTGGCACTTCTCCAAGCAAACAAGCCCTTATATAGTCCATTCAAGCAAAACCTCAGGACCCTGGAAAAGTCCAATGGACAATTCATATGCATTTAGAGACTTTTTGAAGGATTTCAGTAGGTGTTTGTATATCTTCTTACTAAAGACATTTAGAAAGCCATTGCCATTGAAACAGATAACCCAAGGTTGATGCAGTTAAAGCTACTTTACTTCTTAAAAATATTTACTGTTGACACAAGAAAACACCACTTTTTTGAGAAGTCACCTGAGTTTTGGACCATAAATGTCCCTGAATCTTAAGTTAGTGAGCTATCTGCTTATGAGAACTTTAACCCCAGTAAAATGTGAATCACAGAGCAATATCAAAGCACTTTTGCACCCTCATATTCAGAAGTTTTTGAATAATTAGATTTTCTCAAAATCTCCTGAGTCTGAAATAAGTATACTACTACAATATACTGACAGAATTAAAAAGACTATAATAGGATATATTCTTACAATTATAAACAACTCAGTTATCACAGTTGACAAATTATTGCTTATCAGACATCCACAGTGTATGAGTCTATGTGAGCTGCTTGCCTTGTGCCTGCTGCAGTTGTAAAATTAAATCCATTAGCATAAACCTCCTCTTTGGTTTCACTTTGTTTTTGCAAGAAGGTGAAACATGCAGATGAGCCATTATACGTCTTTGTTGGCAAGTCATAAGTAAGTTCTTACAACTGGATTGCTTACAACAGTTATGTCTCTAACAAATCCTTTTCTGCTACAAAATTACATGTTTTTTTTCAGCAAAGAATTATGTTCCTGAAATTTTAATCTTCATCCAGTGAAAAAAAAGGAAGAGCTTTTTACCTGCTGATGGAAGCATGCTTTTTATTTTCACATGAAAGCAGAGCTCCTATGAATGCTTTAAAAACCAGATTTTAAAAATTTGGTAAAACTTCACAGCCCCAACCAAGACTTTCCCTCATAACATTAGTTACAGCAAACTATAAGCTGAGATGCTCAGGACTCTGGTACAGTTTGCTGCTTCACTGAAATCCAGTGACATGGCTACACATTGCACAGGCAAAAGTTAGACGTAGCACATTAAATCCTTCTTGCACAAGACAGCTACAGACACTGACTTACAGAATCATCTTCTCCACTGAGACACCTTCATGAAAGCGTGGTAGAAGTGGTACAAGAATGTGTGCTAGCTACTAAGTTTTCCACTACAGGTATGCCTGGAGGTCACTGGGCTCTCAGCTGAGCAGAGTTACTGTGACAGCCCTGTTCTGCTTGCCTTGTTTGGGGGTCTGAGATGGGGTCTAGGAATACCCTACCCAGTTAACCTCACTATCCTGCCATGCTCCTGGCTACTCTGCTCTTGTAGGGAAGTCTCACCCCTGCTATTCCTGGACAGAACTCTCTTCTGGAGTAAAAATTCATTTTTATTCTGCTCTCCATTTTGAACTTAACAATTATTCTTGATTAAAGTTACGGTAATAGCAAATTTCTTCATGTAAACCAGATCTAAATGGATTTCCTATTTTCAGAATTGGAGGTTTGATGGAGGTCACCATGTATAATCTGGAGAATCCTTTGCAGTATGGATATAACATGTAGAGAATTAACAGTAGAGTTGTGTGAAGCATTTGCAATGAAGCTAGACAGTACAAAATTGATCTCTTTGGGGGTCTCACTACAAAGTGAGAAAAGTAGGAATGTCTTGCCAAGAATTATTTTAGTGTTTGCTGGTGATACAGGTCAACCTTGACACCTTGTGTTTTGCTTTGCAAGTCAAGCAGTGTTTGCAAGTTCTTATGGCTTTTATGCCACATATTGATGTAATATTTTGTTAATGCATTTTGGTTTGTATTGCTGAACAGATTTCAGCTAAGGGCTTAGGAAAGAGAAAGTGAGTTTAAATAGCTTGAAATTGAAGGAAAATTTGTCAAGAGTATCAATGAAGAAATATCAGAATATTTCTCAGAAAAAGAACACAACCAAATATTTTATCAAAGACAGCAAGTGGGATAAGCCCAGGTGTCTATTAGTTTTTTTTCTGATATAAGTGAGAGGAGAATAATAGAAAGGGTTGTATGGAATTTAATTGAAAAAGAATCAAAGGATCAGAATACATTTAATGCCAGACAACAGAATCTAATAGAAAATGGGTCTTGTCATAAAAACCTGAATTCATTTTTTGATGAGAGTTCAAGTTTGATTGACAAAGAACCTATGTAGATGCAACATTCTTAGAGTTCTGCCAGGATTTTACTTCCTAGGGTAAAAGGAATAAAGCATTGAATTATGTCAAGAAAGCACATGGAAATGAGTTCATAATTGGTGGGCACTCAATGTAAATTGGACATCAACAAATTGACATTCAATCAGGCTGGACCAATGGGCTGAGGCCATCTTGTGTGAGGTTCTACAAGGCCAAGCGCTGGCTCCTGCCCCGGGGGCACAACGACCGCAGACAGTGCTCCAGGCTGGGAGCAGAATGGCTGGAAAGCTGCTCTGTGGAAAAGGACCTGGAGATGCTGGTGGACGCTTGGTTCAACATGAGCCAGTGTGTGCCCAAGGAGGCCAATGGCATCCTGGGTTCTATTAAAAATACTGTGGCCAGCAGGACGAGGGCAAGGATTGTCCCCCTGGACTCTGCACTGGGGAGGCCACCTTGAATCCTGTGCCCAGTTCTGGCCCCTCACTACAAGAAAGACAATGAGGGGCTGGAGCATGTCCAGAGAAGGGCAGCAGAGCTGGTGGGGGGTCCAGAGCATGAGTCCTATGAAGAGTGGCTGAGAGTGTTTAGCCTGGAGAAATGAAGGCTTGAGGATGACCTTATTGCTCTACAATTACCTGGAAGGAGGTTGAACCCAGGTGGGGGTTGGTCTTTTCTCCCAGTCAGCCAGCAATGGGATAAGAGGAAATGGCCTCAAGCTGTGCCAAGGGAAGTTTGTGTGGGACATGAGGAAGAATTTCTTCACTGAAAGAGTAGTTAAACATTGGAATGGGCTGCCCAGGGGGGTGGTGGAGTCACCATCCCTGAAAATGAAGAAACGACTGCACATGATACTTAATTCTATGGTTTAGTTGACAAGCTAGTGTTTGTTCAAAAGAAAAGATAATCTTGGATTTGATAATCTTGGAGGACTTTTTCAACCTTAATGATTCAATGGTTCTATTCTATAGCATTTGAAAATGTAGTTCTCTATGGTGACCCATCATCATCAAAGACAGAGCTAACTGGAAGAGTTCTGCCAGGACCAGTTCTATAGAACTGGTTCTATAGAATAACTTTGTCAGTGGTTCTAAATATACAGATACTAGTGATAAAGTTTTCCACAAAGAGTAGTGGAATAATAAATAACAATTAGAGCAAGGAATTCAAATGGAGACATCTGCTCTGCAAGACCCATGGTTCTGACTACCTCATTGAAAGCAAGACTCAGAGTGGGTTGATTTTATTGCAAATGAGTTTTCATGGGAAGAAGATGATAAATCCTGAAAGACAGTTTAACTGGGGAAAAAATCAATGATAGAGCATTTTAAGTCAAGCAAATTTGCATTAGAAAAATTAGACAAAAAAATTGATTATTTGAGTAGTCCTGTTCCTTTTGCTTACATATATGTGTAAGAAGACCAAAGGGAATGATTCCTAATGCAGCATTTGTAGCAGCTCCATGAGCTCCTCAATTTGGTAGACTGTCTTAATTATAAGTCTTCAGGAAATGAATTATGTCTGAAGATTTTTCAGCAGTTTACTCAATTTTTACATTCAGCACAATGTCCTTTAAGCCTTTTAGTCACAAACAGTTGTTTACAGTCATCTATGCTACCCTTTCTCCTGTTCTTACTTGTCCTAGCCTGTAACAGAAGGATGCAGAATCTTTAAGAAGTATTGATAAAAATCTTGGTTTAAAATGCTTTTGAAGCATTGTTGAGCCATTTTTCCCTTACAATGATATAATTGTTTTCCTTCTACTATCATCAGTGGCAAAAACTTGTTACAATAAAATTTTAAAGGATTTGCTTTAAAATTCTTGAAAGCTAAATAAGGACTTTGACACAGCACCTGTAGCAGTTAAGGTAGTTTTTCTTTATTAATTTTTAAACAAGAGATTATTTCCTTCTGGGATACATGAGGACAGTGTCTTCAAGACCTTGAAAAAATTGAATGTTTGGTCTCATTAGTACTGTAAGGCAGCAAAATAATGATTTGAGAAATAGCTCATGAATGAGAATATTTTTTAAGTAATTCCTTTGTTTTATATTTTAAAGGTTATTCTGAACAAAGAGAATGTGCAAATTCTGTCTTTCACAAAATGTATCAATATTAGAATAGGAGAGTGCTTTGCAATTGAAACTAGAGTAATTGCTCTGGCAGACCTTGAAGCTGTAGTAGAGACCTGGTCTCAGCTCAACTTTTATTGAATCCTGATTTTTTAGCTGGAAGGAGACCTCAAATCCAATACTGATTGCAGTCCAATAACCTTTGGACCCCCAAAGTCTCTTCAGGTGAGCATCACCGTATATTACTGTAGTAAAACAAAAGAGTCAGCACAAAGAGGAAGTGTTCCCTCTTGTCTGTCACTGCTGCTCTGCTTGGTTGTGTCTTCAGAGGGTGAGGAAATAAGCCCCATAATTTTAAGCATAACTAGTTCAGATACATCACAATAAAAGCATGGACACATTTGCTCTTTTGAAACACAATGCAAATTTTTATTTTATATTTCATCTCTATTAAATATGAGGGAAAAAATCTGCCAATACCTGTACTGAACAAAAGGCAAACTATTTAAGGAGAGCCAATATGTTAAAAAGAAACTAGTTATTTTTCTGGACTAACATAATATCCCTTAAAGCAACCTAATCTTAAAATACATGTTGCTCAGCTTGGTCTGAAACTTAGGAGTCTTTATAGTCTGTCCTCTGCAGGCTCAAAAAGGAGGCAACCAGAATTCCTAGGAATCCCAAAGATGTAGGTCAAGAGGTATCATATGGAGTTAAAGATTCATTCTCAATTCTTGGTAATAGTAATAATTATTATTAATCGGGATGATGAAATCATTGAAATATCTATCTCATACCATTTGTTTAACAAGGCAGTTTAGGAAGGCTGCCATCTGTTATTATGTACTACAGTGATTAGAGACAGGCAAAACTCAAGTCCTCCCTTTCAGCAGTCTGAAGATCATGAATATAAGTCATCAAAACATACTGAGCAAAAAAATCTGTAGTAATGGGAAGAAACTACTATATTCAAGTAAATAATTGTACAGCATCTCACCCCTGACTATCTAACTCCAGAGTATAAAAAAGAATCTAATTAAAAAACTCTTCACTTATGACAGTGCCTTACGAAGTTGTGACAGAGTTATGGAGAGATCTAACTACACTATATTGTTAAAAACCCCCAAAACCAGCAAAATAAGCAAATTAGTTAAAGACAGTTTCATTTTCAGCAAGCTACTCAGAAAGTTTTCCCCTCACCTATCTATCTAGACTGTTCTCTCTTAATTGAACCATGACATATGACATATATGGATGGGACAAAGAGTGCATTTCTGTTTTAAATTTCAGGCAGGGGAAGTCCTAGCCCACAGTTCTGAGATCTTTTTCACCTACAACAGAGTGGGGATGCATGGTTAAGGCTCAGCCCAGTCCACAGGAAGGCTTAAGGCTAGAAGTAAGGTCATACCCAGTAGGAGTGGGGCTACAAAGGAGTCACCTGCAATCCTCAGTCTCAAATCTCAATTCCTTACACACTTGTGTGGTTTTTTTCCTCATCCCACAGAGTCAAGCTCAGCAAGTCCTTCCCAGGTCTGCACAATAAGGCTTCATCCCTCAGTGGTTCTCCATCCTCTAGACACAGGAGTGCTAAAGGTTCTCAGCTCTGTCACGTCCTCTACAGAGTCTCAGCAGAGACAGAAGAGCAGGGCTGAAGACCACTGGCTCCAGTTTTTGTTTAGGTAAAGTACTGCACAGTATCATTATGCTGGTGAACTACTGATTTTGCACTGGAGGTCTCATTCACACTGACTGCCATGGGAATCCCATTGCTGTCGCCACATCACCCTTGTTCCATCAGGCACCGGAATCTAAGTCTGACCCAACTGCACTGCCTGGTTCAAAGGAAGATTCAAACTACAGCTGATTTAGAGAATATTTCTGATGTATTTATCATCAGTGATTTAGATTTTCAAAGCACATGAACTTCTTGTGAAAGTGGTTGTGGAACAATCTTTTAAATTTAAAATACCACTTCCCCTGAAATGCAACCTTTTCTCATTTAAGACTAAATTTACACAAAATTCCTCATATGACAATGTTTTTGTACCATCCAGGAGACTTTGGTTCTGGAATAAGGCTAGACTGTACCTAGGCACCAGCTTTTGGGGCAAACACAAAAAATTATATCAGACTTATTGTGTTATTTTATGCAGTCCTCAAAAATGAGAGTCACTGCAACTGTCAGTGCTCAATTTGAATGGAGTCTCTACCTGTTTGGCAAGATCCTATTATTTTCCAAATACATTGTTGATCTGGTCATAGTCTCTTGATAATGAACTGCATAAAGCAAGGATTAATTCATTGTTAACTGCTTTATCTCAAACTATGCAGACATTGCAAATTCATCTGCATTTCAAAGCAGGGATTTGCTCAAAATGTTCAGATTGGCTTGAGAACACCTGCTTTTCAGATGCAGCAAATAAGGTACACAGTGTTTCTGAAAGGCAAATTTCAATCTTATCATGAAATTCAGTATATCAGAAACAGAAGGATGGAAAAAAAGCAATAGTAAATAACATCAGTTTTGAAATGTGCAAGCAGCATTCTAGAGATTTTTTTTTTTACCTCTATACTAATGCACAATTATATATTGGAGAATAAGGATTTTTGCCATGCCTGAAAGTCACTTCAGCAACAGGACAGAAGCATCAGCAAGAGGGGAGCAGCATGGGGTTTGCAGTGCTCCCACATGACTGGCACCTCATTGAGGAGCTGCCCAAAGAGCAGCTGCAGAGAAGAGTAAATGTGCTGCCCCCCAGCTCCTCATCTTCCTCACACATGAAGACAGCACATTAAAGGAAGAAGACAATAAAAATGCAAACAATATTCCAAGCAGTGCAGGCAGAAATGTAGAAAACAGCAGAAAACCTTAAAGCCTTCTACATGGTATGCATAGGAAGCACAGAGGGGAGGAGTGCCAGGGCATCTGGAAATGATCTGGCTGAATTTTTAAAAGCCTGGAAGTAACCATCAGGAAATGTTTGATTCTAAAATGTAGAATGACACAATTGCGTTTTTCAAGAATCCAGAAAACTTAAATTCTGTCTTTTATTTGACTGAACATTGATATATAAATAAAACTATCTGAGTTTTATATCTTAACTGTGGAAAAAATAGATTTATTTTTTTACTTATGTGCAATTTTATTTAATTTGTATTTGTGTATTGGGAGGGGGACATGATGACTCAACACCAAGAGATGATTGTATCTCTGATCCAATCTCTGATCTCATAATATCTCTGATTGTATCTCTGATATTCTGTCTGTCTTTTTGAGACACTGCTTAACTTTTGCAGTTAACCCTGATGCGTTTCATTTTACCCCTTTCTGAAGCAGGGATATTTATCTCAAGAAGATAAACAAAGCTTAACCATTTATGTTTAATGAATACTTGGATAGAAGGTATTACGTGTATATATCTGAGTAGAGATGGAACACCATTTTTAATAGAGCCAATGTTATAATAGTCACTGCCAAGTAAAAGAAGCTGCCCACAATGCAGCTGGGAAGCCACACCAATGCTCATATATGCAATGACATAATCGTTTGCAATAACTTAACTGAATTGAAGATAGATGTCTCCAAAAGCTTTCTTGCTTGTATATGTGAAAAGCATTAAGTATTTGACTATGATGACTTAAATACTGTGCATGTAGAATCACAACACTTTTGAGGGAAATTTACCTTTGAACTGATTATTCAAATCTAAGATGCTTCAAGAGACATTTCATTTTAGGCGTGATTGGAAAATTGAAAGAAATCTTTAAAATATGTATGATTTAAAAATATATTATTTAAAAAACAATTTTTCCTGACAATTGGAAAAATTTCCCTGATAGGGAAATTCTTGTGCGTGTCGTCCATTTGTTCCTCAAACTTTCACTTGGGTCACAAATTGGTGAGATTATTGCATCTCCAGGAGAAAAACTATGGATGTAGATGAGATTCCTGCCATCAAAACTGGGGCCACAGGCACCTGAGTTACAAGGACAGCCATAGGTCAGGTGTTTTTCTGCACAGCCCTCTTTGAAGAGCCTTTCTCTTCAAATATGAGACTGAGAGAATGAGCTGACCATTTCTCATTGTTTCCCATAATTTACCTCACTGAAAGGTCCAAATTTTAATGTAGTGATTCAAAAATTGTATTTCCACATGTAATTCCACAATCACTTTGACTTTCTGAATTTTGAGTGCATGATAGCAGACAAATAGGAAAAGAAATACGTCTTCAGTGAGGAAGTATATTTGTTTTCTAAGGAGACAAGGGGTTTGTTTTTTACTTTTTTCTTTAATCACAGCAGTCAATTTTAGACAATTTTCTGAGGTCTCTATCAAAAGATATTATTCCATGATTCTGTTTTTCGAATAATAATGGCTAGAACTAGAGTTCTCAAAAATATTTTCTGCCTTATGATGGCAAAATTGAATTAAAAAAAAAAAAAAGACAAAATAACTTACCAAAAGGACAGTTAGAGTAACCTTTTATTAATTTTTTTTCCCCAAATGATACGTAGGAAACAATTCAGAGTTGGTGAATCAAATCCAGTGAGACTAAACTTTTCTAAAAGTTTCACAAGTTTGAAGTTTAGTGTTCAGTATTGTTTTAAAAGGAAATCCATTGAAATTCCATTTTTCAACACAAATTTCTTTTTCATTTGTCTTAACCATCTGAAACCGGAAGATATTTTTACTGGGATGAGGTAGATTGCCTATCACATGAAGATTTCCCATTCAGTTTGAAGGCTTCTCTGAAAGGCAGACTGCAGTTCAAGCAGGCATTGCTGCTAAAAAAGGAGTTACCTGGTGAGACTGTATTGTCTGAGTCAATCAAGTCAGACTACATAATTATAATGACACCTTTGGCCTTAAAAATCTATCTCTACCTGCATAAACAATGCATCAAGCATTATACATGATACATAATAATTATATGATTAATTGTGTCTGATTTTCTTTACATATGCTAGGCTATACTTACTAAAGTTACTCCTTCATAAAGGTATGATGTTTGGAAAATTGAGGATATCAAGAAAAATGGGAGCCAATGTGTCGCACATTCATGAGCTGAATGATAATTTTCTGGCTGATATTCTCTTTTTCAGTTGTTTTTATTCAGGTTTTTTTTTTTTTTAGCTGCTGAAAAGTAGATACCAGGATCAACTAAAGGAAATTTTTTCATGCAAACGTTCTCATTTCTTTTCCTCTATTCCAGTCTTTCTCAGTGTTTACCCACCAATGGAATTACCCATGTCCTCAAAAGAGTTCAGAGCTCATTTAATCATGAAACACAAGAGTTAGACTTTCAAAAATGTTCTTTTTTGCATAACCCATGTTATGAAAATCATATCTTTATAGATATGTCTGAGCTTTGAGTTCAGCATGGGTAAAAGGATTATGAAGACAGGAGTTAAAAACATAGATGAAATACCACTAAAAAGAAATAACCATTTTTGCAGGTAGGGGAAGAAGAAAGTTCTGCAGGAAAACCACCCCTTTATCAGACTGAAACACAGAAACTGGGAAGTATGAAATGCACAAGAGCACTCTGCTAAGCCTTGCAGAGGCTGCTGTGAGCATGAAGACTTCTTTGGGGCTCATTTCTCTGGGAAAAAAACTGAGCAACACTTCAGAGGCATTCTCCAGACTCTTCTGATATGTCAAAGCCAGGTTTGGCATTACTATTAGAGGTAAAAAAAGTAAGTAACAGAGAAAGGCTGGTCGACTCATGCAGTCAGAAGTGGAAATCAATGGTTTCCATTAAAGATATTGACAAAGTTTAGGTAGATTTCAGTAGGAAGGAAGGATGTCAGTGATCAGAATATTTCAATATGTGCTTCAACAGAAATAACCCCTTGCAAAAGATATTTTAATAGAAAATATCTGAAACCAAATAGAAACACCAGCATGAAGAACCTCTTGGAAAAATGCTGCGGGAAAAAAGGGTCTAGTTTTTTTCCAGATATCAGCCCCCATCACAAAATCTGTTTCTACTTTAGGGCCACTGTGATGAAAAGTTCAGGTGGAGAAATCCCTGAGGCTGCAGGTTTGTATAGTTTTTTGTGTAATTTGGTGGTGCAGATGGCTGTGGAAGTTCCTCTCCCATCTGTCATTCTTACCCCAGCACTGCAATTTGTTTTCATTTGCCCTCCTGCAACTATCTGTGGGCTTTACTGTAAGTGGGACTTTTACAATGACCCCTCTTTGGAAAAAAAAATTAAAAAATAAATGCTTTAGTATAGCTTACTCTTGCAGTCTGGTTTACACCTTTGCTCCATTTTCTGAATTACATCAGAAAACTGGAGCAGGCAAAAGTCCATGATGCTAAAGCAGAAACACAGTGGCAAGAAGGAGGCCAACATGGTCAACAGGTTTTGCCATGGGAGGGGGTCACAGCACAGGTGCCCTGAGGGACACAGCTCACCAGCTGTACCCTCAGCATGACAAATTCCTGCTGTCAGGGCTGCGGGCGTTTCCACCCCAACCCACGTTTTGTGCAATAGTCATGAGGATCGATTTTGCAGCCAACAAGTGTCTATTTGTGGGGTTTAGGCCTTGCCTAACATGATGGAACTTAAGACATATATTTTGTAAAATACCAGAATAAGCAGGTGCAAGGTCATGTCCAACTTGTTGAACTGAAAGTTTACTTGCTTCTGGTTTTTAATAATGTCTGTGCAGTGTGAAAGGGGAGCAACAATGAACCGTAGCCCAGCTCTGCTGGAACTGCAAATTTGATGCTGGAATTTTTTTTTTAAAGCCCTGAGTTTTACCTCTGCAAGTCATCATAAAGCAAATGCTGCTTTCTGGGCTATTATGTCCTTGCAGAACAACTTTTATGGTAAAGTTTAAGCTGACACTAAGAGCAAGTGTTGGTTTTAGTTTTCTTCATACTGTCTTGTATGAGGTTATGTGATGGACTAGTGCTGAACACAGGGTCAATAATATAGAGATGGTTCTGTTATTGCCGAGCAGGGCTTACACAGAGCCAAGGTCTTTTCTGCTTTTTGTACTGCCATGCTGGTGAGGAGGCTGGGGGTGCCTGGGATGTTGGGAGGAGCTGGGACAGATGACCCAAACTGACCAAAAGGATATTTCATACTAGATGACATCATGCTCAGTATATAAAGTGAGGAGAGGAAGAAGAAAGGGGCGATGTGTGTAGTGATGGCATTTGTCTTCTCAAGTCACTGTTATAGACGATGAGGCCCTGCTCTCCTAGAGAGAGCTGAACACCTGCCTGCCCATGGGAAGCAGTGAACTGATTTGTTTTGCTTATATGTGTGTCTTTTGCTTTCCCTATTAAACTGTCTTTATCTCAACACATGAGTTCACTAACTTTTACCTTTGCAATTCTTTCCCCAATCCTGCTCGTGGAGGAGTGAGTGAGCAGTTGTGTGGTACTTAGCTACTGGCTGGAGTTAAACCATGACAGAGCAAAATCACTATTTTTTTTATATCTGGAATATGAAAAGGAATGATATTTTAAAAAAAATAGGATCATTAATGTAATTCTGCCCTTACCATGACAGACAAAGATCTCAACAGCAGTAAAATGTAAGACCACATGTGAGGCTTTCCGTGCTGAAAACTCAAAAAAATTGCTTATCCTTTTGGGGCACAAGAATGAACAGAAAGTGGAAAGAGGAGCTGCAATGGCAATGCCTGAAGTCACGTTCTCTGGTGAGTTACACTATGCTAAACACAGGCTTTAAATGCCTTGCAGCAGACTGATTTGAATGTTTCCATGTACTGCTGCCTTCCAGGTGGATACTTTCTGGCACAAAAAGTAGGTTGGAATGAAAACAGATTTGAGGAGCATGGCCTTTATGTTGAGTTGCACAGTTAAATGTGCCAAACTGTACTTTCACACAAGTATTTTCAGGTCCAAGTTTGGTTTGCTCCAAATGGAGATGGACTTGCAATTGGCATGAAAGACGCTGGCACAAGGCAGTGATAGCCAGAAATGAAATCAGGAGTTTTCTATTCAGCAGAGTCAGCAGCACTCCATGGAAGAGAAGTCCACCTTAAGGACCAAAGGCAGCATTGTCTATCTCTGACAATTATCTCCTGTGCTTCCTCAGGGTGAGCCATACAAACATCTCTGAATGGCATCTTGCTTGCTTGCTTGTTGTTTTTTCTTTTTCTGCGTGTTTACCTAAGATATACGATGCGGGATGAGACCAGAGAAAGAGAAAAACAACCCCACTTCTGAAATAACTGAAAATCCCAAAGCTCTTCAGGATATTGGGTGATCTTATCCGAGTGTGTTTGTCTGAGGGCAGTTGTTTTTCTGGGAGGAAGCAGGGAAGTTAATTAGACTTCACTGAAGTAACAATGAAGATTTAAATCTCCTTACTTTGTCATTCATGAGCAAATAGGCTAAAGATGGTTAAACCTGATCTCACTGGGGCGACTCACACATGCACCTGGTAGCTTTTACTTCAGCAGATTCTGAGCAGTTTTTCAGTTATGGTTTTCATAATTCTTTCAGAGCATGCTACTCATTTGGATAATCTACATGTTTATTTACATGTACATATATGTACTTAGAAAATAATTAATTGGCTGATGGAACTACTGGATGTATTTTTATTCTGTGAATATATGACAATATTTTGGTTTTAGTTATTTCAGATTGACATCACATATTACAATACAGCCAAAGGTATCAGAAAGTACTGCACAGTATTTTATTATTTTCTGTCACTTCTTCCTTACAGAGCAGAATCTGATCCTAGCCTGGAAAGGAGCTCAAGGGTGACCTGCACAACATTTCCCACAGGACAAAACCTGAGTCATGATATGAAGGTGGCAGAAGGCATCCCTACATCACAGAGGTATATTAAGAAAAGTCACCTTTCATTACTTTCAAGCCAGGTTTTTGCTAACTAATAAAGTCCTGCTTCATATATTCAGTGTCTAGAGGACAAACTGCCATGCAATGTACAAATTACATCTTTTTTGGCTGACACAAACAAACATAATCTGCTGGCTGCTGGTTTGGAGGAGCTCTTTTCTGATGTTCATGCTAGTTACTGACCAGTCAGAAATTTTTCAGAGAAATATTTTTGTGTCAGAAAAGTGCTGATGCACTGAGGTGGCTCCTCTTACAGGGAAATGCTGAGGTAGACAGAAGTTTCCATGAGAAGGGGTGCTCAGATGCACTCTGCTGTCTTATCAAAGTCAAACATTAAGAGAGAGGGAGAAGTTTTGTCACTTCATCCTCTCTCAATGTCAGGCCACAAGCTGACACTTTGCAATCCCTTGTGTCTGCCCTGGCCTCTGGGGACACATCAAGGCCCCAGGACAGAGGGGTTCTACCTCCTCCATGTGTCTGCAGGATCTATTCCAGGGCTTTTCCCCAGGGCTGAGCCACCTCCTGCACCCCCACACATTGACCTTGCTGGGGAGCCCAGTCGTGTCAATGCAAAAATGTCCTGAATGTGGCATAAGGAGGAGACCCATAACTTTTCCAAAATATTCATAAAACAGGGAAACAGATTCTTGTTCTGCTGTGACCACAGTTTATGGAACAGATTAGCCGTGGTGGTTCATACCAGACAACCCCTCCCAAGACATTCAGCCAGGCAGTAACACTTGGTACTGCCTTACATTTAATGAATGTTTTGCACAGGGCTCTTTAGGCAAGCTAGACTTTTAAAATTAGACTTTCAGTCCACACAGCAGATTGAATAATTCATTCTGCTACTACATAAATGGCAGTTTACTAATTTCAGTTCCTGAACTTGAGTGTTGTAAAGAACCTTCTGGACCATTTCTCAGCAGTCCCTCCCCACAGAGCTCTGTGGAGGCACAAATATTCCCTTCCCTGGCTCCAACCATCACAGCCGTTTCTCATATATATGTGTATTAATATAGACATACAGAGCACAGGCAGGGACACATCACTGCACAGAAACAGCTTGGCATACTGTATGCGGGTGGGGAGTTAAAGCAGCAAAGGGGTGGTATGAATATACAATTTGGGTCCTTTTAGGAACATTCCAGACTAACAGTTTCAGATGTAGAGCCTGGCTGTGATTTTTGTTTAGTTTTTTTCTTTCCCCCCACTATTGTCATAATTCTAGAAGCACATAAAAAAATTCAAAATTAAAGAAAAATAAAAATCAGAAAGGTGAATTTTGTTCAAACACAATAACCTGATACTCTTCACTGACACCTCCTACATTCAAGTGATTTTTCTGAAGCTGTAGAACTTGTAGTACATGGGCTTTTTCACATTTCCTTCCTGCAAAGGACTCCTTCACTCTAAGATCTGCAGTGCTGTAACATGGACTTGCAACTGGGTCACTGGTAAATCCTCTCTACACTCAGGACCTCAAGGCAACATGCGATGCAAACTCAATAATTCATGAGCCCCAGATCTGGCTTGTCTGTGGCTCCTGGACCCCTAGCAGGAAGGTTAGATCTCCCAGGAGCCCCCAGGGTGGGCCCAGGCTGTAAGGAGTTTATAGTCTCACATTCATGGTTGGAAACTTGTAAGAACAACTCTTCCCATGGTCTTCATTCTGCTTCCAACATTTGCAATTCCTAGGTCAGTCTTCCAAAGTTTACAGTTCCAGGGCAAATCTGGCAGAAAGATACCCCTCAGTGGGTATCACAGAGCCTTCAGACTCTAAGAGTAGCTGATCCTACCCTTTAGTAGCAGCAAAATTAGAAATGCAATCTGCAGAAAGGTTTCAGCAGCATGCATTCCCTCAAAACAAATAGCGTCAATCAAAATGTGGATGCCAATTTGTCTTTTTTTCAATTACTTGAAATAAGCACATTGAAATTGCCTAATTGCAGATTCAGCTGACTGCCCTGCATGCCCAGTCACAAGCTGTGCAGGAGCAGTGAGGTTTTGGTGTGGAGCCCCTGATCAGCTCCAAGGTGCACACACTGGCTCTTTCCAGGGCAAGCCCGTGGGATTCCTTTGGGACAAGAGGACACAACAAGCACTGTGGGAGGTGCACTGAGCCTGCTCCAACCTCTCATGGGCCCAAAGTAGTGACCAGGCCTTTGGACAGCTTCAAACCATATGTGTCCTGGTGATACTCAGCCTTCAGTGCAAATTAAAGCCCCTGGACCACGTGTGGTGCAGATGCAGGGGTTTCAGGGCTATGATCCACTGGTCTGCTTTTATTGTGCTGAATTGCATACAAATAGAGATTAATTCTTAGAGTATTACAAATATAGATAAAATCTAAGAGAATGGAAACTCAGTCTGCACTGAAAATCTCCAGGTTTGGCAAATCTGATCAGCTGTAATCTGTCAGTCCTTCAAAGCTAATTCATAAAGTGTAACAGAAAGTTCCACCTCTTGAAAAAATAGAAGTGATTTCTATAACCTATAGTGTCATTTATTTTTTTTCTGCATGTCAGATGAATAAAAATGGTCATATAATGATAGTGTTATCTACTGAGATAAATCAGATCCAGATTCTCTCTAAGTTCAGAAGAAAGGCTTTAAAAAACCTTTTGTCTTTTTTCTAAATTTCAATTACACTGGTCACCTATAATATTGGGCAAAAGTACACATTTATTAATAGAAAATATTCAGTATCAAAATCCCTGTGTGGAGCGCCTGATTTCCTAAATTCACAAAAAACTATATTGGCAACATTAATTTTGTTTATTACTTTTTGAGGAATCTTGTTTATCTGTGCCCTGTACCACTTACTATTTATTTATAGTCACTCCATTTTAAATGTTTTGTGATCCATTTAAGAAGGATAATGCATGTGATTCAAACTGAAGACTGTATACATTTGAAGGATTAAACTAAAGTTGTAAAGAAGGGAAATGCAAGTACCAAGTCCTACAGCACTTCTGTGCCCACTCCAGTGCAGTGGCAGAGGCCGTGAGATTTTCTAAGTACGTGCCACGAGGTACCAGGTTTCCTCCCTCTTTCCTGGGGGACATTGTTGGGCTGCTGCTCCCTCCCACTCATCCTCTAAGGTTTGCACTGAATGTGCCAGGTCATTCTCAGATCAGTGGGATATGATAAAAAATGTTTAAGTGCTGCCTTAAGACATTTGGCAAGCAAATGAGCCTGGTTTGTGAATGAATGGAAAAAAAACCCCAAAAACAAAAAACAAACTTGAAGATAATTCATAATTTGCAAATTGTGTATTTAAAGTCATCACTGCATAATTCTGAATAGGAAATATTTTTTAAAAGATTCAGAACTCTCAGAAGTTATTCATACAACCCAGAAATCATCCATATTACCAAGGAATGTTACTCTAGTCAGCTACCAAGGAATGTTACTCTAGTCAGCTGAATCCATTCTTACTGAGTCTGTAGGCATGTACAGTGGTCACAGCTTGGCAGTGAGGGAACAAGTGCAAATAAATATGACACGGACAAGGGCAGCTAATTTTAGTAATGTGATTTGGTCTCTGAACTCATAACACCTTGGAGTGATTTCTCATAGAAGCCAATGCAAAACATAAGATATCTATTTTGTCTGAGTTAAAACATGGGAATACAAATACCTCAGCTATTATATTCCAGGGAAAGATGAGAACAGTTAGTCAGGAAAATTTAAACAGCACAATCTTGTGGACAAAACTAGTGTCATACCAGACTGCACTAACAGAAGCATACATAGTCTATAAAACAGATTAAATCCTCTCAGTACTCTCTGCAGAATAGCAAAGGCTTCAACCAAGCAACTGTTCAGTTTTGACCACAGGACTGCAAGGAATAAAAAGTACCCATCACAGATGGAAGAAGTAGAAATTATGAGAGTTATGACCATTTTGCATTATATTCAAGTATTGCCTGATATAAATGGGATTGGTTAATCTGAAAAAAAAAAAAAGAAAACTGTTAAGAATTTTTAAATATGTAATACGTTGCTATGAAAAGAAAAAGAAAAATAATTTTCTTTGTGCCCTTGGCAAACACAATAAAAAGGATACAAGTAAAGAACAAACATTCAGGAAAGATTTCTAGGAACAGTGCAGCATAAAAAGTGACAGTTGGGAAAGACTGAAGAATATGCACCCAGCAGCAGTTTGTAAGGCTGCATTGGGCAAGTGAAGGCTGGGAGTGACAGGAGAATGGCATCCTGCCTTGGGACAGGTGAATTGGCTAAATGGCTTCTCCATTGAGAACCACTTTGATTGTCTCTTGCCTTGATTCTTTTCCTTAAGCCCACCATAACTAAAGTTTACTGACTCCCCCCCAAACGCACCAGCTGCAGCCCAAGCATCGGCACCGGAAAGGTCCCGGCGTTAGCGCAGCCTCGCTCACAACAAGAGCTAGAGAATGAAAATCCTTAGGCACAAGGGTAACAATTTCCAGGATATTCTTATCATGAGAACTGAAAAATGTGTTGTTTTAAGTTAGCTGATCTGTTAACTTCTGTATCTCATAAACAAACAAGATTAAAAAAAAAATTTCCCATTTTTCTCCCCTCTTTGGGAAAGGAGCCTTGAAACCTTCAGTTGATAATTCAGCTTTCAGGTAGTCTTTGACTCAGTGCAACTTTTGGTTTGAAAGCTCTGGGAAGAGCACCTGACTTCAAAACAAATTTATTGTCATTCAGCTACTAGGTGGAAGTTAAGTGTAGCTATGCATAATACACAGCACTGAAATCTTTGATCTTTTGTATTTCTGTTCACATTTACAGTTGTGGAAGTTATATATACAATTCATTTCAGATGCTTATGAAACTGTTTCCTTCAGCCCTCAGGGATGTTATATTTTCCTAATGCAAATGTATTCATTTGTTGTCATATTTCTTGATTTGGAATTGCTTTCCACAGATTGTCTCTGAAAAATAACGAGCATGCACACTTTATTATTAAAATCTCCCATACCCACTACCATTAGCAATGGAAGTTAGTGTCAGGGTTTTCTGACCGACAGGAATGTGTGAATTCATAACAAGATGTAGTACAGTCAGATTTTAGCATCCTGTCAAACATGTAAGTAGAATTTAATGTATTCAAATCCATGTTTTACAGTGCTCAAGTTTACAAGCTTATTAACATTGATGGTATGATTATATAAACCTTTTCAGCTATTTGTACGGTAAAATAGTGAGAAAAAATATTTGATAATTAATTACCTATTCTTTCAAAAAGCTCTGTCTATTTCTATTTCTCCCTCTCTCCCTAATTCTGTATGAGATTTATTTATCTTTTCTGTGCATTATTATTCTTCAGTTCCTATTATATTACTACTACTGCCACCAGTTACACTGAACAGCTGAACTTGAATATGAAATGACATATTTTTTTTCCAAATCAGTAAGAGTGTAACTACAATTAAGTTTTGTTGAAGGAAAAATACAGTCTGTCCACCCCCTTTATCAGGTTCATGGCTATTCAGGTAGCAAATGTTGACAAGTTTGTTTCCTTTAAATGATGAGAGGTCTTTTTTTCTCTTTAATTATGTGTTGCTTCATGAAAACTGGAGCTTTTCCTGTAATTTGTGGAGCTTGTGGTATGTTTTTATTGCCTCAGATATGGATTACTATAATATGCTGCCCTGGTGCTTAGTGTAGGCACATTTGTGAATGGCATTTCTTGTTGAATAAGGCTCCTTTCTTATAATAGGAGGTTCCACAGGAAAAATGTGTTTCACCTCTGCTCCATAATATGCACTGACATCAAGTTGATTTTTGGGTAGAGCTTAAGATGACAGTTGTATTCAGTCCTAGCCATGTGAAATAATTCCATCACTACTATTGCCCCAATGTACCTGAAATTGCATCCCTTAGATTAAATGAGAAATGCTCTTCAGTAGGGTCCTGAAGGGTGGAATACCTTTGTTTGTTTGTTTGTTTGTTTGTTTCCCCTGCATTCTGATAGAGCACTTTGTAGGTGCTTCAGAAGCTTTTATGTATGTTTGTGGGAAAACATAGTAAGGCCATCTTCTCTTTTGGGATACTTCTTAAAACTGGTGAGTGATTAGTTCCAAGGTACTGGGGAATCACATCCCTAGCAAAGAGATAGCAAGAATCAAGTTTTGCAGGGTGACATTCATTACACTGGAGGGACTGGGAATAGTGCTGTCCCCACTTCAGCCTGCTCAGATCAGACAAGGTTGGGGTTATGTGTCTCTGTATAAGATTAATACTCTGTGCTTCAAGTACCAGATTGATTGGTTTGATAAATACAGCAAAATCAATCAATCTCTCAATCTTTCTCCCTTACAGTTTAGATTTATTACATCTAAACTGGAATTAGAATAAATCCTTTTCTGTATTAATGAATGACTAAAACAGGCCTACCTGGACATCCAAAACCTGGGGGATTTAAGACAGAAACTAATTTACAGAGGAATTACCAGGATCTTTTCCATTCCATGTCTTCCAACAATAGTTATTTAATTATCTTTACAAAAACAGACATTCCTTTGCATTTGTATTTCCAATATTCACTGGAGAAGTTAGATGTGAAAAAGACCTTATATTTCTCCTCATCTAGCCCCATGACAATGCAGAATAGCCCACACAGAGTATTTATTACTGTACTGTCCAGTCTGGTTTTAAATGTCACAATTGATGGAGTTGTTCCTTTCCCTTGGGATATTATAACAAAGCCTAAGAACAACTACTTTCAGGAAGTTTTATTCAGTGTTCAGTCTGAATTTTCCTTTACTCTGCACAATCCTGTAAAAAGCTGTAAGACCTTCTCACAAACAAAACAATCCTGCTACCTCATTGTAAATGTGAGAAAAATCAGAAGAGGGTAATGAAAATGCTGATATTTTCTACAAAAAATATTTTCTTACTAGTGATTTAGAGGAGAAAATATGTGTGTGTATGAATACACATTTTTATCCCAACCATTGTGAAACCCAAGGGGTTTTTGGCAACTGACTAAAGCTGGTCCAAATTTCAATGCATATATGTTCAGAACTCCACATAAAACAGGGACGGGGCTTCAAAATGCTCACTTGTGCAGAAGATGAAGACTACATCCCTTCAGATGCTTAGAATTTGGAAAAATAACAAGCAGTGCATAGAAGGTTTCCTTTGCTTCAAGAGTCATCTGGAAGTCTCTCATGCTGGCAATCCTTTCGGACACAACAATTTCAGGTGGCTCCTTAGGTCACCACCACAGACAGTATGTGACAAAAGGAAGGCTTCCATTTAATCTTTGGTTAAATTAATTTTCTGCACCAGTTTTATCTGATTTTTCCCTGCCTCAAGTTACTTCCTGGTTTGGTTTCAGTTTTCCTTTTTCTGTGAAGAACCAGAAGAGAACTGTGCTCCCTTGGACAAGACTGAAACTGAAGTTGGTGGAAATGAGAACCGATCTGCTTTTATATAGGTTTTTTTAATGACCCAGACTAGACATTGAGGATGTGTTTATTCCCAAACAGAATGATGTCAGCAAAATGAGAGGAATCTAGAAAAAATTTTTATGCTTGTTTACTGTTCCCAGGATTTCCCTAAAATCTTTATTCCCCTTTTAAGTGAGATTGAATGATTTTGTTTGAAGGAAACTTTTTGATATGCAGATTTTACTGGATATATGTGAGAAAAAGCAACATGTTCTGTGGAAAGCAGGAAGTTATCTATTTACAAAACATATTTTCAGTCAAAACTAGATTTTGATGGAAGCACTCCACTGTCACATCTTACCCTCCAAAATTTTTATTTCTGATTGTATTCAAATGTTGCTGATTTATTTCTGCTACTGTTAGCTGTGAAGAAAAAGGAAAAATTGGGAGAATGGCTGGGGGGGGTGCTTTTTATTCATTTCTACTTATTTTCTTTATTTCATTTTACTGGCAATTTTATTAATTCATTTTTTGCTTTCTGAAACTTCCTGAAGAACATCAGCTGAGCCTTATGCAGGACTCAGGCGCTCATGTGACAGCACAAAAGTTCTAGACTAAGGATTGCCAATACTTCATCTTCCCAGCAAATCACATAAATTGTGAACACCAATCCCTTTTATAGGAATGCTTACAGTCAGTATTCATACCTGTAAGCTGTCTTCAATGTGTATCCAACAGCAGAAGTTTACCTTCACTACTAGATTAACTGATAAGAAGAGGATGTGAAATTTCAGAAGTGCCAGCACAGGAAATCTAGTTTGAATTTTGACTGGAGTACTCTGTTCTCACAAAGAGAGTTAAGTACAGAAGGAGTTGTTTGAAGTGAAGCAAGATAAATCATCTTAGGGAGAGGATGGAAATGGCTTGCTGGATTTTTTGAGTCTACACAAAGATACTATCCCCCTGGAATATGAAACCCCTGAAAGGTTATCTGAATCATAAAAGTTTGTGCCTCTCATGTTCAAAGGAATGCAATGTTCTAATAAAAACTGTCACCTCCCAGGCGTCGCAACCAGCTATCCACAGGAGCAGCCACGAGCCTCATCTACAGCTGAAAAGCACAATCTTTCTTGCAGTGCCCATCTAAATATGTTGTTTGGACAGATTTGGGATTTTGTATTGAACACTCTTTGAAAGCCCCATGACATGTGATAGCACTTAGCTCAGCAGCAAATTCTCACAGGAAACTTACGTTACATATTTGACATCCCTAATGTAATTATCAGGCCAAAAAATATACGGGGGAGTAATGAAGCTTGACCACTCAAACATTGCACTGCCAGTGCACGGTGTTATTCCTGACAGAGCCAAGGAGGGAGAGGAAATTCAGGGAGTGCTGAGCTGAATTTCAGGAGCAGATTCAGATTAACGGCAGATCATGGTTGGCTAACAGTGAGCTGCAACCTCTGCCTGGCTGCTGGTCCGTCTGAGGCTACAGCACGAGGGCTTCCAGCAGGGCTGATGGCAATTCCTACTGCTAATTTATGATTGACAGGGACCTTTTGTTATGGCCACGCCTGCTGGGGTTTTTTGTTTGTTTGTTTTCTTGATTTTTTTGTGCGTAAAATCCAGGAAGCACAAGCGAGTGTGTGCTTTGAAAAATCGCTGCAAGCAGGCTAAACTGGAGAGAGGATGTACCTAATAATCGCCAGCACTGACTGAAAGGGGAAAAAGGAAGACTATCAATGTGGCTTTTAAATATGACTATCAGGAATGAAACTCTCCAGCTAAACCAGATAAAACCAGAAACAAAAGGGAACTGGAGTTACGCTAGCAGCAGCTTAATAGCTGCAATTATCAACTGGGCTCCCAGTTGGAATTACCACCCATCAGAGCCCGAGGTGAAAAATGTCAGGGGAATGGAGTGAAAGGCCTGCCTGAAAATGCAAAACCGCAGAGCATTCACTTGCTAAAAGACTTGGATGAGCTACTCGTTCTGGTCTTTGTGCTCTTTTAAATACAGCCATCTAGTTGTCTTGGAGACAAGCACGTGGGGAAAAAAAAAGCCACTCAATATTCCTATCCCTGACTATAATCCCCTGTTATGGATCAGCTAAGTAATAGTCTAAATACAAAATGTATAAAATATTAACCTGACAAACTGCTCTGCTTAAGTCAATGACATATGGATAGAAGATGTGGGTAACAAGAGGTTTATTAAAATGCTCCGGTTCAGCTGCGGCAGGAGTGACAGAATAAAAGCATGACTTGTAAAACAGAAAGGGTAGGGAGATATTAATACTGAAGTGCAGATGAGCAAATTTTCCTGGAAAAATCAGAGAAGCCAACAGCAAATGAGGTTGATTAAAATTACTATAATTGTGGTGACAAGTTGTACACCACTCGAACACCCTACTGTACATAGTTCCAGATGCTAATTTGGGCTCTAATTTGCCCGTCCTTGAAGACAGTGATAAAACTCTCCTTGACTTCAAAGAGGAACAGAAGCAGACTCTTCAATTCATAGGAAAGAAATAAATGTCTGGCTTTAACACCAAAAATCAGCAGCCCTAAAATATATCTTGAAAGCATCCCTAGATTTTATTGACAATGACTTTGTATTGATTGCTTATAAGTTCTTTAAATAAATTGGAAAACTTGAGTTACTTCTTATTTGCATATGGTAAATTTGAATCTGTGTAACCAAATACCACCAAGCATTTGTATAACACTTCACAGGAACATTCAGGAGTAGGATCTACATTTTCACAGGCAGTGACTCTGGACATTCATCTCTAGCCCAGAACTCTACTTCAGGTATGTAAAAGGAAGTTAGTCTCACACAGAGCTCTCACCTTAAGGAAAAGGTTTTGAAGCAAAGCACTTAGAAGTCATGCAGAACCATTAATCACTTGAAAATTCTTGGCAAATACATTTGTTTTACCAATTTACACCAATGATGTCAAGCTGCGTCTATGTTTGTATACTTCTGTTTAATTCTGAGAGAGTCACTGTATGTTTCCCATCCATAAGTGGAGGTACCTCAACCTCCCTGAAGAGGACAAATGCTTTTTAAACACATCTGGATAACTGTGGTGGAATTAAATGAGATGCTTTGCCCTTAGCTCTTTGTATTAGAATTTTTGTTACCATCAAATACCAGTATACTTTTCTTCTTTATATCTTCATCCCACAGAAGTTGTGTGCATTGTCCCAGCCTTTTAAATAGTGTGCTTAAACCTACTGTTCATAGTCTGCAAACTATGAAAGCTATCTTAAAAAACCCAAACAATTAAGCTAAGCATTTGCTAGTGTTACGGATGGATAATGTGATGATTGGCTCTTGCAATTAAAAGATAACTGTTGTGTGAATATTAAGAAAAGCTTTATTGATGTATAGTTATGTTATTGTAGTTTAGATGTCCTCTGTACTCCCCATAGTTCCCTTTTCCCCCCTGTATTGGTGTCTAGGACAGGTAGGGAGAAGGCTGCACATGTGTCCCTTGCATGGGGCAGTTGGGAATGGAAAAGCTTAGTGCCTAGGGGGTGCCGAATGGCAACACCTGACCTCCAATCCAGTTACAAGAAAGCAGTCGCCACCGATAAATGGCAAAGAAGAGCTGACTAGCAGAGTTTGGGAGGGGCCAGGCTGGCTGATGCAACCCCCAGGGGTATAAAAGACTGAGCATCCATCTTGAAGATGAACTGGTTGTGTGGTATTCGTGAGGGCAGTTCTCAGTGCTGCAGATTTTTCCTTATGTAGTCCTTTTGTTGTATTTTTGTTAAGGTTTAATAAACCTTTTTAAATTTTCGAAGGGAGCAGTTGTTTCTCACACTAGGATATTTTATCATCTGCCATCAAGAACCATTACACTAGTTACAAAAGTTTGTGCTGTCAAAGCTATGCTGAAATAGAAGAAAGGAAACTGCAGTTAAGTTACTTCTTCTGGATGGCATTTGTGCCTCATCTCTTCACTACACACAGAGCTTTGAAATGAGTGAACTTCTCTGAGATGCCATGGCATAAGAGACTGTGTTTATCTCAGTTTAAGTCTACTGAAATTAACGGAGATGCAGAGTTCCGATATTTTCTTTTGGTTCTCCATAAGCAGTCTTAATCATGTAGAAAGACCAGTAAAATCCTGCCTTCAGCAAGGCCTGTGAAATTTGAAGGCCATGAAGATATGCATACAATGACTGCCATTTCAAAAAGAGCCTGACTGCTAATGAAAAATAGCCCTGAATGCATTTCAAGGGATATTCAAGCTTGTGGTTAGGTTGAGGCCAGATGTTGATGCAGAGGAAAGGGAAGTTGGGGAAATTTAGGAAAAATAGGTACATGAACCCTTGGGATATTGGGTTACCAGCCAGCTGGGAGACACCTGGAGAGCGGCTATTTAAATGTGTTTGAAGTAAGGGTCTCTTGTGGAGGGATTGGCCAGAGGGTCTGGAGAGCAGAGACCCTTCTGCTGCTTCCAATGCCTCCTGCTGCCCTCAGCCTGCAAGGAGGCACTTCCAGCCCCCAGAGCCCCGGGAAAGGGCCGGGCAGCCCGGGGGAAGGGAGGGAGGGATGGAGGGAGCTGTGCATCGCCAGGGAGAGGGGAGAGCTGGTGCATCGCCACCTCCTGCCTGCCCAGGGCAAGGCTGTGCCACTGGGGCCCTGCCATAGAGCGCTGGAAGGACTGACAGAGCAAAGGTGTTTTCATCGACAAAAAAAAAAAAACAACAAAAAAACTTTAAATTTTTTTAAAATTCTTTTTTGTACATTAGTTTACTTTTCTCATTTTTATATTATCTTTTCATTAACAAGAAATTACTTTGTGATTAATTGCTGATTAGTCGGCATTTATTTCTGTAATTACTTCAAATGTAATTTCATTCACCTATATCCAAAAGACTGCTGACAACTTTTATAGATTTCTTTTTTTCAAGGTCAGAAAATGCATCTGCATACATACATAAATACAAAGAGAAATAGATAAAATTTGGTTAATTTCTACTTGTACTATTTATATATAGATGTATAATTAAATCATTCTAATCTCCAGTTGCGTGAATTGCAATCTTGCTTAAGAATATAATCTTTCATTAAATATGTATGATATAGATTATATATAACATTTTATGCATTATAGCTCTCTCCTTTTTTCAGATTTGCATAGAAAACATTGAGAATTGAAACGTAGTGCATTTTAAGGACTATAAAAGCGAGAGTACAAATTAAAAAAATCTGTATTATTTACGGAACTCACCCAACTTCTGTGACCTTAAACCAATTCAGTATTTAAGTAGAATTTATTTTGTCTCTACCACTGATAGCCATGAAGCATAGGAAAGCCAGTTGCTTTTTGGAGACTGCCTCTCCAGGCAACTCATTTTGATCACAGGCTTTTCCTGCCTCAGTTCTCCCCCTGTAAAATGGGGATAACTATTTTCTCTCTGCCTGTCATGAAATGCTCTGAGGAAATGTGTGTTCAAGAATATTTGGATATTAGAACAAGGAATCTGTGTAAACATTTCAGAGGGAGGTAAACATAACAATCCAAAGCTGAAGTGCATTAATTGATTACTTTCTGCTTGGCTTTATAGTTTTACCATTTTGTGTGTCTGCTTCTTGCCTTTGTCTGTAATTTTGCTGAAGGGGTATGTTTCTAATTAACAAGAAACTGAGTTTTCTGATTGTGGCTCAGCATTTGAAGGCTAGCTGATGCACTTACTATTCTCAGAAACACAGTACTTTTTTTTTTTTTTTTGTTCCCTGGGAAATATCTAATTCAGAGTTTAAATAGCCAGTTCAGATAGACTTTATTTCAGCTGAACTCATCTTGGTCACTTATTCATGCAAATGTCTTGGCATGTGCCAAGCAAAGCATCCCAAATACCAGATGACACAGTGGGGTGGAGAACTCTTCTATTGCTTCATCTCCAGCTTGTGGAGGAGGATGTTCAGATACCCACTCTCTCTTCTCCCTTCCTTGCTGTTACTTACCTTTCTCAAAGGCATCCAAAGGTAGCAAGAGACATAAGGTTGCTCTGCTAAAAGAGTTTTTGTTTTTAGAAGGCTCTGCAGTTTCTTTAGGTGAATATAACAATTTCTTTAAATGCCTTCCTTAACCTGAACATTTAGCACACCACTGAGCAGTGCACAACACCATGCCTGAATCCTTCTTCTTCCTTCAGCACCTACCTGCCCCTTCACAAACTTCCTTGCCTTACACTCCAAATATATTTTCTGTCACAAAACCTATGTCTCTGTTCCAAAAAGGGCCTCCATATGTGGAGTCTCCCTGCTTGGCAAAGGATGTTTATGGCATTTTGGAGATAGCACCATATTTGATAGTAAGTGCAAAAATTAAAAATATTTTTAACCTTTTTTTTTTTCCCTGATGGACATTTTGTATAGGTAATAGAAACTGTGAAGCATTTAATTCTCTACAGGAAGTACTTTTAAAAAAATTCTCTAGCTGATGATATCTGCTTTCCATAAGCCTTCCTGATGTACACTAAAGGAAGATGTGGCTCTTTTGTAAAGTGATCCAGTTTTCAAAAAGAGCACTCTGATATTAGTGCATTTTAACACTGCTTAATGGGTTTATAATTCTATTCAGCATTTTAACTGGAAGGCAGGAATAGGAAGTAGGTGGGAAAATATGCCCATGTAGTCCTCCCTCTTATTGATCATTCTGCACCAAACACCAGAAAGATGAGCAGAGGGGAGGGGGATCTGGTGTCAGTGGACAGGTAGGAGACCCCAGAACATTAGAGATCATTTAAAACTCACATTTTGAAACCAAAACAGCTGTGAATCCTCTGAAAAGACTGAATATTTTAACACATATATTCTGCTCATAAAAATACTCCCTCTTGCCAGTGCTGTAATTTTATCTACATTAACAAAAACATTATGAATACAAGTTAAACTAGCTATTGCAATAAATGAAAATGGCAATTCCATTTACTTAATTGGCAGGCATCCAATGTCTTTTTATTCTTAGAATGAAACAGCTGGGATCATGAAAAGCAACAACTACTCTGTAATAGCTGCTACATGATATCATCGCTTTCATAGGAAGAAGACAGAGGTTCACCTGGTGGAGAAGAGATGGCTAAAATACATATCATTAAAGTATGAAATAAAAATCAATAAAATCTTTTGTCCATCCTACTCTTTGGGGGATAATTTTCTGGGTAACAGAGTCATTACTTTGAGCATTCACTTCAAGACCCATTCTGTCACTGTTAGCCCTGATGAAAACTGTCTATTCCAGAGATGGCCTCACAGGTAGAGTCTGGGGTCTTTAACCCTTTCACTTTTCATACTGGCTCATTATTCATTACAAAAAAAAATAGCCTTACTGATCAAAGAAATTATTTGATGTGTAGACTATTATCCAAATTAGTGAGGAGTGTAGTAGAATTTGTTCATATTGGTTAGTCCTTTTGCTTGCTCAGCTCCCCAGCTTTCATGGCCCTGCTTCTGGGATAGTTAGAACCATTTTTAGCAAGATGCCAAAGAAGGATGAATACCAAATGTTACATAATTAAAGATATCAGTGTACAGATAAATGCAATGCATTTTCGTTTTATACTTGATATCCCGTCCCTCCTCAAATCCTTTAAGAAGGAAATATTAACAGATTACAGAGGAGGCTTGAAGCATAGACTGAAAGGATTTCTGGAAGATTTTTCTCCAAAGATTTGTGGCATTTTGGACAGCTGTTGGAATATTTACCATGGCCTTTTCCATTTTCATCATGTCTATTTCATAATTTGGAAGCTCTTTGGAAGAGAAACTGTGCATTTGTGGGGCTCTGCCCTAACAAGTGTCTGGCCAAAGCATTTGTGCATCCCCATAAGTAACATCATTGATAGCATTAGGTAATGCTATCAATGCTTTCTAAATACCCAGCCAGAGCCAGTGCTGCACCACCACCTGATAACACATTTCTGATGATGTCAGACTAGTTTAGACTGTTCTCTGGAAATGTTTATTACTCACCCTAGCATACTTTTGACCCACCTGCAGAACCCCAGGTGCATGTGCATTAATAATATAATGAGAAGTGATATTTTAAATAAATTCAAAATTTCTAAGGGATTGTAAAGTTATAAGGTTATATTTCCTATGGATTAAAAGTTATAATGGTTTTCCCACAAAAATGGGAAACTTAATTTTCATACTTTATTTTTTTCATGCCACATCTCCAAAGCCAGGTTAGTGCATATATATATATACATAGATACATAGATACATATACACATATATACATATACACATATACACATATATACATACATAATATCCAGTTTTGGCACCTACCAGTGGATAGCAAAACACATAAAATATTGACTTCTTCAGTATTTACCAAAAGTTGCAGCCAAGCAGATCACTGTTTGCAGAGCAAAGAAGATGGTGCAGAGGACCCTGCATCTGTCCTGGATGCATTTTGGGATGATTTCTTTGAACCAGCTCTAATCAGCTTGAATGAAAACTTCATGGTTCTTACAATCTGAGGTGTGCTTCTCCAACACACCTCCCAGGTTTGTTTATTATATGTAAAAAGGGGATCATTTTTGTGCTTTCTCTCAAAATATGCCAAAGTACAGTAAGTGCAGGTGGTTTGCTTCAGAGACGCACTCTGGAAGTGAAGGAGAGCAAATGATTGAAGTGATGAGCTTTAGGACCAGTAGTGAGCAGCTTGAGCTTGTAACAGACTTTGAGAATAGGGGGAAAAGGAAAAGGTTGCCAAGTTATTTAATGTCAGAGTCTTTTTTCAGGTTTGCATTAATATAATTGGGTTGAACTGTAGATTTTAAGGACTGACAATCATTTAGGTACAATCCCAAAATCATATGGAATGAAATAATTGGAAAAAAGTGAATTACTCTACTGCTGGTGTAATTTTTTTTAATGTTCGACTCTGTTTTTCAGTCATACAACAGATTCCAACAACAAAACTGAGCAAGGTGGTACCCATAATCAATATTCAACTAGTGGTTTTAAGTCCTGTACATCTGAGTGAGAGCATCCAGCTAAAATTTTTAAAGAGAAGAACTGTTTCATGGAAATGTCTCAGAACATGGACAAGCAATTATGTTAACGTTTGCCAAAGTCAACAAAATGAACAAAACATCTTCCAAAACCAGAAAACCACACAAATAGCAGCAAAGCTAGTTGCTTCAATGGGAAAAGTATAAGTTTAACTGCAAATGATTTATACCATAGGGTCCTGGACTGCCTGACAATTTGTGCATTTCCTGATAAGGTGAATGAAATAGTGTGTCAGATCTACTTTGCTGACAGAAATTGCATTAAACTGCCTTTAGTGCTACAAGTAAAATGTTACATGCCCCCCTTCTCTAGAGTTTTGATACAGAATTGAGTTAAGGATGTAAAAGAGGTTGTCAGACATTGGATGATAACCATAACTGCTTATAAATGTCTCTATCAGTTTTGCTCTGCTTTATTTGTGATGTAACGGGCCTTAATCTAAACTTCAGAGAAAGAGGTTAAATTACATTAATGTGCATTTGGCCAGTCTGAGAGCAGAGACACAGAAATTCACTGCAGTGTGATTTGTGGGCAGAGAAGCTTCTTTAACATTGTCTTCTTCATGCTCCCCTCTTGTCGAAGAAAAAATCCTCATATAAGAACTGTTGTACTGTATAGGTATTAGTGAAATAGCTTATTCTCACAGAAGAGAAAAAGGCTAAATGTTTTATTGAGAAAACTGCAGTAAAAACTGGTAACAGTATCCAAAATCAGTGGGAGGTAGAAACATCCATGCAGAGAAGACAGGTGATTTGTAGCTGAAGGAAAGATGTTTGATATGTGAACAACCATCTACATGGACCTGACGAGAGTGGAATTTCCAGACAACATCTGTTTGCTCGTTGAGAGTGCCAATAATGTTTTGGGAAAGACTTTTCTCTCGTGCAAGAAACTGCAGGAAAGCAGTCAGAAAAGATTCAGCACTTGGGAGAGACAGGCACTGCTGTTGTGATGGCTGTGGGGGAAGCATCCCAAGCCCAAAAGGAAGCCCCGTGGAGGCTGCGGCGTGCCAGGAAATGTCACGGACCCAGCCGGGCAGGCGGCAGGTCCGGGTGGGAAATAGGCCAAAGCAGGGGCAGGGCAGCCCACAGCTGGGAAAAGCAGAAAAGCTTGCGAGTCAGGGACTGCCCTTCTTCCTCCAAACCCAGGAAAGGCGGTGTGCTCGCAGACCCACAGCCGCAGCACCGACACCCGCTGCGGGCCGGGCCGGCAGCTCCGCGGAGCGCGGCGGGGCAGAGGGAGCAGCGGCGGGGCAGAGGGAGAGGGAGCAGCGGCGGGGCAGATGGAGATGGAGCAGCGGCGGGGCAGAGGGAGATGGAGCAGCGGCGGGGCAGATGGAGAGGGAGCAGCGGCGGGGCAGATGGAGATGGAGCAGCGGCGGGGCAGATGGAGATGGAGCAGCGGCGGGGCAGAGGGAGATGGAGCAGCGGCGGGGCAGATGGAGAGGGAGCAGCGGCGGGGCAGAGGGAGATGGAGCAGCGGCGGGGCAGATGGAGATGGAGCAGCGGCGGGGCAGAGGGAGATGGAGCAGCGGCGGGGCAGATGGAGATGGAGCAGCGGCGGGGCAGAGGGAGATGGAGCAGCGGCGGGGCAGATGGAGAGGGAGCAGCGGCGGGGCAGAGGGAGATGGAGCAGCGGCGGGGCAGAGGGAGATGGAGCAGCGGCGGGGCAGATGGAGAGGCAGCAGTGGCGGGGCAGAGGGAGAGGGAGCAGCGGTGGGGCAGATGGAGAGGGAGCAGCGGTGGGGCAGATGGAGATGGAGCAGCGGTGGGGCAGATGGAGAGGGAGCAGCGGTGGGGCAGATGGAGAGGGAGCAGCGGTGGGGCAGATGGAGATGGAGCAGCGGCGGGGCAGATGGAGAGGGAGCAGCGGCGGGGCAGAGGGAGCAGCGGCGCCGCCCCGAACACCAACACGTCAAGGTTCTGCCCGAGCATCCCAGCTCCATCGTTCTCTACAAGTTCCTCTTCCCTGTCACTCTGTCCTCCAGAATCTTCACCCATGTGTTTATATTACTTTCCTAACATAACAGTAAACCAGTGCATTAATGTCTGCGTAATGGGACTGCAAACACATGGGGGTTTCTTTGTTGTTGTTTTATATGCAGCTTGAATTTGAGCTTGCAAGCATTTGAGCTCTCTGATAACATTGCCTAGTGTAAAATTCTGCTGATAATTTCCCTTCAGTTTTTACTTATAGCTAGGAGAAAGTAATCCCTGATCCTCCAATAAAAGATATCAGGCAGCTTTAAAAAAATAAATTATCAAGTTATCAAAATTAAGTTTCAGCACTTTCAGGAGTCATTCAAATTGCTTTATTTAAAACTATGCAACAAATTTATGTTACTCCAAGTTTGAAGAACTCTTTTATTGAATGTCATTATTGTTTTTCTCATTGTATCTTTTATACATGTTTCTGACAACATTAAATGTGTAAGGTAGGTAAATTGAGAGACAATTTTCTTCTGATACTTTTCTGTCATGGATTAAAATTGATAAAGGTAAAAGCTAACTAACTATCTTTATTTTATCTGGTTAAATTGTTAAACTGATTAGGAAAATACCTAGATTAAGGAAACAGTGTTGCCCTGCTATGAACAAATAACCTGCTATGAACAAATAACTCCTTGCACCAGCTTGGAAATGGAAACCAAGCTCTCCATATAGATTTCAAAAATACTAAAAAAAAATAGAAAAAAAGAAAAAAATCCCAAAGCAAATCAATACAAAAACAAACAGACAAACAAAAGCCCAAAAAAACCCCACAACAAAAAACCCCAACCTTATCAGACAATAACCTGCTAGGTAAAAAACTGAGGTTATAAAGCCCAAATGAGATGAGAAGCCAGCCCATAGACAGTAATTATGCTGATTTTCAGTGATATTTTATTTGTAAACCAGTTGCCTTAGTCTTCTGTAGCCTGCAAGATCAATTGCTAGATCAAAGTGGCGTGTAAAAGAAGATAAATTGCAGCTGGTGTTGAAATTTGGGAAACAGCACAGGAAGGGCAGGCAGGTTTGGGAACAGCTTTGGAGCTCTGCACAGCAAGGCTCAGAGACAGGAATGTCTGTCCTGCCCTGTGTCCTTCACTCCTGGTGGCCTCTGTCTGTGCCAGCACCAGTCAGTGCTGCCGGGATATTGTGCAGCTATTGCTGGCACACAGCTACTGATGGTGGTAAGGAGTAATTCTGCTTCCTTCCTCACTGTGGATCACAGCCCTGTGTTGCACCACATGATGACGTCCCATTTCCCATTAAGGTTCCAATTTTTAAGCTGAAAAAAAAAAAAAAAAGACTGTGCAGATATATGCTCACCCTGACCTCTGGACAGCTATGCTGCTTCTCTCTTCCCAGCTGACTCTCAACTAACTATGCTGAGTTCCTGCACTCAGCATAGGCAGAAACACTTGAAGGCCTGATGGCAAAGATGTAACTCAACATCTCTAAGCAAAAGTGAAACTCTTGGTGTCTTTGGGTTCAGCTAAGTACCTGCACATAAACATCCAGAAAAGCAAATGCAAAAATCTTAAGCCTCAAAATCCCCCCCTTTCCTCCTTTCAGCTTTTTAAAACTCCAAACCTGGGCTGTTTGAAAGGAAAGGACAGTCTTGGAGGAAGCATTGCCAAGAATTATCCATGCCAAGATGGGGCATGTCACAGTGTGATGATTTCATTGCAGTAAAATTAAAGTACATAGGTGAAAATGCTTCCAGACAGCTGAGAAAATCACCTGAGGAGATATCTGGGCTGGAGGGCAGGGTCTCAAGAAGATGCAGAGAGAGAAAAGCATCTGGGCTGAGGTGCTCAGAGGCAAGTCTGACCTTGCTGAGATGAGATATCCCATGAGAAAAGCAAATAGGTCAAAAGCAGAGGAAATGTTATCCTGTATTTTCATTTAATTCTGAATGTAGTTACCATGGCAGCAACAAGCAGTTTTGGGGCTTGAGTTCCTCTGCAGACATGCAGACACCTTTTGAACTTCCCTCTTCTCCCATTGCCATATCCATCCCCAGGAGCTCAGGCTAAAAATGCACTCATGTTCCCTTCCATAAGCAATGTATCAGCAATGAGAACAACAGTGACAAAAGTACTGTAAAACCTCCCTAAAACCATAAGGATAATAATTTTATCTTTCCTTCAGAACACTTAACCTGACCCTCCCACTTCAGTCCTCCATATTTTGTCAGAAACAGAGAAGTCTCTGTGCAGGTTTTGCTGTATCCCTTCCTCATGCAGTTCTTATTTTTAAGGTAAGAGAAATCCATCAACATCCATTGATACCTCTATTCATTTGCATAACTGAGATATTTCTCTCCCCCTGCAGATTTCTTCTTCAGACTCCCTTTTGAACACAGCATAATTCAGGACTCTCCTCTACTTATGGGTTGGGCTGACTTGGAGAAAAACACTGGATGGGGAAAAGGGAAAATTGCCTTTTCAAAATATTGAGCCCAGCTGTAAGGAGGAGAGAACAAGCTCTCACCTTTACAGGTGAGTCACCCAGTCATTTTGGCCACCAGCAGGCTATGATTGTGAAATATGGGCTATGAACCCCAAACCTAATACTTAACAACAAGAATTTCTGATTCTTAGTTGCCCCTAAAGAATCTCTCTTCTAGAGTAAAATCAAAGAATTGTAGTCTTAGCTGCTTTTATCTAAGTTGAGAGAGCAGCAAAAGAAGTAATATGTGACAGAGTCTGCTTTCTTTTGTGCTACATCTGAACTGACTACAAGATAATACAATAAACAAGATAACAAGATCAAAGAGAGCTTGAGAGGGCTTCTTTTCCATTCCCCAGTCCCAAAGGAGAATCAATTATTTCTATACTATTCTTAAGAGATGTTGGACTAATCTGATCTTTGCTCTGGATGCCTGGCTAGTGTCCTTGATACACCACCCATGGTTTCTAGGACAATGTAAGGGGTTCTAGGCAATTAAGAGAAAAAACACAAAAAAGTTGAAAATATACTGGGGACAGTTCAAGTAGCCAGGAATTTTATTTACTTAGGATTAAACCTAATTTTCATTATATTTTCAATTGATTCATTTATTAGCTAATATGGTACATTAAGGCCATGGTGTTACCCTTGCCCGAGGCTGAATCACACCTTTCCAGGGCTTGCCCTACTCCCAGGAACAAAAAAAAAAAAAAAAACAAAAACACCAACAAAAAAAAAAAAAAAAAAAACAAAACCAAAAAACCACCTTCAAAATGCAGTTAGGAGTCAAGAATAAATGGCTGCAGTGGCTGGAGTGGCTGGAAGCCACTGTGCCCCAAAGGAGCAGCCTAAAAACTGTATGGGTTTACAGCATGTCAGGAACTGAACACCAGCTCCTAGGTGAGCTTGTACTGTGAAGCAAAGGAAAAATGATCGGTTCCACTTTGAAAGCCATGCGTTTGCAGTGAGCACACTGCCTTTCTGCTCCTGCATGGGCAGAATGTTTATCCAACACTTAATGCAGATCCCTTTCTACACTACTGAGTGCTAATTTGTCTTGATACACACACCCTCGTAATTCATCCACTATTAAATAACTGTAAATTGGTAACTTTAATTGCTGAGGTCTCAGCATTGCAGTTCTCAGCATGTTCAAAGGAAAACAAAAAACTCCAAAATCAAACACCAAACAAAAAAAAAAAAAAAATTCAATTCTCTTGGAGTCTCCCCTCCCCAGACAACAATGTCAAATTTTCAGGAAAAGGAAGCATGGAAGTTGCAAACTCAATTAAATCCAAGCAGCTGGAATTCCTTGTCAAGGTGGAAGTTGCCTCTGAGGCCAAAACTCATTCTGAGAAGCTGCTTGGATTTGAAGGAATACTCACAGTGCCATTTTACAAAATACTGAAGGTAAGGACCTGAGTGTAGCTCAAGGGTAGGGGTAGCTGGAAGGCTGGTATGGCTTCTGGACAAAGCCCTGACTTTGTGTGTCACACCAAATGATTCCAGCTGCTGTGTGAGGCTTCCATGGTCACTGCATTGTTCTTCCATGATCACAATACTCTTTCTTCTCAGCTGTGCAGCCTGAAAAGTGTTTCTGCATCACTGAAAGCAAGAGGTCAGACATCCCATGGCCTCCTGCTCCTCTGCTCTTTCAACTGCAGTCCTGGGTTGGTGGTCATGTACACACAATTGAATTTTATCAGCCGTAGGCTTCTCACTCCAACAGCTATGAGGTATGACTGAGGTGTAACATTTTTGTCTTTTTCTCACAACTGTCTGAATCTTGTCTTTCCTCATTATATTTTCCTCCTTTTATCTGAGGAAGTTCTTGGAAGATAAAAATTCTGAGCTCTTTTTCCTCCCATGGAGAGAAGTTAGACAGTTCCTTTAAGGAAAGTGACCATCCTGTGGATGCTGCATGATCTCAGCTTCCACAAGGAAAAGAAATGTGACAAGCATTATTTCAGCAGCATTGTCATCAGGCCAACAACAATATGTCCATAATTCCCAGTGACCTCTCAGTGAGTTCCAAAGTAAGATGATTTTGTATTATTCCTTTCTCAGGTATCCTTGACAAACAATATAAAGAAAAGGCATGAATTTAATTGGTTCAATGACCTTGTCAATGAAAGGTGAGATAGAGGCTACTTATCTAACATTTGCTTTACATGGTTGTAGTAGGACTGATACTTAGAAAATGGGGTAAAGCAGGGGCTAGAAGTTGTGGGTCTGTATTTGAACATTGCTTCTAACTTTGGAGCTTTATACAACCTTTATTCTGTTTCTGAAGTGCTGGGAAGTGTTCTGTGGATACCATGACTGAACTGTGCTTTTGGTATTAAACATTTATTGCATAGCTTCTATGTTTGCAAGCATCCAGATCAATGATTTAAGCTATTCCCACCAGATCTGTGTTTCTATCAACTGCTTTTTTCTTTTCTCTCAGAGAAGATACCTGGATCATGGTTTCAAATAGGGAAGCCTTCTGTTGAAAAATGCATTAAGAAAACAAAAAAACTATTGCACAAAGGAAATTCTTTTTGGAGGGAGGGAGCCATGGACAACACCATGAGGAAACCAGTGATTTGAATGGCACAGAAGTTGCAGAAGACATTTGTGGGGGAAGCAAGGCAAACTAAGGCCTAAAGCATCTTGAATTATCTTTCCAAAAATTGCCAAATGCAGCAGAGAGCAGAGTCTTTAAATAAAGTGTGCAGTCACTTTCTCCATAATGAAAACAAAGCTGCATCACAGAATATCACAACTGTAGAAGCCAACAAGTCATGGGATTTCTAAGAAGAGGGAAAATACGCATCAAAATTAAAGCATCCTGCAAGTTCAATAAGTTTATTATTTCAAATGGGAGAATTCTTTCTGCAAAACATTTGTCCAGTCTTCATCTATGTTTAGTAATAGTTATGTCTATATTTTCAAATCAGAAACTTAAGTGAAATAACACAAGACCTAACTACAGACATGGCCGATTGTCTTTGATACCAATGACAAGACCTATATTAGCAAATGTGTAAGTGTCCCTCCCTCATTCTTGAACTTCAGTGGCCTTCTGACAATGTATAAATGCTGTTAGCACTTTCCCCAGAACTCACGAAGACACCCCTGCCCATATCCTCCCTGTATCAGCCAGCTCAGACAGCTGGCAGCTGCGTAATGAAAAGGAAATGAAATTTTCCTGTTAGCAGCCTCCTCCAATTTGGGAAAACAGGGACAGGCATCTGCCTGCAGTACTCTCAGGCCTTCTCATATGTTAAAATACTTTCTTAGAGAGACTGGTTAAATGTGACTCTGAGTAGATGGGTGAAACCAAGATTCAGACTGTGGGGCTGGACCTTTAACATATTCTTTTTACTGCTTTAGAAGTTTCTTAGTATTCAGGTCTCTGTCACTGGCTGTAAAAAGACAGGAAAAGAAAGGATGCATTTGCTGAAGTTCAGCCCCTACAAAAATAATCTGTAAGAGCAAGTGATTGAAAGCAGCATGTTTTTGGAGAATTCTTGTACACTTCAGAAAAAAATAATCAATCTCTCAATATCAGGATGAGACATTTAATATTAAACTTTGAATAATTCATTTAAACTACAACTCAATAATCATTTGAAGTAATTTGTAGCTGAAAAGTAAATTTAACATTGCCCTTTCAATTAAGAACTGTGTAAGAGAAATGTAAAATGTGAATCAAATAAAGAGGAGCGCTTTTTCTTTTTTAGGACTTTCATAATAAATAATAGTGTTAGAAATAGTTATGCAACTAGGTCTTGTTTGGATCTCACTGAACAAAATATTACCAGCTTCCAAACAAATTATTTCTTTTGTATTTATTTATTTAATCTGTCCTTGGTTAAAACATTTTAGTTTAAAGTTTAGTCATGACCGTAAGTACATCTGCTAAAACGCAGTGTTGGAATATTTGGCTCAAACTTCTTTAAGCTACTATTAATTTATTTCAGATCAAATGAGATCAAGATCTCTAATAATCATATCATAATATCATTGATAATGTAAATTCAATTGATAATATAATGCTGTGATTACACTACTCATGACAGTTTGGCCTCAACATATGTAAAATTTGACTTGAAAACAAAATGAAACAAGTCTCAGCTGTGGATTTGATTGTAGGTGCTGCTCTACCATGTCTGTCCACTGAAATTATATTCTGGATCTGGGGTTTGTTAAAAAATGCTCTTTGCCCACAACCAATCTAATAGGTTCAAAAGTGGCAGTCACCTATAGGGAAGAAGAAGGAGAGGAAATGATCCTTAGGTTTTAACATGCTTTTTTCTATGTAGCTATCTATCTTTCAAATAGCCCTCTGCATTTTTAGTTTTCACATAAGATATGACCAACTCACACTGTAACATTTTTCAAGGTAGCATTTTAAGAAACTAAAATATTTTTGCTGTTAAAATCTTTCTCAACCCAATTTTCCACCCCCTGTAATTATCTTCAAAAATCCTCATTCTGAAGGGTTGCACCCTTACACGTATTTCAGCCATTATTAACCACACTGTCGTTATCCCTGCTGACATCGTGGCTTCAGGCTGCGCTAAGGGCCTGCATAATCTTGTTTTCAGAGGCTTCTGCTGCCGCTGTGAATGACAGGAGGAAAGGAGAAGGCAGGTAAGATCCAGAATTTCTTCGAAGATTAAAGCTCTAGAAAGCGTGCGGTAATCCAACATCTGTTCCTTTGCTCCTGGAGCTGCGCTGCTGCTGCTGCTGCTGCTGTGCCATCTGCCAGGCGGCCGGGAGGAGGGGAGCAGGCTGCTCCTGCACCAGCGCCGTGATTGAGGCTGTGTCTGCCTGTTTGTGTTTGTTATGCAGCAGGGAAAAACTGATTGCACGCTCTGAGCTTGGGCAATGCCACGTGCGATGTGTCAGAGGAGAACGTGGGTCACTTTACCTGCATCTGGACAAAGAACAGGGAATAAATGAGGAAAGCAAAAGGCCACACAGTTATTAACATACAAATAGCATCCATGCTTCATGTGCAATTCACACCAAAGTCACACAGCATTCTGATTTTATACTGGCAGGCACCCAACACAGCATTAAGGTAACACTGAGCTTTAAAGCAGTTTTGGTTTGCCCAGTTGCAGTCCTACAGACCTCTGCATCCCAGGAAATAGTCTCAGAGGGAGGCATGAGGTCTTTATGCAGTTTACCAAGCTTTAGCCCAGGAAAATTAGTGGTGATTCCTGTACCACTTGATAATTAATATTTTTATTAGTACAGAGAATAAATAGTTTTCCTGTATATACTATTAGGCATTGCCTGTTTTGTCTTCACCTCTAAAGTCTTTCAGCACACTACCTCCATGTGTAGTGATTGTGCAAAGGGGCAAATCTTCTGGACCAACTCTGGCACTATCTCTGTCCCCAAAATCATGCAATGAAAAGGTACCAGAAGGAATTTAGAGCATCTTGCATGAAAGTGCACATATGTACGTGATGTCACTTGAATGATGTGTTGCTCTTCAGAGCTGGGAAGAATTCCTACCCCAAAGAAATGACACCTAGACAAAAAAAGAAAATAAAAAATAATATGCCCAAGTTATGACCACTTTCACAAAGGAGGAACTGCCATCAGAATTGATTTCCAAAGCATCTTTGGCACAAACATTTATTTGTCAGCAGGAAGGATCCATGGCTCTACCAGGAACCCACACAAAATATACAGATCTGTGTTAATTTCAATCTTCTTCTTGAAAGAAGGTATTTTAAATTTGCAGACCTTATTGGATTATTTATATAAATTGTTCCACACCAGAGTGAAATGACACTAAATTTTCTCTAAATCAGATGTTTTCTGGAAGTTTTGGCAATTCCAGTGAATGGTAGCCAAGTCACAGATCTGAGCTTCTGCACATGGAGAACCTGATGTGACAACTGGAGGAGACACCGGGCTGGATGCTCTGAAGTCCAGACATGCAATTGCTGCTCATGGAAACATTCAGAATCTGGAGGCAAACTAGCTAGATCCAGGACGAGTCAAGAGTAGTGGTTGTTGAAAAGCATCCTACTCGTCTAGGACACCCAGCTGCATGTTTGCTAGGCTGAGAGAAGGCTGTACTAGGACTAGTTCTGGAAGTGGCAGCCACACCAGTAAGGGTGGGTTTACCTGCTGCAGTTTGTGCAGCGAGCAGCTCTCGGGCACAGCAGGGAGTGAATTCACTTCAGCGGCTCCGCCAAGAGACTCGTGGTGCGTGAGAGCGGAAAGCGCCCTGGCATCCCTGTGAGCTGACGCATGTGGGTGGCATCTCCGCGCTGTTTCAATGCAAGAGCAAAATAGAAAATAAGGCAAGGCTTAACAAGGCAAGGTTTTCACTTTTCTCTCTGTTCCTCTGCACCGGAGAGGCATCGCTGCCTTCCCGCAGGGCTCGCTGCTCCTCCCGCCGCTGCCGGCACATCAGGTGAGCGGGCTGGGCTCAGCCTCCTCCCGCCACTGGCTGCAAGGCATCACTCGGGGCGGGGAAAAGAGCGGCGTGAAACAGGGAGAATTCCTCCCTTCTGGGGCTGACAGCCCTGGCAATCTGGCCCTATGCTTACAGAAACACGAGGCGTTCAATTGTATGTCATTTTGATGCTTCTGAATAGCATCTCTCTGGAGATGAAATAGTAATCATCACCAGAGCTACAGATTAGCAACTGATAGAAAAAATAGGCATATCATTAAGCTTGCACGCTTCCTTGTTATCTCACCACTTCTCATTCAATCCTTGTCTGCAAACACAAGAAGGGAATCCCTGCACGGCTGCGCTGCTGGGTTTGCATATAATCAGGTGTCGAAGCCTGCCTTGCTTAGACCTTTTGTTCAGCTGCGATCCCTACTGGATTTTTCTTAAGATTTGTGCTTTCACCTCTGGATAATAACAAATAGCTCTTTGTCTCTTTAGGTTTGTTCATATAACTTGTATTACTATATTGACAATGTAATAAAAAGATATACAAAGAATCCTCTTGTTTTCCCCAGCTACAGCAAAAGCGATGACAATTATTTCTGATGTGAAGCAGGAACTGAGACTCCAGTGGGTAAATGTGAAAAAATGTAATTTTGGAATTTAGTTGTAGAAACAGAATAAATATCAGTTAAGCCTTATGAAGATATACTTCATGTTTAGTTAGGCCCTTTTATTTGGGCATTTATCAGGCGGTTTAGAGGTTAAAATTAATATTTTTAAAGATATAATGATTGCAGCAGTAATGACATTTTGAAAAACTAAACAAAACCTAGTTGACTTTTAGTAAGTTTTTCAATGGAGCATGATTGTAAAAATAAGATATTTGAATGTTGCAAACACCAACTTTCATTGAGAAGGTTGGTGTTAAATGTGATTTCAAAATTTATTTTGCGAGGGAGGAACATCAGTCTTGGTTCTGAGGATAGTTTTATGCTTTAGATCTTTATTACCAAAGATCCCAGGTCCTTTTTGCTGCCATAGTGTTTTCTCACAAGGTAGTGGTCACAAGGAGTGCGGAATCCTGTCTCCCGGGTAGCAGGACAGGATGTCCTTTCTGCCATCTGAAGAAGAATCTCTCTGCCCTTCTCTGTTTCAGTCATAGCTTCTCCTGGTCCAAGTTTTGTCTGAATCTTTCCTTCTCATACCTTTGTTGTGCTTCTCACTCTAACACATAGGTACACCCACCCCATCACACTCAGGGAAGCTGGCTTTCCAAATAGGTCAAATTTCTAAGTATATGCACACATGCCTTTAAATTCCGGTGGTGATGTACACTTGTATTTTTGTCTCAAAAATTACTGGAGCTTCTCAGGAGGAGCCTAAATCTCATCAATTCCAGCCTGCCTTTGTGTGGTACCTGGTAAGGAAAAGTTCTGTGAAACTGGGAGGAAAATGCCCTTGTTAAAAAATAAAAAGGGGAAAAAAGGAGAGAAAAAAAAAAAAGAAGAGTGGGCAGCAAGGCTTAATAAATCAAAGGCAACATTGCTGACATGTAAGAGTTCATATTTCCTTTTAATGAGAGAATATGGAATTCAGTTTTTTGGAAATCTGTTGCTGGTTCTGCTGTGGACTCATGACCCAGAACAGTTTTAACAAGCTCTGAAAATCCTGAATAATATTTACATGGATCTCAAAAGTACTGTGAAACATTGTCACCACTATGAATAGATACACAAATGGAACACTTGTCTGTAAGGAGTAGATTTCAGTGAAAGATTTGGTTTCACTGATACCAGGGGGAGGTCTGCCATTGAATTTGTGGGCGTAAAACTGACTCCCTTTGTTGCTTTGGTGATGAGGACATGAAGAGAACTTGGACAGTCTTTGGTGCTCTGTTTTGTGAGGCAGGTGAAGAGCTTAAGGGAGCTCCCAGGTTTGTGCTGTGAAGAGGAACTTCTGAAATGCCAGCCTTTATGTTTTCCCTCCCAAACACATATTTTGTGAGGCAAGACTATTACTGGAGACAAATTCCATGGAAGTGTGTACAACTGGTATTTTTTACATCAAACATGGTTAAAAAAATGATCAGGGGATGAAGAATGCTATGTGTATTACCTTGATGCCTCATGTAATTTTTAAGTATCCAGTATTGCTGGCCTTGAATATTCTTTCTTTCTTTTACACTGTTTTAACTATTACTATTTTTTTAATCTCTTAAGTCATCCACTATTATTTTTAGAGGATTCACTTCAGGAAGAGAGAAGTTCACCTTCAAAAATACATATATGCACCCCTAAGTGTTGTAAAAGCTAAATTCACTTTCCTCATTATATTAACATAATTCAAAGAGAATCAACTCAACAACTTGCCAGTTTGACACTCATAAGCCAGTCCTTAAATTACAGATCTAGTTCATTATTGATGATTATTACTAAATTATATACTTCACAGATAAGTCTGTAGATTCAGAAAAAATGGAAAAAAAACCAAATTAAAAAACCCCAAAACACAAAGTTTTTAGATGATATGAGTATTATGTGGAGGCCAAACGCTGTTGCTGATGCAGAAAATTTTAAAGCGAGTTGCATATTTCAGCATTCTGAATAAATTTATTTTTATATCTTAAAAATTTAGAGAGTTTATCCAAAGTGTTTTGAAGAAAGTAGAAAAGATTAAAATAATCTCAGTGAGCTCTACTTGGTGCTAGAATCTTTAAATAGAGCCAGACTTTTAATTGGTGTGTCTTGGGTTGGTTTCTTTGTTTTTTAGGGGGTTTTGTTTGTTTGTTTTTTTATTTTGTTGGTTTGATTGTTTTTGGTTTGGGTTTGGGTTTTTTGTCGGCTTTTTTTTAGGAAACAGTGAACTATTTGAAACTTCAGCTGGAAATTACTTAATCATCATTTGGCATGAATTTATTTAAACAGCTTCAGCTGGAAAAAGCCCCCAACCAAATAAATATGGGATCATAATCCACAAAACTTAGGAATCTCTGTTTGTTTCCAATTGACAGAAGCTGGGGATCCCCAGAGTTCCTGGTGGCCTTGTAGGAGAGGCACAGCCTTCTCACAGCCTGTGGGATGGGCTGAAGGGAGGTGTTTGCAGCTGGTGCTGCTCCATCATATGCTGGTGGGGATCTGCTGGCCCAAGGTCCCCTTGGCCTGCCGGGTGCCCCTCAGGGCCTGGTGCAACTCCCAAGATCTGGTGAGGGCTTCCTCCCTCTCTTCTGCTGGTGCTGTCCAGCCTCTCGGACAACACGGTATTTCCCAAGCAGCACGTGTCTCCTCTGAGAGCCCAAGCTGCAGAGTCACCTTCCCAGACCATGGGGGGCCCAGAAACTGGGCTCCTGACAGCTTTTTGAGAGAAAGCACCTGCTATTTCTGATTAGTATGTAAGCTCTCAGAGCTATGCCTTATTTAATTAATTTTGGCAGCTAACAGAAATTACTAAATTAAAAAGTGGGGAAATCAACACATCGTTTCTACAAATCTATTGACTGATTACCCTGAATAAATGAGTTGCAAAGTGAGTTTCAGCCTCAGGGAAGACATGTCAGGTGTCTTTTACACTTCATGATTCAAACTGAAACTCAAGTTGTGATGGATGAATTTCTATTTGAAGCAGACATTAGCATTTTATTGTTTTATTTGATTGTAATCCTTCTGAACACAAAACCCAGTTGCCCACAGTTGTGGTGTTTCCATTCTTGGAATCACTCAAAATGAGACTGGACATGGTCCTGAGCCAGCTGCCCCAACAGACCCTGCTAGAGAACCTCCATGGGTCCTTCCAGTCTGAACTACTCGATGATTCAGTGAGTGCACTGCTTAGCATGGGTTTAGTTGGCAAGGCAGGGTTAGGTCAAAGGTTGGGCTTGATGATCTAGAAGGTCTTTTCCAACCCTAGTTGTTGGATTTCTGTGCTGTTTAGATGGTCTGGGAAAAGCCCAAAGATGGCCTTGGGCCCCCGGGTTCGAAAGGACGAGAGGAAGCTTCAGATTTGTTCTCGGTCTCGGTGTTTATTAATTGCTTATCTAAAAGATTTTCTCTTGGCCTGACAGAGTTCTGCTCAGCAGTCAGCCATGGGCACACACACTGCGAGCCCCTGGGGCGGTCGTCTATCTTTATACCCGGAGTTACGTATACAATATTTATCATTTTTCTCCAATACCCTCTATCCTTATTAACCAGTGTTCCCCTAGTAAGGTCCAATCCTGGAGTGCCAACTCCACCACAGAAGATGGAGGCCTAGAGGAAGAAGAAGAAGGAGAAGGGCACGCCCCAGTACCTCCATCTTGCCTCTGTAGACCCCCCTGTACAGGGATCTTAAACCCTTTATCTCACACTCCAATTAACTTGTCCCTTCATCATTCACCCCAGTAAAATCCTCCCGTCCTCATACTGATGTCATCTCCCATGTGGGATCAAAGTCCAGCCACCAGACATTTCTGGCAACATTCCAGGACTCCCGAGCCCCCCAGGGGTAGTCTGGTTCACCCTGCACCCCAGTTCTGAGAGACTGAGATCCCACACCTAGTGATTCTGTGGTTCTGTGCTTGAGAAAAATAAAATCAATGACAGTTGTTTAAAATACTAAAACTAAAGACCTTGAGTGCATTTTTGATATGACAATTACTGGAGTGAGAAAGTAGTTGCTGGGCCAGACTTTGTGATATTTAATATTACAAATATAGAATAGAGAGCTATTTTCTGGCTCAGAGCTATCCTGTGCCCTGCAAGTGTATGTAGAAGACTTCAGTGATGATTTCCCTACATGCTACTGCCAAATAAACCTCTTTATCAAACAGTTTCTTCAGATGTGATTTGTTGTTGTTATTAATAGCATGTGGCTATTAAGTGCATGAAGAATTTAATGTTCTAATTGAACCCAGAGTGCACTCAGGTCACAAGTTGATATCAGCAGTTTTGTAATGCCGTATCACATTGTTAATTTCCTGCTATTAACGGTAACCTTGTGCACTAAGTCCCAATATGATCTTGCATGGTTTGATCAGCATTTGTAAAACATAATAAATGCAAGTAGGTGCTTGACAGGGAGAGATCTGTCAACAATGCAGTGTTATTGACTTGTAATATAAAATAACATTTTCATAAAGAGGCTTTGGGGCTTGTAACTCACAAGTTTTTTTACAATTTTTTTCTCCCCTCCAGTTTTGTCAGTAAAAAAAGTTAACACAGAAGAATATGGTTTGTCATTTTTGATAGTTGGCTGGCTTCATGTCTTGCTAGAATGTCTCCACTACAACTCAATTCAAATGTTTGATTTGTTCCCTTCAAATTTTGGATGAAGATACGGTCAGCTTGAAGGTAAGAAACTATCACCGGGAAAATATAACTCACTGAAAGGTATATTTTTATGCAAAATAGGTAATTCTGATAAGGTAAGATTCCTTTTTCTTGGCTACAGCATGAGAAAATTGGTTGCATGCAGTTCCTGTATTGCTAGTGGAGAGAAAGGTGCCTGTTTCAGGTCACGTTAGGTATCTAAGGTGACAAAAGGTAGTTCTGGAGATGTTTCTTCCTTTCTAATGGCCTACGGAACACCAGCTTGGGCAAGGAAACTACTTTTAAGCATGCTAAACTGAAGGAGGTAAAACACACCCCTCGAGATTAAAACAGTGATTTTTGTTCTTCTTGGAATTTCATCCCAAAATAAACCCTGCCACTTCATGTTTTTTAGCCCAATTATAGAATCATAGAAAACCTGAACTGGAAGGGGCCTCTAAATGTCAGCTGGTTCAATACTCTTTTCACATCAAGACATGCAATTGAAAGTAAATGGTATACATGTTTTAATCTGCTAAGTGCCTGTTATGCTGTTCTTTCATTGAATATATCTGCTTATCCAGTTTTAGGTTTCTTGGGGCATATCTTAATGGCTTTTATGGTTTTAAAAATTCCTTGTGCATTTTTATGGCTAAAAGCAGGTATAAGTCAGATTTTCTGCTTTATACTGTTTATATTGTTTTTTGAACAGTATATTTTTAAAACTGAGATAGGCAAAGGATGATGTAAAGGGAAAAGGACAAATGGAGGAAAGTTTACACTTTGGGCTCTTAATCCTGGATTATTCCAGTTGTTGATGCATAAACACCGCTTTAGTAACAAGCACATAAGATGTACACCAAACTAACCCACATATGTTTCCTACATATCAAACCAGCAGTTGCCTTGGAGACCTTCTGCTCAAACCTGAAGAAAAGTCAAATATTCCTTACTGGTGGCACTAAAGCATGCCCTAGACCCAAGCAGCATAGTAACGAGCAGGAAAGAAGAGAGACACACTTAGTCTGGTCTATACATGGGATATAGTTATGAAGGTTATGGGATGATACTTCTGGGACTACAAATGTTAGAGCAGAAAAGAAGCAACATTTGGAAATCCAATGGCTGTGTATTCTAAGCTTAGCCACAGGAACACACAAGCACAAAACAATATTTTGAATTTTTTATAGAATTTTGATGTTTTGCAATGGACAAGAGTTCCACATTGGGTATGCAACTGTTCTTATTCCTGCCCCAAAGAGCTTGCAAGGGACAGAGCAGCTACACACTGTGCTGGTGCTAGTCTTCCTAAAGACAAAACTTGCTTTCGTTTATGTTCTGAGAACACCTAGGAATTATATTCTGTGCTTGAGAACCTTGGAGCTGAAGTGCTGAAGGGGAGGACAGACAGGACTGAACTGGAAAAAAACATGAGGATATAGACAAAATGGAAGTAGTGGAGCCCAAACTCTGAGGAAGAGGTTGGCGGAGGAGAAGGGCTGTGGTGCCCACACTGCCATTCATTACAGTATCTGCTGGTCAGAGTAGAACACCTGCACTCCCTTTTGGAAGTGTTCCGGTCCTTGAGCAGAGCAGGAGGAGTTGGACCCAGCTAGGGAATTTTCTTTTCAGAGGGATATGAGTGAAACAAGTACTTCATAGTGCGTAACTCCAAGGTGAAGATGTGTTCTATGAATTTAATCCATTTGAGATCTAGGGGATGCATAAAAGTAAAAGATTTGCTGTTCAACAGCTTGTTCAAGGATATAATTTTATCCATTTCCAGGAGAATCAAATGAAAACAAAAGAAGGATTTCATCCACATAGAAACACATACTTGTATGGAGACTGGGGAGAATATTTTGCCTTAAATTATCAGTTGAAAAATCAGTTGAAAGGTATGAAGTGCCATAGAGTTAGCCATTTAGCTTCTTTTTGGCATAGTGAAATTGTGATTTCCTATGGATAATGCCAGCTAGAAAGGTAATTATCTAAGTTAAATATCATCTAATGAAAGCTCTTGGTAGGATAGGAATACTGATGGCAGTATGAAAAACTGGCTTTCTTTTCCCTGTATGATTTCTTAGATTAATGCTTCAGTCCTGCAGAGTGCACATACCCACCCCTCCCATCCCCACATCTTGCAGCTTCAAGGACACATGAATGCTGCATCTAGATCTTCAGATGACTTAATGATAAAAATAAGCTGCATGCTGATAACCAATCTGCATTTTATTTTGGTTTCCAGTGTTTAAATTATTAAAAATACCCTAAAAGCTAATATAAACCAAACTGAAAAAACACATTTCTGTGCACCTGGAAATGCAATTCAGCATTGGCTAGGCTTTTTCTGCCTGGGTGTTCAGCAGCAGGACGTTCTATAGAAACTGTCGCTTTTGTGGAACTGCCACAAAGAGAGGGAGAGTGGGCTAAATATTTTTCATTCTTAAACAATTCCCACTAAAGCAAGCAGCAATCAAATGCTTATCATGATATTGACCTACTTGTGAAGTGCTTTAGGACATGTATTGTTATTTAAATGCTGTGTTGTTATTATTTTTATTTCATTTTAATTGCATTCTGTTATGTGCAGAACTTTTAAATCGTCTGTCTCTCCAATCTAACATCTCCCTGCATGTTCTCTGTAGAACAGCACTTGATTTTTGTAAAGGCAGGGTAAAACATTTTCAGTCACTTCTGAATCAGAAGATAAAAAATGTACTTACAGTAAACCAAAGTCTCTTTTCTTCCTCATTGTTAAAGCTAACTGTGATCATATGGATTGAAAGGAGACAGAGCAAAAACCTGTGAAAATTGACTTGGGAATAATTCCCATTATGATGAAACACCTTTGCTTGAGCTCGGCAAGGGGAAAACAAGGTTACAGGTGCTCAATCACATCAGCTAAAATCTGAGCAGAATCCCTTCAACACACTTACTGTGCCCTACATGATAATCAGGGTTAGCTGGTTTTCATTAATTAGGGGTTTGGGCAAGGACTGGGGTTTGTTCTTGGAACAATTTGTGCAAAAGACAGTCAGTGACTCATATTCATAATTCTCCAAGGCCTGAAGCCCTGTCTAAACATAGAGTTTGTATTGCTTTAAATATTCAGGTTCATTTAAAGTAGTAAACTGCAAGTCACATCCCATCTTCCCATTTTCAAGCCCAGCTACACTGATACAAAGTGATTATACCAGGGTAGTTGATTCCAGTGCAGAAAGGGAAATGAACAGGCTGTATTGGTATTAACATGTATAAAATGGTATGGTTCTACCATAGCAAAGGTTCAAATGGCCTGTGTGTAATGTTTAAAAATAAATCACATTCTTAACTGGAGCTGTTGAACTGATAGGGAAGCAGTTTTGATAGGAAATCTATTTTAGGTGCAGCTTTTTTTCTGTGAATGCCGCAACTAGCAGCAGCAAAAGACCACAGAGGGGATCAAACACAGGGGTATTTCAATGCCATTAGCAACACTGGTGAATGCCTCACTGATTTTAAACTTAGAACACACTTAGAGAAGGTTTAATCAAATCAAGAAGATGCTTTCCTCTCTTCCTGACCAACCAAAGAACAAAGATAGGATACTAGTGCTGCCTTTAAGAGCAGAAACAATTATTCTCTTTTTTTTCTCTTTTCCCCATAGCTTCTGTGGATATAGTATTTAACTTACTGACCCATTTCAGTCACCTCAAGACAAGTTCAATATTATGAGGGGTTGTGATCATTTCTCAGCGCACAAGGTACCACTGTAAATTTTTGGAAATCACATTGCCACTGATCCTTGAAATGCCTAAAGAATGTGTATTACATTTACTGTTTTGATAGATTATGACCAGCCAACATGACCTTCTGCACACCACAGGTCAGAGAATTTCATCCTTGTCAGGTACTTTTCTCATTCAGCAGTTTCTTCTTCATTAGAGAGCATTGTGAAACATTGACATAGCTCCAGAGAAGCGATGTCCCTCCCAACAGTCAGGTGTGAGGTGAGCCACAGCACAAGCACCATCACATCTATGGGTCTGTTTTCTTGCATATAGTGCAAGAGGCCATGCAATTTGTAAATGTGCCACAACATTTTCCTTTTGTGATTTTTTTGTGAATTCTGACTGCAGCTGATTCATAAAAAAAATCTGTTTTCTTCAGGGTTTTGTTTTTTAATTAAAGGGAATGCTAGTTTACTATTTTATATGTTTCCATATTTACTTCCCTAATATTTTAATAATTTTTTTAGCTTCTGTATTGTAGTGAGAAGCTAATATATGTGTGTATTATCAGAAACTGGCACTCAAAGAAAGAACTGCTCAACATTTTACAGAAAACTCATCATTTGTCTTTAACATATTTTAAACACATCTTCGCACAAGTGATGCTTTTCTGAGAATGTTTCTGGTTTTCTGGAAGATATGGTATTAGTAATCTTAATGTCTAATGAAATCAAGTTAATGTGACTGATGGAACCAGACAGACAAATTCTGATCTTTTCTGTAATTACTCTACAGAGTCTAATGAAATTTCCTTGGATTTGCAGCAAGAGAACTCAGAGCAGCCTGTTCCCTGGTTCTTGCTGTTCAAGTGCATGTTCTCTCAATGTAGGGTGGATAAACATTTAATCAGCTCTTAGACTTGATGTTTTGGTCACCATGTTGCTCACGTGTCATACCCCTTTTAATCTGTTTAATTTGCTTTTGAGGTCTTTATTCTGATTTGATGACTGGTTTTTTTCTTCAAAGTGAGGAATGAAATAAATACATGGAGGTATTGCAGCTGAACACTGTCCTCTTTCTCAAACCTGAAGAAATTAATTAATGGGGGGGTGGAAATCTCCAATTAAAAATTTGTTCCAGCTTTCTTTTTTCTAAACAGATTCACTCACCTACAGGCGCTAGTAATAGTTCTGGTTTTCCCATCATGCTTTCTTACAATTCCCACAATTCTTGAATATGTGTAGTCTTTTCACACTGAGAGATGGGACTGAGTAAGCATTGACACCAGTCTGTGCAAAATCATTTTTTCATAAAACCCCCAAAATTTCACACAGGACTATTAAAAGATGTGGAAGAAGGACAAATCTAAGCCTTAGATAATTACTTCCTAAACACAAGGACAATTATTTTTGTTTTTAATAGTCTTGTTAAAAGGCTTGAGTTACCTGTGTAATGAGGTCTGTATGATCAGACCCTGAACAAGATAAAAAATAAGGGTACATGGTATTTCATAATTTCAAACATACCACTGTGTACTTTCAAATTTTAATTTTACAAATACTAAACTCAACACATAAGGTGCACTAGACAAATATTCAAATAACAACTTTTCAACTGCTTGACCTGAAAAACATCACAGCAAAAGACATCTACAGAACACACATTTTCACTTTACATTTTTAATGTATCCTGCTGGCTGCACGTTGCCCATCCTGCAGTAGCACTTGCATTGAAATCAACACAATGAAATGTGACGTGTCAGATCAATGAAATGGACAGCACTTCTCTGTGTGTAAATTGAACAGGCATGCAGAAAGTTTATGCAGCAAGAATTAACAAAATAGATAAATTATATTGGAATATTTTGGAATATTGGAATATTTTTTTCTGTTACTGATAACAAAAGAGTTAGAGAGCACATTAAACAGTAATATATTTTTGTTTCCTGGTCATTTTTATGGCTTGCAATTGTCATTATCAGAAAAAAAAGAGAAATAATTTCTTAGGTCAGTAAAAATTTTGTCTTTCTTATTTCTATTTTTTCTTCTTAACATGTTTAACATTTTTTCTTCTTTGCATGTTATACAACATGTTTGTTGTACTATGGTTTTGTCCTCTCCTCTGGCGAAAAAAACATAGGAAATATATTCTACTAATAAACACTGTCTCTGTTTTCATCTATTAAAATGAAATGATAATTCCATTTAATCTATTAAGGACATTTTCTTGCAATTATAAGATATGTATTGCATACCTTCCTGCCTTAAAACTACTCCACACTCTGTTATTGTCCTCTTTCAGAAATGGAAGTGCTACAGTTATTCTTACTCTTTGCTTACACAGGATTCCTCAAAATGTCACCAGTGACATCACACTTTCAAAGAAAAGAGTGATTTAATAGCCATTTTAATATAGATATTGTTGTTATTTGGAAATCTGATATTAAATGCACTTCCTTCTTGTAACACTAAAAGAACAGCACCTACATTAATCAAAGCATAGGAGTACATTGCTGCTTAAGGCTTTGAAAGCTCTCCTATACATTCTGTGTACTTGAGAAACAAGAAGTAATTAAATGGTTCTTTTCTTCAAACTAAGCTAGTCTTTAAAAAAAAATTAAATCACAAAACCACAGCCCAGTCTTCCGCAGTGGAGTCTTTTATGCCTGTGGACAAATACAGAAGTAAGCATTTTTACAAATATTCCTTCCTGGAGAAGGCACATTGGGATTTAATATTTGCCCCCAACAACGGGTTCACTTGGCTAAGCATCACTGAGCATCAATGTTTAAATCCTGCACTCTCATTCAGAGCCACTGCATTTCCACAATATAAGTGCATGAGACCACATGCTGGTATTCTCCACAAAAGTCACTTGTTATTTAAATCAGAACTACAAACCTGCTCCCTCACCTCCCCCTCTCCAGCCCCTAGAGGGGCATATTCTCATTAACATTCTTAATGTTAATTGGAATTACATGTGCACATCAAGAAGAGAATACACCTCCAGATGCGATATTTGCAATCTTCATATTGAGCCAGGCTGTGTTGAAATAAAACACAACACTGAACACGCAGTCCTGTCTTGATATTGAACAGTAATATATGTTTTTACATACAAAACCACGTCTTACAAACAGAGAAAAATAAATTCAGTATGCTGCAACCACATCCTCCATTACTGTAGCATCTGATCTTGCCGTTTCTCACTCATGTGAAAAATCCTACAGCCTACGAGGCGCATATAGGCTTATGATCCAGCACATTTTTCTGTAATGGAAATTAGTTGCAGATCTGAACAATTTTAAAATGGTGACAAGAGAGCATGGGTTGGACTCACTTGTTTGGAAAAGGAGCTTCATGGTTCACTGCAAAAATTAATTTTTAAAAATTACAGGTTAGCACGCATATTTTCTAACCTTATAAAAATAATGCAATTTTGTAATGAAAATTTCCAGTCCTCAAAATATAATCTTCTCAGAAATAAACATGAAAAGTATAAAAAAGTAGCCAATACCAAACACTCTTCACAATTCTTTTAAAATTCACTGTAGTTTAACACTCTGAATTATGTTTATGTTACATTGCCTACAATTTATGTTTTCAAAATGTAAATGCAGAGTAGATTAGAAAACAGCACAATCTGAAATCAGGAAAGCCCTAATAGATTAGTTTAATCTTTGCAGAGAATACATGGTAGAATAACCTTTTCCTTACTGAACCTTTCCAGTTCCATGAAATGGGAATTTTCTATTGTTATCAAATCATAAGCATCTCCAACAGAATTAGATAAAAGCTCAGTCCCAGAAACAAGGGACAGATTTGACTCAAAAGGCATAAACTGAGGTTTTATTCCTTTGAAAAAAACTCTTCTAAAATTGTTACAGAAACATACATTGAAATAATGTCAGATTCTACTAGAAATCCTAATAAATAAAACCATGTGCTGAAGCATCTCAGCTAGAATTTTCCAAGGCTATAAAACTCATACATACAAGTCAGACAATATCAAGGGAAATGGGGTTGGAGCTGAGGAAAATATTCATTTAGTAATGATCTTTCTTGCTGTAGTGACATGCTAGGTTTAAGCCCCTGATATATTGGAAGTGCTCATGTAAAATCTGATTTGCCTATTCTTCCTTGCTATCAAAGATGGTCATCAAAATAAGGTTTGTTGAGGAATAAGTAATGCAAACATCACATCAATCTTGCTAATATTATAGGAATACAGGAGAGATGTACACAAGAATATTTTAAGAAAAGAAAACCCAATCCCCTCCCCACACTACATTAATATATTGAATGCCAGGTTTCAGGTATGTTGCAGTCACAAATGCATAGAAATGAGACAGAGAGAGAGAAAAAAAGCCTTTCTAGGTCATCTATTCCATCCATCTGCTGGAGTAAGATCACTACCTACTACATACATGCTAGAGTTTTTCTCAGTCTGATTTTAAATGTCTTGTTTCCATCTGTTCAATTTGACCTTACCTATTTCATCTTGGATAGTTAAAATGGCTGCTGTATAGTGCAATAATTCAGGGCAACATCTAAAAAATTTTAAAAATCAGCATGCAATAGTCCTTTCATCCTTAGTGCAGCTATTTTTGAAGATATGTTTACCCACAAAAGATCAAACTGGACAAACGATGCCTATAAGGCTGTGCCGTCTGCCTGCGAAGCGTCATCTTTTACTGTATCATATGGATTAGACTCTGAGCTAATCAGTCAGTTTCAGAGCTCAACTGCTTTGGGTCCATCTTACAATGCAAATATTGGGGGGTGGGGAATGTTCAAACGAAGTCTTCTGCAGCTAATGAGTTGCCTTTTCCATTCTTATTAGCTAAAATACATTAACCACTTTGGTTTTTTAAACTTAAACAACTATATTAGATGTAATCATTATTTTATTAACATTTTTCTCCAAGGATTTTTCTTTCTGATTATGAGTACTTTGCAATTTCAGACAGTATGATGGATGCTACTCTTCTATGACAAGAATTTTAACAGCCCTTCTTCAGCACTCAATGCACACCCAATTATGCGTCTGAGCTAGTAACCTTGAATTTATGTTACCATGGCGACAAACTGGTCATGCATTATGGATTATCATTGAAATTCTACACCCCTACCTAGCATAATGAGAGTTGGGGACTTAATCAAATCAGCCATTCTGTGTGACACAAAGTGAAGAACTAGCTCTTATTGTTCAGCCTGGAGAAAGGAAGCAGGCCTGATGGAGTGGCAGCTGCAGTGCCGCAGCCTGATAGATTGCCCTTATATACATTTGTGAATGTATAGACAGATGGTTTTCAATGCCTGGAATTTCTGGCTTAGGAAGCAGCTGTTCGGGTAACCTCTGCCGTCTCACCTTGTTGTCATGGAGCGTTGCAGGGAGGCTGGGAATGCGGCCGGGCACCCCGGCAGTGTGGCCGGATCCCCGGCTGCGCTCTCCCAGCGCCGGGCGCGGCTGCAGCGATGCTCGGCCGTCCTCACAGCACTCTGCCGGGCCTGCACAGAAAGACAGGCAACCCTCTCGTGGGGAATCCTTCCTGGGGGTTTAATCCTCTCTACTGCCTCTCCCCCACTGCCTTGCAATCATGGTGTGACGTGCTGCTCACACACACTTCAGCAAAGGCACCCAGGTTTCAGGTTTCCATACTCGGTTCTGCCTGAGACAGAACACCAGCTTTGCTAAGGTCACGGATGAAAAAGGTTCAATGCCAGAAAATCAAACCAAATAGATATAAAAAATTAGCAACCATTATAGGCTTCTATGTGCCAGGATTATTTTCTAGCTTGCAACAGAAATTTCACTCCCTATTCTGAGAGAAAGCTAAAGAAATTGCCATGAACTTGTTAACTTCTTTTTTTTTTTTAAATGACCTTGTAGTAAAAGGGCTTTTTTAGAAGAATTGGCCCATAATGCACTCTTCGGTTAATTTTCTTTAGTGTAAGCACTGAGTATTATGTTCCTCAGCAAAAGGAAGCTGATTGACTCATTTGTTATTTTCTTTATTTTTTATTATTATAGCCATAACATCATTATTTTCTTCCACTTAGTTTTCCATCCCTCAAATCTTCAAAACCTTTAAAGTTTCAAGGCTTGTGATTCTTCATAAACACATACCTATTAAAAAAATCCTTTATTTTCCAAAATACTGATTAGCCGGTTATTCCACGCCACCCGTATATTTTGGAAGTCCAGGAATTACTGCTGCAATATAGCTTATTTACTTATTCATACGGGTAAGGTGACCATCACCATGGTTTCTGCACAAGGAGTCGCTAATGTGTCTGTCAGCCTTGCCATTACAGATTCACCAGACCTGTGATTTCAAAGCCTGCAACATTTTCCCAGAATAAAACCTGGTATGACAATGCCGTTTCAAAGAAATTCTTTATTATAGATCTAACTGCTTCATTAACACTACTTTCCTTTCTGCCAAACTGTCTGTGTTGGTGTTTTGATGTATGAAGCGTATAGCATGCATATGTTATAGGATTTAATTTTCAATGTGAGTGCAGGGAGTGAATATTTCCTGCTAGCTTTTAAAATGAGCCAATATGCAGGTTTATCCAGGAGCCTTGAGGAATCACACTCTATCATCCATCTATCTATCTATCTATCTATCTGTCTATCTATCTATCTATCTATCTATCTATCTCTATCTATCTATCTATCTATCTATCTATCTATCTATCTATCTGGGTAAGTAAAAACAGTCCCTCATTCCTCATTTTCTCTGCAACTCTTTACTTCAAACAGAGCCCCTGCTGGTCTGTGTTGACCCATGAGATTGCAGTAGCTCCCTGGGAGGCTTTGCAGCCTATACACAAATGATTTGTGAACTGAAACCTCCCAGGAAAGCCTGGACACAAGAGACTGCACCCACCCGGGAACCTGGTTCTGCAAGTCCTCTTCCAGCCAGGGCTGCCAAGGAAATGCCCTCCTTTGGGGGGTTTATAATATATGATTTGGTACTGCCTTGTCAGTAAATTCATCGTTAAAGCACACTGGCAGTGGCAGATTGCAATCGCTGGTTGCTTACTAAAGTCTATCAGGAAACTTTCAGGATTTCTTGATTTCAAATACTAGTTTTCCTTAAAAAAAAAAAAATCACAAAAAATTATTAATTCACACAAAAGTGTCTTTGACAACACAGTGACTGCTTGTCTGAGAGTAAGGAAGAAAATTCAGAGCTAGGAATTGATGGAATAAATAAATAGGCAGATATTACTATAATATTTCTCAATTAAAGAATTAATGACCTTTTTTAATATTTAATTTACAGTGCCTGGAATTTCCTTGTGTTTATAAATTTAAACCAAACCCTTAAATCTGATATTAAGATCAACTTTACTTAAATTAAATCTTTTATGGCTGAGTAGATTTCACTATGTGGGCATTTTGGAAAATGATGTTACAGTTGGGTCTAGCAGAGTGAGAGAAGAAAAATACCAGTGCATGCTTTAAATTAAAATCTACAGACAAAAAATAAGAAATAAAAGCTTAATATCGTGAGCATAGGGAAGGAAGTGCTTCGTTCTGTTTAAAAATATTCCACAAAAAAGGAGATTTTAAAATATTTTCTTTATGTTTTAAGAAATCAATTTTTTATGGGGCAAGCTAACTTCAAAAGCATGATAACAGGATGACATTAGACTAAGAATAAATTCTTGGGCCCAGTACTTCATTTATGACTAAAATTCATACCTCAGGGGAAAAAAAAGAGGTGTGTGTAATACTGTTCCAAATATTATCAGGAAGGAAAAAACTTAGTTTGGAGTCTATTTTTCCAACCTTTATTTGGTCTAAGTAGATTTTTTTTCGGACATACTTCTGTTGATCTCAGTAAAATTATTATCAGGAGTAATTTTTTCCTTAACATAATTTATGCTTTCAGAGTAGAATCTGAATATCAATAAAGTTGTTTCTGAAACAAAGAGTTCCTGAAACATAACATTCTCTTTAGCAAGAGACTATGAAGAAAACACTTCTATTGTTGCTTTGCTTTACACTGACTTGTGTCAGGCTTTGCTAACAGCTCTGTAGCTGGAAATAAGCTATAAGCATTTTCTTGGATACTTTAGATTTAAAATATTGTCTCTTGACAGTTTTAACCAAGGAATCATCCATCTTCCTCCCCCCCCCCCCCCAAATCCAAATAATCAAGGATTATCCTTTTCCTTCTTAAAAACTTCAAACTTACTATTTTGTGAGTTGCAAGCTACTGAATTTTTCTCTTGCAACTTCCAAAAATGAGATGGAACAATAAAAATTTGAGTTACTTTAATTTTTTTTCCTGATGTTATAAATGTATACTGGGAAGGGTTTTTCAACCATTTTACCACTTTCTGCTGCTGTTGTGTGGCCCACCATCAGCCACAGGGCTGCAGGCTGGGATCTCCCTGGGCTGGGAGAGTGGTGGCTGAAGTTCATCTCTGCACTGTCTCATCTTCCTGCCTTTGGGTCTTCACTCTGCACAAGGAGGCAGAGGAAAGGAGACATCTCTCATCTGTTTTCTGCCCTTTTCAATGCAGTGACAGCCCAATTGTTAGCTTTTTTGGGACTAAAGAATATAACACAAAATTCTTAACTTTGAATGCTTTTTTAAAGAAATGTGGGGAGAAAAGCTACATTTCCTTAATTTTGGAACAAGAGATGAAGAGCTGTGTAGGATACAGGTAGTCTTGGGATTTCAGGATCCGAGCAAAATGATTTTTCCACTTCTGAGGGTCTGTGACAGTTGGTGTACCAGTAATTGCAGGCTTACTTAAAGCCCCTAGCTCTGTCTGAGTATGGAAACCCCCCTGGTTTGCTTTAATTCACCCACCTAGTCACAACCAGATGATGTGTTTCCCTTCACTGTGAAATGCATTTAATAGCAAGAACTGAATGCTTGTGTAGTGAGAACACTTTTATAATCCGCTGTACCAGCTTTCTCACTTCCAGGATCTGACGGGTGCACTCATGAAATCTTTTTGCTGTCACACTGAGATGTTTCATTTCTAACAGAGCACAGCTGATGAGAAACATCAGAGTTTATGATTACTCTGACAGCAGGACTACCACAAAAACATAATTAAAATTATCTTCTTTCATGCATGCATGTGTGCAAGATGTTTAGGATGGTCACCTGAAAAGCCCACCCTCAACATGCCTTTCTAAGGGTAATTTAAAAGCTCAGTATTTACTGGTATCATTCAAACCACTGCTAAGAGACTCTCCTATTGTGTTTTGCTTGGATATTTGCTCAAAGCTGCATATGCTCAGGGTTCTGAAGTGAACTGCCCCCAGCCATACTCCCCTCACCCTGCCCATGGGTCTGGAGCCCATTTCAGCAAACCTCAGGGCTGTCAGTCTCTGCCCCAGCAGCATCTGCTCCTCAGCTCTGCTGCTCCCCTCTGCTCAGCACTACCAGGAAGCTAAGCCTTTTCTTCTAGTTTAACAGAGTCCTTTAATATCTAGATGAAGTTTTATGCTGCATATTTACCTGCTATATCATGTTTTGGCATGTTGAGACATGAGAAATTTTGCAGAGACATAATTTACCAATTTGTGAATCCTGTGCACAGATGTGTCATGCATGCATTCATATATGTATGCACAACTCACTAACATATATGAATGCTCTTTTGGACACTTTTTTCCTCTGTGAATACTCAGACTTGTGGTTTATATAAACATTTGTTAGTTTTGTTCTTCCTTTAAGTCATTCATGTGCTTAAGGTGCAAATACATCTATGTAGTTACATATACATTAAGATGCTCCATAAAAGCAATCAGGCAAGGAAGAAAACACAAAGAGGGAGAAGCTGTTCCTTGGTGTGCTGCTGCCTGAGCTCTGGGCTTGTCTCATGGGTGAATGCCTCTGCCTCCACGAGGCGTCCTGCCTAATACTGCTGGCTCAGCTCCAGCCACTGCCACTGATTTACAATCACTCAGCTTCTGATCCAGCACGCCAAAAGCTGATTTTCAGAGAAAAAATGCCAGAGAGGAGCTAGAGGGTTTGCAGTGTAGCAGGCAGCATCCAGAGGCAAGAGGCTGCTCTGATTTAAAAAAAAAAAAAAAAAAAAAAGTGATTTCTTTGGGAGTCAATTTGTGGCACAGTTTTCTGATACCAAACTACACGAGGAAACTCAGATGTCAGGCTGCTGCAGATTTAATGAGGCTAATTGGGGTAGCTGAAACTTCAGTAATGCTGCAGAAAAGAGGCAGCTTGTGATGGTCATTTAATCTGGAAATAGCTTTAAAAAGTGGAATATATGTCCCTGAGGACAGCCTTTGCCAGACTAACCTTCTGGACTCTGCCGCCCTCTGTGAAATGGTGTTATTCTTTTACTTCAAACTTGTAAGAGAAAGGCAGGCAGGACAGGCCTGGAGACAGTCTGAGGCAAATGCTTTACAAGGAAAGATGCAGAGAAGGAGGGAGAGCTATGTAAACAACTCTACTTTTTACTTAATGTTCAAAATTTTAAACATGTCATTATTTCACTGTGGTTTTTCATTTAGCAACTCTCCTTACGTAACAGAGTCATTTCAGTTATTGTCAAGACTTATTTTTAAGTAAATTTTCTTCCAGTGAAAAAAGGAAATACTTTCAAAATCACTTCTAGCTAGGCACAGACACAGAGTCTATCCACTTTTAACACCAGTACCTACCACTGTGTAATTCTCTGCCATACAAGCCACTTAGATAAATATATTGACACTGTGAAGTTCAGTGTGTACAGAAGAGACCCCTTGGCACACTAATAACAAATAAAGTGGAGTGGCATTAAACATGTCACTTCTACCAGTGCTGGGTGAGTGACACCCATACACATTTCTTTTCAAACATTATTAGCCCTCCTTCCCTCTCCAAAAGATGGCTTCATAGCTCTGCAAAGTGTAAAGAAAGCATTAGGAAAATTAAAATTAAGTGGACTGTAGAATAAATATTGTATAGTAGACTAGATTTTAAACATCAGATTTATACAAAAGCGTTGTTGTTCCATGTGAATAGGCAACTAAATACGGTGATGCAATGAATGAACCAATGTAGATACTGGATTTCTTTCAGACACTCTCACTCCTACCTCACCATATATGTAACGTGATACAATAAAAGCTTTCATTTAGTATACAATGACAGAGCTTAAATAAGCAGGCCAGTTTCTTCTTATAGACAACTCTCATGAAGATAAAATTTGAAAACAGATACACAGAGCTTTTCTTGAAGAAATAAAAAAAAAAAAGAAGGTTTGGGGGAAGAGCTGTGAGAGCTGATTTTTCATTTTCTGAGTAAAATAAATGAAAATTTCTCTTGGATATAAACTTTCCAGGTGTTTTCTTTCTATAGATACAGATTTCATCTAGGAACAGGCAAAAAGAAATTACTCATTGGCCTAGTTACAGAACAAGTAGTAGAGGTGAACCTTTGTAGCGAGGAGGAGCAAATCTGGTGTTGCAGTGCTCAGAAACTGTCTGAGCTCTTTACTGAGGCTGCAGCCACCCTGAAGAGTTGGGTGATGGGCAATTCTCTATTCTCTATTCTCTACACAGAGTGGTAAAGTAACTTACACAAAACAAAACTCTAGATCGCCTAAGAAAGGGCTCCTGAGTGCCAAAGGAGGGTGCAAACAAAACCTCTTATCAAATATTCTGGAAATACTCTGAAGTTTGTGGGATCATCAGTGAAGAGGAGACACATGATCCAGCCACTGAAATCACACAGCAGACTTCATACACAAGTTAGCACAAGGGCTGGCCCAGTAAAATGATAGCATGTGTAGGACTCATGGCACTGAAACCAGCAAGTAAAGAGAATTGGAGTCAGATTTTACTCAAGTCTATATAAATAATGTGTCACTAAAAGACGTGAAAAAACACGATGTGGATATGCTGTTGTTTTTAAGGTAAAAAAGGGTTTTTATTTTTTTTACTTTAACATTTATAAATTTTTTAAAGTGGCAGTGTATTGGAGGATGAAAGTGCCACCTCTCCAATGACACTGGGCAAGCTAACAGTCTATCAAATTTCTCTTTTTTAGTAAAAGAATGCAAAACAATAAGTTATTTACATAAAGTTTGTGAGAAAGTTTGTTGCAAGAATGTGAACATTAGAAGGTTTAAAAAATCTTAAAAGATCAGGGTGATAATAATGCGCAGCAAGTCAGTTCAGAGCAGCCCTGAATATTGTTAGAAATATTTGAACAGGTTGGAATTTCTATCAGTGGCCTGCTTAAAGCCTTTTGACCTGCTGGTTTTGAAAACATGGTAATCCAGACAAATAGACAGCCCCCTTAAAAGGGTTATGAAATGATACTTAGTGCTGTACAAACCTACAGAGCCAACACTGCCAAAAATGTCTCAGACTTGCTGCTGGACCACAGTGCTTGAGTACTGTGAGCATGTGGGCTGTGACGTGCCAATGGGTAGAGACGAGGGTGTGCTCAGCCATTGCATTGGAAATCCACAGGACTTTTAGGAGCTTTCAACAACAGTAAGATCTTGCAGGTTATGAAGTCCTGGCTGTAGTTCCTCAAGATTTATCTAGCATTCATCTCTGGGAGGGAAACAGGCACTTGGCAAGAAAAAAGGAAAAAAAGAAAGCACTCAAGCAATAATGTTACTTCTCTAGCCAGCAGGTCAGTCAAATTTAATGGAGTTTTTCTTAAGTGAAGAGGCATCAAGCCTTTGAGTATTTTATGGTTTTTACATAGTAAAGGTGATTTTTAAAGATCCATAAAAGGAGAGAGAGTGGTGTTTGAGAAATACCATGCTAAACTCTCTTGCAAACAAGTTGCCTGTGTCTTGGCCTGCCAGTGGTGCCTGTGCCTGGGTGATGGGGATGTGACACTGTCACTGACTGCAATAGGTGGAGTGCAGGGATGCTGGAGCACAGAGCCTGTGTGCCTGGCCTGGAGGGGTGCCCACAGGGAGGAAGGGATGACCCAGGTCTTACTATCTTCACTTTTAAGTTGCTTTTCCTGACTTCTGGGTGGAGTACTATTTATATTTCACAACAACTGTGTACCCTACTCTCCATTTCACACCCTGTTATCCCTGGGGAGGGAGGAGGAACCACAGGCCTTGGTGGAAGCAGCTTGTGGCAGCTTTGGATCAGGACTCCATAAAAAAGATGAGAACATAGTAACTCCAGGAGCTACCTTTGCTCTCCCCAGGAAAGAGGTATATGTTTATAAGCAATTTTCTCTTCCTGAGTTCATTTCTTAAAAATAAGTGTCAGAACCATGGAATTTCTTGTTTCATTCCAAATATGTGACATAGCACATAAAAATGAAGAGGTTTTAAAACAATGCATTTTGTTTGCACGCTTCAGTTAATTGATATTTATCCTGTCCTGCAAAGAAAAAATCTCATTTTGCAGCCTCTTTCCACAGTGTTTGACTTTGGTATAAATATGATGTGCAGTCCTCATGTTAGTTTTTTTCCCCTTAACCAGAAGCAGTTGGGTGGAACATAAATTGATTTTTTAAAGACATAATATAACATTATGAGCTATTATACAATAAGAGAATTGGCTTGTGTCTCCTGCCTTATGTTCTTTAGATTGGGACCATCTTACTGCATCAGTGAGTCTATCCCACTGTGTGACCTGCATAGCTGTAATCATACCTTGGAGTCTGATTACAGTAAAAGCTGATGCCATCATGAAATTCCCTTTTATACTTATGTTTTGAGACCTGCTGAAATGATGCAATGTCCTTCTCATCTGAAGTGTATTACCTCAGTGTGTTTGTGAATCAGCATCATTAGATCTGCATGAGTTCATCCTTAAAAGGATTAAAAAGTGTTCCCGCTTCTGGGATGGGGGACAAACAGTGCTAATAGCAATCTCAATTCATTTAGGGTTTATGACTTTCCTGTCCTTGTGCTGCTTTTCTTTCACTTAAGATATTTACCATTTGAGAATAAAACTGGCCTATAAGGATGGACAAAGATTTTTCAGTGTCCACTGCTGTTTTTCTGCAAAAAAATCTTCAAAATTCTCTGTATAGAAGGGAGTCTAGAGTGTATGCATACATACCTACACGCACACACACACACATATATGTTTATTCCCCGGAACACTTTTTATCAAAGCCTCTTAAATTAATTTACCTGTGTCTGCTGTCTGAATGTGCATGATGTGACTTCTGTGGACAGTAGTTTACTGAAAGGACAGCAAAAGAAAATATAACATCTACTCTGCTATGCAAGTGCTACCAATAATTCTAGTTAAATGTATGCTTAAGCTTGTAGTGAAGCAAAATTTTGTTATTGCTTTTGTTTTTAATACAAATAGTTTAATTTATAATGATTTTTTTTTTCGGTTAGAGAAAATTAATGTAATTCAGTTTCAAGTGCAAATGACATTTTGTCTTATTTTTCTGTGCAGAATTTTGAGGCAGTATTATTTAATATGGCTCTTCCTGGAAAGAAAGAATTGTAACTTTTCAGTTTCATAGATCCTCTTTGAAAATATCTCAATGTTTACTGGTCTTTGCCCTTGCCCCAGCATCCCAGAACATGAAACCAAAAAAAGAAGTTGTGTGCTCTTCTGTGATGAATGTCATGTGATATATAGAAAGGCTTTCCTTGTGAATGATAGGTTGAAACAAATTTTATGCCCACATTTGAAAACATTATTATTGGTCACTGTGGATTAGCTCAAGAAAGGCAGTGTGTGTTATTCTATATGTGAGCTCTACAAGCTCATGCCAATGCGAATCATATGAATAACTCTACGCTATTCTCTCACACTGATCAAAATAACAAGATACAATATTCCCCTTGAAGCGTTTTGATAGTATTTGTTTCCTCTGACTAACATTTTTTTTCTCACGCTCTTTACTTCTATTGCTGGTTGGAGTTTTGGCTTTCAAAAGTATTAGAGTTCCAGAATTTTTCTGAAAATTAGAATTTTTCAAAAGCATTGCTACTATTGCCAATTTTTTCAGGCAATCAAGAAAAGAATTAATATAACATTGTTTTGTCAGAAACCATATGACAGTGTTATGCCATCAATACATGTGCATCAGCCAGAATGTAAAGATCAAGACATGGTCATCAATATCACTCAGTTTCAAATCTGGATTTCCCATAAACAGTGTAATTACTGTATATTTCATCTATTTTGAAATAATTTAAAGGATTAAAAAAAAAGTCAAAGAAAGAAAGACTTCTGGCTATATACCTAGTCATATATTTTGATTCAAGTGTAGTTTTTCTGAAAATCAAGTTATACCTGATCAAATTGGGTATCTCAACATTTGCTGTTTGACATTATCACATGTAATCTCATTCACATTACTGTGAGACTGAGAATGTCACTTGCCAGGTCTGACTGATACTGTAGTGGATGGAAATCCAATGAAACTGCTTGTGGAAGCTGTTCAGGAAGCAAAAAACTGCACTTGCAGTGAGTATGAAACATCACAGATACTGAATATGTTTATACATGCATAAAGTGATATGCTTATCTTTATAGAGTTTTGTATCAGTTCTGCTACTACTCATGATTTTTTTTCTTGCTAAAGAATAAAAATAAATAGGAAAAATGCAACCATGCCAGTGAGAAAGTTTATTGTACAAGGTATGCATTTCTTATGAGTGGGGTTGCATGTACATGGAAAATGAAAAAAAGACATGAAAATGATACTTGCATTAACTACATTACCCTGCTCCTCCAAAACCAGTCATCAAACTGCAAATGCTGTATGAGTACAACCTTCAAGGATCACCAATGCTTTATTTTGCCTCTATTTACATCTGTAAATCACTTCTCTGTCATATTAAGATGTGATCCCCTTGGGGCAGAAGTCATCTTTTTGCCCTATATTTGAATAGAGGCGTACTCTGTGATAAGATCTCTGTTCACTGGTACATAAAAATAGTAATGTTACCAGGTACTTTGAAGCTAACAAGATCAAAAATGGCACTATGAATGCTCTAGATTTCTTGGCAAGGAATGGTTATTGATACAGGCTCAGACAACCATGCCCCAGCTCCTTAGCATTTTATCTGGGAACTACCACAGCAAGAACAGCTTTCAAGAACTATCTCTTTAGAAGAAAGGAGAATCTGATGCTAAGAGATCTTTCAAAAAGTCTGAGGAACAGATACTGAAACTTCAGCGCCGTTGAACAGGACTGGATTTTACATCTGATCTCATTTCTTCTGTTGGAAATGAGATCTCACTGCTGGCAGCTTTCCTGTCTGGTGAACTCATCTAGAAAGAGAAGTGGAACAGGGTCCTGATCCACAGGGGCTCTCAGTGCCATTGTGAGCATCCCTTCCCCTCTAAAACACTAGAGAACACTATAACCTGCTTTCTTACTGACCATATAGCAAACCCAGACAACTGGGAAAGGAAAAGGGCCTTTAAAGTTGCTAGGGAAAGGGAGGGATTTGTTTTAAAACATAACAGTGCAAAAAGCTATTAAAAGGCACAACTTTGTTTATATTCTTTTCCCTTGTAATAGTGCAGTTATCAGCTCATCAACTGAATAAACTAAAGGAAACCTCTGTATGAGTTTTCAGTAACACAAGGCTTTTTATTCTTCCTTTAAGAAGTGATATTATTCATTTCAGGACCTCACTAAATCAGGTATTTAAACTTGGTCATGCTATATAAACATGATATGAGAAAAAGTAATTGCTTATTATAATATAGTCTAGCTAAAATTAGACACTGATCCTTCAGTATCTATTTAGCATAGGCCATTAATTTTTAAGAACTGTTTTCAAGTTGATGTTAAACGGCAATAAAGCAAAATGTCATTTCCAGACAAGTATTACAAATGTAAGGCCATATATTTAATACTTTTAATTTTTCATTTTCTGGATTTAAATATTACATAGATTCTGCAAGGGTCCCAAAACCAAATGCTGTATTGCTGCTTTAATTTAAAAAAACCCCAAAGCATGATAACTAGAGTTTTTACCCAAGTAAATCAGAAAGGCACAAGAGATAAGTGATACTTGCAAAAATTCTTTGTGAAGAAAAATGTTAATTAATTGAAGAAAAACTTCCTCTAGGAATTTGACAGATTTTGATAGTCTTTTTGTTTGGAAAGACTGTTTAAAAGTGATGGCAGGGTCCGTAGTCATCAGTTGGAATATACATCTGGCAACTGAGAAAGGATCATAGGAACAAGTTGAACTTGAAAATGGATAAATTACCACAGGTACTGTCCAGAGTTATTTTATTTAAAGGGAATTGTTTCTAACTGCAAAATCCTTGCCTCCTTCCCTTCAGTAGTCAGCTACCATTAGAAATAGTTGCAGGTACAGAGTAGGCAATTGCCTGGTTGTGGAAAATGTCACAGCTTCCTCTGCAAAATACAAACAAAACCCCCATTGCAGCTCTGCTCAGGGACTGTCAGAAGGTGTATTCGCCCCCCAAAAAATATCTGGGTTAATTTCAACTTACACAACTGAACTGACTGAACGAAGAAACATCAAACTGCAACATCCCCACAGCAGTGGTTTTTTCCCTCCAAGAAATCTGTGCTGTCAAATTGGAATTCATAGACAGATAGAAAGTAGCCTCATGATAATGGTGGATAAGAGATATAACATGTTAGGAAACTGGTCATGTAGCCAGGAAGAGCTTAAAACACCTAAGGACAGAGGAATTGCAAGTTGTCCAAGGAAATCTCTTTATCTTTTGTGAAGTGTTTTAAAATACCTTTCTATGAGTGTATGTCTCTCATTCTCACTTGTTCCAACTATGAGGAGTCCTCCTAAGGCCTTGCTTTTTTCCTGGCGCTAGAGTCCACGGTAGGAAAAGACTCAGGTATGTGCTTGTACCCTGGGCTGTTCTGAGACCATTGCAGCAGAATTCCCTGTTTGTGTGGCAACTTGCAGTCACGCTGCATTCTAGTGGATCTCTGTATTGCTACAGCTGGGGTTCCAGGTGGGTGGGACATGCTGAACAGGGCACCTTTCCTGGCAGACAGGCATGAATGCTCTGCAACAGTCCATGGACTTCAGCTCTTCAGAATGGAAAGACCATCCATCTGCCTAACGCCCCTCTGGCTGTGAGTTATTCTCAAAGTTGCAGAGGTTATGGCAATCGAAAGTGGACAATGGTCTACTGTTAACAAACAGACAAATAGGAATTGCATGTTTAACACAGAGAAAAACATATAGTGCTTCTTTCCTTGTATCTCTCAAAAGGCATTGACATTTTTCCAGTGCCCCATTGCCTGAAACAAACCCCTCCAAAGCCAAACAGAAGAACAAGCAGAAAGAAGTCTGTACTGATGCTACTCTTGGTATTGAAGAAACTATCTAAATAGCCTTATTTTCCATGTTCAGTCCGAAAGAAGAAACTGTTTTTCTGCAGTCTTTTCAATATCTAATCCATTGGTAAAAAGGGCTGAAAACAGTCAAAAGGATCACTTTGCCAGTCTCCTCAGGGGAAATGAATGTTCAAGTACTTCACCCTCCATGATGGAAACTGTGATAGAAGAAAGAGTTGTTCCATGTGCTTTTGTGCCTTGGCTGCCTTCTCTTTCCCTCTGCTCTGCTCCGTCCTCCTGCATGTTCGCTGCAGTTTAATCAGCAGCTGAAGCAGTGGAGAGCTTGGCAGGCTGCAGGAAGAGCTGAGCTCCCCCACCAGCACCACTTTCCACGGTCACAAGTTCATGAGCATTGCTAGAGTTTCAGACTTAGAACCAAATGTCTGTGGGACTTTAAAACAATTTCCCTGTCTGACTCTGCCGGCTGCTCCCACTCATTGATTTATGCTTGTGATGCTTGGAGCTGTGGCATAAATCTGGTTATGTAATAGAAACTTGATAACAGAGAAAGTCAATACAGGAGGGCAACAGAGCTGAAATTACACACTGGCACTACTTTTATTAACCCATTCTTAGTTCACCTTAACTGCTTCTCACAGACCACTTGTCTGAATTCAAGAAAAGGGCTTTCTTGATACTTACAGCAACACCAGATTGACAATTCTTCCCTCTGTCTTGCTGGACCAAAGCAAAATAATTTTCTAGAAACATCATCCTTTTGCAACAAAAAGATTTTAATATATTTTATTCAGTTAATTATATAATGATAAATGATCATTTCTTTCACATCAGGTAGAATTTCTTTATAAACAAATTGTTTAAATAAACCTAGATATTTCATATTTCAGAGTGTTTCCAGCTTGGGCAGGTTTTCTGAGGAAAGCTTCTTTACCAGATTGTTTGTTTGTTTGATTGATTTTTGTGGCACTTGATTAATTTCTTAGCCACAGTTTCACAGCTGAGCCGCAGGATCTGTGAAAGCAGGAGGCTTGGCAGGTCCACAGAAGAACTTCTGACTGCTACAGTCTGCATCATTCCTCATTTTAAGCGATAAAGAAACATTAAGGTTGCAGTCTTTCATTCATACATGAAATTTCCCCTTTATGTTCTCATAATCTGATTCCTGCTGTTATTAGAAACCCCGTTGTTATTAGAAACTCATTTATCACAGATCTTTTTATTCATGGCTTCATTATTTGAAGTCCTGATGGTGATACAATTTCAGTTTTTCTTTTTCTTTGACAGAAGCTAGGGGATTTGCATATTTGATATGTGGGATTTAAGAAGAAACATGGAGATGAATATGAATAAAATCATTATCTGTTCTTCAAGGTGAGCTTTGCTTCTCATGAATATAAGTAAAAAGTATTTGATTTTAAATGCATATGTTCTTTATAAAATTCTGGTAATAACATGTTCCTTCTGTTACTCAACATGAGATGACCTGAATCATCAATAACTGAAATATATGTGAAAAACATTAACAGAGTTTATGTAAAACAATATTTCATTAGTGTCCCAAGAGCAGTGTTAGGAAATATGAAGCTAAGACTGTTACGAAAACTTGTCTGGAAATGATTACTTGAAGACTGGAAGAAGGCTAAAAATCCCACTTCGTCCAGGTGCTTCTGAAGTTGCTTAGCAACTGCCTCCTTAATCATGTTCTCCAAAAAGGGAGGTTTGACAGAGGGTAGTAATTAGATGGTTTCTTGAGGAGGGTCAAGACCTCAGCATACTGTAGGCAGGATGTCATTTTGCCCTTCAAATAGAGGTGTTAATGAAATGTCCATCCACTGGGAAAGTGCTTCCTCACTGGCTTGCATGAGCCCTGTGGTTTCCTCACTGGGGCTCTTCATCTGGCCCTGGGACAAGGCACTGCCAAAATCAGCCCTGGACATGCTCATGACCTCTTGTTCTGACATCCTTGGCTGATGACTGACAGCTTCAGATATAAATGATTTTGCCCATCAAAAATATGAAGACAAATTCACTAATTTCCTGTGGCACAGACAAGGAACTGATAGGGAACTCAAGTGTCCTGATTAAATTTGCCAAGCAGCTTTTAACTATATGCGTCACAAATGCAAATAACTATTCAGACAGAAATTTGGAGTAAAAGAATTATAGTGAAATACATCATGAAATGTGATTATTTGGAGGTGGAGGGTGTTAACACTTCGGGAAAGAGTTTCCTATCATCACAAGAAATTCCAAACTGTAATTTTATTCATGAATATACAAATATAATCTTGGTTTCCATGGACATAAAAGAATGAAGTCCTCTTCAGTAGTTGAAGACTGAGGGCAAGGTGACACTGAGTTCCTTAGTCTTACCTGTCTCCCTTGGCACTGAATCATCATTCTCATTCAGCAGCAGTTCAACAAATTCCTTGTTCAGTCCTTTCCTAGTAATGTACAGTCTCTTCTTTTTGTGTACCTATGAAGTCTCCAGTCCAGCTGAGCTCTGACATTTCTGGTACCTTCCTACATGAGCAGGCACGATTACTGAATTCCTCCTATGCACTGCCTGCTTCCATCTGCCTCTTGCTTTTTTGCACCACTTCACACTGGGTATGGACAGATCTCCTTCTCAGGTCCAGAAAGGGACACCAAATTTATCTGACTAGGCTAATTTTATCAATGCACCACATGCATCAACGAGCCTTTAAAAAATTATATTTGTTGCTAGCTGTGAATGCTATTCTGTATTCCTTTATCCTTTTTTTTCTCTTGTTTAAAAACCTGACTTTGTATTAGAGAGCTTTTTTCTTTGTTCTACTTCTGCTTAAGACAACATAAGACTTTAAAAAATGTATTTATTTACTTATTTATTTATTACAAAGTAACATTTCTTTCTCAGTCACTTGTAATATATTAGAGGTTTTCCTTCCTTGAGTTTAAATGCAGTACAGACAGCTCTTTTTACATGTGCTGAAAGAACTTTCAGAATGTTGCAGAATATTACTGATTTATCTCCAGACTATCTCCTCCAGTTTATTTGAGGCCTTAAACTTCCTTATCTTTCTCATGCTTCATCTTCATGTTCTTCATCCCTCGGTCTCCTTCTTCAGCTTTTCATTTAAATTAGATAAATTTGTAAAATATTTGTGTGATCTAGATGAGAAATGCATTTTTACCATGTGCAGCATTACAGTAGAAACTAGGATATTTGTAACACTTTGCAAAGGAATGACCAAATCTGACAAAACTGAACTAAAATATGTTTTTCAAAGTCATACCTAAATTCACTTCTTAAACTTAGTACATGCGTTTATGCTGGCTAATCATACATAGAAAATAATAAAAATAACCAACAGATATAAACCCATCCATGTTTATTGCAAGACACCCCTCATGTTTAAATGATTTCTCACTTTTCCAAGTCAATGACTGATCTCATTTCCAATGCCTGTAAAACTGAAAGCTCCAAAATACACCTGCAAGATGCTCTTCATTATCATTATTTTTAGTATTGCTATTCATTCCAGATTGTAAAGCCCCTTGAAGAAGATAGGCATTCTACCTTTTTGAGGAGAAATGCTGTTTAGTAGCAAAGTCAGAATCTACAGATAGAGCTCCAAGGAGCCTGTCTTGCAATGCAGTCAAAAACCTTGGAAGTTGTTTTGGAAGGATGCTTCCATAATCTTAATCAGAACCACAATTGTCTAAACTTGTGAAGGGAATGTTTCAATGAAAGGGGAGGGTTTCAATGCTTTGTGTGATTTAGGATATAATTGTTTACATTAAATTAAAAAGGCCTCTATGTGCATTGATGTATCACTGCACAGCACTAAGTTATTTGATGTGTACAATTAAAGGTAATCAAAATGCCAGTTCAATTCATCAAGAGAGGAAATAATATGCATTGTAATCAGAGTTCTCTACAGAAAATGTTTGTTGGTGTTTCTGCTGTTATGCAGGATATTTTGGATGGAGGTTGATTTAGTACCTTTGTAGAGTAAGACTTTTTGTTGATAAAATAAAAATTATTATATATTCCTTTCCCTTTTTTTCTTTTTGTTGTATTTCCTGCTACCTGAAAGTGCCCTATTGATTTATTTGGAGCATTTGAAAAAAATTCATTTTTTCCTAGTAAAGTACTAAGCTTATGACAGAACCTTATAAATTTGAAACTCAGCAAGGCAGAACTAAATAGAGCAAAAAACCCTCAGAATGTTTTATCCACTTGCTAATGATTAACAAAATATTCAAAGAAATCAAATAACCAGCTATCTCAATTAATTTCTTTTCTTTCCCTTTAAGTATTGAAAATCTTTTAAGTGCATTGCAAAAATTGCAGTTGTAGGTTATGGTTGAGAGTTCCTTCTGGGTGTAAGAATTTATGGATAGTTAAGAGAAAAATAAGTAGGGAAAAGACACTCTACATTTATCATCTACTCGACCTCATCAGAAAAAATACAGACAGATATTTTCCTGTGCATCTTTCCTTCTCTCAATGCCCTCCTTTAAATGGCCAGTAGTATAATTTTTCCTTGGACTCGATGGTATTTCCAGTGCCTGAAGGAGAAAGAAGTTTCCTATGAATGACTACAGTCTTTAACAAATCTCAGGCTGTTTGCAGACTGCATTGTAGGGAGGTTTCTGTCTGTTCCTCAGGGAAAGTGGTTAGATGGGTCTGACATTTTTGTATTTAAGGTTTGTGCGTTAAATCATGTACCATTACATCAGTAACACGCCCATCACCATGAATGCTCACATGCATAAGGACGATTCTTTCAGTCAGTCAGTCAGTCAGTCAGTCAGTCAGTCAGTCAGTCAGAGTCAGTCAGTCAGAAAGTCAGACAGTCAGACACAGTCAGTCAGACAGTCAGACAGTCATTCAGACAGCCAGTCAGCCAGACAGTCAGACAGTCAGACAGTCATTCAGACAGACAGTCAGTCAGTCAGACAGTCAGACAGTCATTCAGACAGTCAGACAGTCAGACAGTCAGCGAAGGCGGGACACTCAAAATTGTCGAGGTGGGCTTTCCATTTTAAACTTCAGCATTTCCAAGGTGCTTAAGGTGCATGAGCTCACCCACTGCAGTTCTCACCCCACAGAATGTGGGCTCTCTTCATGGCTGTGAGAGGAAAATGAGGTGAGGATTTTGGCTCATTTCTGGAGGTGTCTTTCTCTACATTGACTGAAGGCCTGAGAATCTCTAAAATAGGTGCCCTGGTTTGCCTTGTTGCCATTCCTAATTCATTAGAGTACTTAATTTAACCTTTTACCACTAAAAATATGGGTTTGAACCTCCTAGTCTTAGATACTGTTTCTTGGACTTGGATTATTCTTAAAGAATTTAGGAACTAGTACTTAGTACATTACAGCCATGTTGGTTTTCTTCATTACGATCATCCGTAGGCAGGGCTATCAGCTTCAGGAGGTACTCTTTCATTTTAGTAATCTAACCAAGACATACACAAAACTCTGCAGGCTAAAAATGTTAAATCTACTTTTTATTATCCTTGCTTTTCAAAGTAAGATGTACACATGATCACTTTTGCTAATAATTGTGAGGGATTTTGTTGGGTAAAATATTTACCAGTAATGATTAATAATAGATCATAATTTTGATTATGAATATGATAATAATTTCCAACACAGAATCAATTCTCATGAAATAATGGGAATATTGTAATTACACACTTACTTACATTGGTATACATTTTATAATGAGTATCTATGAAACTTCAGAAGTCTTATATTTTCCATTCCACTATTATTTTGCTTCACTTATGGAGAAGCAGTATATTCCAATTATCTAATAATTATCACTTTTTCACAAGAAATTGTATATTGGAACATATATCATTTATATTTTATCCAAAGTCAACACTATCCAAACTTGTTCCTTTCATTTGTTTGAGAGTTTCTTTTGTGATCCAAGTTGCTTTGTGGTATTCTAGAGTACAAATTACTAGTGGATCACCTGTTCTTTATTAAATTAAATTGATACTAAGGTTGATTACTAAGATAAGGAGTTTATTGTTTAGAGAGTATATGTATATCATCAGACAGTACTAACAGGATGACCATCAAATGCATAATGTTGTCTGCCCTCTTGTGACTTTTCATGCATCCAGAGACTTTTTCAAAGGAACATTTAACAGCATGATTAACTTTATATGTACCTGCAATCCAGTGAAGTTAATGAAATCAAATATGGGTGGAAATCCACTTTATTCAAGCACACAAGACTCAGTGCAGTGGTTAAGGTATTTACAGCTGACTTACTGGAAGAAGTAAAACAGATCCAAAGTGTAAAAGCAGCTAAATAAAGAAAGTAAAAAAAAAGAGAAATAACAGAGGACAGGCCAATGTTACAGACATAATGAAAAGAAAAAAAAAACCAGTGCACATTGTGTTCACCTCTTTAAACTTCCTTAGCTCTTAATAGCAGAACTATGTGCTCCAGACCATCTGCCAGCTGTGAAAAGAAAGGAAATCACACATACAGGTACTGTAAAATACAATCTAATTAGTGTACTAAAGCTTAATATATTTGAGAAATTTTTTTTGGTAAATATAAAAACAATTATAATGGGACAAATCTATTCCTGTGACAATATAATGAAGAGGCTTATGCTTCCGTAATGAAATGTTTCATTATTCTGCATCATGCCTTACTGAATATATTATATAGTCTCATGTACAGCAATTAAAATGGTAATATACAGGAGCAGACACACAGAATCTGAATCACAAGAGAGCAGTGAGCAGACTACTGAGATTTACAAACTTTTTCATGGAACTGTCACTCTGAGATGTGGCTTGCTCAACATTTGTGGCTTTACATAGCTCTCTTCAACAACAAGCATTAAAACCCTTGCAATATATCCAATATTAATTGTTTCTTCAAATTAAGGAAAGAAGATGTGTAACAAATCCCTTTAATGCATAAGCAAACACATTATTTTTCCAGCACTTAGGCCATGTACTCCAAAGGCTTGTGGACAAACCTACAAATCCACATCAAGGAAGCAGCAGTGATGCAGAGCAGCTATGGAAAGCAGTAAATTTTCTTGCATTACTTGCAAGCATCAGTTTCTTACTCCTGGCCATTCAGGAATTATGAGACCCTGTGGGAGCTGGCCAACAGAGGCCTCAAGGAGGAGGGCTCTGTCTGAGCAGGTTTGAGTCTCCATGATAAGAATCACCATTCACACATTGTTTTAGGAGATCAGCATGAGATCACAAAGGCTCCACTTTTTGTGTGGGGGTCCAGTGCAGTTTTTTTATACTTTTGAGAAGGTAGCTTTTCCCTGAACATTTGTGTAATATTAAGTTACTCTTAGCCCTTTGATTTAGATGCAATGTACCCTTTCTGTCAATTAAAAATTGTGACTATCACATAGCTTGGATCTGTAGTAGAGGACCGCTTGGGCTTGATTGTCTTGGAGATCTCTTCCAGCCTAAATGATGCTATGAATAAGCAAGGAGGACCACAGGTCTGGTGCCCAGTGGTGAGGTACGCCTTGGCTTCACTTGAGTCACATGAGTGTTTCTGTTTTCTTTGAAAGGAAAATATATGAATACTCTAAGGACTCATAACCAGAAATATACCCCAGAGTAACATATTGTGAAATCTACATTAGGGACATGCTGTAAAACCAGTAACAAGCAGTTGTAGATGAAAGACTTTCCAATGGAGAATTGCTGGATCCCAAGAGAAGACCAACAAACCAGTTTCCTGGAGCTGATTTTTAATAACCACTTCAGAAACAGATCAAATTGCCTTTACAAGTATTACTGTAAATTTTTTGGATTTGGAACTTAGTTGTAAAATGTAGACAATTTTGGCAGTCCTGTGGGGATGAGGGAACTACATTTCAAGTATTGCTGTACCTGACTTAGGTCTCTGAAGTCTGTGTGCTGGATGGTCTCCTGTGGGCTGTGCTCCCTTGGTGCCAAGGGCCAGAGCAGTGTATCAGCTGACATCACAGTGCATAGGGCTTCTGCTGGAGCACTTGCTTTGGAATTTGGTCTTCTCTGCGTGAGGCGTCACAGTGACACAGCAGCAGAAAACTCATTGTATTTTAACCAACAGCTGCTCATGGAAGAGGAAGATTACCAGGCCTGTTTGCACAATGCACTCTATGAGCAGCCTTCTGATCACTCCAAAAGCAACAGAGGGCACTGTGGATTATGCATACCTTATGGCCCTAGGCACCAATATGAAGCTGAAGCCACTGAAAGAATAAATGAAACACATCCATACACATAATTAAAATAAAACATTACCATTGGTTTTTATAGGCCCAGCACTTGTAAGCTCAACTGTAATTCTCCTGACAGCCACCTCTGGGGTACACCATGTGGTCACATCTCCTTGTTCTTGTTGGTGCATAACATGCTTTACTATAGTTTTCTTTTCTTTTACTTTCTTTTTTTTTAATTAACCCAAACACATATATTTGAAAATCAGTACATTCTTGATGTACTTGATTCAAAGGGAATATCTGGGACAGTATTTGAGAGTGATAGAAACATTTTAGCTGCTCACATCCACTGTGCTTGCCAGCTGCCCGAGAACAAACCAGATTTCCCATAAATTATGTTACCTTGCTACTAACCACAGCAAATAATTTTCTGGGAAAATTTAAAATTTTGTTCCAAATGGAAATAGATTTTTTAAAAGGTTTTACATATTCCTTATTATTAAGCTTTATGGAAACTTCTTTATAACTACTTGCCAATACAAACTATCAATGATTTGATTAATTTGCTAAGAAATGTTTTTCGTGTGCTACTTGACATAAAAAACATTCCATAGAGAGCTCTTGGGGATAGAGGCAGGGAGAGAAAAAAGGTGTAATAAGAGTATATAAAGAGAGGTCATTTTCCCATTCCCAAACTGGGCATTGATGAATAAACAGCTGGGAGTGTCTTACAGCACTGGCAGCCATGGGCTGTTGGGACAGGGATAGTGAGATGGAAATAGGAATAAGAAACAGGATAGGGGATTGGAATGTCTTGGATGGGAAGTGTCTGGGAAGGACTAATCTAAGATAACACAATCCTGGTGGCAAGACACAGATATTGAAAGAGAAATAGATAGTAGTACCTGGAAAGACAAGTCTGGAACACCATGGACACTTTCCCTCTGTGAAGTGCATGCTGGCAATTCCCTCCTATGGCCAGATCTACTCCCACATCTGCTGTCTTTACACTCCAAACATAACACTGTATAGATGCACAGTCCTCTAGCTTTGCTAAGAGGTCAGTTCTGTTTTAGTTCTGTTTTTTGTAAACTTTATTTAAACAAGTTTTTTTTCTTTTTTTTTTTTCTTTTTTTTCCTAAAAGTTGGTAACCTGGTTACAACAGCAAAAACAAAAAAGCTCCAAAGCTTGCTTCAGGGAAATTATCAGAATGTAGCCTTCTTCAGAAGACTTTTGAAATGTATTAGTCTTGAGAACACTTTTGAAAAAGAGTCCATTTTACATTCTAAAATGTAAATTCCAAATTCTATAAATAAAAAAATTATATTAGATATTAATGTCCATTTTCAGAAAAAAACGCCACCAATGTCTGATGTTTTGCTGCTGTTCTGTGTCTTGTTATGTTTGTGGAATTTTCTAGAGATCAAGGAATCAAAGTTGGTTTACTTTTCTCAAGATTTGACAACACACAAGCCTTTTGGAAATAGAGGTACATATGTACATTATATTAAAATATAGCAAGTCCCTACATGGAAAGGTTAAATTATCTTAGTATGTTGAAAGTGGGTTAAGTTTATTGGAGTGTGAAAGTTAAAGAAAATGAAACCAGAATAGGCAGGACTCTGAATCTTTCTAAAAATAAACAGGGCTGTAATATACAGCTTATTTTAGCTTGTGGTGAAGGAGAGTGGTTAGGGAGAATGATCACAAGGCTTTTGTGGAAATGAGGTACACCAGAGTATAACAGAAAGAAGAGATCCAGAGCATAGCAAACCCATTGCTCAGTTTCTCCCATTCCCCTCTAAATGCAACCAGTGCATGAAGCCTCATCTCACTGTCACTGTGGCTTGAATACTTTCCAATCTTTGATATGTTCCAAATTATTATAAATTTGGCTTCCCATAGAAAAGTCAGAGCAATGTAACATGCTTTTGGTGTGAGACTGAAAGCAGACATGGCTACATCCCAGCTGGTGGAAATGTGGTAATGAATTTCAAATAAATTTTAAACATTTGTTAAACTCCTCCTGAACAGTTTTACTTGCTACCAGTAAAATATAGATGCCATAACTGAGCATTCACACTGAGGAGTTTAATTACACTGAGACTGAAAATAGAGTAAAATATTGAAATTTTCTGTCTTCTGCTCTACTAGCCTGCTGCCCTTAAAAATTTCAGAGTTAACTTTTTGTTTCTTTTCTTTCTCGATTTCTCAATTTATGATTAAAATCTACAGTTTCATAGTTATTGAAATTAGATCATTTGTACCTGATGATCTGTCTCAGAGCTCAAAATCTTAACAAGTGTATTATAAAATCTCCTTATTTTCTATTTTATAAATCTTTAAGCAGATTTCTTTGAAAACCAGTTTTCACTAAATCTGTATTCACATATTTATCCACTGCATTTTTCTGCCTTACTGGCTCATGTTAAATAAAAGCAATAAAAAAAATTAAAAAAAAAATAAGATGAGGCTCAAACAACAGGAATCGTTTAGAAGAAAAGGGCCTGCTATGCCAGCTCACTATTTAAGAGTGAGACAGGAACTCAATAGAGTTTACTTTAACTTTACTTCAATAGAATTAAGCTGGTTCCTCCCAAAGGAGGTTTTGCCTGTGCATACAAAGAGCAAGTAGCAATCATAGTAGTTTGTAATTATACTAAGTTTAATTGCATATGAAGTATGGGAGCTGAAACATTTGATTTTGACTTGTAGAAATAGAATCAGCATGTCCTATTTTCAGTTGCCCACTTATGTTTTTGCTTCTTTCCTCAGTATTCTGAAATGAAGGACGCTCCATCCAACATCTATCAGCCAGAATGGAAGATGTAGTAATGCATGTTATGCTTTCGGAAAGTCAGTAAATTGCACTAGCTGCCAATGAGTGCAGTAAAGATTCTGCTTTTCATTGCTTCCATCTGCTGGTTTCCTTTTGTGTTGAACAGGCAAGACAAGCAGAATCTCATCATGTGGGACTGGTAAAATGTTATCTAACAAGAAAGCAGGACTTTCCTATTTTCTGTCATAACCTGCTGTACTTTGTCCATAAATAGCAAAACAGAAAAGTACTTAAACAACATTGTAAGCTGCTAGTATGTAAGTTTATTAAAATTTAGCACAGTATTTTTTTCAGTTTCCCCAAATTTTTTAACTAAGGAATCTTACACAGGAAAAAAAAAAAAAATTGGCTTAGTTTTCAAAAACATGCTTAAAAGGTTTTGCACTCCTTGAGTATAGCCAGCATCTTAAAAAATAAAAAAACCAAAAAATGGTAATTCAAGACATTAATTAGTTGTTTAGCTTTAGGCATCCAAGTCTTAGAAACTGCAGCTTTTTCTACCAGTTGTAAAAAGTATTTTAGTGAATTTTCAAACATATCAGCATTTCAGTGAAATACCACTATTCATTTAACTAATTTGTTAACTGTTTACTGTCCAGAACTATGTGCATAATTTCCTTTTGCATTGCAATATATATGATTAACTAATTTCAAATGTTATTTTTAAGAATTTTGTGAACTTACTCTTTAGTGCTAAAAAATTTAGTGCTAAGAATTTTGTGAACTTACTCTTTAGTGCTAAAAAGAGTGGTCTTCTGACAGTGTACAATATCCTCATCATGCAGACATTTGAGTGATAGAGGTATTCTCTTTAGATGAAGCTTATAAAACTTGAATGTCTGAATATCAATTGGATATGATGCCTATCTGTACACAAACAAGATTTGTTTATAAATGGGCACTCTAGGATGCCCCTCTCCCCCTCCATTTCTGTTTTAATTCCATAAAGAATAAAAGGAGATTCTAAATCATCCATATTTCTTGAAAAAATAGTCTTCAACAGATAAGATGCAATTTATTTGACCTTACTATAAACATTGATGCAGATGCCTATATCTGAAGTAGTTGCCTTACATTGCCTCACATGTAACTCAAGGAAAACATTTTAGGAAAATAATTCAACTTACTCATCTTAAGTGCTCCATTTAATGTAAAAGGAATTATTCTGAATAATTCTGGCTCCTCTTTGTTGTCTCTAGTGAGGTTGTAGGCAACTAGCTCTGATACACACATTTTCCAAGCATCTGAGTTTGGATAGGCACATCCTGTCTGGAAGAAAGGTGATACTTGTTAAACCCTCTGTTGTCACCAACAGCGATGACAAATAGAAAAACAATCATGTGTGCCCTTTAAGCTGTTTGTGTTTGGAGAAGCTAGAATGGGTCATAGTTACAAATACAAAGAAAGATGATGGGAGTTTTTCAGCAAGTTTTGCTTACACAGTTTCATTAAATCATGCTGCTCTCCTGGCCTGAAAACTTTAATGTAATTTGCCAACCACAAGAGAGCAAGAACAATATTTAGACCTATTACATAATGTAATCAGTTAACTAATCCAAATAACTTAAAATTAGGATAAAGAATGGGTTTAAAATTTTTTTATTGAATTTATTAATCATCAATTTAATTGCAAAAAAAAAATACATTCATTACTATACTGTTACAACAAACAAACAAGCAGATAAAATGGAAAAGAGTAGTTCTAGAATGAATTTTGGGAAGATGCTTGGGAAGACCATCCATGCCTCATAGAAAATTCTTCCCACTCTTTCCACAGATATTTCTATTTAATGTAATTATATCCATGATCTTGACCTGTTATTCACCTCAGCCTGATCTGAGCCAGTTGTGTTTCTAGATGGGTCCAAACTAAATAGACAGATAATAAATCTCAGTGTACAGGTGTAGCAAAAGTCTTTATGCAGGTCTGGTTATCTTTCAACTACCTTGTATTATAAGAACCATATCTTGCCTAATTATGTGGGGAAAACCCCAGCATCCTCAAGAGTTCACAAGAACTTGCCTCTAAACAGGCAAGGGGGAGAGGCTGACCCTGACAGTCTGAATAACAGGCACCAATCATTATGCTGTGGCAAAGCTCTTCCTGGATCCTCAGAACCCCAGAGGGGCATTACCACAACTCAAGAAGCCTGATATGAATATTTAATCTATCTAAAATTGGGTGATTATGCAGATACTGTGCATCTGGGAGAGTTGTTCCCCCAGGGGCTTATAAAAATAAATACTGCATCTAAAATGTAACAGCCAAAATGCAGGTGGTGAATTCTCTCTGTCACTTACTTGCAGCTCTTCTTGGCTTGTCCTGATGTGCCACTGAAACAAATGGTCCTTCTCTGGAAAACAATTGCCAAGGTAGATGCACCATCCACAAGGGATCAAGGTGCTCATCACTGGAATATGAGGTGTTCCTCCAAGCCGTCTACTGCAGCATGGGTGATGGGTTTGATGATACAGGGAATAGTTTATAGGTTTTCTTTTTAGTGCGTGGTATATTAGAGTCTCACATTTTAATGAATTCCATAAATAAAAGATGATGAAATGCCAGTGTTTTGCGAACTACATGCAGCTAGTTTCATCTTGAAATCTGGCTACATAAACAATGTTGTAACCAACATTTTTTACCCTGTCTTCTGTGTTGATGTTCTTGGAATTACTAGTTAAACAGCAATAGATCACTTTCATTACCAAATATAAAATATTGAGCTAGCATCATTCTGTTTTTTGTACCTTCACCTCAGCTTCATCAGTCACGCTGAGAGCAATTGATCTGCTCTGGGTAATGCAGACCTGTCTTCGTGTGGGAAGCAATTTGTTGTTCTAGCTGAGGCCCTTGGCACACTTCACTCTAGTGCTCTAAAAGGTTGTGTAAAAGGGACATTAGGCTCCATGCCAGCCACCTTGCTGTCTTCTCCATAGCTTTTGGTACCAGATTTCAGAAAGGGTGGAGTGGAGAAGAGAGGAACTGAGACCTAGACAAACCTGCAACAAGAGGGGTTTAACAGTGGCTTTTGAAAGAGTGTAAATCATCCCAGAAATTATCTTTTTTTTCCCCCTTTTTGGATGAAAATAATGAAACATTCATCAGGGATTCTGGGTCTGTCAGGAACAAACAGCAGCTTGATGAGCTTCTACAACTGCTGTTCATGCACATACCCCGAGGAAACACAGAGAATTAATAGCTTATTTGCTTTGCTTGGTGAGAGAGAAGCTAGGGCTTGTAGGAGAATAATTCAGTCAGAGAAATTGCTAATAAATACATAATTTCTTGCTTATTTTCAGAGAAAAAATTATTTTGACTTCAAATAGACTGATCTTTGTGAGGTATAAAAACATGAAGTGCAAAGAGACTGCTCCTGATGGTAGATGCTCTTAATCCCTTTAAAAAGTAGTGCCTGTGCTGCAGAAACATTCAGCATATTGCCATGGAGAGAGGAGAAGGCTCCAACAGTTTTCTCTCCCCGTCAGGTGTCTGGGCTGGAGCGTAGTGTCGCACTGCTGATCAAAAGCAGAGTGTTTGTTCTTCAACCTCTCTGCACCCAGCTGCAGTAAAGAAGCAAAGGTCACAGAGCAGAGGGGTTACTCTATCTGCTACCCCAGCCCAGCAGCTAAGCCTCTAGCAAACACATTAGTGTTTCATTTGTGTTTTACATTAGTGTTTCATTTGTCATCCCCGTGGTGCGGCACCAGTGCCTGTGGCGGTCCCAGCGCTCCCTCAAGTGCTGGGGCAGCACAGCAGGGAGATGTGCCGGGCCGGGAAACCATCAGCACCAGGGCTGGCTCTGCATTCCTCGGCTTTGTCACCTTACCCTGAACACTGGGTTTCAGCACACAGCCTTGAGGGGCAGTCGGGAAGGGACAGGAGGGCAGCGGCCACACCAATGAGTGGCAACTGCTGGTTCTCCAAACATCTCCCCCTCTCCTCCACCCTTGTCTCCATCCTCCCCCACTCCGCAAACAAAGAGTGTTTTGATTGCTTGGATGACAGCACAGGAATTTGCCTTTTCAAAAGCACTCGCTATATATACACAACCTAAGTACTGTTACCAGAAGAACCTTTTAAAACCATCATGGGTAATGGAAGCTGTAGCAGTGACCAGTTGCATTTGGAACCAGGGTTTCTAACGAACACATAAACCACAAAGACAAGTCTGCCCATGAGCCCAATGGCATGATGGGCAAGAGTCGGTAAAAAATTATTTAACAGGTTGCCAAAATAGTTACTATTGCCTTTGGTTACGTTTGAATCCCTCCAGTGTCTCTGTTTGCAAAGTCCTATGTTTACAAAGCCGTCTGAAATATAGCATTTAAATTCATTGCATAATGCACAAAAATCAATTTTCTTGTTCTGCAGCCAAAGGGCAGGAGAACTAATTTTGTGTATTACAGCATCATTTCAAACTGGCCCATTTGTGACAGGTTTTCAAATGTGCATAATGCCAAATTAGATGAAAGGCACCACAGGGTGATTACATACATTAAAGGTATCTGGGACAGCAGTCATCTCTCTTGAAAGGAGAAAAGATTTCTGGAAAGTCTGAGAAGCATGCAGACAGGTGAGGAAATCTCCATGCTGCAGAACTGCTTAGTTTAAATGCAGTCCTCAAAATTGAACCATATTTTACAAAATTAACCTCCCTGAAAATATATGTGCTTTTCAGTTTGGCCACCTCCTGCTCCATATTAAGGCCTTATTTCTGATGTTCTCTGTTTTTTCCATCATAGTTTCCCTTGCCCTGTCCCAGTCCTGATTCTCTCATGCACTGCCTCTCTACTCACTTGCCAAACTTGTTTTTCAGTCTGTCAATCATTCTGACTCTAATTTGTTCTAAATTTAACTCCTGTCTACCCAATACTCCAGGTCCACAGGACCAGAGGTGCCACTGTCCAGAGATCTCCCCCAGTCTTTGTCTGTCCATATGGGTTTTTTGATCCACCTTGCTACTCCTTCCCCTGCTCTGTTTCCTAGCTTTGTGGGTACCACTTATTCCTACTCTTCATCTGCTCTGGAGAAAGTTCCTGAACTACTATACTACTCAAACTATTCATACTACTGATGAATAGAACTTTTATAATGTCTTCTCTTCTGACAGTCTGGTAGGTCTTCAGGTTTAGTTTTTGTCCTCTCCAGACTTTTTATTTTTAAAGCTCTGTACAACCTTCAGTTTTCTTTGCTTAATCTTTGATCCTTCTGGCATCTCTGGCAGGCTCATGCACAGCCTATCTGTGCCAATGTTATTCACTTCTCTTTACTACCACTTCTCTTTACCACATCCACTACCACTATCTTTCCCAAATGGCTCAGCTCAAGACCACCTACTTTTTTCTCAGTTCAAGCTTCTGTCTTTTTTGCCTCCATCCTGTCATGTTATCAACCACTTGCTTTATCTGTACTTTCCTCCTCCCTTAACCATACCTTGTTGAGCTCTTTGTCATTGCTGCATCTCACCCACTTCTCCTTGCTTGCTGTCCTTCTCTCTGTGTCCTCACTATGAATGGGCTCTCTCTGCCTGAGGACACACATGCTGTTCTCTGACTCCTTCCTCATTGTTATCTAACCTTGATTCTAATCTACATAGAATATTTTATATATATTTATAATATATAGTTATATAAGTAGCTATATATGTAGTTATATAGAATTTGTCTTTTCAAAAGTAAGAAGTTCCTTATTATCTACATGTAAAACAGGCTTTTCAATTATGATTATCTCCATTCTCTCTCCTGAGTTCACTCCCCAGCTCCTCTTACCTAGTTATTTGTGGAGTCAATATCTTTTAACTTTTTTCCTGCTTAAGATCCCATTCATAGAGCCCTCTTCCCTCTTCCCTCAATTCTCACTATTCCTGTGGTGTTACTGGCTTATCCTTTTGTTTGTAGTGGTTCCTTACAGGCAGTGAGTTTTTACATCATTCATGCTATTGGTTCTCAAAAATTGTTTAACACCCACAAAACCATCCTGGCTTCTCAATATTTTCTCCTAACTACCTCAACCCTTACTGAAATTAGAGTATTTATTATAAAATCTCAGCATCTTATTTTCATCTATCTCCTCTGCTTTTCCTGATTTTCTGTTAGATTTTGTTGAAAAATTCTTAATTTCAGGTTATCTCCTACTTCTCTCAGTTCTTCCTCCCCATTTATATAGATCTCATTGAAATTAATATACTTGCTATCAACATAACATATAAAATTCCTCTTTTCTCTTTTTCCCTTTTGAATCCATTTTCTATTTCTTTATTAGCTCAGACTACATGTGTAGGCAACATCATGAGTTTCAAGTGAGGTTAAGACTGTAGAGTACTGAGTAGCCATGGACACCAGGCTCTATGGATTGCTGTCTGGGATTTTTGAAAGCTGTTTTGCTCCCAATGTAAATGAGAGTTAGGGATAGTAGATCAATCTATGTGGGTCTTTCATAATAACTGTTACTGCTTTGTTTAAATACTTACCTTACCTCCAAGCCTCCATTTGTTTTTCCTCTTCTGTTAGATGCCTCCTACAGCAGTGTTATCTCTCACACTCTGATCATTAAAAAAAATTACAGTAGCATTGGTAATCTGCAGGCATGTGTCTTAACCCTAAAGCCAAACACTAAAGCTGGGATTCTACAGGCTTCTTCTTCCCACTGATGCTCCTGAGCACTAGACAAATAGCAATTTGCTAAAATCTCTAATTTTGGCTGCATACCAGAAGAAATCCATGAACTGATTAAGAAAAGGTTCAGGAACTTTGGAAATTAAAGATCATATGGCAGCCACTAAAAAGTCCTCCACTTTGTTGTTCCATACTGTGTTGCTGCAGTTTTGATTGTAAAATTGATTTTGTCTCCTCAAAATATATTAGTAATATCATTATAAAATAGCAATACTGAGGGGAAAATTATTGTAGTTGCAGCTGAGTGAAAAAAGAGTCTCAAGGTGTCAAGAATTTAAAAGTGCTTATTTCCTTTTATGGGACTTCTTTCAGATGGACAGATAAACTTTGGAGTGTTATTTAATTCTTTGTAAAGGAGATACAATCGCATCTCTTTGACCATTGGAATGTAAGTTGGTGTCACTTACCCCATTCAGATCACATTCAAAGCCCTAATTACCCTGCTGTAAGAACTTTATTGTTGTTTGATCAGTATCTCACAACACATGGTTACTGTATATACTGATTTTATCCTAAGACTATTTTAATAAAAAGGAAGCCTGTACAAACAGCTGATATTATTGATGCTACCTAGCCGTTTTAATGGTCTTAGAAGTCCAGTAACATGAATTATTGTTATATAATTTGTGGGGTTCTTAGTCTATTGTATGGTAAGGGATGTGCTAAATGCATTAGCAAATAAAATCTGGAAGTACACCAATGATATGCTATATTACACAGTCACTCAGATGCAGAAAAAGCCATTTTAGTTACTAGAAAGTCAAAACTAAGATAGTAAAAACTTTCCCATGAAGCTCTGGTGGTTAATTAACAGACAAATTCTGATTTCACCCCGCTGTTTCAAAATGGAAGTGTTTTTATCCTAAATTAATTTCTTGCCCACAATAAATAATACTTTAAATTTCCTGCTAATCTTACGTAGATAGCAATCTAGCCTTTCAGTTGGCATTTGGAGGACAGAGACATCTCATATTTACAATTAGTTTGGCATTTTTAAAAATATTAATCTTTCTATAGCTTGTCAGCAGGATATAGAAGGAGGGTTTGGGGGACTTTTTGTAATCATTCTCATGCAGGATTTGTGTTTCATTCTCCCCATGATTTCTTTGGGCTTAACAAAAAACAGAGTTTAGAAGATTTGTTTGGTATTTAACTTGATTATTTAAATAAGAGATAAGCAATTGCCATTACAGCAGGTAGGCAATAATTTCCTGGGGTCAGGGTCTCTCCTCTCCTGTGTACACCTCTATTGTTAATGGAGCTGAACATGCACACAGGCATTTTTAGAAGGGAATGTCAAACAGTCCCCATTTATTTTACAGTGTAAATACTTACAAGACAAAACACAGACTTCAGGAGTCAGTCTGAAGACTGTAAAGAAAGAGCTTGAAGAACAAAGAGATTTAACAACCTGACCATTACTTTTCCCTCCCAAGTTCTAACTTTAGAACTGCAAAACTGTCCTTAACCATCACAACCCCACTTAGCTGTCTTCTAAGCTCATATTGAGGTAGGGTCCAGGCATCAACTATTTTCTCAGCATTTCTTCAGTGGACTAGCTGAACTCTCCTTTAAGAAACACAGTACATCTCACTACACATACAGGGAGCTTAGGTACAGATGAATATCATCCAAAAACTAACTCTTATTCTAAATTCCCTGAATGGGCATCGACCAGAAAGGTTTTTGTTCAGCTGGATGAGTATCTGTAACAGTATTAAGTGTTAAGAGTCAAACTTTGTGTGCTCAGGGACATTTGTGTGTGGTGCAGTGTAATCCCAAGAGGAGGAGTCTGTATCAGTCAGAGCCAAATCATTGTACAGGACCTGAGCTTACAGCATAAAGCCGTGTCAGGGGAGGTTTAGGTTGGATATTAGAAAAAGGTTCTTCCCTCAGAGGGTGTTTGGGCACTGGAACAGGCTCCCCAGGGAAGTGGTCACAGCATCAGTCTGACAGAGCTCAGGAAGTGTTTGGACAGTGCTCTCAGGCACAGGGTGTGACTCTGGGGCTGTTCTGTGCAGGCTGAGAATTGGACTCAATGATTCTTGTGGATCCCTTCCAAATAGGATAATCTATGTTTCTATAACAATTTTTTTTTTTTTAGTACTGTTTCTAGTTGCCTTTCAGATACCTTTCAACATCATAAAAGTGTGTGTTCCCTCAGTTTTCTAGTCTGAATTAATGCCTGCAGCTGCCACTGAGCTGAAAGTCAAAGTGCAGCAGGTGGTGGGTACTGTTATCAGGCCAGAGCACTGCTGAATCTCAGAGCTGAAAGGCTCCCATCCCACATTATGGTCACCTCTTCAACCAAAACAATAAACCTGGATTTATTACTTGTGCCTAGGGTCTCACTTAATATAGTCTTCTCCCTATATACCTCCCCCACACCCAAGTTAGAAGCAACTTTGTACTTTTTAAGGTTGACAGAGAAATTTTAAGAAGCTTTTGATTAGTTCTGAGGGCAACTTCTACATTTTTAGCACTTGTATTTTCTAGAAGAGTGTGGGGTTTTTTATTTCAGGCAGAACAGGTTTACAAGCTGCAGTAGCTGAATACCTTAAAGATGCTTTGCAGACAGTTCTTCAAAGATCTGTGACTTAGGCAGAAGGCGCTTTCCTGAGGCAGCCAACTTTACCATTGCTTTACAAAGAAAGAATATTGCCATCTTGACATTTATCAGTAGTAAAAAGTATGTCCCAGGGAGGAAAATATTGTGACAGAGTTAAATCTGCTCAGCATTCAAATGACAGAGATTTTACAAGTGTTTACTGTTTATCAAGAGTAAAGGTTCTGCAGACTTTAAGAAGACTTGCATTGCTAAATAACCAAGTAACTCTTGGAAATATCACCCTAATGATTCTTGAGGATGGTCCTTGTGAGAAATTACTTCAGGAGACTGGAACATGTCGCAATACAGTTGCCTCTTCTTGCTCCTAACAATTCTCTTCAGCCACTGTGCAGAAGATGTACGAACCCTTGGCAGGCATGGCTGAAGGTCTTCCTGTGCATGGCACTAAATTTGGTGTCTTGGTTCTATTTTCTTTCTTCTCATAGTTTTACAGAAATCTGTGTAACTGACATGTGAACAAGTTATGCAGCTTGGAAGATGTGAAAAAGAAATGTAACAATGCTTGTTAATCAACCAGGATTTATTTACTAGGACGACATGACAAGACTGTGTTAGGTAGAGTGATATTGTTCATCTTTAATAATGACCTAGAAGAATTAATAATATACTAATGAAACTTCAGGTTTCATTGTGAAAGGTATTCTTCTGTAAATCCTGTGAGCTGAATAATTGCCCCTGTAGTAGTAAGCCAGGACAGAAAGATACACTAACCCAAGTGTCTCAGGGTGTGCACAAACACACACGCTCTTGCACACACACACTTCTTTCATTATTAGAAATCCAAAACTTAAATTCCTAAACTGAAAACATTGTTATAATCAAAGAAATACTGAAAAGAGTACAAAACCCCCACAATCTACCTTGAAAAAATGATATTCCAAAGACACAATATATCAAGACATAAAAACTTTGCAGAGGCTATGCTTCACCCTCAGAGAATGCATATTGTCAGCTATAAAATGTCATATATCTCAAACCAACACATAAAGTTTCTTACCATGAATACAGAGGTGTTTATCCTTTGTTATAGGACAACTTGTTAAGATGCATGAAGTTGTCACTCCAGCTAGAAGAGATATGCTTCATTTTGGACATAGAATATATATAAAGAGAACAGTGAGGCCACTTCCTTTGACAGTTAAAGCTGGTCTAGAAATAGTGAAAAATCCTATCTGTATCTCTGGATTTCTTATCTCAGTCTCTGGACAGACTTTTGTGTGAAAACTGATATAAAGCTTTTCCACAGATTCTTTTTTAGATATTCCAAGCTTTCCTCACAATATGTGAGCGTTGCATTTAAAATTATGAAGTTTTCTAAGCAAAGGATTTCAATTAATAGGATGAAAAACATATGAGTGCATTTTGCCTGCTATCTATAGCCCATTATCTGAAAGATCTTATGTCTTTGACATAATAGACAATGCTATTTCTTTGACATAATAGACAATTAACTTCCTTCTGCTTTTAGTTACACTCATATAAATCTGGAGTAACACCTTTGGAATCTGAGATGAGTTCTGCCTCAATCTCTCTTTAGATGCTGGACCATGGCCAATCTTTTTACTTTGAATACTGCCTCCAGTGTTGGGGTTGTATTCACAAGTAATCCTCAGAAAACACGGCTCTAAACTTTGGGAAATGCTGGACGACTGAAGTCCATGTTATATTAATCTGAAGTGTAGCCCACAGCTTTAAGGAAATCTATCCAACAGTGTGTCCTATGCAGGCAGCTGAGGAGGAGATGTGCGTGCACAGGCTCTGCAGCTCACAGCCTGTCTGGAACGAGAGGCTGCTCCTGCTTCTCAAAAAGAGGCAGCGTCCCTCTGCTCTTCCCTTTTCACATGCCTTGGTTTTAAACATACCTAAGTGAAACTGAGGAAACTATCACAATCATGTAGAGCTTTAAACAACATTGTTAGCCACTGCAGGTGATAGCACATTTCATTTATTCATTCATTCTCTCTGCTGAGAGGTGACAAGTCATACTTTTCACAGATAAATTCAGTTCTGTGCTTTTGAAGCCATGCTGTGAACCAGGTTCCTAAAATAATCCAGGTTAAAATGAAACTGAATAAAGTACTAGAAACAGAAGTTTTAGAGTCTTTTCTTGCATTTAAGGCACAAATGCACAGGAACTGCACTTCCAACTGCTTAACAACTGCAATGTGTTTCTCTTTTCAACAATTCCCACCACTCAGCTCACAGTTTCATTAATTTTTCAGGTGAAGTTTTGCTGATATGTGAGTAAAGGACTGAAAACATTGTAAAATATTACACAGTATAATTTCTCCACTACAAGCTGCTGTTGGAGTAATTTACTTGGTGTTAGTACAACATCACTCCACACCCCAAAAAGTGAAGGAAAAATCTCCTTTCTGGAGACAGGAGCTGGTAAAGCTGCTCTGTACTAGCTCAGACAGACTTTTCTAATATAAACCTAAAAATAATATTAAAAATTAAAAGGGTCAAATTCTTTAGAGTTTTGTTTCACAAAGGGAACTGAAACACTTTTGAGCTTCTATTTTGGGAAGCAAAGGGAAAAAAAGTAAGGTAATAAAACTGAAAATGTCACATTTGAATTGATAATTATTAAAAAAGAAATAAAGGTCTTTGTACCATCCAAATCACGTTAAAGCAAGATTTGGGAGGACCTGAAGTTGTGTGGGTGATGGGGGCTGCCTTGCAGCACAGGGCAGTGCCCCCACTGGAAATCAGCTGCCAGGCCCACTGGCCAGTTGGTCTCATCTGGAAGAATTTACCTGTAATTACAAATCATTACAGCTCAAAATAGTACTTGTTAAAACAAAACTAATTTCCTATGAAGCAATCCATGTCTTCAATCCTTCTAGGCTTGTCAGAATCACTGGGCCTAATTCTGACATCCTCATGTATCCTAATTTATACAGAATTGTGGAGAAATTGCCGAAAGAACAGAGATTTAGATTCAAAATGTTGCCTTAAACCCTAAACTACCTGTTGAGACTGGATCTCTCTGTAATAAAATGACTTAATTCTATCTACTTCATTATGTTCTGGATGAGCACATTTTGAATGTAAGAGTATATCTTTATTTTTCACCATACATGCACCTGCCATGGAAACCTGAGTTACTGCCACTTAAGAAGGCAGCAGTTCCCAAAATATGGTCAAATAACAGTAACTTGCAATTCATAATGAGCAGACCAGTGACTGAAGAGGACAGAGAAAAAACCTGCATGGAATATTCTGGGACCAAGGTTATTCTCATGGCACAAGGGAAGTGCTGAGTTTTCCAACACCTTGCAGTCAAGAAACGGTGAAGATTTGGCTTTGTCTCCCCAAAATATCTAAATCTTGAGGAAAGACTTGCTGCAAAGCTGTCTTCTCAGTGACTGAATTAAATGCCTTGTGTGCCAAAACTTTGGTGTCTCTAGTGCTTGTGATGGAGAAAAAACCCAGACCACTCAATTTAAAATACTGTTGAGAGATAATTTAATAAAGAAACCCTGACTGGGGCAGTCCATGAACTGCTCAATATTTGAAGGTTTTTTTTAATATAAAAGCCAGAGCTGAATGGCAGATGTGTGTGTGCCTTGGCAGCAGTTCTTCCAGTGAGTTTGGGGAGGTTTTCAATTTCGATGGGCATGGTTTCTCTTGGGCCTTCCTAATGCTTCCCAGGTGAGGCCATCCTGCTGCCCACCTGGGGAAGCAGCAGTGGGGTCACTGTGCTCCCATGCCCAGGGCTGCTGCACAGATGGGGGCTGCTGGATGCTAAAAGGGTGCATTACCTGCCCGAGTCACAGCGCAGCCCCAATTACTGCGGGGTGCTGGGTTCATTGTCAATTAGAGTGGCAGCAATGGCAAGCAGCAGCTGTGACAGATGGCCGGGCTCCAGCCACCTTGTGGGCAATGGGATCAGAGCCAATTCAAATCTTTTCTTCCCTCTTAAAAAAAAAAAAAAAAAAGAAAAAATGAAAAGAAAAAATAAAAAGGAAAAGACTCTCAAACCCCAACACAGTTGCTAGTTAATTGCAACAGATAAGGGGGAAGTATCATATCTACAAAGGCAGTATTTATCTATTCTCTATTAACCCTTACTTTCAGCTTTTTGAAGTCAAGATTTTGTTTATTTATTACTTACTTCAAGCAGGATGTTCAACCCAAAAGACAGTTTATGCTAAACCTTTGTTCTGAGGGGAACTTACAAGATGCTTTGCTCATAACAACCAGTTTCACCCAGCTGTTAGATTCTTGATTGGATAATTTTTTCTCCCAGAACTGTACCAGCTCTGTTTCTGAGCACAGCACGTTAAGATAAACCTAAGACTGAACCAATTGTCTCTGATGAAATCCAATTCTGCTTAGTAGCTTAAGGTGATATTTACCCTGTGTTAAAAACTGGAATCATAGCACCCTTTCTAATCTCATCTGGGCAAGAGTCAAGGCTCTCTCTCACAGGTCTTGCACTACTTTATTTCCCAGTGATTTGGGGTGTTGAGCACCTCTTAGTTCCTCTCTAGGTTCAACCACAGCCAATACAATGTGTTCTTGAAGGCACCAAGGAAATGCCTCAAACTCTATCTCAGTAACCAGAAGGGAGCAGTCAACAGAAGGGCAGCCAACATTGGCCACATCTTGACAGCATTCTGTACCAAATTACTTCCTGCACAATTCAGGCTGTGACCTCAAACCACAACACGGTATAGTCTAGTCAGATGTGTGCTTGAGGTTTATTCACACCACGTGTGGGACAGCAGCAGTAGCAAAATTGTATCTTTCTGGGAGGGAATACACAAACAGGAATGGTGGTGTCCCAACAGAGGAGGTGGCCTCCTGTTTCATCCACAGCCAATGCGAAAAGACAAGTGTGGGATAATTTAGAAATTGCAAGAAGACTGTTTGAGGTTGGATAAAAGTTGTTCTCAGGTAGTAGGTATAAATCAAAGAAGGAAACATGTTTAGATTCTTTGTCAACTAAATTGCTAATTCTTTGGGCAAAGTAAGAGAAAAAGAGTAGATTACTTTCATGCTAGCTTTAAACTAGGCACTCTGTAAGTGCTAGGACAAACAAATTTTCCCCTTAAGATACAAGCAGCCAACCAGAGAATTCCATCCAAAAGACAAAGCATTCGACTATCCAGAACAAAGGAAATCTGTTTTCATAGAAGAGAAAAGTTGAGGTAGGTTAAACATGAACAGATCTAACAGGATGTGGGCACACTAAATTAGAGCAATATGTCACAAATGAAGGACTACAAAAGAGGCTTTCACCAAATACTGAAAAAGAAAAGGAGAGGAAAAAAATTAAACAAAGAAAGCCCCAGTAGCATTACTAATTGCTATATAATACATACTTATATTATAAGGGTGTCTTCAGGCCCCTATCTACAGTTAAAATTTAAGCTTCAGTTATGAGCTGTTGTGTGTCTTGTCAGTTAAAGCCCTGAAGGCAGTGAGAGAAGGGAAAAAAAGTTTAATCTCTGGCTGTTAATAGTGTTGGCAATTGAGTGCAATCTTAGGACAACAAAAAGAATTTTTCTTTTCATTTGTTTGTTTTTGTTACTGTTAATTCAAGCTTTGTGGTATCTTTTTGCTAATAATAAAATAATTTCCTCAAGCTGAAATCAAGTGTGGAAAAGGGGCTTAATGATCTCATACTGCTTAGTATTTGTGCTGTAAAGGTTTGATTGATTTATTCAATGTTCTCCTTATTAATGAAATAAATAAATAAAATAAAACCAGGTTGTTATCCTATTATATTATAGCTTTTATTGTTTGTCTATGGGGAAAGAAAAATCTTTTCCTTTGCTTAACCTTTGGTGCAGAGCTTGATTTTTTTGAGACTGGCAGGACAACTTTTCTTCTCAAGTATTCTTAGAATTCAGCTCAGTCTATCAAAACCATAATTACAGGTGGTAAATTCTCAGCAATCTGAAATCAGTGATATATGCAGAGTAGATGATCCCTTTTAGGTTTATTTTTGTTTTTCTGTGGACTATTCTATTCACAGTACACACTGTGAGCAGCCATTGTACCCTTTCTCAAAAACTCCAGAAGATTCTTATATTCCAGGTAGGCAGAAAAAGACAGAGATGAGGGGGTGAGAGAGCACCTGCTGTTTGGGTTTCTCAGGCAAAGTCTTGATACACAAAGAGAATAAAGGAAATGTCCATGGTAACACAAGCAACATGAGCAAAACAGGAAAAGAAATGCAGTTCTTCCAGGTTCCTTGCAGGCATCCTAACCAGATAATCACTTCTCATACTTTGAAGGACAAGCAGGTCAAATAGTGAGTGAACAATGCAAAACCTTTAAAGAGAAGTGAGTATTTGCACTTACTTGCATGGACTGTGGCTCATACCTCATCAAGAGATGTATAAAATTATTTAAGAAAAATAACTTACTGATAAAAATAAATTGTTCTAAAATGTAAACTTAGAGAGTGGGTTTGGAAGCAGTTTCCTATATCAGATAAGAACTAGATCAGAAATCCCTTCCTTACCTTCAAATAATAATCATGCTCCATGCTCTTTACTTCATTGAAATAGTGAAAGACAAATGAATTATTTTGAAAAGTATTGTTAAAAATGCCAACACATTGTTTAATAATTATCATTCATTCTTCTTTGCAATCAAACTTCTGAAAAGGTGCTTTGCAATAATTGTAAATGTATTGAGGAAGTTCTCCATTGAACAGTTATATCACATCTGCAGTTTAGGCAGAACAGAAGTTGAAATTTTTACAAAGGTAAAAGTCAGATTTAAAATGAAAAGATACTTTCCACGTTAAACAGGTGAATAACTTTGCACATGAAAACCATTCAATTTGGCACTATTCATGTGTAAAATCACAAATCATTATGCTGGAGCTTAATCCTGCTAATCCTTATTTTGGGCTGGGTCACACTGCTAATTTTTAAGACTCTTCATCCATTTCAATAGATATTTCTGGTTCTGAGGAAAAAGAGCTCATTTAAAAAAATATTGTCAAGAAAACCTCTCAGTCCCTCTCTTTGACCATAAATAGGTAGATAAATAGATAGGCAATTTAGTAGTTAATTGGTGCAGACAACATACAAATGAATAACCACACTGCAGCAATGAAAAAAAAAGGAGGCAAGCCTGCTTTTTTATAGGAGGGCACTCTGTGGCTCTTTATTAACTTGCAGCCTCTGCAATATCTTGTATACTGTTGACATTCCTCAGCTTGCGCTAACAGTAACATGATTACAGTGCTTCCATCACGCCCTTCACTAGCTCAGTCAACTCTATTCATGTGTTACACACCTGTGCATATTTGCAGTCCATTTAACTGTGCTGTGAGAAATATTAGCTTTCAAGGTGGACTCAGTAAAGGTATTTCCCCCCCATGCTTTTTGTACTTCACAAGGACTAAAAAAAAATTAGGAAGTCATAGGCCCTTGATCTTGCATAATTCTTATATTTGATGCTATCATGGCATTGTATCAATTTTACATCTCCAAATAGGTAGGGATGGAAGTACATCAACAGCAACCATCCCCTCCCTGGCCCCACCTGGCAGTTTTTGGATCTTCTCTCAGCTGTGCCAGATGGTCTAACGAGAGACTAAGTTTCTTCCTCTCATATCTGAGACTATTATGTATAATAAAATGTTGCCACCCTGAATGTTCAAGTCTCATGGAAGCATCCTAATACCATAGGGAGACAAAACTTTCTATGTCTATACATTTCAAAATTTTACCAAAACCCATGGGGAGTTAAGGAAATGATGAGATCATTAATGACAGCAATTAATAATTTATGTTAACTTTTTAACATTTGATTCAAATATCTGTATTTGATTAAGGCAGTTAAAATGCAGTGTATTTATTTTTTAGTACTAAAGCCCTCATCTACACAGAGAACTCAGTGGCTAGAGGGGATGTCACTATCTGCAATCCATTGCAGTCTGCACTTAAATGCAAAACACTTTTTTCGTTAATGTCTGGATGTCCTGCTGTAAAAATATGGTGGTCCTGGAACTGTTTGTGCAGTCACACATGAGAGGTATTTTGACAGTTAACTGTCTTTTTTACTGACAATGAGCAAATTCAGCAAAATTTAACCCCTGAGTTGAATTAAGATTGAGGCTGACCTGAAGTCTGTCATCTGACTGCTGCAATTCTAGCCTCTTCCATTATTAATTATTTGTTTGATTTGAATGAGTACCACCAAAATTCCAATTTAACCAGAAATTTATCCCAGATAAAACCAAGTAAAAGTGCTCTTTTTTTTTTTTTGCAAGTGTAGGCAACAATTATTCTCTAAGACAAGCTCCTTTCTGCTGGCCACTAGAATAGTCATAATTATTCAGAACTAAAAGAAAGTTAATGAGCAGGTAAGATATCTACCTCTTAAAGTAATCTTGTACATAAAATACCTGCATGTGTTGCAGATGCTGTTTAGGTGTCATTGCTGGAGGAAACAAAATTTCAACTTAAGCTTTGGGTCAACTGGTAAATTTAAAACTACTTTGAACAGAAAAACAACGAACAATTGCTAACTTCCTCTCTCAAGTGTTTGGTGACTTCTCCTTTCTCATGTTAATTCTCAAATGGCTCGAGGACACATGCTACAGCTACAGAAGATGTGCAAAAGCCCTAATTCATGGTTCAAAGGCTTGGCCTCATCTCTTTCCTCATTTACCTTCGTGGTTTTTATTATTTTATCTTTTGTCTTATTTATTGTTTTATCTTTTATTACATCTTACTTCACCATTAGGGGACTGCTGTGAGTGGATTTGCTACTGAATGAAAAAAAGTAGAGAATTAAAGGTCTAACTCCTGCATGAAAAGCTGCAAGGTAGCAGCTCCTGAGAAGTGAATGGACTTCCCCTTTTCTTCCATTCACAGAAAGCAGTCAAATTCATAAAGACTTTTAAAACAAGGTCTTTATAATTTTAATATGAGTGAAAAAGAAAAGAGATTATAGACATTAATTCATCACAAGGTGGTATTTCACTAAATGAACAGATAAATCTTTTAGTATTGCCATTTCATTGAATCATACCATAAAGTCACTAAAACCATTGTTAGATTACTGCAATGGGGGCAGTTTCAAATGATAGCCCTGAGAAACAAAAAATAAGAAGAACTGATACAAAATTAATTATTTGCACAAAACCCCTCCCAACAGCAGCCTACTTTTATTTTGCCTTGAATTGGTAAAATGGATATGAAGCTTGAAACAAGACAGTACAGAAATGGTCTATTATTTCTTCTGAGATCATGACTGAAGTGCAACCACAACTCTAAGTTTTAGGGAACAGAGGTTCTACAGTTACTCAGGGGAGAATCATGTTTCAACCCTTCTGTGGCTAGACCACTTATTTCTGACAGTGACATGATGAAAATTAACTCAAAAAAACAATTTGAAAATTATTAATTTTTCACTGCAAATTTGTAACCTTACCATGAAGATGGCAAAAACATAAGAGCTTAAAAAAATAGCTATTCAGTTATGCCTAGTTAAACTTCGAAGGTGCTAATAAGAAAAATTTTAAGGACTCTTTTACATAAAGAATCTGTGTGCTGCTCTGAACAGAAGTGAGGTCACAGGGTACATTATTTTGAACTGTCTATAAGTAAGATATTGTTACAACTCAGTCACTGTAAAGATTTTGAAATATTTGTGTTGCTATAAGATCTGTACAAACAGAAATGGCGTAATGCAGTTAAAGAATTTTCAGATTAGTTTAACAATCTTAATATAGGTGAGATTAAGACATCCCTCAGATCCTTTCCTTCATAGTCTCTGGTGTAACTCTAGTATATCCCTAAGAAATGCATGAATTGCTAGTCATACTGGTTGGGAATTTGGCCAATCACTTTTCATATTTTTTAAATAAAATTCAAATATATCTATAACAGAATTTTAAAGCAATTTTACTATGCTCTAAAACACATAACTAATTGCTGTAATGAAAGAAGTACCTTAAACATATTTGAAACCTGATGGGTTTGACAGTTTAGATGACACATCTGATTTCAACAAAGATATCCTTATCCAAGTAATTGATTCAGTAATTGCAATAAGCAAATGTGGAAACCTGAGGCAGGATTTAGAATCATAGAATGACTTACGTTCAAAAGGACCTTAAAGATCATCTAGTTCCAACACCTTGACGTGGGCAGGGACACCTTCCACTAGACCAGGTTGCTCCATACTCCATCCAAACTGGCCTTGTACACTCCCAGGGATGGGACATCCAAATCTTCTCTGGGCAACCTGTTCCAGTGACTCAGCACTCTACAGTAAATTATTTTTTCCTAATATCTAATCTAAACCTACTCTTAGTTTGAAGCCATTCCCCCTTGTCCTGTCACTACATGCCCAAGTAAATGGCCTCTTTCCATCTTTTTTTTAGGCTCCATTCAGGTACTGGAAAGCCACAATAGGTAACTCTGAAGCCTTCTCTTTTTCAGGCTGAACAATCCCAAATATCTCAGCCTTTCCTCACAGCAGAGCTGCTGCATCCCTCTGATCATCTTGGTGGCCTCCTCTGGTCTCACTCCCACAGCTCCATGTCCTTCCTGTGCTGGGACCCCAGAGCTGATGCAGCCCTGCAGGTGGGGTCTCAGCAGGGCAGAGCAGAGGGGCAGAATCCCCTCCCCACGCTGCCTCTGATGCGGCCCAGGGCACGTTTGGCTCTCCAGGCAGTGAGGGCACATGGCTGGGCCATGTCCAGCCTCTCACCCCCCTCACACCCCCAAATCCTTCTCAGCAGGGCTGCTCTGGATCTGCTCATCCCCAGCCTGTGTTGGTGCTGGGGCTTGCCCCGACCCAGGTGCAGCACCTTGCACTTGGTCTTGTTAAACCTCATGAGAGTCCCATGGGCCACTTCTCCAGCTTGTCCAGGTCCCTCTGGATGGCATCCTGTCCTTCAGGAGTGTCACTGCACCACAGCTAGGTGTCATCTGCCAATTTGCTGAGGGGGCACCCGATCCCTTTGTCTATGTCATTAATGCAGATATTAAATAACACTGCTCCCAGTACAGACCCCTAAGGGACAACACTTGTCACTGATGTCCATTGGGACTCTGGGCCATTGACTACTATGGATGCTTCTAGGAGGATCTCTGCCATGATCATTCCAGGAACAAAGGTAAAACTGACAGATTAGCAGATCCCAGGATTCTCTGTTCTACCCTTTTAAAAGATGGATACAATGCTTCTCTTAACACTTTAAGGTGATTCCCTTAAATTTCCTTAACTAAAGGTGATTTATGGTCATCTTATTTTATGTTTATAATGTGGGAACATACACCAGAGATAGTCAGTCACCTGAAGATTCTTTTAGAGTCAATGGATTTGGACCATGTTCAATTCATCAAATACAGATGTCTTGGCAAAACTTGTACCATACCTTGGGATCCATTTATTGTACTGACTCAATCTCCAGCTGCTACTTCAGCATCCTCACATGACTGACTCATGTTTTACTGGCTACATTATGAGCAACCATGGTTAGGGATGTGACTCTCACCTCTACTGTCCATACCTGAAGTTCTGTTTAAGTCATTAGTACATTTGCCATGGAAAGTGCATAAATTGTTTTGCCTCCATACATAAAGAAAAGTGTCTCTCCATTTCTCTACAGGTTTAGTGTTAGAAGCAGAATTCCATCGAAAAGGGCCTGAGGTCTTGATGCCTAAGTCCTAGTGATTTCCTACAGAAATTCCCAATTATATAGGTTTCTTGATCCCACCATTGCTTAAGCCAAGTATCACTTCATGCTGCATCTGGAGCTCCATGTCTCTTGAACTTCAGCAAAGCACTTAATCTCTGATTTTAAATGTCTTCACCTCATGCAAGCTCATTGTTCTCTTGCCAGCTAGGATCATAAATTATAATTTATTCCAATGTTAAATATATCCATTAGTCTCACAGTTAAGCAAGTCTGCAAAACAAAGAAGAAAAAAGAAATCACTGAAAATCACATTGTTAAACTGGCAGGAAACCCAAACAGCTCCAAGCATGTGATACCATGAAATAAAAGAGAATAGCAATGTAATTCACAATGAGTTTTCTCTAGCAAGACTGAATTTAACAGGAGCTATTGACATCTGCAGGAGAATAAAGCCTCCTAAAATTATCTATTTGATAATATTCAGAGAAATTGTACAAAAGCACCTGCCTGGGTTTTAAAAATGCCCTTGATATCATTTCAAGCGAGCTCCATGGTAACATTTTAAGATTCCTTTCCCCCTAAGCAATTCTGAAGTATTAGATTCAGAAAAGCCCTGTTAGGTCAGAGTAAATGTCCTCAAATCCTGCCTTGGAGAGTGGCCAAAAACAAGGGAAGAGATTAAGAACAGGGCAAAGCTGTAGCAATGCTTTTGCAGTGATTTAGTGCTAAGGGGCCTCCTGAGGAAAAATTATTGTCTTTTCATTTAACAAGTTCCAGTAGCCGTTTCTTCCTTTAATTTATGCAAGGTTTTTCTGTACCACATATTTTTTTCTTCAGGAAAAATAGAAAGAAACAATTCTGTATTGAATGCTTCAAGACACTCATGACTTTATATTTCTCTAGTTATATTTTTATTTTAGCACTTTCTGTCTTTTCCTTATAGGTTGTAGTCCCTCTATTCTTTCTTTATACAGATGTTAGTGTATAATTTTGACTTTCTTTCAGTTTTTTTCTGTATATTTTTCAGTCAACCCATGCACTTTTTAAGTCAAAGCAACCAGGTGTTAAAAAAGGACATGCATCCATGCTAGACCATATCCTAGACTTATTCTCTGTTTCACTATTTTTACCCTAATACTTTTTAACATTTGGTTGGAGTTTATCTGGCCACTAATGAGTGTTAATCTGATGTTTTAATTGAATTATTATAAGGTGTATTTATATACATATATAAGTAAATTTTTTATAAATTATATAATTATAAACCAAAACCTATAAGTATTAATATATATATTTTTATTTTTATTTTTTCCCTAATATTACTTATTTTAGTTGCCCATTTTTAGTGCCTTCCCAGGAGCATTTCACAGCATTAATTTTTATATTGATTTTCATCCTTAGCCAAAGAGGAATGCTGGATACTTTTGTGGAGCAATACAAAGCAGAGACCAAAGCTCTCTCTCCCTCTGTACTAGCTGCAGAAAAAATTGACATAGATTAAAACCCTAATTTAGCTGATGTCTGAGACTGTGTAACATGACAACCACTATGGTCTGTGGTACGCGGATGGATGAAGATCCCTTTGTTTGCTAGAAAAGCACTTTCATATGTAGGATTAAAGTTATGTCAAACTAACAGAAAGTGTAAGTGCAAAGCCCTTACACTGGGCTTCTCTGCATAGTTTGCACATATTCATGCAATGTTAGGTTAAAATCCCTCTTTCCATCTCAGCTTAAGTAATACAGTAGTTCAACCTCAGTCCCTTGTTAATATTTAAAATATTTTCCCTTGCTTCCCTGAGACATCTAATATAGTTATCTTTGACCTATTGACTGGCCTTATCTATATCAAGTATTGTTCTTGATGCTTGAGTAGTCTTGCTCAAATCAATAAAGTTAAAGGGGGTATAATCTGCCTATAAATGAAAGATGTCCTTGAATATTATATGCTCTGTCATGCTGGCTATGTAAAATTTTTTAATTTCACAAAGAAATTAGGAATGTATTTCAGTGGAAATCCCCTGCAAGAGCCAGTTTTGCCTGTAAATGTTTTTTCATAAAAAATAAGCACTTTTGATATTATCTAGCACAATCTTTTGGTATTATCTACCCCTATCTGTACGACAGGGCTTAACACATCAGCTGTTCTAAGTTTCAACTTAGTGTTGATACCTAAGCATCTCTGATTCATGCTTCAAAAATAAGTTATGGTGCATTTGAATTCTGTTCATTTTATTACACTTTGAAGTACTTTCAACACTAGTGACAAACAGAGTTGAGAAAGAGCTGCCTGGAATCTATGCAAAGTCAGATTACCTCCCCATGATTCAGTTTTTAAAAACATGTAAAATACATAGAGAAGTGCTCTCTGGCTGAGAGAATTTTATGACTTCTTTATTAATAGCTGTAATTATTTCTACTTTTATAATCTTCAATGTATGTATGGCAAGATAGCTTTTATTTAATGAGAAGCTGTAACATGTAAGACAGGAAAACATGTAGCAAAATGTAATCATTTTACAGACATGTTATCAAAAGGCAAATGTTTGTTGAAGTCAGATTGTGGAGGAAGAATCATCTACAGCAAAGGTGTCACAGCCTGGCAACAAACTGTGAAATTAGAGAAATTTCTCTGATAAACAGAGTTCATTTGAGAATTGAAGCCTCAAGGCTGAGATTGTGTAGCCTGCAATAAAACAGACTGCCCTCCTCCTCAGGGCTTCCTATTTCCTATCACAGGTCAGCATGAATTTCAATTTTGCTAAAATTTCACTTCAGCAAAAGCAGCAGGGTCCTGGAGTGCTTTTTGATCCTACAGGCAAGGAACAGGGTGAAAGAGCAGTGACAGCACTTGGTGGTTTAATACTTAGAGCAAAAAGATGTCTCAAGATTCTGCTGCTCAATTTCTGTCTTCCTTCTGGTTCTTATCCCTTTCCTGAATTCTCACGTGTCTAAATGCCATTTCCTGTTTGCATGCTTGACCGAAATTCTCCTATTAAAGAGAGAAAAAAATTGCCAAACCTGTCCAAGAAACCTTGCATTACCTTGGACTGAACCTATGAGTCACCCATTCCTGGTTTCTCAGAAAGAAACTTAGGGATATGAATCAATCCATTATTCCAAGGATATCCTCCAGGACAGTGGTTCAGCTTGCTCTCAAATCCTGCCCTAGCAACAGCAAATTTAAATTGTCAGCCGCATGCTTATCCCAGGCAGGAAAGAACAACAATAGAGATGGCAGTGGAAGAGTCTGGGTTACAAACACAACAAAGGAGATCTGTGATTGCAGGAATCTGCACTGAGAGAGTGGGTGATGACCTTCAGGTAATGGGAATGCCTTGCATGAATAAATAAAAACTTGGCTGGTCTTGTGGCTTCACTATTCACAGAATTATTAAGAATATTCTCAACTAAGCTTTTGCTAGAAATGATTCTTTCATGCACACGTAGGTGTATTAGAAAAAGATAGGCATACATTTTATAAACTATTCATTCATTTTACATTACAGGTATAAATGCATATAGATTGTTTTAGCAGAGTAGCAATGATTACATCCTATGGAGACAGCAGGTGGGAAGACTGGGCTCACAAGGGTACTGTACCAAGAGCAGCAACCTTGAATCATTTGGGTCCTCTTAGAACTAGATGCAGGTAAATATTGGCAGTAAGAGATATTTTATTTATAGTACAGGTAATAAAGGTGGGGGTTTTTTTCTGTGTTGTGATCCCTAGATCCATAACAATTGACAAATTCATCAATTGCATGAGGAGTTTTCAGCTGCATCTTACACAAATAGGCTCATATCAAATTTCAGTGCAACTCATCACAACATAAAAAATTTTTATTATCTTTATAATTAATAACTGCTCCGGTGCTTTCACTGTTTGGGAGGTTAATCTTACTTGAAGCTTTTGATTAAAACCCAGATCCACTGTGGACTCTACATCTGTTTTAAATAGCAACAACATTGTTTAAAAGAAGTGGATAATTTTTGTGTGCAGTACAGATTAAAGTTTCCTTAAGTCATTGTCCCATGAGGTTATCTGTGGTTGATTCTTTTCTAAAAATTTTATAGAAGAACAAAACTATGTCAGTCAAACTGTATTTGCTCTGCAAGACTATAAATAAATAATTACCTTCTGGACCTTAGAAGTATGTGGCTGGATGTTAGAGATCAGGCCTGGTTTTCATTTTACTAGGATGAACTAGCTTTGAAGCTGTTCAGTTTCCTATCAAGACACACTTCTACTAGTAACATATAATTATTTATTTACTTTGTCTACCCAGTCTGCTTTTCCCTATGGTAATGGTGACATACCTTCAATTCCAGAGCTGACTTCTTAGTTTGCTTTACAAAACACAAGAGGGATGGCCATTAATGGCACAGAAAACAAAGTTCAAGGCTTCAGAGTACATGGGTTTAGTAGAAAGTCAGTCCTGATTATCTCATCAGTGAAATTGAATTAGAAACATTTTCTGTTTTCTAAGTGCACCTGTCTGTAATCATAGGATCAGATACTCTAAACTTGCACAGTGGATTTGACAATAATTAGATATCTGGTCTTCAAGAACTACTTTTATAAAGCAGATGTGAGGAGTTTTGGCCTCTGCCAATCAAAGTTATAAATCTCCTCAGGGCTGGCTAGGCGATTGTGAACAATACTGGTTGTCTTAGCATGTGTAACAGTCTAAAGCTACAGCATCTTTCCTTAAGTTAGAGTTTTAGCATCTCAAGTGTACTTAGGAATATGCATGCAGTAAGGAATTTCAACATTTCCACAAAATCCTTAATCCACAACATCTTTAATAAATTTATTAGCTCCTCTTCCTTTTCATAATTCTGACTTTTAATATGCTTGAAACCTAATCCATGTCTAGGAAGTTTATAAAACAATCTTTCTAAGAAAACACTTTCATCTGAAGTCAGGCATATAAAATTGAGAATGCTCAAATGTATGAAATGAATACTCCACCTTATTCACTATCTTGCCTCCAGTCATGGCCTGTAAAGATAATTCACAGGAAGAGGAAATATGTCTTAAGAACTAAATGAAACTTTCAGTTCTGCTCTGAGGGAAAGACAGTACCTGTTCTTCATTTGCTATCTATTTCTTGTTGCATTTTGCTGGAGGCATGATTTAGCCTTGAAAAACAGCTTTTTTAATTCATTTTCTCAGTGTCTTAATTCCACCTTGTTCAGAATGGGAAAATATAATGGGAAATTTCTGCGTCTCTCTTTGAGAAGGTCAGGAGTTCACTTAAGCTCAAACAGACTGAGCATTTTGAGGCTCACAGGGGCCAGCAGCATGCACATGAATCATGCAGCTGATATTACCTCTCTCTGCCCCCACTAGAATGACTCACTGACAATGTGCTAGGGGGAAGGTAGTGAGATGCCCAAAATTATGTCCTTAAAGAGACCATAGCTATTCTGCTTCTGCACTTTACCTTTTCACATGAAGCTTCTTGGTATTTTAACATTACTAGTATTTGTGGGTATCCCCCACTTTTATAATACCTATTCTTTCCATTTTTATATCTAAGCATAATGCAGAGAGTTTTAGGAAAGTGAGGAATAAGACTCTGAAAGTATGGAAAATTCTTTGTAAAAAATGAAAGAATTGGAATTGGAAGTGGGCTGTGCATTGGAATTATTGGAAGAAAGAAGTGAGTCCTTTTAAAGACCTAATTGCAGTGCTTCATGATTTTTTCTGTGCTGTGTTTTGTTGCATCTTGCCTACCTGTGTTACTATAACTGTACTCTGTATAACATTACTTAATCCTGTTCTTTGTGATACTTAGACATCTTCTCTCTATGGCTATAGATAATTTAGGACTCCAAGCTTGCATAGCCTGTTGAACTCTCTTCTTACCTGAAATGCTTCTACCCATACCTATGAAAAAGCACTGTCCAATTCTTTATATCAGCTTCTTCAGCCTATCTTAGCTTAACATTTTTCCCCATATACATTTTAATTCAGAGAAAACTAGACACCACAAACTACGGAAAAGTACTTCTAATAAGTAAGAAATTATTTCAATGATGATTCTAGTAAATGAAACCTGTTGGGTTGTAAGTTTTTATACAAGTAGAAGTTCAAGTTAAAGCAAATGAAGCCATATACAGTAGCCCAGATGCAATTTATGCAGTGGAGATCAGCTTCTAGATTAAGATACATAAAAATGTTAGGCTGATCATTGCCTGCTGTATATATGTCACTGCATACCACAGACATATCTTGATCACATCTCTTGTACTGGTTAAGGAGGGGTATCCTGTCTGGCTATACATAACCATAAACTGCCTTCTTGAATACTGATATCCTATATCAGTACTGGTATCCCTTCCAACCCATCTTATTCTGTGATTCTGCTAGACAAGGTGGATTCTTCTTGTGTCACTCACCTAATCCTCCACTGATAGCTAAAGGGAGTTGCATAAATCATGTATGGAGAAATTGGTGAAATGGGCTTCATGTTTGTGTGTTGGTGTAACTTCCATTGACTCCAATGCTGTGTATACTTTAAAAAGAGGTGTGTTTAAACTGCAAGTCAGATCAAAATCCTTAATGATTTAAAATTACCTGAATAGGATAGCATGTAGATCTGGCTCCAAAAAACCAGTAATTATTACACTATTTGTCTGATAGAGTTCTAAGTTTTCATCTGATCTCCACTGTATTACTGACCTCCACTGTATTACTGACACTTTGATTTTGTGAGATTCTTTGAAGAAACAGACCCATAGTCACTGATTTATATACTTTCATTGGGTGCAGCAAACCCCTTCATTGCCTTTTTTTTATTCTAGGGCACCATATAGCTTTATGCACAAGCCTCTGTACTCTGTGCACATTTGAATCTTAAAAAAAAAATAAATTGTAAAAGAATGTCTGTTATGTTTGCACTTTTAATTTAACACTGGTTGGGATATCTGCCAATGCAGATAGGCACTTTTCTGTGCACTGGAAAACCCAATTAGGACTTGTTCTTAGTTTGATTATCAGTCAGAAACATGCATACAGAAATATTCATTAGAGACCTACTGAGAGCTGTGATAAAGCAGCAGACAGCTGAATTATAGAGTCTGTCCGTAACCCTACTACAATTTTACATGTGCTTGATAAAGGACAAGTAACAAAATATCTAAGATATAATTTGGAGCCTACTGGAACTGTACTTTATTATGGTAGATATTGTTCTGACTGTCTTCAGGAGGTTGGTAAGTGTTTCATGACATGATATTGAGCACAAATGCTAAATCACCATGCTAAATGTTGCACTGAGAGGTAACACACATGTCAGCTGGAGATGGACTCTCAGCCACAGCCAAAATCAGCAATTTGTGGTTTGGAAACACAGTACATATTACAAAAGCTTGGACCCAAAACATTTTTATGTTTAAAAGATGATGACTTGATTGACCTCACTTCCACATTTCCACAGTTTTATACAGTGCCTAGAAAAAAGGGAAGGAAAATAATTCCTCTTCGATAATTTGTATAAAAAACTTCAGTAATGTTAAATAGATATATTTTTTAGCTTATAGAAATTTTGCTACTGGCTTCAACTTCTAGCAACCTAACATATTGGCACTGTAACACAGGATCTGAAATTATATTAAGTTTTCAATAGAATTGGGTAGGACATACGCATGGAACTATGATACCGGTCAGCTAACTAGATCAAAGTCTCTCATACAGTTTATTTAAAAAGCACTTGGGAAATCTGGTTCCAATAATGACTTCAATGTGTTTTCCTTTCTAAACAGAAACAATATCACATTTGTAAATGGAAAAAAATTACATTTGATCCCCTTATTGAATGTGGTGTTTTAGTAACAGAGTTGTACAAGATATATAAACTCCTATCTAAAATTAAATTATTTAAAACGATATATTTTTATAAAAAGCTAATAAGAATGCAGAATAAAAGGTCTGTTCAATATTCTCAATAAGAACCAGAACCATTGGCACTGTATGGACTGCTACAGTTCCCAAATTGAGCAAAATCAGTAGTAATGTGCAGTGTTTCTTCAGTGATTGAGCCTTATTTGGACTAGGATTACTTATCAGTCTTTATTTTACAACATTATTGCATCATCAAGCTTAAAATAAACACATATCAAATCAAGTACTAAACAAAACTGTTGAAATATCAGTATCCATTTCCCTGAGCCATGCTGGCTATGTGTGTATTCAATAATTGTACAATATGCTCTGATGAAGGATTAAAACCAGCTCAATCTATGAAAATAAGAGGAATACCCATACCCAAATGAACCACTTCAAAACATGTATAGCTTTTGAGCAGAGCAGAATAGTAAAATACAAATATTTCCTTCTCAACATCTTAATAATTTTCTGATTGGGAACTATATGCATATTTTTGGCATAGTAGCCCAAGATGCTTGACTGGCACATCTTACTTCAGTGCTTGTAAGCCTCACAAGCTGTGAAAGCATTTTTGCTTGGAATATGTTTCCCTGTCATTTAAGGTAATGCAGTTTTCCCCAAGTTACCAGACAAAGAGCAGATGCACAGAAGCTGTGTGTAGGTGTACATTAGCAGGTACAGGCCGAACTGAGCTTGGTCTTCCCATGCTGGTATTGGAATTGGAAATATGATGGGAAAAGGCACCAACGTAGGCGTCTGCATCTCAATTTTTGATCCAGACAGTTCTAGCCACATGCTGCACCAGAGCTAACATACTGGGCTGAAAGTCTGGAGGCTGACTTCACAGCACAGGATGGGCCTGAAAGGATGGTTCAAACCTCCCCCTTTTCTGCCTGTGTGTTCTTCACAATTCCCTTTTGCCTGGCCTGAATTTAACTCAGCTGTATGGAAAAAACACAGAGATGTTACCCAGCTTAAAATGTGCACAGCAAAGAAAAATTATCAGTTTTCAGTCGTGTCAAATCCCTTCTTCATCTCACTGTGCAATGACATGTTTCCTTACACTGGTGCAAGGCAAGTAATGGGCAGCAGCCATAGCAGGTGGGTAGGGTTGAGCTACTCTTCCTGATAGCACCAATTTAATGGGGCATAAAAAAGGAACACCATGCATAATATATTGGCATGGGTGTAGCACTAGGCTGGCCCCTACCAGCTTGCCCAGGACTAGAAAAGATTCCTTTTAGAGCAAGACCTAGAGCCTGAAGATGAAACCTTGTCTTCGCCATTGTAGGCTACCCCTCTGCTCTCAATGACCTTCACTCTGTCTTGAATATCTGCTTTTTGGGAGATGTCATGACAAGTTCTCCATATATATTTGGAAATCAAGGAAAATTCACTTAGTAAAAGCACTTTTGATATGTATTTAAATTTAAATGCTTTGCTGCAGAAAGATGGTCTCAGGCCTGTGGTCATTTGCTATCCTAAATCAAGAACTTCAGCCTCGATACAAAGTTCAAGCAATTTAAAAATGGAGAAAGGGCCAGTTGGTTTATGTGAGTCTCGTTCAAAACAGCTCAGTTCTCCAGCACTTGGACCCATTTTTCAGTATATATTTAGAGCTTAAGAGAATGACACATTGCCTGTAAACTTCATATACTACAAATCTACCCCAAATTTTGTGACTATGTTCAGTCTTCTTGTACAAAAGGTCTTTCTGAGGATATGCATTTATATATGTACCTGATTATGTGGGGCTTGAGTGGGATTGACATTATGGTTAAATATGTACAGTGTAGAATTTAACTTTTCTGTCCCAAACTGGGTGGGGTGATCCAGCTGCTGGAACCATGTGGAGTCTGTAAGGATATTTGCAAACATAGTTACTTACACATGAGGATGGTTCAAGTTTCTAATATTTTAGTGTTCCTTAATTCCTACTCTGGTTTAATTTTCATTTTAAAGAACCATACACTTTTATAGAACCATAAAGACACATATATATCTATATTAATACTGTATCATATATATTTTTTCCCAGCTGACTTTTACTCTGAGAAAAACAACAAAGCTACAGCGGAATACCACATGAAAAATATTTAGCCTTGCAAGCACTATTTATATATCAAAAATCTTGATTAAAATCATGGGAGCACACTGCTGAGTAAAAACATCTGCCACTTCCCCTCCATCTACTTTTTCCCCCTTAAACACTAACACCCACATTTCAAATGGCTGAAGAGTTTATTTAAGTCATGCTGAGCATATGGAAAGTCCCTGTACCATCCACACACACACAGAGATAGCAGTGAAACTCTGCATTGGAAAGCCCTAAAAGCACTAGAAACACTGCAAAAAGAGTGAAAGAAAATACAGTCATTCTACATCAGTGTTATACTAGATACAGTAGGTTTGAGTTGAGTGTTGAGTGTAGTTCTAGATGACCTTTTGCCCTCTGCCATTACTAAAGATTGTAGATGGGTGAGCTGTCTTTCCCAAAATATATATTTATACTTTGCTGACAATGCTGCTTTTCATGTTTAAAAATAAAAATGTTCCTTATATTAGACCTATAATTATTCATACTCTGGAGGCTTCAGACTCAGTATGTAGAATATTGGAGAAAAAAATGATAGTCTGCCTTGAATAGTTTATAATCTGCTCCATAAATCTGTCATTCAGTATAAAATTCAAAAAGCTGGCCAAAGTTTTTACTCTTGTTTGAGCCTGTTTTTGCTTATGTTGCTTGTATATTGATGCTAAGTCTCCAACCTCTGTGGACTGCTCCTGATTTATAGCAGTGCACCTGTAAAGGAACACATCCTGTCAAACGTCTGCTTGGATGAGCCAGGCTACTTGGGATGAGTGAGAGCTGAGCCACAGCACAATGCCTGGAGTAGAGGGAGGACTGATGGGGTAAAGCAGCAGCAGCAAGAATGGCAGACTGGGGTCTGCCTCTTCACTGACGAGCAGATGAGGTCTCCCTGCTTCCAGCACTCCAGCAATTTCCCATGATTTTTAAGGGAAAATCTTCCTATCTGCAGCGACTGCATAATTCTTGATCAGGCATTACATGACACTTTTTATTCCCAGAACACAGGGACCTGGCCTCCTGCCAGGTATGCATTTATTTGCTGCTTCAGCCTTGGCCTATTTGGAGAACAAGAATGTGAAAAAAGTGTTATGCATATACTGTACAGCAGAGTTCCCACAGGACAGTGCAAATGCTATAACTGTGCTTCTAGGCCACTTCTGCATTGGAAATAGATATTCTCCTCCCCATCTCCTTCTATAGTCTGTCTACACAGTTCTATAGTCTGCAAATGTTTAGGTTTCTCCTTCTAAAATTTTCTGATAAATCTTATTTTCTAATAATTTTCTCTTTCCTTGATAACTGTATGACTACCTCCACATTTCCTGAAGCTGCAGAGGACTCTGCAGGAGATGGAATCATCTCAGACACAGAGAGGGCTAGTTTGTTGTCTGGACTGATTTAATCCAGTCCATTAAGAAAGAAGTGTAAATTTTGTAGTTGCATTTTAAGTTTTAGGAATGTTACTGTTTCTATTACTAAACCTTGCATGATTAAGATCAATAAAGGCAAAAATAATTTTAACCTGGGGACTTCTTTACATTTCATAAGAAAGATATAGATGAAAATTAATTTAGACTGAATTAAGAGCAATAATTAAGCTACATACATTGGTTTCAAATATTTTTTAGCAAACCAGACACAGTGAAAGAAAACTGTAGATTTAGAAAAATGTTGGTGTTTCATAAATATGTCAGATATCAAGGTGTTTTCATCTTCTTAAAGTCTGCTGTGAAATTTCTATAAGCCTACTTGTTGAAGTTTGTGGTTTTAGTCCCCACAAATCGTCTTCTTTTCCCTCCACAGCTGTTATACCATGATATGCACTGTTTGGAAAAGAGTAGACACAGCTGGCTGTTTCTTCAGTGCTGTCATTGACCCTTACCCTATCCATTAATTGTCCATCACTGATGATATCTGCTCTCCTAACTCCTCATCAAACACTTCCATATCCAGATGTGCCTAATCAGCTCTCAGAGACATGATTGATGGGAAGCCAGCCACAAGTGCAGGTCTAGGCCATGGCATGCCAAAGGAGCTGTTTGCAGTACAGATGATGTGCTGTCCACCTTAAGTAAACTCTCAGGCTGCAGTAGTTGGCATCTGTGATGCATGGAATCTGCAGAAGCGCAGGATGGAAGGGGAGGGAGTGGTAATTATTCTTTGAAAGATATTGGCAGGGAATGTGTTTTCTGCCTCAGAGTGAAAACTGAGGTGCTATAGAGTGAGCCACAGTGGAGAAGGAGATGCACAGCTGTCTGCACATTTGAACAGAACAAGCTGGTCCTGAGAAGAGTCTTCCATCACCAGTGGAAATAAATCAGTCTGAAACAAACACTTCTAAAGCATCCAGATTTCACTCCATTTTTATCCAAATGATAAAAAGCTGCATCAAGTATGGTAAAAATCATCAAAGTATCCTTCCAAGACTACAACTCTATTGTCTAAACGTCTTTTTTTAGAAAAATTCTGGCATAGACATGGCATAGAAAAGCAAACAAATTGTCCTCCAGTCTTTTCCCTAAACAACTCCACAGCCTTTTCAAAAGAAAATTAGTTATTTTTTTGAATTTATGGTCAGTCAGCTTATCATTTGTTAATGCTTTGATAACACAGATGGCATAAATTTTGGTGGAGCAAATAAATGGATCCTATACCTGATCCTAGGTGCTAAGAAACCTACGAACACCTGAAGAAAAAACCCGCCTTACCTTGGCAAAAGGAGTGTTTGGAGTCTGTATTTTTATCTGAAATCTTGGTCTGACTAATATGCATATCCAATTACATGGTTATTCGTTGTGGCAGTCATTCTCTATTTATTTTTTTAATTTTTTCTTGACTTCAGGGAAGAGAAAAGGGCCTAACAGGAGGACATGAGAAAAGGAGGGTGGAGAATGAGATAAGGTGAATGTTTGTAAACTTGGAGTTTTGACCAGAGTATTTGTCACTGTGGATTTAAATTATTTTTATTTCTAACCCTTTCTTATGAAAAAATTAGGAGCTCAAATAAATGGACAGCCGCATTTCATAAATAGTACCTCTTCTTACACTCATAAATTGTCCTTTAAATATAATTGTTTACTAAATATTAAATAATTATTTGGGGAGGGAGTTGCCCTGCAGACTATGTAATTATCTACACGTTCACAGCATTTTAGTTGTCAGCTGTTAGGTAATCTCACTTTGTTTCTTGTTCTATTCTTGTTTAATATTGAGTTGTTATTATCAAGCAGTTTATGCTATTGTTAAGGCACATTCTCTTGCAAAGAATTATGAAACAACTCCTTGCTTCCCAAACTAAATGGCTAATTTCACAGCTTGTTGTAAGACTAGAGAGGTATGTATCTTTCCCAGAGAAGATAGGGAATTGTGGGACTCACTACCAGACCTTAGGGAGCTGGACAAATTGGCAGTGTACAAAACAGTTGCTCTGAAAACAATCGTGTCTCTAAACCATCAATTCTCATTCATATGTAATGTCATGATCCTGCTTCTGCTGAAATAATTGGTAAAGCCTTTCCCAATTCCACCGGGACTAAGATTGGTCTTTTGGGCTTCCATTCTGCAAACAGGCATGCACACACTGAACAGACCTATTCACATGATTAAGTTAAGCATGCAAATAAGTCTTTTCACTTGCAGTTTGTACATTACCAATGTTTGGGAAATGGAAGAGCTCCTTTTCTTCCTGAAACCTTTGGGCTAAAAAATTCACTGTTTCCATTGAATGTATGTAAAGGATATTGACTTATGAGCAGAAAACAGCCCCTTTTTTTCTTTTCTTTTTTCTCCCTTTTTTTTTTCTTTTTGTATGTGAGTGGGTTTATTTAAACTCTAGATATGAGAAACAGTGGTAACAAAGGGCCTTTTGTCCCCACACAAATTAGCTGCAGGAAGAATTTCATTAAGTTGCTTGCTGGTCATGGCCCTGATCTTTCTAGATGGGTCTTGAAAATCCAGAAAACCCTCAAGTAAATATATAAATCAAGAAAAATATATTTGAACACAATAATTAAAAAAAAATTTCTACCAATATGACATTGTTCAAAATTACTTGGTGAAAATTAATATCCTTCCAGGAACAGATTTTTTTTTTTTGAGGCGCCATGTAATATAAAGAGGAAAAAAAAGAAATTGAAATTATGAAAGAACTTCCTAGCTTTTATATCTCATGCAACATGCTTCTTTTCTTACATCTCTGCTCACTAACCACTCTTCTCTGAAAATGATTCACATCCCATTTTCTCACTTTGAAATCTGGTTAATTGTACATATTAAATTTCTTGAAGTACGTGAGAACTCTACCCACTAATTCCACTAAAACAGGAGGATTTATGGTAGCATTCCAAACCTTGAGTGAATGTCAATAACACCATTTTATCTAAGTAAAAAAGGTTGTAAGGGATTTCCATTTTATTTCCTGCTTTCTAGGAAATGTGCAATTCCTTTCTTTCAGCTGATAGACTGACAGATATTGGAGAGGCAAACTAGTGAGAATTAATATGGCTTATTATTGCTGGGGGAAAAGCTGTAATCAAAGATGCATGCTCTCAGCAATAGCTGGTGCAATTCTACCTGTTTTGACAGGGACTGAATTTGCCATGGCTGCCTGCAGCCTCCACCTGCCTGTGGGCAGTGCCAGGGGGAGCAGCTGGCACAGAACTAAACTCTTCATTCCTGCTGTAAATGTACAGGGAGAGACCAGGAGCTTAAACATGGACCTGTGTTCACAAATTCAGATGGGACATGAACCCTGGATTCTCCCTCCTAGTAAAGCCTTGTTGATACATTTTCTGTATATTTAATGCGTACTGTATTTTATAAAGGACTTGGGGCAGAGGATGAAACCTCTGCAGCATGAGATATAAAATCTCCCTTGAAACACTTACGTATGGGTAAAGTACATATGAGTCTGTGATTTGAGACTTCTGTTTTCCCATTTCCCCCCGTCTTCTCTATTGAAATTAGCCTTGGACTCTTTTCTACAAGATGTCTAAGTTTCAGCCACTTTTTTTTGTTGCCGCGGTAACATATGTGATGTGAACAAATATTTTCCAAGATCACAAACTTCAGTTTATTCAAAGATGGATTTTGGGTTGCTTCTGATCTAAAATATGTTTGGTCAGATTGGGTTAAGGATTTTGTACCTTTTTATGGGCATTAGCATTGCCTGTAAAACTTTCAAAGTTTGTGATATTCATAGCTTTAATCTGAACTTCAGATGAGATGCCCAAGGATGAGAAAATAGGTGTAGTTCGGGGTTAGGAAATGGGGACTTATCCTCTAAATACATACAAATTTGTTTTGCTTACACACACTGAGGTAACCCAATTTCCAAAAGTAGGTGCAGAGAATCAGATCAGCAGTTACTGAGGTTACTGTTTGTTTTCTCACCTCCGTAGCCCAGAGCGTGGACTCTGCACTGTGCAGAGCCTGAGGTGCCTGGCTCAATTTCCTAGGACATTAGCATTCCCAGTTCTCTGCTGGTGGCACAAGAAAGCTATTGCCTTATGTATTAAACACAGACTTTAAGAGACTTCTGGGAAAAGTGCTGTTGCCTGCAGAGTGTGTTGTGAATAGCTGTCCTCACAGTGTTTCTGAACAAAACAGCCCCACACAGTTTCTAAGTTTCCAGAGTACTTCAGTTGATGACTTGAATGGCCTCATCTCTTGCTGTGCTCCTCTAGTCACTTAAACTCAGCTGCTGGTTGGGAACTGAAATAAGCCTTTAAGATACAATTGCTGCTCAGCTTACAAAGAAATTGCAGAGTGATAGGAGTTAAGGTGGATTTATAAAAGATATTAGCTGCAGAACTTTGCTTCAGGAGAATTCTCAGTGCTGTTGAAAACTCTTCAGTAAGCATAGAAAAAAGCCCAAAAAGAGTCAGAAGCAGCTTTTGATTGGGAAAGAAAATTAATTAATTATATGTAGAGAGAATTACCTTGGCTACCAAATGGATTATGCTTTTTCCAGTCTATTACATCCCAACAGGTGGATTTCTCCAAAAGGCACCCAAGGCACATGCATAGATGGATGAATTCCTGGGAGGGAGCTGAAAAGGGAGCTGAAAACAAGTGATTTGCCAGGTGCACCTCAGGATAAATAAGCCTTCCAAACTTGACTTGTTTCTTTGATTGCAAGTAAGCACAGAAGATTAAAGACAGCAGGCCTCAAACACTGATTTGTTATCCTCCAACTAAGAAGCTTAAGTTTCCAAAAGTGTCAAAGGCCTCTTGGGCTAAAGAATTTGGTGCTGGAGCTTTCTGCTGTTATTAAAAACATGTGGTCTAAAGTCAGTCAAACCAGGCAAACACCACAAGGTTTGTCCTAATTTTTAAAAGAAAGTTTTATAGGCTGTTTGCTTTCCGTATGAAATTAATAGGATTGAGGATGCCTGATCAGTTTTTAGAGTTGAGAACATTTTGAATGTCTGATAGAAGATAACTTAAAATTCTATTCTTAATTTTCAAGTTGTTAAGAGACAAGTTGGCCTTTTTTGCTTTACTTTTTGACATGCCTTCATTGAGGAATTTGTTAAAATACATTATCGTTTATATCTGGCCTTCATCATATAACTTTAGGGCCAAATTCAACTACTAAGGAAGCATCTGAAGATTCATATGTTGCTACAGGCATTGAACCAAGTTAATATGAATCAGTAAAAATCTACAGCATAGGAAGAAGATGCTCTCTGTATGTTTCTGATGCATCACATAAACATACATTGCAATAATGTTGTTATAATTTTAGAGACCCATTCTATTATAATTCCATATGTGTTTATATTCTTTTAAGGGTTAGATTAGTTTGGGTGAAAGTGTGCATGTTTGTGTGAAGATATCTGAGCCACGGAAAATGATGTTTCATTCATATATTTATACGCTTATGTGTATGCAGATACATGTGCATGCACACAAATATTTTCACCCTAGCTATTTTAAGACATTTAATTTAAATAGAACCTGTGTTTAATAGAATAACCCACTAACTGGTGACAACCAGGTACCTCTGTGAGAATTTACATAATTTTTTTCGTATTTGTCATAAAGAAATCAAAATGCATTTACTTATACAGTATGAGCCTATTTCCCCAAACATCTAACCTTATGAACATATCAGATCATATATTTTATTACTTAGTGTAAGATTACACCAATTTTTGAGATGAAGCGTGACAAGACTGAGTTTTAAGAGGTAATCAGCAATAACGTATAGCTTGTACCTTAATGTCACTATTGGTGATTTAGTGATTAATTATCTGACTGCTGTGTAGTGCTTAAAATAATCTAAATGCATAGGGTAAATTAGTTGATCAGGAGAAAAGTCTGTCATGCAAATTCAGTTCTTACAGAACCTTCCTGTCACACTCATCACTGACAGCCTAAGTGGGTCACCAGAGTGGATGGCCCCTGTTAATTTATTTTCTCAGACATGTAATACATATTCATGATATCCTGCTGTTTGTCTGTCACCTCAAAGAAACTCTCCATCTCCTCCAAATTATAATTAATGAAAATATGCACAGTTAAGCTTAGGGGCTTGGAAGAAGAGATATTGGTATCGTGTTGCAGGAGGGTGCAAGGTATTGGTATCAGCAGTTGTTTGCTAATGTGGTAGAGGAAAAATATTATTTTGCCTGGTACAATCTTGTTCATTTTTTTCCAAGCACGAGGTTTAAGAGATCATGTATAAAAAATAAAATTTTAAAAAAGTATACGTATGAGAATGAAGGTATACAGAATCATTATTCACAGAGAAGCTTTTAGTCCATACTATTCCATTCTTAAATATTTTTTTTTCTGGACAATCACCATTACAGATCTCTATTCAAGCTATCCCAAGGCACTCAGATTTTTCAAAATCCCACCTGCCTATTTTGCCTAGGTTGAGTATTTTTTGGTGCATTTTTATTCAGAATTATCTGCATTTTTATTCAGAATTATCTGTATTTATATCAGCCATTTCCCATCATTGCCATGGCATTATATGATATGGGAAAAGATACCACATATGTTTTTTTATATTATTTTACAGACATAAACAAATGCACCTTGTCCCTAAACTAGTGAAAAGACAGAGGTAAAAACATGGAAACAAATGCACATTACTAATTACATGGAAACAAATTACACTACATGGAAACAAATTACACATTGCATGAGTAATGGCAAAGCAATGGCATAAATTGTATAGTTGTGTGATAAATTGTTAAATCATGATATAAATGAAATTTATCTCATGCTTCTTCAATTTCTCAGTTACTTCTGTCTGTCTGTCTCATCTTTTTCCTGCTACTAATCCTCCTCCAAAGGAGGAGGCTTGACTATCCCACACCTCTACACAGCTTCAGACAAAGGTTTCTTAAGTAAGAAAAAAACCCCATCATACTACCATACCACATAGGAGATTGTTCCCTATGACCTTTTTCAGCACTTACCAAACCCCAAAATGTGTAACTTTGAATCTTGGAGAAGTTGTTGTTATTGTATTTTATTTTGTCTTGTTCTTTCTGCCCTTCTTATCAGAAGCACGGGTTTACTTCCAAAACTTAGAGGTAACTGCAGTGAATAAAACCTTTGTTTCAATGCTGTCTTTGCTCCCTGTTCATGAATGAAACTAACTTAATATTTACCAAAATAAAAGTAGAAAATGTTAATTTCATGTACATATTTGCTGTATTTTTAAAATTATTTCTGGTCAGAAAGAGGAGCATTAATAGAGGAAAAAACCCAGGAATAGCAAAATTTTAACGGTTCTAGACATTTGATAAATACTTCTTCTTTTGATAGTAGGCAAGAAATCCATGAGAGTGAATTGGAAAGATTTTATTGCTGACCTGCATGACTTAGTTGTGGCTTTATCACTCATAAATAATGTATTCAGCCCCAACTCATGCCACTAAAACATTTATACCACAACACATCAGTGTGTATGTTATATAAATATTTATTATGATGAATTATTAAAATAAGCAATGAATATTTATTCCTCTTGCAGCATGAGCACATGCATGTATGTATATTTTGTGTTTATATAAATATGCACATGTAAAATATTAAGTAGCTCTCTACACATGTATGTACATGTATACAGGTTCCCCATATATGTACATTTTAATGCATATACATCCATCCATCCATAGGATTATCCACAAACAGCTGTAATTCTGGAAGGCTGTAAACATGCTCTTTAGAGATGTGCATTATTTATAAGTGGAAGCATCTACATGAAAGGTGGAATTATATACATTTAATATTTTTTTATTATCTATGATTAATTCTGACAGGATCATGGCTTAGACGCAACTATCATAACAAAGGCAGGGCAAAGGCCTCGGCCGAACAGTATCCAAGGCTTTGGGAACATGATGACTTTCATTTGCCAAAATTTACAGCACAGGAGGTTCTTTCAGCTGCTGTTTTCGTGTTTGTCTGCTTATGGGAAAAAAAAAAAAAGATATTTACTATATGGCTTTTGTGATACCCAAAATATATTTAAAGGAACAATGTTACACTGTGGTTCAGATGACTCCCTGCAACACATGCCTGTTGAATCCTGGAGCCTGTCTGGGTTCATCCATCTAATCATATCTGATTTCTGACACTGTTGGCACATTTTTAAAAATTTGCCAGGAAGTCATATGATTGCCCAGAGAGAGGGAAGAGAGAGGAATCTATCTATGAGCAGTGTTAGGGCAACACAGATGAGGCAAAGAGCCTGGGAACCAGACATGAGGTGCATTTTCCAGTCTCTGAGAAACTTTTCATTGCACACCATGACATAAAACATTCCTAAGCGTGTTGCAGATTTGAAATATTAATGGGAATTCATCAAGCTCCATAGACTGATGCTTATTTCCCCATTTGCTATGTACAAAGCAAAGGATTAACACCACTGGCAATATTTGTGTCAGGCCATACTGATTAATTTAATATTCTGATTGGATGAGCGGCGGAGCTTTAACGGCTGTTAACTTTCTGGCAAGCGGGGCTGAGAAGGTGATAATGAGATTAACATTTGGAGGACCTGATTTGCTTTTGCGCTGTATTTAATTACTACTTTGACACCAACTGGTATGGATTGTGCAGATATGCTGGTAGATACCCACATTTGCTAAACTATAATATTGGCTTTAAAGAAATGTGTTAAATTCTGAGATTTCAAAACCACTTTGCACAGACATGAAAATTATGTAATCTCATGCTCAATTAATATCACCTTAAAGAGGATATTTGGAGCAAGCAGAGTGCCTACAGGAAATGAAGAAATATATTAATCAGTAATGAAAGTTGCACATTAAAGTTTAGGAAATATAGTAATAATATAGGCTGCCAAAAATTAATGGAGATGATCAAGTTGACTTAGATTTTGCAAATGAAATTAAAGTAAGTCTTAAAATGATCTTGAGCTCTATAAAATAAAAACAGAACAGAGAGAAAAAAAAGACATTAGCACCATCAGGTCTGCTTAAAGATTTTATCATTTCTTTCTTCCTCTTAAAAAAGAAACATGGTTTGGATGATTCTTCAGAAAGAGGAGTAATGTCAAGTTATGTAAAGCTTATGCTCAATGTTGAAACACAAAATAATTAAGAGCATAGGGTAAACAACACAGGACAAAAAGTGTAATCTTTCCTTTAACAAACTCCAAAGTGCTGAACATGGTTTTCTGAACAAAAATGTGATATTGACCAGCCATAGATGAAAGGAGAAGACAGCAGATAAGACCAAACGGGAGTGTATATTTTATAGAGATGGTCAATAGTTCCTCTTGGGACTTCTCTCAAGGACTTTTTCAAGATCTCCTAAAGGCAGGAAGATAACATGTGCTGAATAAAAATTTAAATTTATACATAAGAAACAAATGCTGTTACTATTTGGTTTACCAGAAAAAAGATTATTAGGACTATAGCCTGTTTATGTACAGTTCAGAGTTTGAGGAAGCATAGGGTCTATGATCTAAACACATAATTTGTACTTGTGTGTACAAAATCACATATATTGTTCTCAGTTTTCACTGGCTGAACAAAATATTCATTTAATTATCTTGACCTCCAAGAATGAAACTCCAGAGATGCCCCTTTTTAGACAGCTATTGTTTTGGGCCCAACTGCAAGATGAAACAATCACTGTGGGAAAAGCTGACCACACTTGTGCTGTTAATACACAAAGTGTGTCCTTCTGTAGTATCCCATGAACTCTCTCCTCTTGGTCAATCCCCAAGCCTTCATGCCTGGAAACAGCAGTAACTACTTACCATAGAGGCAGCTCTCCTAGGGGAAAAACCTGACTCCCAAATGGACCCTTTGTGTCACAACTTCCTCTGGTTTCTCCTTCCCCTGTCATGGCTTGGGTGGCCACCCCCCTTCCCCCGGAGGCCAGCCCTGTCCCCTCTGCCCAGCCCTCAGCTCTGCCCCCATCCCTTCCCCTTTTTAGGCTGCCTGCTCCGTGTGGTTCCCCCTCTTTCTATCTGGGTTTTCCTTCAGCTGCTGTGTTACTCTGATGGAATAATACCTTGCCAAAGAGCCTTTCTTGCTTCTGTTGCTGAGCCAGTTGTGGTGAGTGTTGAGTGGAGGCTTGACTGCATTGCCTGAATGTTGACTCAACTTGCTTTTTTGACAGGAGCCGTTCCTTGGGGGCAAGAAATAGGCAGCAGCACCTACCATTCTAACACCCACAATTTTATCCTTCAGAACCTTTCTCCTGTTAAGAGCAGTTGGAAATGTTGGAAGGCAGGAAAAAGAGAGAATCCAATTGACATATATATACAATAGCCCATTTTGATGTTCTACAACAGTAAATGCAATTTTCACACACTATGTAAGCTCATTTGCACTGTTAGTGCAGTGGAAAAAGCCTTAGGCTAAAGGAAAACCAGGTCTTTGTCTTCAGGTACTGCTGTCTCCTTGCAATAACTAATTGATATCCTTTGCAGCCCTCTTTTACTGATGAAGTATGTTCTTAAGTATCAAAGGTCAGTGTCACCAAAAGATATCCTGGGATGATTTCCTTTCTGTTCTATTGGTTAATTGTGATAATGTGAGATTTGTTTTAATCAAATGTTTTAAACAAATGTGAGATTTGTTTTAATCTCACATTTATAATGTCTTTTTCGCTCACAACACTGAAAGTTTTACTTGCTGGTTTGGGACTAATGATGTGAAATGACAGAACACAGAGCTGGAGTGCAAAAGAACAGTTATCAGTGCTGCTGTGAAGTGGTTGTGTAGATCCCAACTACCTTTCCCATCTGATTTGTGGAAACTGGGACAGACCATCCAGTTCCAGCCTTTGCTGTTGTTTCAGCTTTAGTGTCAGCTTCATCGAGCCTTTTGACATACCTTCAAAGCTAAGACAGTTCAACCAGACAGGCAGCCCTGAAACAACTGAAGGAGGATGTGTTGAGCTGCTGTGACTGGATATGCAGCACAGGAGATGGTGCTAGGTGCTTCAACAGCTTCATTCTGGCACGCTGGGGACACGGTGTCACCTGTTCCCCAAGTCCAGCTAAAGGTTGACATTTCTGATGCTGATGGGATTCCTTACATTTGCTCTGCATCTTTCATGGTTTTCATCTATACAAATGCAACCATGAATTTTTAATGTCCGTAAGGATAAAGGATATCTTAAATATGAAGTTGATTAAGCCAACACTTCCCACACTTCCTTCAAATTTTTTTCTGAATGACCAGGTCTCAACACTCCTCCAAATGCAAATCTATCAGGACAAAAAAGAGAAATAAGTTTCAGCAAGGGAAAGATGGAATGAATAATCAATTAACAGTAATGTATGAATTTGTATCACTTTGCTAGGTTTTGAACTTTTGGTTCAAGTCTACAGTGCATTCTTTTGCTTCAAATCCATGGTGCATTCCCAGGAAATCTTAAAGCCGTAAGATTTAGAAAATCTTGGGAAATATCACAATACAGGTTGAAAGTGTCTAGACTGACTTGTCTTTGGCACCATAAGAGGAAAATTTTAGGAACTGTTTTGAATGACTTTGCTGACTGATCATTGGTAGAAGTCTTTTGGGGGAAGTTTTACTGAAAAATCTGACAGACACTGCAGAGAGATTTTCTGATCTGAAGAGACTGAGTAACTGCTTGGTGAAGGAATGGTAAACACCATGACTCTGTCTAGACCTAGCAATCAAACCAAAAAATGCTATAAAGAGAAGAGAAAAAAATGTTAATAATTTTAAGAACAGATTATTACTCAACATTACAGAAAGTATAGGCAAATATGCATTTGAGCAGCTGAAGTGGCCCTGTTGCAGATTTATATTCCTGACAGTGCTTTCCAGTCACACCCTGGACATTACACATCTGTCTGCCCACTATAAGCCTTTTTTTTCTCTTTTTGTTTACTTCCCTAATATTTGAAATGCAATCCAAGGCATCTTGCTTATTAAACTGGAGAGACTTCAAATTTGCTTTTGCACAATAGGAGCTAATTGTCTGAGACAATTTACATCCATCAGTGCAGTGTTTTATGGCTTTCAGACTCAGTGTAAAATGAATAAATAAGAGAGCTGAAATCATTACTCTCTTTTATTACTGGAGATGTGCTGGCTAATCTGAGAGTAATTTGAATGCTAGAGGCCTGTCAAACACTGGACATCTGTCAAGCTCTATCTACAGCCCATAGTTCACAATCTGTGCCACTTTGTAGCCTCCTCTTTTTCCTATCCTGAACATTTTCCTGGCAAGACCAAAAGTTGGAGTTAGTTGTTTAGCATGTGTAATTTTTTTGTTTTTGTTTTAGAGTTATTTGGAGAGATTTATAATTTTACTGTTTGGTTAAACCTGGTTGTGACATAATTTTCTTGCTGTTGGAGAGTGTTAGTTTTTTATGACAATTCTAAGATTTCATTGCAATTTTAGCATCATTATCAGATGGGAAAAAAGGCCATCTGTCAATGGCCACTATCAATTTCCCTCATCTTCCCAGAGGTTGTAGCTGCTCTACACAGAGCTGCTGAATAGTGCAGGAGAAACAACAAAAGGAAAAAAAATGGGGATACACATCTAGGATAGATGCCATAAAAATAACTATAGGGGACAGACAGACTTAGTAAAAGAGGAAACAACACTTGAGAGATATGAGGAAAATAAGGGTGCAAGATATTTTTACAAGAAAAAAAGAAATCTGAGACAATGTTTTTAAGTAAGAATTTGGAAATAATTGTTGAGAAAGAAGAGGAGGCTTTTTAAAAAGAAAACTTTAATTGGGAATAGAATGGGAAATGTAGAGAAATTTGTTAGCCAGCAATGAGGCATCGTAAGAATGAAGGTTTAAGAAACAGTTTGCAGATAAGTTCCAAAGATGAAAAAAAAATCAGTTAAGGGATTATTATCCCTTATGTGAAAAAAAAAAATCAGATTTTTCATTCTGAAGGAGACAAACAACATATTTTACTTAAGGAATTCTCTGAAAAAACATCACAACTGCAATGTTACAGTAACTTCTGTAATGTTTAATTGGTACCAGAAATTCTACAGCAGACTCATGCTAATGCTGTATTCTCCCTATTTTTTCCCCCCTTTCTCCAGGGCAACAGATGCTTCTATATTGGAAGATATCCTGAGAGGAGTTTCCCCTTGTATATCCAACACTTTCACATGGCATTAATTTATGGCTGCAAAGCTCAGAAAAGAACAGGCAGTCAGGAATCACCTGGTGCCAGGGTGTCTCCCAGGCCCACAAAAGTACAAATTTCATGTCTGATACCAGCTTATGTAACCTTGATATTTCATGTCAAAATACAGGATATTCTTGCCATAAAGGATCTCTTACTCTGAGGTGTGTTTGGGTTTCAGTACCATTCAGCAAGGAGACCACATCATCTTATGGTCTCATGAGAGACACTTAATGTAAAAAAAAAAAAAAAAAAAAAAAAAAAAAAAAAAAAAAAAAAAAAAAAAAAGCTAAAATAAACTATTTCTTGCTTTCTATACATGCTATGAGTTTTTTTGGACAGGTTCAATCATCCTTGCCACCCTTCCCTATACTACCTTTTAGTAGGTAAAGCAACAGCTGAATGCACAAGCAAAAAGCAAAACATGAAATTTCATCCCTTTCCATAGGCAGGCAAGTGTTCGGCTGGCTTTATTTGTCCGTCATGACATCACACTGTATGGAATATCCCTTGGGTCACTTGTGGTCTCTCCTGGCTGTCTGCCCACCCAGCCCCCTGTACACCCCCAGCCTCTTTGCTGGAAAGGTTATATCAGGAGTAGGAAGGATCTTGACTGTGCAACCTCTGCTCAGCAATAACAAAAACATCCCTGAATTATCAATACTGTTTTCAGCACAAACCTTAAACACAGCCCCATACCAGCTACTATGAAGTGAATCACCTCTATCCCAGCCAAAACCAGCACAAGGTGATTATCAGCAGCAATGCATTACAGAGCCTGTTTTCCTAAGTGTCTCATGTTTCTCTATACATGTACAGTGTATGAGTTTCCTGGTGCTGTTCATTATTCCTGGTCTGCACCAGGAGGTGTTGAGGTGGTAGAGCACTCACCCACTGTGTTCGGAGTGAAGCCACATAATGTTCTCCCAGGTAATTCAGTAGTGCAGTTCGGAATTATTTGGAATTCCTGATGGCAGCGTGCATGGTGTTGCTGTCTTCTGGAGGGCAGCAGAAAGGGAGGAGTGGCTGCACTCCCTGTCACCCACCGGCAGCAGCACAGCAAACTGGTATTGAGCCTCCAGGTATGTTACACCTGCAAGTGTAGATGTAGGCTGTGCTCTGGCTGATACACTGCACAAAGCAATAAACAGTTATTTCTGAAAGAGATTGCTGTGAAAGGTGAAGGAAGCAGTAATAACTCCTTCTAACTAATAAGGAAGTGTGAGATGAGTGACTGACATGTTTTGAAAATCAACTAGTGCATCAAAATAAATTACTTTTACAGAGCTAAGCTTACAGAATATATAGTCCTCTCCAAGCTCATAAGTAAATAACACAAGAAAGGAATAGAAAGAGAAAAAGCATTGAACTTTGGATAATCCTGAAAACAAACAGCCTTGTTTTGGTGAAAATAGAGTTGTTTTGCTAATGCAGCCCCAAATTACTTCAAGAAATCATCAACTGCATGGGGAACTGAGTCCTGTGTCCTGGATCCCACAGATGTACTGCTGACATTTGGAAATATTCTCTCCTACAGTGTGGAGGGTGTGTATATGACTCAGATTATACTCTGCTAAAATACAGCCTATATATATTTTTTTTAACATATCACTGTTAATGTGTCATAAGGTTTAATTTACAGTGTGTAAAATGCTCTGAGATTTTTAAATATTCAAAAGTGTGACACTGTTTTTTTCATTGCACCACTTTAATTATAATCCTTCAGCAACCAAGTTACAATAGATAATATTTTTTTATGAACTGTTTTCTTTTCTTTCAAAAATAGATCTATTTTTTTCTGCAAATAAAAAAGGAACAAAGGAAAAGGAAGAGTTTAGAAAATCTATTTTACAGATGATTTTCCACTGAACTCAAGCATTTACACCACTGTAGCTGTGATCAGATTAAAATTTATTTTAGTATAGATTGATGCTCCTTTAGTGACCTGTGCAAAGCATGGAAGAGAGATGACTAATAGCAATCTCTCTTTGAGAAATTATGTGTCAGGTACAGTATGAGGCAAATGATCCTCTGAGTTTGTGCATCAATTAGACACATACAATACATGTGCAGGGATAAGGATTTGTGAATTATTTTTAAAATAATCAGGAAACCTTCAAAACCTGTACAGATCCTGCAATTCTCAGTGTGCACTGAGAACACTGAGAATCCATAGCCTCAGGTTATGAACTGACTTTAGTGGATCTGCAGATTAACAGTAGCTGAGGATCTGGCCTTGGGTTATTGCATGGGTTTTTTTCTGCCTCAGACACCAGGGATTATTAAATCTGTTTTATGCAGTGGTCAGGAATAGATACTTAGGGAAAGAGTATAAAATCAAGGTAAATATAGTTTCTTCTCCCTGCTTGCAAACAGAGCATTTTCCATCTGAAAATGGATGCTGCAATTAAACTGCTAGGGGACAAGGAAAGGAGGGAGATCTCTCCACTTGGATGTACCATACAAATGTATTTCATAATGTCGTTAGAATTTAACTGTGGAAATTACTACCAATTTTAGCCCTCCACTTGTCTACATTAAGCAAATCTCAGTTTATTTCTATCTCCAATATTGCAATGAGCAGTCTTATTCCTTCCAAAAAAAATTTCCAAAACATGTTTCTGAAAATATTTTGAACTAGACTGATTCTATCATTACCCAGAAGAGAAAATGCCATATTTGTTTAACTCCCTTCACCCTACTCAGTCTTCTAGAACCATTTCACTATCAAAAATTTCCAAAGACTCACATGCTATAAACTGAACAGTGTCACAAAGGCTGATTGTTTCATTTTATAAAAACAGGAAAAGTGGAAAGTAGTGTCAGCAGCATCTCTACTCCCCCGTATTTGTATCTAATGTCAGAATTTGTCTCAGCTCTATTTTTAATTACATCTAGAGAAGGAATATTTCAAATCAAGATTACATCTAGGGAAATACCAAGAGGTTACCTTAATACCTGATTCTTTGCTTGGGTTAGGCCAACACCTTTTCATTATTCTTTATTGCATAGATTGGGTTTTTGGTGGTAGCTAAGGCTGAGGATTAAGAGTTTGGTCTCTACTGATTTGAGAGTAAATCTGTAGCTTGATTTTTTGAGGTTCAAGGAGTTAGTCAGGAAGACGGTGCAAAAAATTAGTCAGATTGTCTTTTTGTGTAGAGACTAGTTACTATAATGAAAAATTTCCAGATTAGACTACACTTTGGCACTACAGCCTCTAATTATCTAATTTGTTACTGGGTTCTCTAAGGCCCATGAACCAGACAGAAATAGGTATTCAGAACTTCTAAAACCTTCTGGTTTCCTGTAATCTATTGCTAACTTTTACAGGCCTTGGAGAAAGGGAATGAGTGACAGTTGATGAGGATCAAAGCTGCTTTTTGTTTCTCCTTTTTTATTAACTTTCTCTCTGGTTTTGTTTTTTTTGTTTTTTCTGTTAGTTCCCCCCTCCCTCCCGCACCCCCACTCTTTTTTTCTTTTTTTTTTTTTTTTTTGTTATATAGTTACCAATCCATCCTCGTATTTGGATTAGATTTGGTGTCTGGATTAGATTTTGTCTTAGTAAAACTAGTAAGAACTGGTCTCTCTGCCACAATTAACTTTAGAGCCAGGGCTGCTATTTTGTGTAGTATTTTGGAATATAAATCTTCAAAAATTCAGCTCATTACTGCAGAGTTAGAAGTTAGGAAAAGGGAATGCTGTGCACAGAAGAGAGTACCATATGTTTCATTAACTGCAGGCTGTAAGTAGAGGCTGGAGTAGAGTGTGAGCTTGGGGAATGACTTGGGAATAAACCCTCAAAATTCCATTTTATTAACAGTCACTGAAGGACCCATAGAATTAGGTAAAGGTCCAATGACTCATGTTCTCTTTTAAGATACAACTGGTACTTCAATAATTACAGTTAAGTTTAATTAGGGTTAGAATTCAGGGGTGTTGTTAGGGTTAGAATTTGAGAATGCACACATTCAGAGCCATGATTACTTCTGGATTCAAGAGTGCCTACAGGGCTAGGAAGAGGCCATAGTGTTAATAGGGTTGAAATAATAGGATCTCATTTAGCACAGGGATTTATTTCCTGGCTCTAATTACCATTATAGTAAGGATAGGGTTAGGGATAAAAAGGGCTTGAAAAACCTGTGTTTTCCAGCTTACTAGTGAAACTTGCAAGGACTTGCAGTCATGTAGGAAGTCAGTTTCTTCATAGGCATGGGCATTTATAAGGACTGTGGGAATAGTTAAGGGTGTTATGATTGCAACTTGATTCTCTAATTCATTTGGGAGCTTTTATTTTTGCATATACTGCAGACTTCAACGGATTAGGAAGCTGGTTTCATAATGAGACTTATCCTCTTCCTTATGGCCCTTCATTGAGGGCCCTGCACAAGCTCACAGGGTTTGAGAATTACAAGCTAAACTGCCCCACTTAACCAACACACTTGAATTTGCAGAATGCAAAAATAGTGTTTATAACCACCATGGTCTCAACTTTTTTAAGACTTTGGTTAGATACTTTAGCCATGGGCTTCGGGTTTAGGTGAGAGCAGTGCTGGAATTCAGTCTGGATGCTCACAGTAAAGGAGAAAGCACACTGAGAAAGATGACAGTGACAGTTCTTTTATAGCTCTAATTCTGCCAGTGACCACCATACTGATGGTGAAATTAGTGGGATGAAGATAGTCTCCTGTTCAGGCTGGAGAGGAGTGCTGGCAGTGGTGATATCTGTAATTGAGGGTAAGATTTGATGATGTTTAGGATGGTTCTGAGAGTGATTTAGAAGTTAAGATCCCTCTGTTCACCTCGTAAGTATAGTCAACAAGTCACTTTAAGGTTATCAGATCTCCAGAAGATCCTGACCAATTTTGATTAGAATTAGGATCCTGCTTCTTAATTTCCTGTTTCCTAATGTTCCCTGTTTCCTAACCTTAAATCATTCAAGCCATTGTACTCTCATCAGGCACTCTGAAATAAGAAGAGGATTGAACATCATGAAGAAGTACTGGTCAATTTGCTTGTGTAATGTTTAGCTGTGAAGGTTGGAAGAAGTCAAAATTCCAGGGAAAGCTGGTACCTTGTAGCTTTGAGGTTACTTTGCTTGAGTGACAAAAGGGAGCACTTTGTCTGTCGTCTCACCCACCCAATCTACTGAGCCCAGCGTTTGTCTCAGGTTGTATTGAGGGCAACTAAAAACCTTCAAAAAGGTTTTTTGTTCTTGAAGCTCAAAGAGTACTTGTAGGGATTTAGAAGATGAGGGTCTGTCAAGCCACTCATCTTCTCTCACAGATGGTTGGCATGCTATCATTTTTGCAGACAGAATTGTCATTTGTATTATTAATGGGCAATAAAAAGATGTAGGAAGTCAGTGCATTGGTATATTTTTGCAAAGGATTCTGAGACAGGAAAAGGGCTAACCTTGAAAGTTGCCATTGTATCATCTTCCAGGTGATGGACTCATCAGTTCTGTATTATGAGCTTTAAAGGACATGTAGTCAGACTCAGGACTTGGAAATGCAATCCCTTTGGGAACTGGTTTTGAGGGTATGCTGAACTCAGGGGGGTAGTCGTGTTACCACCACCAGAGCCACAACTGCAAGTCCAGGGAGATGGGAAGTTTAAGAAGAAGGTGAGGATTCAGATCAGAGGTTGAGAGCTTATGTATCACTCTTCAGGGGGTCTTGAGATTGAGTCAGAAGCTCTGTCCATTAATACATAGAAGACATCTGTAAAGAGCTACTTCAAGTAAATGGGGATAAAGTGGCTAAAGCCAGATGAAAGAGACAATGCAATAGAGAAATGTGTTTCTTGATTCCGAAGCACGTCAAAAATATTTTGATTGATCTGTTATAAATCTATAATTATAACTTCACTGATTATAAAATTTTGGTAAAGAACAGATATAAAACTAAGAAAACCTTAAGTGTTTAAGACTTTAAGACCAATGCAGCTTGGTAGCATCTCCTTAGCTGAGATAACGCCAATATTGCTAATAACTTTCTTCTCTAGGAGTGCATTTTGGTTTTCTTTTGCCTTTATGAATCTTGGCATCAGAAGATTCTTCTTTTGGGTTAAAGAACACTCAAGTGCATCTCCATTCTGACTGAGTTAATAATCCAGTCGTAGTTGGATTTCTAGTTCTCAGAGATTATTACTTCTGGTAGATGATGTAATACATTATTGACCTTTCCCTTCTGTAACAAGGGTGTTATCAGTATAGGGTTGGGTATATACCTGTGCACCTATTTCTAATATGTCTTTGCACAGACAAGTTCATCCCTTGCAGACAGATTTTTTACTGCAAGGTGTTTCTTTCCATCTCCAGCCTCAATTGACTGGATAATTTCCATGATAGGAATGGGTTTTTTTCCTTTCCAATTAGAGAAGTCAACCTAAGAGGGAAAAAAGAACCACAAGGTTTCTAAAAACAGGTCATTTGTCTTCATTGTTTCTATTCCACAATAAATACTGACTGTAACTATTGAGAAGATAAAATATTATCTTTCCTTATTTCACTGAAATAATCATTGCTCTCAAGTGCTGGAATTGAGATATTTACTTTAAGGAATGCAAATAATGAAAATATTAACTTTTTTTATACTATCCTAAAGTCATCTTCACACAGTATTCATTTTTCTCATAATTAACTGTCTTCAAGTATTTAAGATGTATTGAGAAGGCAGCTGGAATAAGAGTTTTACTGGGAGAAATGTTTATTTAAATGGTCCCCCATCAAGTGAGTTGCCATCTCAGGCTCTTGTAATTGTGTATAACATAGTGACATTAATATTTGGTGAATTAATATTGATCTTTCTACATTCCTTAAACAAAATGTATGGTGGATTAATTATTTTAAAGAGCATTTACCAGATTCCACTGTTATTAAACATTGGGGGTTTCCCAGTGTTTGCCATTGGATTGAAAGTGTTGAGTTTGTAAGACAGGTTATTACTTTAGACAATCTTGATGACTTTCATTGAGAAGAGTGGTCAGCAGCTGGTAGAACAGGCTCAGGGAGCAGGGCAAAATGTTGTTGTAGGTATGACTCACCCAAGAAAGGAAGATTTGCTGATTGCAAGGAGTTCTGACCCTGCTGCATCCATTCTCCAGCTCAGCACCAGTACAGAGTAAGGGAACCAAAATTGGAGTTAGCAGGACCCTTGAAACTACAGGCATTCAAATTAAAGGGAAGAAAACCCTTAATAAAAAGGCAGAATCCTGGGACAGGTGAATAATTTCAGGTAGAGAAGTCTCTTTTCTGTAGCTTCTTCAATTTCTAATTCTGAAAATAGGCAGATTCCTCCCTGGAACTTTGCTATGACTGTATTAACCCTTGTGTTTCCTGTCTTTGGGATGAATCCAGAGGCAAAGCTTACTATTTTAGAAAAGTTTGTGTCTTACTATTGTAAACACTAAGAGCAGCAAGGAAAATGAAAAATCTCTTGTGATATTTTCATCCAATTTTGTATCCTGTGAAAAAGCAAATAGACACCTTTTTCATTTTTCATCTTGGGATGAAAAAGGAGCAAATATTAACGCAGAGAAGCATCTCACTTCCAGAGATGTGGGGTTTTGTACATTATTTTTTCTGACCTTGGGTCCTAGACTTAATTTAAATCTGAAGAATTAGGGTTCAATTTACTTATGTATTCAATTTAACCAGTAGAGTTTGATGGAATAGCGAGATTGAATAGAAAGTATATATATAGTATTCCACTGGTACAGGAGTGATTATCCCTCTTCTTTTCTTGTCTTTGTACAGCATATCTGTTATTTTGCCTGTGTTAGGGACTCTGCAGAAGATACTGACAGTTTGATCCTTTGACATTTAAATGAATAAGGCAAAACAAGACTTATTTGATTTTTAGACTTGACAATAAAAGATCAAAGAAGTTATAGAAGTGGGAAATGAAGGAGGTGGAGAGGAGAAAGGAAAGTCATAAGTATTGAATATTCAGTCATCAAACATGATTAATGCAAGTGATTTAAGGGCAAAAAATGCAAAATAATAAAGCTTTGACTGCTGTCCCAATATGGCTGTTATTAAACATGAATCAATAGCTGATTACACACTTAGATCAGTCAAAACTTTCCAAGTAATAATAGAGTGTAAGGTTGATTATGGCAACACATTCAAACTGAATAGGACTTCAAATGCATTCCTTTTTGGCTATTTATAAAAAGAGATCAAAAGCACAAGCCTAGAAGGACTGATAGCTAAATGTTAATACAGTCAATTTATTTGTAGGGAGGTCAACATTATTTCCAAGTTTTTTATTAATGATATAATTTGTCCAGAGTTCTACACAAGAAATTTATCTGAAGAAAAGGGTAGCAAGTAGCCTAGCTCTGCTTTATTGAAAACAAAAGGAAGACTGAGAAGGGAATGTGTCTGGAATGCTCCAAAGGAGACCAGGAGGACCATGACAGACCATGTCAAGCCTCTTGCAGATAAGACCAGTTTCCAAAATAATGACCCCAAACATATTACACATCCATCTTTTGTTTTTGAAGGTTGCATTTTGCCCCTTACTCTCCCACAAAGCTATTTGATTCTAAGGATAAAATGTACTTGAAGAGAAATTATCTTGTTGCTTTAGCCTAATTTATCTCTAATTTCATATGGAATTTGACTTGTATCATGCTAATATGTAAACACCCTTTATAAGTAGAATTATTCTGGTGTATTGAATCCTGCAGGTTTATGAACAAGAAAACCATCACATCCCCACTGCTCTGATAACAGGAGCAGATTCTGAACTACAGTTTTCACTGCCCAGGTGACTCCACAGAGTGGAGGAGGGAGCTGTGTATAAGGTGAAAATCCTATTGTGTCTTTACTGTTGGTTTCAGGGTTTTAAAAAAGATTATATTATTTTTGGTGGCATATTCCAGATACATTACATGAATGGCCAAATCAAAATAAGGACTGATAAAAAATGTTCCTTTTTACAAAAAAAAAAATAATTATTAAACAGTTAGGAAGGTGAAAGAAAGAAGAAAAAGTAAAAAGTAAAAGGAATGAAATGGAGTGTACATGCTGAATCCTGTTAGCTCCTGAGTGCTGCACAGTTCAGTTTAACATGCTCTATGCCTGTGTAGTGGGGCAAATTAGATTAGATCTTCAGCTTGGATCACTATTTAACCTACTGTAAATGACATAAAATCCCTCTGAATGACAGAGTAGCCCTTGAAATTAAAAAGCAGCCACCTAAGTGATGGCAGAAGATAAATGATGACTAGACTGAGGGAGGGGGACAGAGCACAAAAGGCAGTAGAACATAAGGGGAGAGGAGTGAATAAGCAAACCTGGAAGACTTCAGAGTGACTGATGGCTCCCAGTCTGTGAAAGGCACAGAACAAGATGGCAACAAAAGCAAATATGGACTTCACTGGATAAGCAACAAATGGTAACAAAACAAAGGTGGTTGAAATAGCCAATTCTCAGAGCATCTAGCAGGAAATATTGGCATTAAGATGTCACCCTTGTCTGGGAATGGTGTGCACTGATTTACAAAAGCCCACTTTTCTCACTTGTGGTCACTGAGAACACTATGTTTGTATTAATCAGGTAAAATGGTTATAAGGTATTCAGCATTTGAAGAAAAATGTTAGAAATCAAATGTTACAGTAATTTTGTATATCTGCTTTTTAAAAATAATTTGTTTTAATATTTTGAAGTAGTATGGATTTTCTAAGACTTCAGGGACACTGCAACAACAAAGGATGAACATGATTTTTAAAAAATGATTTAATTTTAAGTCTTTTTATTCAAGACTGGAAATAGATAGGCCTTCAATACACAATCAGCTATACACACTTCTCACACCATTAAAATGAGTTTTTCATTTTATTATTATTACTTCTTCCGAGATGAGTTTTCTGTTTATTTTGGGGCTAGGTTTTTTTGCCTTATGGCTGCTTTTGAAAAGAATATCAACCCGTTCTGTCTGTCATATGGCTTATTTGAGAGGAGAATAAATCACTCCAAATCAATACCACATTCCTTTTTTCCCCCACATATATTGATGTCTAGTTTCAGCAAGGACAGAGTTAATTTTTTCGCAGTAGCCATGAGGGAGCCTGGATCTGTGTGAGCATGTACATAGACAAAATAACAAATAATTACTTTTGAGATTTTGCCTAAAATTAATCAAATGTTCTAGGCTCTAAAAAGTTGCTTTTTTGTTTTTAGGTACACAAATTTTACTTCATAGAACATCTGCATCCATGTAGCTGTTTAGATATAAATGCTGGCAAGTGCATGTTCTTGAAAATAAAAGGCTTGCACAAATACTGTATATAACATAACCTGCAAAAGTTTTGCCTAAAAATCTGTTTGGTGAGCTGGTACTTCAGCATATTCATGGCTTGCACTTTAAAAAGTGACTTTTTTAAGTTACTGCTTCAAAATTAACTCAAAATTTGGTCTCTGAATAAAACACAAGTTGCTGAAAAGTGCTACCTCATTTGAGGATACAAATGAAAGAAAAACAGAGCTTTGAGGGCAAAGAGCAACCCAAGGACATTTGTTCATTTTTCTAATACCTTCTTTCCCTTGTATTTAAATCCTTCAATTTTATGTTTTATAAAGGTAGTTTGGTTAAAGGCAAATTTTTCCCTAATTATGTTTCTATAAATATCACTGTTCACCAAAAATTGTTTTCAACAAGTCTCTCTGTCCTCTTGCCAACGGAAAGGCAACCACCATGATTTTTCTCAGGATAGGCCTATTATTTTTTGTTTGTTTGTTTGTTTTTGTCCTTTACTTCCACTACAGACAATTTCATTGCTGGCACCACAACTCATAGAAGCCTTTAGTACAGGAGCATGACCATCACTCCCTGAGCCTTTTCTCTGTTTGGTGTTGCACATCCTGTGCTGCAGCATTTCTCCCGCTACACGATCTACTTTTCCTAACCTCATGGGTAAGAGTTTTGTATTCCATTGACCCTCATTCATACCTGGCAGACTTTTAAGAGTAGAGACTTTATGGTGTTTCAGTACAGCAGTGAAATGGGAAGGCATTTTTGACCTTTTACTCCCAGATTTATGCTGAGTGATAACATATGAAAAATATGCCTGTAGTTAGAAACTGTACAATAGATTCTGGGGATACTAACACTGTTTTACTTTTTGTATATTGATATATTAGTGTGTCACATGGAGAAAACCATAGTAATATGGCATTATTACACCACCACCACATCACATTCAAGTTATTTTTTCCTTTTGGTGATTGAGCTAAATTGTTGGCTCTAGGGCCTGTGTGAATGATATCTGCCTCTAAATATCGTATAAATGGAAAAAAAAATCTGTTTTGACAATATTTTCCACTCTTTCACATGGATTTCTGAAAAGCTAAGTCAAAATAAAACCATGGTTATACAATCCAAGACTGGACAAGGGAAGGACAATGTTAAGGTAAAAGTGAATAGAAAAACTTATGGTTTGCATACCATAATGGTTTGTGTCTATATGCACAACAGTGTGAACTGCTGGATAGAGAAGGAACTGCTTTTAAATAAAATCATTATGGCTGTGTAATAACAGCCTTCCTTGAGCAAAGAGCAGAGACAAACACAAGCATTTGATGAGCAGTGACATGCAGCTATGTGTCCTCCCACTGACACTGAGGCTAAGAACAGTCCAGAGGGGTTGCAAGCGGTGATGCTGTGTCAAGGAAGTTGGGGCAAACCAGGAGATGCAGCTTTGTCAATGAATCCTGGATTTTTTTTTTCCTGGAAAAAAGGTGCTTTCAGAACAGCAGATTCTGAACTTTTTCATCTGCATTGCTGGGATATTCTAACTTATTACCATGTCCCAGATTCTGTCATATGCAAAGTCCTCTGTGCCCCAAAGTCCTTTAAAAGAAGACAAGTGAATTACCTGTAGTCTATCTTTGGAAGTTTTTCCAGTGAACATGTGCAATATTTCTCCCAGATTAATCTTTTCTCCTGTAACAAATTGGTGTTGTGCTGGTTCAAAATGTGGAGCTAGGTAGCCCATTATTGACAGGTGAAAAAGAAGAATGTGGAATTGATTAGACAACTTGCTTCTGTTTTGCTTCCTAATTAATTGGGTGATAAAGCACTTTTAGTGCTTCAGTATGATTGTTCAAGTAAATAAGAACATGGATAACTGATTCCAAGTCTTAAAAGGATTAGATGAGCTGTGCTCTGCTGAAACAAAAAGGAATAGTCTCTGCTGACAGTTATACTCTTGAAAGTTGCTTGGAAGCCAGGACTGTGTGATGTTACTGCCACCTGATTTAATCCACTGTATTTAAATAAAATGGAAATTTTCTGACAGTGGTAAAATATCTCAGACAAAGTAAATGCACAAGACTCCAAAGGAGCCAAGAGAGGTAAGTAGTCTTGCACCCAATAAGACTGCTGGCAGCAACATTTCAAAGGAATAGGATACCTAGACTTGGAAAAGGCCGGGAAAACACTAATGGGGATGTATGAGGGTTGTGTTCCAGATAAAATATTTTTTTCGTCCGTCCTTCCTTCCTTCCTTCCTTCCTTCCTTCCTTCCTTCCTTCCCTCCATTTCCTCTTTCCCTCTCCTCTTTCCCTCTCTTGGTATGGTAACTTCCCATTTTTTCAATTCAAAATTGTTTTATAAAAGAAAAAAAATTGACAAAGAAAGCAGTATATAGGCTGTAAAGTGAGTAACATGCTACCACACAATGAATTTTCATTTACATTTCTACAAACTCTTTACCTATAACCTCTCAAAACTGTTTTTAATGTCAGGTCTGTGAAGACACACAATAGCTCTCCGAGGTTGCTTTTTATCAGCATTGTTTTATACCTCCATAAAGACAGATGAAGGGCTATTGCCCATATATAAAAGTTTTAGCATAGAGTTCCTCAATTGCTCTGCTTTGTACCTAGCTTTCTGTGTGGTTAATCTGGGTCTAAATGCTAATCTGGTTGTGTAATGTGGATCTCATCCTACTTTAGACAACAGAAAATTAGGAAATGAGGTATTTAAGGCAAATTTATTATTCATGCTCCCACTGTGGTAAAGAGACATGCTTTCAAAGGAATGATTCCACCTTCTAAAGGTACAGATATCTAAAGATACAGATCAGGTATCTGAGACTTGTAGGGTGAATTGTTCCCAGGAGATAAAAAAATTACGGTGACTGGAGGTGGCACTTTAGAAAACCAGCTTCCATTTGGGGTTCACATAAATATAAGGGAGGCAGACATCATCCAAAAACTCCTCAGTCAATGTCTTTATGATGTACCTCTCCTAAATTTGGAATGAATCTCATAAAATGTAAATCTTCATGCTGTACTTTGGTCACTGATTTCTAGCATGCTGGGATTGCAATGCACAACACTCTCTGCTTTCCTGGCAAAATGTGAAAAATAATCCAAAAATCCAGTGCCTTAGGAGCTCTAGGAGTTCTATTTTATAAATACCAGACCAGTTTTCAGATCAAGTAGTGACAGTAGAAGACTGACTGCAGAACACTACAGACCAGTGTGTTACAACCTGAATATGCATTAGTGTATTAGCACAGCTACTGACACCTCAATCCACACAAAATTAGTTCTGGATAAAAGCCATGCAAGTTATTAGGCAGAAAAGTAATAGCTGAAATGCAAAGCTGCATGGGCCTGAGTCAGTAAACTCTACCATCTCACTTCTGTAAGATGACCCTTTTTACCAACTTTCTAAGTCAGTGGAATAAAAAAAAAGTAAGCGTTGTTTCAGAGATTGATTCAGCTGAATAAATCCAATATTATATATTATTTATTGCAGCTCTTGATTTGTGAAAATATATTACTCAGACTATTCTCTCTTTTTGTTCTCTTCTCAATTACTTCTACAGGTTTGAGACATTTAGATGAGAATTTAAATATATTTTGTTTACATAGTATCATCATAGAGTACTTCACAAATTTAAGAACAGAAAGCAGAAATTCTGAATCAGATTGTAGCTGGCTTTTCTTACACATGCAGGGCTAGACCTTCCCCCCAGGCATCCCTCCTCCCAGCTGCAGTCCATGCTATCTTCTGACTGCAAAGAATATTACACACATATACCACCTGGACAGAGAAGGGGTAAAAAAGACAAAATATTGTATGCTGCCTTATTTGACATCAAGTGAGTGCTTCCTGCACAGGGGAGTGCATAAGCAATCTTCTCTGCTGTATACTGGTATCATTTCCCCTCTCACCCATCCATAATAATCCTCAAGAAGGTCACATATATGTCTGTTTATATATGTGTGTGTATGTGTACCTGTACATATTTATATACTGTATTTACTTAAATACACATTTACTGTATTTTCTTCCATTTTCTTTCATCATTTAAAATTTAAAGAAATAATAAAATATTAGAGAATTTTTCACAACCTATGCTTTCAATAATATGTTATTGTAACACACAGCATTTTAGGATTCTAGATTTCATTTGCTCTTGAAGCAATCAGAGGATTTTAGAGAGGTGAAATGTAATTGTCTTTTAGAAACTGGATAACAATTCTTTCATTAATTTCATTTGACTATTATCTTTCACTACAACAGCTCTACAGACTCTTGCAGGTATGAATTTTGAATTTTCCCACTGACTGGAAAGTGTAGCTTATAACCTTTTAAGGTTAACCTTAACTAAAAAGATAATACACATAAGCTTATGCTTATAGACTTGTAGAGGTTTGAGTGTAAGTGAATTAGTACTATTGGCTAAGTATTTTCAATGTTCATTAAAGGAACACCTAATAGTAGCAAAAATTCAGGAGGTCATATGTGCATACAGTGTAACATTCATGTGGGTTCTCTGACATTGTTTGGGTATTTCCTGTTGTATATCCCTCTGAACTGCACGAACAGATATTTCTGAATATCAACTGAAAAAAACCCAAAAACACAAAAAACCAAAACCAAACAGTGAACAAACAGATTACTTGTTGAACTGTTGAAGGAAATATTTGTTTAATTTGGAGGTATGTATTTGTGGAGCTAGAGCTTTTCCATGCATGATGCTGAAGTCAGTTTCCAAGAAGGATAAATTGTCTTTCTTTTCATCTGCAAAACTAATCTGAAATGCATGTCGGCTTCAAAAATAAACAGAATTCTCACCCACCGCTGATGAACTCAGAATTCTCTCAACCAAGAACACTGCTTTTCTTGGTGAGATTCAGAGGGGAAATGTCCATTTATGCCAGTAGGATTTACACGTCTAAAATGTTTGTTGACACTCACAAAACACAAACTGACTGAAAACTAAACTCAGAGAGGAGGTTCTCTGCCACAGGATTAAAGTAATGGGAGGCATCTGAATGGAAAGCAGCTGACACATTTCGGGCCAGCTGTCTGTAAATCGCCCCTTCTGTGCCCAGGCGCTGTGTGGTCTCTGCTTCCCTGCGCCACGCTGCAGCCCCGCCACAAAGGCACAGCTGAAAGGCAATATTCTAATGAGGCCCGAAACCGAAATACTGTTTTTCTCCATTAGAGGGTGGTCCCTCCTCATCATGGCTCAGTTGCACTGGCAGCAGAAGACCTGCAATGCAGTGAGCTGCGTCGGAGATGACACATGAATCAGGAGATGTCTGCGCCCTTCCTCCTCGCGCCTCCCGCTCCCTTTGCCGGCACAGTTCGAGAAAAGCAGTGTGCATGGACACGGGCCAATTCCAAACACACATGCAGCACCTGCTTTTATCCATGTATTGTGTGTGCTCACAAATACATGCTCACCTGCACGTGCCTGTAGTTGTGCCATGTAAAGCAACTTAAGAACAGCTTTGCTGTAGCATCTGGAGCTGAATTCGCCATTGCACAATTTTTCTCCTGTCAATAACATCTGCTTGATTTCAGCCATGCTAATTAACTGTACACATTAAAAAAAAAAAAAAAAAAAAACAAAAAAAAACCAAAAAACCACACATTTGGCACATGTATATAGGTGTATGCAAATGATCTATTAAAAAAAACAAAAAACCCTTTACATTAAGGTAGATTGTGATTAGGAATTTGAAAGCCAGAGAAAGCCAAAATGCTACTTGCCAAACAAATATTGCTGCACTCTCATGTGAGTCTGAACAACATAAAAAGCCTTTCACAACATGATTGCATTCATTATTGTAATACCTTAAGTCCATGCAGGCAACTCTATTCATTCACTTTGTTTTGAAGATTATATATACGTGAAGTAGAATTCTGCAATGTCTTTTTACAGCTCAAATTCAATAAGAAAAAATTTTCAATAGAATTTCCTACTGTAAAGCATACTATGGAATAAGTGTTTGAATGAAATATAAGAAAGAATTGCTGCTGGCATAATGAAACCACTTACACTTTGTATTTCATTAGCTTAATAGTAGTGAACTGTCTCATTCACAGCATTGCCTATTACAGATTGTACACGACATGTAGAGTTCACAGAAAAGGGTTTGAAGTGGTTTCTTTTTTTTGTTTGTTAGTTTTTTTGTTTGATTGTTTTTAAATGATGAAACCCCCAGAATTACCTTCAATAAAGGACAAAATCAAGACAGCTGATTGCCAAAGGAAGTTTGGACACTGAGCACTCATGAAAGCAGTGTTGCAAACAGATAAAGATGGAATTGCAGGGTAACAATGCTTCTGCTTTAAATTGACATTGCTCCACTACAGCACTTTGGACTTGCAGAGAGTCTGCTCCCTCAGCACAGCATGTGCCTGTGAGCACATTCAATTCTACAAGAGTAATCTGCCATTGCAACCAGTGAAATGCTTCATACTGCATGCATATTTCAATATTCCTAATCAAGAACATAGTATTTGTCTCCTCCTAGAAATAAGCTTGAACTACCAAGCAGTCAAACAGATTTGTTTTCTGAATGTCAGTTTTACCGTCTTGTCTACATCATTTGGCTGCAAGTCCAGAGAGTGTGTCCCCTATGGACACTTAGGTGAGGATTTTTCATAAGGTTGTCATAATCCCCTCACCTACAAACCGAGAAGCAAATGCCAAAGGTTTTTTTATGCTTAGAGACACCTATTCAGAAAAGACACCAATGGAGAACAAGCATTTCTTTTATCCCTCTCTATTATTCTCCTTCATTTTTATGCTATAAGAGAGCATTTCATATGAAATATTTTCTAGATCTCTACCAGCGAAAATAAACAAGAGACATATATTTGCCTCAGTAATTCTGCATGGTCAGGTTTTGAGAACTAAAACAATCTTTTCAGGATTTTTATTCAGCCTTCAGATTTCAAAGCTGCATGGCACATGAGCTTGCTGTTCATCAGCTCAGCCTGACTGTGAGCCTCAGACCTAACAAAAGTGCACTTTAGAAACAGCAAATGAACATTTCCTTGTAGACAGTATGGCAGAGTAGCAATAATTTGTGAAAAATGTATATCTGCACAATGCGCACTACAAAACAATTTGTGTGGTAGGAGTGTAGAGCAGTGATTTTATTAGAATAAGACCATTCTTATTCAGTGAAAGACTCAGACAGCTGTTGTATGAACAAAGCTTAATATTCCTTCATTTCCCATGCAAGCCTATTTTTCAAGGCCGTAATGCCCCCAGTCCACCAAGTTACATTTAAAACTACCTGGAGAGCTTTTTCACGCAGGGCTTGTGTTACTCATTCTACACATGGTGTGAAGTTCACAGATGAGAAATGTGAGTGCCTAAAATAAATACTACATGAAACCTGAGAAGCGTGAGGGCCCTTGGGAGTTCAGCAAATGAAATGCCTATCAGTCTCTGACACAGCAGACGCTCCCTACAATTGGCAGCTTCATGCTTCATTATGCATGGATCAGATATATAGGTATGGCCCCAGGCAAACTCCCTGGTTTAAAGGAGAGGTGCATGCTGGGGAAAGGCAAATGTCATTTGCCTGTGAATTTGAAAGATGAGGGGAAAAGGGGAATAGAGTTGATTAACCAAATGTATGAGGGGTTTATTTTGTACCATTTATCCTAGAGTTTCCTCGCTGAGAGTTGTTTCCAGCATTGTATGCATTGCAGGTTTGATGTTTTGTGGATATAACAATGTCAAAAAATGCAATTATTCTTGTCCATCCAACTGAACAGGTCCAAAATAAATAACAGGCAGTCAGAATTTTTACCTTCAGGAAAAAAAATAAAATAATTTTTTCTGTCTTTTGTAACACTTGTAATATAACCTATGTTTACAGCACAAGGTCAACAGACAGAGTTGCTGAAATTGTGCCAATTCTGTTAAACACCATTAAAACATATCATGCTGCCTTAATGAATAAAAACTATTCCAGAGACTTAGCTACTGCAGGATGTTAGTCATGGGTATTTCCTGTACAGGAAGAAAAAACCAAACACCGAGTAGCAGATCAGTTTGCTTCACATACATGTAGTTCTAATTATGGTAATAGTTCTAATGGTAAATCCATCCTTAACCACAATTAACTGAGGTATCAGAGAGAAGAGGGAAAGAATAAAGGAGAAACTCATTACTGACAATCTCTTAAGAAAGCAAAAAAAAAAAAAAGATTAAAATGTTTGTGGGAAAGGAAACTGTATTTCATCATTCCTGAGAAAATTATGACCCTGAGGGATCAACTGAGAAAAAGTGCTACTGAATATTGGTGTGTCTTAATGAAAACCCTTCTTTCCTCCTGCAGCGTTTCCATTCTGAGATTTCCATCATGCTATGTTCTGTCAATTAAGCTTTAAAATATAATTGTAAAGCTTTTTTCTACCATACCAGTAACAATAATGTTAGATTTTCTTTGACGTCATTTATATACATGCATACATACATATACACACATTCTTTTACATACACTTTTACATTAGTAAGTATCTCTGTGTATTTGTGCATCTTTTTCACTGCAAAAATTCCATGGAAGAATGGCATGGAATTGTTTGGAGCCTAAAAACATAGATGAAAATAAAGCAAACCAAGTCTATAAAACTGAGTGACTTAAGAAGATAAGCCTTCAGCAGCTGTAACAAATAGAATGACAGAAAAAGAAAGAGAAAAAGAATGCCGCTAATGTCTCTCAACGCTTTCTCCGTGTGTTCAGACAAGTTATGGCTAGGAATGTAAAACTTGAATTTAAAGAAACTGCATCTGGTGGAGATTAAAAAGGATAAAGAGGAGAAAATCGGTTTGATGTACACTTCAAAATGCTGCTCATAATATAGTTTGTTCTATTACTTGAAAAGAGAGTATCACTGTTCTTTTATGTCTACTTTTTAATCCTATGCTTTTAAAGTATCTTTTATTTGCTCCTATTTGAGGTGAATTGCCTCACTTCAAAAACTTAAATCTAGTTTGAGGATTTTGACTTTAGTGGCTTTCTTTGAATATTCTTCTGAAGTTATATTTTATCCTCCATTTTAACAATTCTCAGGTTTTACTGGGTAGTTGTGAATACAAGGTCTTCCACAGTGAGAAACACCTGCAGGCTTAAGAATGCACATTTTATACTAAAGCTGCCAATGTGTTGTGTCAGGGTCAGGAGAGAGGTATTTTCTCAACTTTGCTGAATTGTAAACGTGAATATTGTCACACTGAGTCATGTAAACACAAATGTCATTTTTTTGCTATTTTTCTATTCCACACCATAACTCTCTCATTACCTGCTGCAGGGAAAAAAAAACAACCAACCCTAATTTTGGAGCTTGTTGAAATGTGAACTTCGCTATCTAATTGTGAACCCACAAATCTCATTTGAAATCAATTAGGATATTTATCTATTGGTAAGATACTTAGTCTTTTATTAACAAGATGATGGAAAGAACAAAAAATATGAACTTCTGTTAATACATCATCTAATGAAGACCATTAAACTAGACCCAAAGGGCAAGATGTCTTTTTTGAGCAAAACATGGCAATCCTAATGGGTTGCTTGAATGAGTTGAAATAAAAGCAGAAGCTCCCTTGGACTCAAAGGGACCTTGGATATGTTACAGTTTTTCATTAAAAACTACAGTGAAATTAGGAGTTTTCCTTTTAGGACTGTGTGTTCAACTATTGTGGAAGGTCTCTGTGATAGTTTCAATTATTTTTATTCTGTGTTTTAGCATCACTTTGCTTGGTGATGCTAATATGCTAAAGACAAATAAACAATTTTGGTAGATGACCAGTGCCTGTAGTTCAGATATGTAAATATAAACTATGAAGTCATTGAGGCATGACCATCTGAGACTTGGTGCTTCTCACCAAGTCTCAGATTCATTTATAAGTTCAAAATTCAAAATAAACACATATATTGGATAAGATTGTCATGCTCATTTAAGCGGAGTGGTGCTTGTCTTTCAAGTAGATAGAAATTGAATCCAACACAAAACCACGCTATGCTGCCAGAATTCTCTAAAGCATCCTCAGTGAAAAGGAAATTCAGGTTATTAGAAGAAAGAATTTTTTTAAGTTTTATATTTTATTTTAACTGAAAAAAAAATTTAACCATCTCTAATTTATCAGACTTCTTTAGCAGACTTCAGAGGCATATATGTTAGTAGTGTACAAATTTCACTATCAAGGGAAAAAGCACAGATATTTTGGGGTTTTAGAGGTAGAATAAATGAAATGGACCTGATGATATGAAGAACAAAATATTTATATGCAGAAAAGGTACTCATAGATTCATATATTATATGAAGGGAGAATAAAATTGTCATTTAATATTTAACCTATTTTTTAAAACAGTAATATTTTTTCCCCACTGGAAACCTGTTCTAATTTTCTGGGTGATATTTTTTTTTTTCATAACAGAGACACCAACCATAATGGCATAGATTGGTACAGCCACAGCAGGAGAGAGCATCCAGCAACTGGCATTTGTTTATGTCAGTACAATATACACAGCTGCCCATGCCATACACAGCACAGCAGTTTTACAAATTTTAATGCAGATGACATTAAGACGATAAGAATTGATTCATGGAAGGGTGCAAGACCTTTGTACTCCTGAGCTGCCACATCTAGTTCTCTTCTTCACAACTCTTAATATTCAAATATTGGACTTCTCCCTCTCATACAGGAAATCTGGCCGCATATTAGTTGTAGATACCTGCAAGACGCAGCCACCTAATGAGCTCTCAGGCCTTATTGTGTCTTTCAGTAATACTCAAGTTTGGTTAAAAAACAAAAAAAGTCTCATCTTGAGTAATTTTAAGCATGAACTTCAGCAGAAAATGTTTGAATAGATTGTCCTATTTTGCAGAGAAATTTGAGATTTACCCCTGCTTTATGTCTTTTCTGCAAGCAGTACGTCAGTTATTATCTTCCTCCACTGTCCTCAGAAAGATCTTTTTCTTTCTTTTTTCTGACTCATGCTTTTTTCCTTGAAGTTTGGAGCGTTGCTGGTTCAGACTGATGCATGTGACTGGCATTGTGAACTGAAATGAAGGATGGTTACATGCTAACAAGAACACCCTGCTCGCTCCATGTTTCACACACAGTAGCAGCAGCAAGTGATTAATGGAGTGGCTGGAAGGGAGGTTTGTGTGGATGGCTGAAATCATCCTGTGCTGCTGTCAGGATCCAGGGAGAGCAGCAGAAAAACATGTACCTATGTTTACATCTCCCTGTTCTGCCTCAAATATTTACTGTGTACCCTTTGCTGCAGTTTTAGCCCTATTCAATATTTTCACTCTCTCCTGTTCTCACTTCTACTTCAGATATCTGTTTTTCCTCTATCTCTCTATAACTTTTAAGTTTTGCTACTACTTCCCAGTGTGCAGATATATTGGGTGAGGTTTGTCTGTGAGCCAAAAGCAAGCACTAACGAGGTTCAGGTCACAATAAAAATTACTCTGCTTGTACAATTGCTTTAACTGTTAAGGAGAAGATGACTGGAAGGGAAATGGGGTCAGCCAGGACAACCATGCATACAGGGGAATACTTAGGAAAGACAAGATGATACTGAAGATGCTTTCAGCTCAGCTGAAAAAAGACCAGCTGTTCTCCTTGTTTAAAGCTGCTAGTGGAATCTCTAAAACCTGTCATCCATTATGAAAGAAAATATAATTCTCTTTTTTAATCTTCTTCATATATAAATTGGGAAGTACAACTCCTCTTTTCATGTAGCCATCATCCTCAAACTTGCTGTCCCTGTCCTGTTCGCTTTGCTGTGAGCTCAGTTCTACATCATTGCAACATGCACAAACACCTCCTCTGTGCTCCATACCTGGTGACCATGGCTCTACAGTTCCAGGTTTGCAGACTACACCACCTTTCATAATTAAATCAGAAGCAGTTAAAATGAAGTAATCAATTTTCCCAGTAAATAGAGTGAACTTGCTTAGGGGGCTCTAACAGCTGTATTTCCTTTTAATGTTTTCTTTTACAATATAAATTTCCCTCAAACTGGAAAAATGCTTATTTCTATCCTTCAGTGTTAACCTGAATGACTTTCTGAAATGTCTAGTTTCCCAGTGTGACTAGTGCTTTACTGAAAATCTTAATGCAGAATATGCAGAATCATGGTCACAGAATTTCTGCTGAAGAAGTCAGCCTTCGAGGAAATATCCTTACCCCCACCTGGAAAGGATTTTAAGGAATAACATTAGAAGTAAGTTATTGTCCATTTGCAGGTTGACAACCTTGCAAACTCAATAAACTTGGCAAAATTCCCTTACATTACCTTCATTGATGTTAAGTTCAAGTTCTGTCTTCTATGTTCTCAATGTATAACACTCTTGAGAGAAACAAATTTTGTTTTTACCAAGCTAAATAAATAAAAGCCACTGTTTTGCAGAGATCTACATTCCAAGGATTTAGAAATGTATAAACTGGACACACATAATATATTATGCCAATGTCATTTCACACACTGTAAAAGAGGCAGTAGCCATTCTTTCCTGTTCAGAAGGTCCTTTCCCAGGTTTCATGTTGCTTCTCTGATTATGTATGAAAATATTTTAGCTGTTAGTTTCAACCTTGTTCTAGTTGCACTGATGTATGATCCCAAATCAGCACAATTCAGCATGTTATGAAAAAAGTGCCATTCAGTCAGACGGTGTGAGTGCGAAGTGAGATTAAAAGAGAATGGAAAAAAATTATACCCTTTGTAATGAGGTGCTGTTTTTCTGCACAAATGACAAGGGTCTACCATGGCAGCTGACATCAGCAGAGATGTCAAACCTCTCTGATGAGCAAAACCCTGTAGAGAATACAACTTGCACTTCTCATTTATGAGCCTTGTTAAACCTCCCATCAATGACACATACACTTTTGGTAATAAAATTACTTCTGCAGCAAAAGTTAAATCTCTGCCTCTAGAAGGCAGCAAAATAATTTTCATTTCACCTAATATCAGAATGAATATTATAAATTCAATTTGCTTAGCTGCTGTGAGATATGTTTGGGGAAATCTGCTTTCAGGTCTTTAGAAAGAGCTTTTGTCGTTTCCCATGATATGACATTACAGTAACTGGAGTTACACTGTGTGCAACATTAGAAATGGATGAATAAACATTTACTCATTAGAACTCCAGAAGGATGTAGCTTTGTGGGGTAGTTTGGAAACTGTTGCTTAAGAAGTTATTTCAGTGATCCTTAGTCCAGGAATGCTACTGCCTTAGAAAACTTCACTGGGGTTTTACTCTTTGTTAATACATGCATTGATGCTTCATTAATATATAAGAAGGGCGAATTAATGGGTTGATGGAAAAGAGATAAATAAATACTGCTTATTTACAAACTGATCTTACAGACATTTGTCATATTTGCATGTGTAAAAGATTAACTCCCCAGTCACCACCTCTAATATGATAGAAGGCTATCCATGAAAACAACTAGCTCACTTTGGTTACTGGACTCTCCTTGAAAAGGGATTTGCCAAAGTCTTCCCTGTAGGCAAGGGATTTTTTTCTCACATAATGCATGATAAGTACTCTGAATCCTCTCAGAATCCAGGCTGGTGGTAGAGGTGATCTGTTTGTCTGCAGAAAGCACATGCAGAGATCTCCTGACACTGTGTTAGTGCTGGAATGTCCTGGCTATGACAAAGAGCCAAGCAAGTCCTGTTGCAGCACAAACAAATAGATAAGAAAGAACACATGAACACATGAAAGAAGAACCTTCCATCTTCAGCTTTCCAGCCCACCCAGGGCCTTTGAGGTATTTTTCCTGTCTTCTCTTTAGTAACAATACTGGTTACTAACAGCTCAAAGACAAATAAACAAAAGATTCACAGAATTCACAGAATAACCAGGTTGGAAGAGAGCTTAAAGATCATCAAGTCCAACCCATGCCCTAACACCTCAACTAAACCCTGGCAGCGAGTGCCACATCCAGTCTTTGTTAAACACAGTCAGGGATGGTGACTTCACCACCTCCTTGGGTAGGCCATTCCAGAACTTTTTGACTCTTTCCATGAAAAACTTTTTCCAAATATCCAACCCATATTTCCCTTGGCGCAGCCTAAGACTGTGTCCTCTTGTTCTGTCAATACCTGGTGAAAGAGCCCAACCCCCACCTGACTACAATCACCTTTCAGGTGGTTGGAGATACTTGAAAAAATGTACGCTTGACAAGGCAAACAGTGCAGCCAGTATTAAGGAGTACTTGTGGGCAAAGCTGTTCTGAATTACAAATGGATTTGCCACCAACTCCTTTCCTGACTGAACAATGACAAATCTGACTATCTAGGTTAACCCTGACCACATTGGGGGTCCTTCCTCGTCTAAACACTGCCTTGGAACCAATATCAAAGACATTTGTGTTGTGTTTTTTGCTTTCTGAGCTGAATTACTGGATTACATTGTGGTGCGAGTGTAGCAAATCACTTAACTGGAAACAGAAGAGAGAACAGTCCATGAGTATGTCCCCATCTTTAAACTGATACATTGCTCACAGCATGGTGATGGCAAGCTCCTGGAAATCCAGAACCTTTCTGTTTCTTGTTCATAGGTTGCCTGAAAAATAAAGTGATTTAGCCAGAGCTAAGTGACTTAACCAGAGCTAAGCTCTCTGGTCCTCTGCTAGTGTCACCAGGCTCTGTCTTTGCCTCTATGAAGTCTCTACACTAAATTTTTCATTTTTCTTTCAAAGCTCTCCTAATCATTATCTTACCTTCTGAAACATTTCCCATTCCAAATCTGCTATGCTTCACCTTATGGGTCCACTCTAAAATAACAACCACCCCAGGGACTTACACCTTTGTCAAAAACACTCTGCTCTCCTGCTTCAAATCTGGGGCATCCCATCTTCCTGTTCCAGTAGCATCATTCCTAAGTTCACCAAGATCCTCACTACTGTCCACAGATCTTACTGAGTCTTTCCTAACCCACAAGTTTAACCTTCCTTGATTTCTATGGCCTAATGAGCCTTCCTACTGATGCTCTTTAGAAGCACATATGGTTAAAGTCCATTTCATTCAGTGAAGGTTATCCTTTTTGAGGAGCCTGATCTGCAAAAGCTGAAGTACGGCTGAATTAGTGACCTTGTGCAAACATAACCTTCTTAGGAATTCATCTTACATCTAAATATCAACAGATAAAAGATGCAAAAGGACACACAATTAGGGAAATGAAAATGTAAATGCTGTCAGGACCAGGTCTATCTGTTTGCATTCCCCAGCACAAGAAGGAATGGTGTTCTTAAGGAAAGAAGGATGGTAGAATGATGGGCTCATCCAGAGATCCTCTACTGCGGATGGACCTGTGCTGGAGGCCCTGTTGCAAGAATTGCAGGAACAATGCCTGGAAGGCCCTGAATGATGTTAACTTTTTAGTGAAAGATTTGAGGTCTCAGATTCAGAAGTGTTTACAATAAGACAGAGCACAGGCACCTCCTGCAAACCAGCTGACTTGCAGCAACTCATTCTCCCACAGCATTAGTCCCTTAATGAGTCTAAGTGAATGCTTTGAGTACCACTTTTAGGTAACAACTATTGTCAGACCTTTTAATAAAAGAATTATTGGTTCAGAACTGGAAACTCTGTTAGTTTTATTATATTGTGGGTGTTGTTAATATATTTTCTTCAAACTGGTTGAAGGCAAGAGAGTATCATTTTAAATGTTTTCAGCCAAATTCATGAATACTCTTCATCTACTTTGTGATAGCCTGAAGTCATAAAGCAGTTATTGATCAGTCACAGCACAACAGACAACACTGACTTACTGTTTCCTTGCACCACTGGAGTGGTACAAAATAGCTAGGGCCTGCCAGGTAATCTCACTCTTTAGTCATGTTAGCACTGCAGTTCCTCTACACCAGTTCTGAATTTTTCAGTATTCACAGAACTGCACAATTTCACTACTGATTTGAAAACATTCCTATGACACAGAGATATCTGAGGTACCTGGGTTCAGATCACAAATAACAGTGTTAAAGACTTTTCAAGTATTCTCATTTGTGTACAATGATGAGATTCACTCCACTATAACAAATTACTAAATTGCAGGAATGCTCTATAAAAGGAAAAGACAAAATGACAGCATTCTATATCTGTAAGTACTACTCAAACAACTCTAAATTCTCTATAGCTCATACTGTGGTATTCAAGTTTTATGGGCTTCCAGAGAGATCTGCAGCTAGAATTATTGTTGATCTTTACAGTATGTCTCCTGACACTGAAATTGATATGTACTCGTATTTAATTTTAATGGCATTGAAGACGATACTTATGTTGGTGTAATAAGTATTGTCTTCAGGACTCACAGAGCTTTAGGCTGGATCAGAGCTCCCATTTAAGTATCACTGCTCGTGCTGCTAATACTGATCCTATTAAACTGCACATAAACTGCTTTAGACAATTAAAAGATACACATCTCTTCAGTAATAGAGTTCAGTGTTCCTTTGGACTGCTGTGTCCAGGACACTAGCAATATCTAGATTGCTCTTGGAAGACAATATATTCACCCTTACTTTTTCTTCTGTTCTAGGAAATGATTGTAAATTATTTTTTTTCCTTAGAAAAGAGCAGGTTTCAGAAAATGGGATTGTTAGGATTTAATCTTACAGTTCTAGAGAGCTTCAGACACTTGTCAGACAGATAAACATGTTTCAGACCCTATCAAGCCTACTGAAGTGTTTGATAACACTGCAGCCTCTTAAAAAGTCCAGATTCATACTAGATTTTATTACATTACAGCATCTGTAGATGGGAGATGATATTTCAGTAATGCTTCTCCCAAAAAATCTTTAGTTTATGTGCCTTCAAGGACAACAATGTTCATTGCTAAAGAGGAAGACATAAAGAGGAAGATGCAATGAAAACATGGTATGACAAGTTATTTTGAAAGAAGAAGCAGCTCAAGAACCTCAACATTTATTTGGGAAAGAACTGCATTACTAAAACCACAGGAAGCTAGTGAAAGTGTCTCTCACAGAGGCATGGTGTACCTCACCACTTTCCACTAGGTGCAAAAAAGGCAATATCTGGTTTGGCTGTGAGACAGTGCCTTCAGATACCCCATTCCCTCTGAGTGCAGACCTCAGTAGGAGCCTGGACCTCTGCATGAACAAACATCAGAGTTCCTGGGCTGGAAAGGCCAGCTCTAATTTCCTCCCCTTTTTATCTTATCTGTTTTGTACCATTTCAGGTGTGCAAGAAAAAGGGTTGAATTAGGCATGGCTTCAGTAGTCCCGCCAAAACTGTCCAAAATGATCAGATGAAGACCAAAGCAGCAGACAGCTATGCTGGGTGCATGGGCCACAGATAAAGCAGCGTCATGGGTGGGTCAGGCTGTATTTACTGAGGTCCTGAACCTTTTGTGATTACACATCAAAGTATAAAGTGTGTGTGAACTCTTTCACACCAGCTGGCCCAGTTTGGTTGTCTTCTTAATCTTACAGGTTTGTGAAAGATCCAAATTATGGTCCCTTCTTATTTATTTGAAAAGCATAGTGAAAAGAAAGAGGCTCTGAAAAACCTGATGACATTATAGTAGCAAAAAAAGTCACAAGACTGCTAAGTACTTTTGTTCTCAATTGAGAAAACCTAAGTTACACTTGTGTCTGAAACCCCGGGTGATCAGAAAAATTGTAGGCATCTGCAGTTGCAGGCTGAAGTTTCTGACAAGATTATTTACTGAATGTTTTGGAATGTGATTAAAAATTCCCTGTACTTGCTATCCCCCATTTTTGGTTAATAGAAAGCAGTGAAAATACTGAAATGCAAAAGATCACATTCAAAGAGCCTCGCTACCTGTCAGCAGTGCTGTGTGGAACCTTTGGAGGAATGATGTAAGGGAATTGCAAATGTATGTCATACTGGGAATACTCAGATGACTGCCATCCTCTGCCTATGGGAAAGTATTTGAACATCATATGTCAGCATCTTCTGTACCTTTTGAGGGTACTGAACAAAACTGAACAAACTGCTAGTCTGGGCATTTCTAATTAGATGTGCAGCACAGATATATTCCACGCAAGAATATTTCATAGGAAGCTATGCAGCTTATTTTGCAAAACTGCCTAGTACAGTTTGCTGATCAATACAGGTATATAACTTAAAACAATTTGGTTGAGTGTATCAGATCTCAAACAAAGATGCTGGGACAATTAAGAATTTAAACCAGAGAAGATATTGATACCTAAAATGGAAAGGAGATGTATGAAAATCCTAATATGAGGTACAGCCATTTGAAGCCTGAGAAGTCTGAACTCCAAGACGATTTTTGCATTTTTGTCTGTCACTCTTAATTTCCTGAAGTATCTAGAGGTACACATTTGTAGATGCTCAGAATTTGCTTTGTCCTGGAAAGGATCATCAGAAGGTGTTTGGCACATCCTTATGCTAGCTAGCTGTGAACCAGAATGTGTGTCTTTGCCCTTATTGCTTTTAAAAGTCCAAAGTGGCTTTGCAATCAGAATTTAGAAAACATACTTCTTGCAAACCTGTATGATACACTACGTTGTAATTACAGATGCAGTAGTAGTTCAGCATGCATACATGCATTCCTGCCTGGATTTTGTCTGTTCCTTTCTTCCTCTGTGACCTATTAAAGAAGTGAGCATTATTAATTATACATTGTTCCCCATCTCTTATAAAATAACATGCAAAATGATCTTTTGGAACTACTTTATCCCACATCCATGCTGTTAATGCTACATCATCTGGTACAACAGACCAGGCAGGATCCTGCCACCAGAACTTGGAAATGCCTGTTCTGTGAGAGCTTGAGTGCAACCACTGCCCCATGTTGCTTTTACCAGTCATAATTGCAGAGGCCAACAAAATGACCCAGAGTGAAAAGCAACCTTCCCTGCAGCCCCTAGACAGTAGAAAGAACTGATGGTTCTCCCATAGCTGCAGTTGTTCCTACCAACTAGCTGACAATGCCTGCATGTTGGTTATACTCAAGCTAGGCATTTCCCTACAGTGAAAGTGGCTTTATGTCACTTTCAGAGGCACAAAAATAATCCTATATTCCAGTTCTCTAGTAGGCAGACCACACTGGGGGATCTTGGTGGAAACATGCATCTACAAATCAAAATTTTGGAGTTCTCTCCAAGGTGCTCATGTGGGTTCCTCCCTTTGTGCTATGAGAGTGTCCATGCTATAGATGTAGCCCCAAGCTTCTTTGCTCAGAGATGAGAGATTTCCCAAATATTATCACTGACATAAGGAATGTATACAATTTATTGCATCATTATTTTGAAAACCTGGGCATAGCACTATTTGCATAACAATGTTATTTCTAGAAAGGATTTTTTTTTATGCTTAAGTAAATACCATTCTGAAAGTGTGCTTGTACATTACACAGGCAACAAGAATTCAGTATCTACCAATTTGTTCTAAACTATCAGTTCAAGGCATGAAAATTTTCTTGGACTAATTTTTTTTGGAAAAAATCATTTTCTTTAACCTGTAACAAGTACATAAAAAATACTGTCATTAAAACACACATCTTTCCAAGTTTTCAGTTTTACTGCACTTCCATTTGAGTTGTAAGAAATCTGAAACAAACAGGGATAAAAGGTCCTTCCTGTGGGAGTAGATTTTATTTATGCCATCTACCAATCCTTTTTACTGTGCCAGAACAGTCTACTGTAATCAGAACTGGGTGTTCTTTTAGCCTACTGGTTTTGTGCTTGCTCTGCCATTCTCTTTTGCTTTTGTGAAATGCCTAAAGATCTCCTAGCAAACAGGCTTGATTCTTTGGTCTGCTGTACCCTCCTGATGGCTTATTTCTATTCCAAATTCTTCATTTATGTTTTGTTTAATCCAAAGTTTTAATTCCTAGAGCCCAGTGAGATGCACTGAAAGAATGAAAGAAGCATCCTGAGAGGAGGTAAAAACTGCTGTCTGAAGGTACTCATCTCTGTAACTAAGAGTAGAAACTTACTAAAATAGCTTAGACCTGACATCTAAACTTTTAATGTCTGACATTTGGTGATGTGTACCCTACTGATGTAATTTCTCTACCACTATTTACCAATTATAAATAGAATGAAAAATGAACATAATTTTTTACCCATCCTAATGTCATGGTTTAACCCCAGCCAGCAGCCAAGTACCACATAAGCATTAGCTCACTCCCCCACTAGCAGGATAAGGGAGAGACTTGGAAGAGTAAAAGGTAGAGAATTTGTGGGTTAATATGAAAACAGTTCAACAGAGAAAGAAAAAGCCAGCCACAAAAGCAAAGCAAAACAAGGAATGAATTCACTGCCTCCCAAGGTCAGGCAAGTGTTCAGTCATCTCCAGGAGACCAGGGCCCCATTACATGTAACAGTGACTGGGGTCTCTCTGAATGCCCCCCCTTCCTCCTTCTTCCTCTCATTTTACAAATGATGAGCATGATGTTCCGTGGTCTGGGATGTTCCTTTGGTCATTAGGGTCAACCCTCTCAGCTGTATCTCCTCCCAACCTTCCTCACCAGCACAGCAGAATGAAAAATACCAAAAACCCTAGCCCAGTGTAAATTCTGCTCAGCAATAACAAGAACATCTCTGTATGATCAGCCCTGTGTTCAGCAAAAATCCAAAACATAGCCTCATACCAGCTACCATGATGAAAATTAATTCTACCCCAGCCCAACCTAGCACTCTTAAGGACCATACATATTGTTTTCCTAAAATTTTCCTATGTATCCTCAGGAAGATCAGATCAAATTGTGAGAATCCCTCAGAGGTGATGCAGGTCTTCCTACTACATCTTTGGATTCCTGGAATCATGTGATAAGTTGAACCAAATTCAAAACTCAAGATTTCTTGTATTTGAGATGCTCTTATCCTCAGGAAAAAGACATAGGGATATAAAAATAAGAAAAGAAAAATCCTCTTTCAGTTAAAGAACACCAATAATACAAATATGTTCATGGAAACATCTGAGACTGGAGAAGAGAACATGGGACTGTCCAGGGAAGAAACCCAGCTGTGATTTCTAATCATGGGAGCACAAGGAACCATTTAGAAAGGAAGACTTCTGTTCCTGTCATTAACTAAAAAACTCTGCAAGCATTAAAGAGGAAAAAAGACCTTGTAAGTAATGAAAATGATGCAAGCAACTTAAAACACATTGAAAAAATTAGCCACTTTGTGGCCCAGAACCAAATACTTGAAAGAAAAAGCAAGTGAGTTTTGCACTAATGCCAGTGATTAATAAATCTCACTCCTTGTAAGCAAAGGTGAGGGAATAAGTTCAGGATCTACTGATCTGCTACAATGATAGTCCCAAAAATTAGCCATTTCTTCCCATGTCTGATAAGAGATCTCCAGTTAAAGCATTTTTCCTGATTATAACAAAGGGGTGAGAAAACAATGGAATTGAAACTGGATTTCATTTTCTTCCTCAGCTTTCTCCAAAATCTGCTTGAGGAAATGCACAAGATTGCCTGTCTGTGTGTGAAAACTGACAAGGTAAACAGGCTAATCAGCTCCAACCATGCCTTTTGCAATCACAGTCTCCTGAGGATTGCACACACTTTTTCCACCCTGTTTCTTTTGAAATTACGCACTCATATTACACAGACAACCTGCATTGAATTAGTGACAACTCTGAACAAGCACCAATCCAACCAATTTAGGCAGCTCTGCTTGTCAGCTTTGTTTTTTAAATCTCTGCAATAAGACATGTGCCCCTTGCAGCATTGCCTGGGGCTGCTCTCTTAGCTTCTTAGGCTCTTTGGAATAGTATGCCCACAACAGGGCACATTCAGGCAAGAAGTTGTTTAACTCTAATTACTAGCATTCAAATCTTGACCTCTTTCTTTCCCAAGCAGCAGAACCTGATAACTCAGAAAATACCATGGTACCTTGACAATGTTTCTTGTGAGAAGAAACAGTGAATCTTTGTAGCCAGGACCTTTACCTAGAGAACACTTGCCCAGAATGAGTGATGTGGGGAGCAGCAATATTTCCTTGCAGGGACCCCGTCCCCACCAAGTGGCATCCCAACATGTGGGCACATCTTTTGCATGGCTGTGCCACATGTTGCTGAGAGAGAAACTTTGCAGGGCCATCACATACAAAATGTGGTCCCCCTTGGCACACTCTACTGAAATAGCAGATTTATCAGGTTTAGTTCAATCATGGTCTGACAGAATTCACCTGTACCAAAAGATTTGAGGTGATTCTCCTGCAAATAAAACCTGCCTTGGAAGACATGTAAATTTGGAGGTTACTTCGTGTTAGAGACACAAAAAAACCTCATCCTCCCCTCTTTTTTTTTCTTTTTTTTCCCCTTTTTTTTGGCTAGTATTTTTTGTATTTATTGAGTTTTCACGTCTCCATTCTTTAGTCTTAGTTGAGGATGTTAAACATAATCCTATTAAAATTTAGGTGAATTTACACAAGAGGACAGGAATGCTTCAGGTGTCTCCTACAATCATGCTTCCAGAACCTGTGCTCTGTCTATGTAGAAAATTGTGTTGTGTCCTCGTCAATGCAGTCCTGACCTTGAATGTTCCCATACAGGGATGTGCTGGAGTGCACACAGCCTGAGAAAGGTCCATATCTGCTTTTCCAGCGTGGGGAAATCCAAGCTCACAGGCTTGAAGCTGTCTGCAAACAGGTCAAGTCAATGGGGTTCAAAGCCACAGGGCTGCCTGCTCATCTTGCTGCCTTGGCTATAAGCATCTCTTGCCTGTCAATATAAACTTTACTCCATTGCTTCCTCATTCCTGATTAACCCAGGTCCCATTTCAGTGAACTGGGATGTGGAGATCCTCTTTGGAAGTAGCCAGGTTGTACTGAGAGCCTGGGTAGTAACTGAAGCAGCAGACTTCAGGTGATTTGGTGAGTGAGGGCTGTTGCAATGCTTGGCCATCTTTGAGACTACAGTTCTCAGCAACCAGCAGTGTGATTTCTAGTTTACTGATCAACTCAGGGACATATAAAAGCAAAGTATATAAAGAATTAGAGACCTTAATTTCATCAGAGATATTTACTAGAATTATAATGATTCTATGTCATAATTAAAACCTTAAATAGAATTTACTTTCAACAAGGTTTTGACTAACTGCAGGTTGACAATGCTGTAGGGCCATCACAGTAAGTGGAAGGATATTTCTGTTCTCTACTATTCTTAAAAGCATCTTTTGTATTTATTTACACCCTATTGTGTTATTTTACTTGTTGCAGTTGGAGTGATAAATTGAATAAAATGAACAATTCAATTAAAATGTATATATTTTATTATTACTCAAAAATCTGACTAAACAGAAATAAAGAAAACATGTCAGCTTGTGAATGGCAAAATGTGTCCTTTTCTTATTTGCTTTTTTCCATCAAAGAATGACAGCTCTCCACAGACAGTATTGATGAAAAGCTCTATGAGCAACTTGCAGTAAACCAGTGAAAGCTACAGACATGACCTACTGCTTTTATATATGTAGCTTAGGGAACAAACTTGCAGCAAAATGACTTCATGGGCTAGGAATCTGTCAACATGCTTAGCAGGCACCCTATGAGGAATTTTATGGGGCATGAGAGATGCCCCTGCCACCAATTCTTCAGTGTCAGTCATACTAGCAAGAGGAAAGCTGTGGAAGGCTTCCCTGCCTGCACTGCTTTCATCTGTTACAGGGGTATATCCCTTAGAAAAGAATTCAGAAAAGAGCAAAATTGAGTCATGGTGAAGAACTGCTTCTGTTAAGACTATATATGAGAAGCATTCTTCAGCCAAGATGCCAATATACTAAAATGGTCATATACAGGGGCTGGTGATAGCTGCCCATTTGTGAGAATGAGACAATGTATTACTTTGCCAAAAGTAGGCAGACTGCTTATTGCATTCAACTTACTGCCTGTGTCTTGTGGCAGTGCCAATGACAAAGAAAATTGCCTGGACTTGAGCCATATTGGAACAAGAAATGAGGTAAACAATGACATTAAAAAGTAATTCTCTGCAATGGCTTTTCTTTTTACCAAGTCATTTTAATATACTATTCTGCACATGTAAAATGTGTGGTATAGTCATAAAAGGCTCTTGCCTTGCATTACTTGTATTATTTGCTGGACTTTTCAGGCTGTTAGTATAATGGATATATAGTCAAAGTGACTAGGCACAGTTATTTTAGTAGATTGATAAATCTGTCAAGTAAAAGACCCTGAGGTTTTGAAGCTTCTGGTGTAACCAGCTTCACAGTACAGGGTATGGTGGATATTCATACTACTAGAAATATACATTCTAAAGTAAAATAAGTACAGTTCATTTGAATGCAGAATGAGCTAAAATCCAAGCAAGTCAAGAAAGGCCTTGGTAACTTTAAGTATATCCTTTGCAGCATAGGAAGTGGATCTGAAATCTTTTGCCCCCGGCACAGCACAAACTCCAGCAGCCAGGAAGACTGGTGGGAGAGCTCTGATGACTGCACTCACTGGTGCAATAACTACCTGATGGATCACCCCCAAAAAGGAGGAATTAAGCATCTAAATCTGAAGTTGAACTTCTGGCACACAAATTCAAAATGACGTGGTTCTTGAAGACCTACCTGCAGACCAGACTTTTTTGCTTTAAATAGAGTGGGTTCATCTAACCAAGTGAAAATAACTGGTAACCAACATTTTTTCTTTCTTATGACTGCATTCTCAACTCACTTCTCCTGCCTAAACTTAATTAGAAAAGTCAGTAAAGAAATTTTATTGATTATTGCCCTAAAGTAGTCATTATAGTAGATACTTTTGAAAATATGCAGTTGTTAATATGAGATCAAGAATCATCATAAAATAAGCAATAGCTGTTTTTTTTTTTTTTTTCTAAATGCTGGGTCAGGGTGTAAGGGGTACATACTAGTGTGGCCTAGCTGTTTCTTTGTTTCCCTCCTCAGACTGAGTAAAATCCATTATACTCTCTACCTCTGATAGAAAAAACTAAACACAGCTTCATCTACCTTCCTATGCTTCTCCCTGATAAAGAAGCTACAGGCATGGCTGAGGACAGCAAAGCACCAATGGCTTCACCAGTCTGACTGCTTGACCACTACCTTCAATGAGAAATTAAAAAAGCCATAGCTGAGAAAATGGGAGAAATTCTCTCACCTTCCCCTTCAGAAGACCCTGGTGTAAAAGAACTATTAGAGTGGCCTGAGACTCCATGAAGTAGTAGTGCATCTGGCAATTCAGCCTAACATTTGTAATTGGACTCATGACTCTCTCTTCATGCCTGAGAGTAACACTTTGCCATTTGTGCAGTCATCTACAACAGTCCAAAAGGGTAGATAAATCAATGGTCTGGAAAATAAGGCTTCATGCCTGTTTTACATTCATTTTGCATAGGAATAAATGACTGCACAAGTGACAAATGATAAAGCATCAGATCTACACAGGTGTTAAATAAACAGAAAATAGTGCCCACTTTATTTCCAAGTGTAATCAGTTTGATTGAGTAGAAGAAACTTCAGTATAGCTCATAGCTAATACATGAATAGTAGTACATGAAAACAAACACTTCTATTAAATGCAAAATACATACATTTCTATAATATCTGAGGTCAATAATGTCTGGGACTGATATAATTTGTATTAATCATAAAATTCTACAAATATTGAATGTTTTTTTCTGCAGCAGTTAGAATATAGTATGGGTTACTAAAATCAATAGTTAATTGAATTATAACACCATGATTACATTACATGACAGCCATGTACTTGTCAGTCAGCTGTAACTTGCTTTAGTAAGATTCACGGAGCTCATTATCTTCTGTAGGTTGTTAATTTCTGAGAAAAGACCTGTGAACAGAAAAGATGTTGTCTTGTTAAGCAAATGCCAGATTGTTATTGAACACTCCACAGGAATCATGAAAAGAAATAATTTCTGCAAACAACCTGAAATTATTTGGTTGACCTTTATGATTTCTCCTCCTTAACACAGACAAAATTTGAAAAGGGAAATCTGTAGATTCAAGTACTAAAAATCTTTCAGGCTTTTAATAGGTTGAGGAATAACTACTCTAGGAAACTACACTTTATACAGACTTTTATTTCTTGATGAATGACACCCAACTTGATACTCACAGAATCACAGAATGGGTAAGGTGTCTCCTCCCTGCTTAAATAGAATTATCCCAGATCACATTGTACAGGATTGCATCCAGACCATTCTTGAATATTTCTAGGCAGGGAAACTCCACAGCCATTCTGGGCAATGTGTTCCAGTGTTCAGTCATTTGCAGAGTGATAATAACCTGGTCTCAACTCATGCCCACCCAGTAATACAAGTGAAGTGCCTTAAAAAATCTGTCTAAAGTACATAGTTCAGACCATTGTTATATATGTCCCTGTACGATGAACTTCCATTTTCTGCCTTCCCTTGCACAATAAATAACATTCACCACATTTACAAACTTATGTACTCAAAACAGAAGTTCAAAAAATCTCAGTACATCACTGAAGAACATCAGATATGATTGAACACATGAACTACAGCCATGGCAGAGAGGAAAAAACGTGGTTCCTAAGACTCTGACCTTGGGAAAATAGCATCCGACTCCAGCATCTGGCAATCGTTTCAACACTGAGCACCTGAAGGACACACCAGCTAATGTGAGTTTTCCAGGATTATGATGCACTTTAGAGCACTCCACACAGCAAAAGTCTTGTGAATAATTCTCACTGCATCTGAGAAAGGAAACCAGCTGACAGGGAGAGGGAAAAATATTATTTCCCTCACTTTTCTTCACTTTCTTACATGTGATCTAAAGTATATAGTATTTCAAAAATATGACAAAATATTTTTTCAGGATAAATATATGGTTATGAGTGTTTATTACATTCTTTTAAACTTCTTTTCAAGAATACCAGAAAGTCTCATCTTTAAGATTTTATTTTGCACATCAAATCCCCTATAGTGTGTCATTTACACACAGAGCAATCTTCACCTTTAAATTATTTAGGTCCCCAGCACTCTTTTTAAGAAGTTCTGAAAATTGTGGATGTTATGATTATGAAATTTCTGAATCTCCAGGACCAATTTTATAATCTTTGCTTTTTGTTTGATTGTTTTGTTTGATTTAATTTTATTTTTCTCTCTTTCTGTATTAGAAGTGGATTTTCTTCTTGTACTTGGTCTGCAAAATTTTGACTTCTCTTTTTCCCCTGTAAGATATCACCACATTTCCCTTGCACTGGCTCACAAGGTGGTCAATCTCTGTTTGTTAGGATGGCCTATCAGATTGTACCAAACACAAAGAGCATCCCATTATTTTGGCTACAGTCTCTCCTTCAACCAGTGCTGCTTCCCTGCAGCTTTGCTTTAGTCACTACTGCAACATTAATAAGTATTGACCCCAGAATCCTTCTGTGTAGGATACCTCTATTTTCTGATAGATCTCCTCTTCCGTGCAGTCCACTGAGGCCTACCCTAAACAGTTCTTCGTTACAATTCTTACATTAAACCTGTTCACCCTCAACCAAATTGCTTAATCTAAGTCTTCATCTTAATTTGTTTTGCCCTGAAGAAACCCAAAATGAAACAAAACCCACTAAGTTTTATTGAGATCTAGTGGCACCTAGTCAGAATTCCACCCCATTCACATTATTTTCCATTGGTAGAAATTTTGTCATTTCTAAGACTAGTGTCTCATCCATAAATTCATAGAACATTATCCACTGGTCTTGCCTAAAGAAGAATCACCTGCTGAGTTCAAGCATGCTTTTCCATCTGAAATAAGAATTACTGCAAAGTAATACAGCCCATTATGATACTTTCACCTAATTTCAGAGTCTGGGGTCTTTTCCTCAGGATGTGAATTTCCATATATTGGTTTTGTGCCATTTGAAGAATTATCATTCTGAGCTCCATATGTCTTTCTGTAGAAGATAATTTTTCATAAATTTCTGATTGTAAAAAACTCATGTAAAAGTTGCTCAGGGGAATCTTCAGTCTGAAATGCTCTTATATGGCAATTTCTAACTGAGTTTAGGACTGGTAAATTTTGCATCCTTCAATGTGCTTTTCTAAAAGTGTTTTGTTTCACAAACTAACCATAACTTTATCAAGGCCTCTATAAATTAATGGAATTGCAAAGTATACCCTTCACCTTCGAATAATTCACAAATCCTTCTATATTTTCAACTGTTAGGTGTGTCTCTTGATAAGAAACATCTGTCAATACAAAGAGCACAGTACCCTTCACAATGAAATACAATTTCAAGAATTGCCTTCTCATGACTTAGTGAAAACTAAGAAATCATCAAGTGCCTCAGAAGAAGTTATTAGAAACAAGGCTGAGTGTCTTCCTTCTGTTTGCACTTGGTACAAACAGAAATTCAAGCACTGTTGACATGATCGGCATATGAGACAGTGGTTAGATCATTTCACAGAATCCCAGAATGGGTCATGTTGGAAGGAACCACAGAGGGCCATATTGTCCAAACTCCCTGCTCCAGCAGGGCCATCCTGGAGCACATGGCACAGGATTGTGCCCAGACAGTTCTGGAATATCTTCAGTGAGGGAGACTCCACAACACCTCTGGGTAATATGTTCCAGTGATCAGTCACCCACACAGTAAAGTTCTTCTTCATATTTAGGTGGATCTCCTTGGGCATGAGTTTCTGCCTGGTGCCTCTTGTCTTTTCTATTTCAACAGATGTTTCAGAAAAAAAATCACCTGTTTTCACCTTGTATCAGTACTTTTAGTATTTGGCAAAGTTAAAATTCGATTGAAAGCAGGTTCTGACTATGACCAAAAATATAATATTAGTAGTGGTTTTATATACCTGGTGTAACTAATTTAGAGTGCCAGTCTGAAAACACAAAGTGTTACATGCAGGAAAATTAAGAAAAATAATGTCAAATAAGTCAGCACTTCAAAAATATTACTTAAAACTTCTTACCTAAGTCTGCACACATCTTTCTTAGCCAGTCTTCTGGAATAGCATGCATAAGAAATATTTGTAAATCTAAGAAACAGTCCATATTTGTAAAAAGAAGGTTATTTTCAATTAATTATACAGTTAAATATTAACACACTAAATTGAAACAATGTCAAGTCAAAGAGTTTTCAGGCTCAAATATCCAATTCTTTCTCTTTTATATAATCAGATTTTCATTGACACTAAAACTATTTCCCTTATATAACAATAAGACCTTGTATATATTTTTCTTAATAGAGGCAAACGTTTAATACTTATTATTGCGGAAGTAATTCCACTTTACTATATTTTCTGTACAAATTCTTGGGTGTTTTGGGGGTATTCAGTCAGATCACTGTAACAATCCATCCCAAGTCAGGTCATCAAGTTGCCTGGCAACCGTGCTCACGATTGATAAAGGCAAACTACCTTGCCATTTTTTTTTGCCTCCCCTTTAAAATCAATATGACAAGCTTGATATTGGTGATGGGAGATCAGCTGAGAAAATGCATGAAATTACTCAAGAAGTGCATTGCTCAAGATATTCAATTTCGAGGGCTAGGCCCAAGCACATCAGTCTAACATTAAGTATTATTTACAGAGATGTTATTTCATTTGGTACATGTGTTTCATCTCAACACCTGCTTTTATTTTTTATGGGTTTTTTTGGTCTTTTTTTTTGTTGTTGTTTTTGGTTGGTTGTTGTTACTGCTTGCTTGGTTGATTGTTTTTGTGGGTTTTTTGTAGGGTTTTTTTGTTGGGGTGGCAAGGAGTGTTTCCTTCATAACAGAGCTCAGTACTTCATTATAAGACCATTTATGATGTTTTGTCCTGAGTAGCAATTTTAGTGTCATTAGGAAGAGAAATTGATTGTGGATTGGGTTAAGGTAGCTTGAACATACCATTATTTTCTTTCAGGAATTCAATAAACTTTATTTTCTGAATGCAGCAAAATTCAGTGTATACTGTTTATTTGTTAATCCAAATGCTCTTTCAGCCATGGAACTTTCTGCTTCTCCCAGTCAGTTTCTAAGGGTTTGGTAAGTATTTTCTTTTAATGCTGATGTTTTCATCCTCCCTTTAAGCTTCCCCAATCTCTGCACTATTTTCTATAGAGCATACAACATACCACTCAAAGATGGTTAAAAACCCCACAAACCTTCTTGTTAATTTGAAATTATTTATGTCTCCACTTGAAACAAATATTGCTGTTTCAGCATTCCAGTGTGCATCATTTTAGGCACCACCAGAGTCAGAAATAAATCAGGATCTAAGACAAAGTCCTTGCCCTAATTCCAGTTCACCACAGTGTCAGCCACACACCTCTAATCACACAGCTGCTATGGCCCTGACATGTAAGGGCATCTTCTGCTGCCTTTCTGTCTAATGAGACACGACCTTGATTACCTTTGCCCTCCAAACCTAGGTGGAGCTGTTTTAAACTGGTTTTCTATCATCACCAGAAATTATGTCCATGAGTTGTACAAGCATAAGAAAACTGAAGTGTGGCAGGAAAAGATTGCATTAAGTAAGGATTTATTACAAGAACTTCAGTATTACAGGATACTGTAGAAAGGAAAAAGAAGGGTAATACAATTTTGATTTTAACAAAACTGAGTCATGGTAGCTAGACATTGAATTTCCCTGTGTTTCCATTGGCTGTTTATGTGTAAGCTATGGACTGCTTACCACTTAATTGCATGATTGATTATCTTGGTCATTATACATTTTTTTTTTCTTTGCTTTCTGGTCTGAGAAATGAGACTTGTAAGACAGGACATGAGGAAAAGACAAGGGATGAATAGTGAGATCCTCATTTTCAACATTCTGTTACTCAAGTCTGCAGGTAAAGATGGGTGTAGACGTACTCCTAATATTTTGTGTGAGCAAAAAAAAAAGTCATTGTGAAAGATTTGGTAGTTAGCAAAGAGGCATAAATACAGCACATATGAGAAGCCATTTATATTCCAAATCAGTATTCAGAAAAGTTTTGCTAAAGGTTTGAGAAGCTGAGCTGAACCCAAAGCTTCAGTATAGGTACTTTTGATGGAAAAGTATATTTGTTTATGCTCTGATAGTAGCTATGTTTCTATCTGGCTGTCATCTACTTTCACATTTCCCTTGCCTTCAGAGAGAAAAACAGTGTGCTTTTCAAAATTCTGACAGAGTGTAGCTGCCCATGCAGAAAAAAATGATTTCTAGGCTATTTTATTTTGCAAACTGCGTGGAAAAAAGCCAACCATCACTCACTGCCCCCCTCTCCTGCCCCAGCTCCAGGAGGCCCTTTTCAGGTCCTTCTGTCTGGCTTCTGTAACCAGAGCTCCCATGAGAAAGGCATTTGCTCTCACAAGCTGAGGATTCCCTTCTCAGAATGCTGTCTAATGGAACCTAAATTCTTCTGCTAGCACTGATTGGCAGCCAATAGAGTAAAAAATAATCAGATAGAGAATTAATAACATAAAGCAAAGACCTCTGGTTAGGACTGAAATTTCTAGTGTAACAAAAGCAGGAGATGATCAACATTGCATTTGGACATTTCAGTATATGTATTTTTGTACTAAGAGACAAAACCATTGAATTAGGTTTACAATAAATGACCATTATTATTATTATTATTATTATTAAATTTGTTCAAGCAAGAATAAACCATGTTAGATACCAATTTTTGATGCAGCTTTGCTTTGTAAATGTGTTCAAACTCAGAAAAATTTATACTGTACAAAGTATTTAATCTAGTGAGCTTAAGTGATTTAGCTAGAATTGCCTCCTTGTGTGAAAAGCACAACTACAGAATATAAAATGCTGGTGAGCTTTGAAAACCAGAAGTTGCTTTCACATTTTCAACCACTAGAAATCCCAAGGAAAATCTAGATCATAGGAAAAACAAACAAACAAACAACAACAACAACAAAAATAAAACCAAACAAAAACCCCCCAAGATGTTATGATCATATTTTTTCTTTCTTGTTGCCATTTTTCTGTCTACATCTATTCAGATTTTAACATTTGGAACTCATTCATGAGACAAACTGAGTACATCAAAGAATTTTCTGCAACTATTGTTTCATAAAACAAAATTAAGTTGAAACTTTCTAATCAACCACACCTCCTTTTAGCAACTACACAAAAAAGGAAATAATATATAAAGCCACAACTAAAGAGGGGTGAAAACTGCCAAACTAGTCTAATGCAGTTGATATGTAACAATTGGTGACTGAGATTGAAGCCTTTCATCAAAGATGATGGTGAAAACCATGAGTTATAGTCTCAGCTTTTCCTTTGATCTTTCTTCCAGGTGAAAGATTTTTTGAGAGTCTCACAATAATCACTATGAGTGAGAACATTCAGTTTCTGCTAAGTGCAGAAATACAGGTGTTTGGTTCGGTTTGGTTTTTTTTTTTAATGCCTAAAATACAAGGGAAAAAATAAGTACCTATAGTAATTGTGAGATTATATCTGACAAGTCACTCAGTTCTGAATAATGTAGCCAGTGAACTACTTAGAGACACACTGAACTTGCATTTCTACAGCACATATTACCTTTTAAACATAATATCCAAGCCTCACATTGCAAAGAGAAGTTTTATCAGCTTTCCATTTAATTCTGTCTTGTGCTATTAACTCAAAATGCAGCGATATCAGTGGCATTTTATGGTAAGTTAATAGGTATAGATAAGATCTTCTATAAATATTCATTACATCTCATTATTGCAAATTAATGAGCAAGATTCTGAAATTAAGGTTAGTCTAATTTGGAGATATGTATCACTTTTCCTACATATGAGACATAAGAAATAAATTATTCTCTAAAGCAAAGGTCTAGTTTACTCCAAGGGTGGCCCAGAAAGATTGACAGCATATTGTAAATGGGGTAATCAGATTGACTGGAAAGCAAAGATTGAACTGCTGCTTGGCTTTAGGTATGATAAACAGCCTCCATTGTTTTAGTAGCTGGATCATTTCTTACATTCCTGTGTCTTATACTGCTGTGGTATCAGGGCTGAATCCCTGCCCTTTGCAGCAGTGGCTCAGAGGGCATGGCTGAGGTCATGGCTGATATGGTTCATATTAGTTAGCTTTGAGAGAGTCATTTAGCTCACTTCTGGGTCAACTTTGTCAGCATTTATCAGGGCAGGCCACAAGTCACCAGCTTTTTGAAAGTACCCAGATTTCCCTATCTCGCTTGTTGGATGCAGCATCTTCAGTCTGATCTAGGCAGCCTCCACCTACATCTCTACATACTTGTTCTGATACTGTGAAAGAACTTGGAGATGATCAGAATTCAAAATGAATGTTGGGGGTCTGCAAGGGCAAAATTGACTCCTAGTGGTATCTTTGCAGGACTACACAACTCTGGGCTGGCAAGAGTTTCAACACAAATGCTGTGTGGATGCCAATGTCTGCATTCGCACTTCAGAGAGGGCTGTGCTTAGAGAGGGTGGACCCAGAGAATGGACAATGGACATAAGCTTCAATAAAATAAATCAAAATTAAATATTGGGGAAAAAAACCTTCAGGACAATTAATTATTAATTATTCTCTTGGAATAAGTTACCAAGAGAAATTGTGGAATAAAGTCATAGAATTATGGAATCGGTAAAGTTGGAAAAGACCTCTGATATCCTCCGTCCATCAAATTTTTGCTCAACCACCACCTTGTGAACTAAACCATAGCACTAAGTGTCACATTGAGTAGGTTTTTTCAACCATGTCCAGGGATGGTGATATCACCACTTCCTTGGGTAGCCCTCTCCAAAGGCTGACAAACCTTTCAGTGACGAAATTCTTTCTGATGTCCAACCTGAACCTCTCCTGGCATGGTTTGAGGGACTGTCCTGTCACTGGTTGCCTGGGAGAAGAGACTGACGTCTACCTGACTACAGCCTCCTTTCAGGCAGTTGTAGAGTGATAAGGTCTCCCCTGAGCTCCCTTTTTCTCCAAGCTAAACAACCCCAGCTCTCTCAGCTGTGTCTCATATGACTTACTCCCTAGACACTTCACCAGCTCTGCTGCCCTTCTCTGGACATGCTCCAGCAACTCAATATCTCCCTGTTTCGAGCAGGATGTGGAACCAGGTGTCATCCAGAAATCTCTTCCAACCTAAATTATTTCATGATGCTGTGACAGCTCAGCTTTATAAATCAATGGCCAGTTCTCCAAAAGTGAGATGTCTGTTATTGAAATCTTTGATTGAGAAACTTCTTAGCTGCTTAGTATTTAAGGACTCTGAACAAATGAAAACAGAAAAAAATAAGAATTTGGGATTATGGGGAGGAGAGAGTTTTAATTTATGTAGAAATGCTGCAAACACCAAGCCAATCTGCATAAAAGAATACTGCAACTCTTATTTAGAATTAAGTCATAGTGCAGCTTCCACCTTATACCCTCAATAGCAGTTGCACCACGGTCACTAATTTCAAGGCTACTACAGGGCCACAAGACCAGGCAAAAGTGTGTCCAGTATTTCAGAGTACTATCACTAAATTGAAGAAATATATATTTATATACATTTGAAGCAGAGTGCTTCAGGTTCAGGAAACTCATCATTTAGGCTCACCATGCTCAGTGTTCCCCTGGGACCCTCTGGAAGATACAAAGCTGTTCTTCCCATTTCAGAGTTTGCCATGGACTAGCTCTTTTCTTTTAACTGTTTTGCCTTCTTGCCTGATTCTGTCACTCATCTGAAATGGCTTTTCTCCATCTCCTCATTCCACCCACTGCCTTTGTGTGGACACATCAGTTTTCTGTAACCTCTGCAATGTAACCTCTGTAACCTCTGTGAGAGGGAAAAAACCAATTTACTCCACTTTATAGACCCCTACATACATTATTTTCAAAGTTCAGATAGAAATATTTCTCTTGCCATTTTTCTTAATACTATCTTTATTTCTTCTGTCTTTCTATTTTGAGTTTATATTATTACTTATGTCCAAAGTTTTCTCCTAATTAATATCTAAATAATAAATAAAACTACCTTTCCCTCAAATTAATAAAATAAATTTACAGTATTGCAAGGACTCCTACACTTGATAAAATTTTTCTAAACATTTTCACTCATTCACCTGAAATATAAGTATGGAAATAGAGTTTGACTCACATTTTAGGAATGTGTTTTACCTTTGCCATGCTATCAGAAAAATGTAGGCTTTAAAAAATGAGATTCATATGAAAGTGTCCATTTAAACCCCTGAAACCAGATTCTGTGACCTCTGTTGATAGGATTTTTGCCTGACTAATGAAAGAAGAAAAGACTGAAATATTTTGCTCATATTAATATCAGCACAAGAGGTACATTCATTCCATCCTCTGTTGTCAGTGGATGCACAGACAAACCTTTGTTAAATGGTACCCATCCTCCCTTCATATGGGTGATACAAATCATGTCTTTCTCATGAGAAAAAACTCTTCTATGCTCTTTCAAAAAGAGAAGTCTAATGCGTTTTGGAGGGCTTTCTTCCCTTTTTATGGATATTGCTGGTCAAGAAAAAATATTACTTAGGACACAGAACAGTTTGAGTGTGTAAACTTGTGGTGCTATACAATATGTCTTAATATTGCAGGTTTAATACTAACTGTGCCCCAGTAATTTAATAATTCTGTGGGAAGACTGCTGGGTTATAGAGGATATTTGTCTTGTGATTTCTTTGTGGCAAATCAGAAATTACAGCAGTGCTCAAAGGAATAGAAATCTTAGATACTCATGACCTTCACTGAAACCCCTTTCGTCACTTGTCAGTTCTTTAAGGGGCAATTTAATTGTAGCTCTTTGGTGGTGACAAGGTAAGTGCTGGCATTTTGGCACTGTCATTCATTAACCTCATGCAATGTCAGCAGCGCTGCCTCAGACATGTCACCATTTCCCCAGTGATGGCAAGCTGACTTTTAGGACATATGTTTTTTCAGAGATGCCTACTAGACAAGTCTGCATGCTTCACATTCTTTTGTATGGCATCATTTGTGCATTGTTTATGCAGCTAAATAGCTTCAAGACTAAAACTAACTTGATTCAATCCAGGAAAATAAAATCTGCCACCTACCTAAATGATTTATCTTCCTCAGAAATTAAAAATAAAGCAAACAAACAACCCCTCCAAAAAAACCAAATGGGTTAAAAAAACAAACAAAAACCCCACCAACCAATTGAAAAAAAGCAAAAGCCCTTGAGTATAACCCATAAGGAAAAAAAAAGGGTTATCACTATACCCGAAGGTTAAATTATACTCTTTCACATGTAAATTTCTTAAAGCAGAATTAAATAAATAAAATGCAGGTTGCAAGGCACATAATGTACATTATTAATATTATTATTCATTTTATATTTCATATTTCTGAACGTTTGTGAGAACCCTAACTACTAATACTAAATAAGTTGGGGAGATGTGATGCTGGGAATTATTTGCTGATAACAACATTTGTCAATGCCTAGAAAAACAGTATATATTTTCCTGCACCTTTCCCCTGCTACTTTATTTGGACTTCAGAGTGACTGGTGTTTCTGTGCAATTCCACCATATAAATTAATCTATATTATGATAATATAATTATTATATTGTATCACACATTGTTATATAATTATTACATATTTTTGTATTCTTAATAATAAAAGCAATAATCATAAAGAGCTTGATTTTCACTTTGCAAATTCACGGAAGGAGAATTAAGGATCACTCAAAAAGAAAGCAGTTGTTATGCCTAATCATGGATGACTCAAGGTGCAAACTCCTGAATTTAGACTTGAAACCCCAGAAATTTAAATCACTTGGGTCTATCCTTTACATTAACAAAAAAAAAATCTATATCCAGGTTGAAGCTGGATGTCCAAGTGTTCCTATGTTTCCACTTTCTGAAAAAGCCTAGTCTGATTTGTCTAGAGCTTGAACCAGCATAACCAGCATTCAATTATGTCCAGTTCCTGAAGCCAGATAGTAAGAAGTCAATACTTGGAGCTCATTGCTTTTCAAAAAAACTTTAAAAATATTCCTTTCTCTAGTCACAATGAAAGAGTTTACCGCTTTCACTGAAAAAAACCTCTCCAAACAACAGATATCAAGGAGTAACCTGGTCTTAAAAAATGATGTAATTAAATTGAAAAGGGATGTCTGAAAAGAAAGTTGAAAGAACTTCTACCAAAAACAACATGCAAGTTTTTATAAGAATTGCTCATACCAATGTGGTTTTTATGAAAAAAGCCACAAAAAAGACAGTTATTTATTTAAATCAGCAGTTTCCAGAGAATAAAACTTTTCAATGACTTATTCCTATCAGCTCTACTACTGACTTTAATAGAAACTTGTAGGTGAAAGCAAGGGCATTGCTGAGAATGTATGAGAGTGCTGTGTAAGTGGAATGACCGAAACTTGGGGCAGATGAAGTGACAGAAGAGTTGCAGTACAGTGCTGAGAGCCAAACCAGACATTCCATGCCCTGTTTCAGTACACCTGTTAAGAACAGTAACAACTTCCATACGCTGCACTGGATGCAATGGTACACAGCATTGTTTTGCAAGTAAAATTCTGCCCACGTTAAAGGACATGTTAAATGCAGAGTGGCATCAGTAGGAAAGCAGTAATGACTGTAGCAGGGACTTTTCCAGGCAAAGAAGTGGTGCTAGGTGTGAGGAGAAAAATGACAAGAGCACAAGACATGCAATTAGAGAGCTGGGATTCTGCGGGGTGAAAGCAATCCTGTACTGGTGCAGCAGGCAGCAGGAGTCCTGCTCTACAGGAGCAGTCCTGCATCACTGAGCTGCAGCTCAGCCCACACTGAGAGCTGCACTTTGCCAGGAGGGCCTGCTGCACTTTCACACCGCTCACACTAATTGATCCAATAGTCTTTGCTGGAGCAGTTTAAGAGAATTTAGATTCTCTCTGGATTTTGCTCTCCCTTCCCCCAGGACTGCCGATACAGATGAGTGATTTCCTTTTGTGATACATAAAGATTTAGAAACACAACATTAATTGCTCTCCTGACAATTTCCAGTTTGATGAACAAAAAATTGAACCAAAGTAAAAGCAAGTGCAGGAATGATTGGATTGAAAAATTATGATGAATCCTTCAGTGTTGGGTCCCCTTTTACCAGTTGTCCTGACACCTTTCAGGAGCTTAACTACTTCTCACACATTTAGCACAGCATTACATAATTATAAGATTTGCCACTCATAATTTAAAGGCATTTATTTCACTGCAAAAATAAGTAAGACCAAATTCTCAGCAGAAGGTGTAAGCTACAAATGTAACAAATGAATAGGCAAAGCTGATCCTAAACCATCTTGATGCCTTTTCTTCGAAGTAAAATATCACATTCTGCTCTACCTTACATTATATTGGTCCCCACTTCCGCGCTATCCCACTTAAGGGGCTTCTCAGATGATCAGTCCTCAGGTAACAAAGCACCAGATGGCTTCTATCAAGTCCTTTCCTCCCCTGAATGGCAAAAATGTGATACTACTGGCCCTTGAGAGGCAAGCAGGTCAATGGGAGGGCAGAACTGACTCATTATCTTTATACACATTTAGCTAAAAAAGGTGAGAGAATCTAAATGAGATGGTGTTATGCCTGGGAAAGCTGGCAGGGCAGGAAAACATAGACAGAAAGCCTTGCTCTATCAGCTCCTCTCAATCAGCCTCATCAACCTTCCTTTGCTTCTCTTTCCTGGGAAGATCTTGAAAAATGTAGCAAATATTAGTTATCCAGGCATGCCTTCAAGAAAATAGAAATCTGTACTAGTTCTAGGACAAGCAGAAACACAATGTGAATTTTGTACCCTTCATTCCTCCAGAATTAAGTGCTTGACTAGTCAGAAGTGATGAAATTTCTTTCCAGATTCCAGTGTGTGACTGCTCATTTGTAGGTTGCCTAAAGACAGGAGTCTCTACTCATTTGACCTGCTACAGCCCATTTCTGAGGGAGAGCTGACAGATGTGACACAAGATCTGCTGAAGTCCAATGTGTTTTGGAGCAGCCCATGCAATCTGAATACGTGCCAGACAGTTCAGCATAAGTAACCCAGATTCCTGAACTTATCTGTTCATGGCATGGTTTTCCATGTGAGCTTTGAGCAGCTGCAGACAAGGGGAATATGGAGAGGAAAGGGAGAGGAAAGGGGAATTCAACTCACCCTACAGTACTGACCCTCCTGAATTGCTCTCTAGGCTTCAGTGACTGCAGTGGTCAGATCTTAATGGATTCTTGGAGAGCTCTGAAAACATTCTAAATTATTTTTAAGTTTCTTATAAATAATCTTATAAATATTCTGACTCTTTCCCTTCAAAAAGCTTATCATCTCATCCTATAATGTCAGGCCTCATTTTTCACCTACTGTGAATAAAGTGATTATTTGGGGATATAAAAAGTATATCAAATATATAAAAAAACCTGTGTTTTCTTTTCACAGGAAGTAACAAAACACATTACTTCTGGTTTTAGTTATGAATTTACTTCACAGTAGAACCAGCCAGTTACTTGCATTGCTTTATCTGAGGTCTCAAAGGACAGGGTAATATTTAGGTTGCTGACATCTAATTCTGTTAAGACTCTCTTGAACTGGGCTAGGAAAACCAGTAATTCCAAATTTTTGCTGAAAAAGTTGAGAGCAGAAAATATCTAAAGGCTGAATAAAAAGAATAATCACAGATATAATTTTGGGAGTCTCAAAGAGCAGGTCAGAAAGGTTTAAATGGGAGACAGGAAGCCTGATGTATATTTTCATAGCAAAATAATCTCTTGTAAATGCAGGACCAGCCAAAATCAAAGTAAAGTAATCTACAACAAAGAGAGGGAGTGAAAGCCGTGATTCAATGTAAAAGAAAACATTTATAGGGAAGAGGAGTCAGGGAACCATGAAAGGATGCTGTCTTTGGCCAAAACTCCTGGAGTGCTGAGAGGAAACTGTGATACAGAAATGCCTGTAAGTGTGCTCATTGTTTTCTAGAGAACTCTGCACTTCTCATGCTAAAAAAGAACAAAGATGTCTAGAAAAACATACATTGTTTGCATGTTGTCTTAGCCCAGTTTGGAATTAAGCAGTAAAATTGAGGATCTAAAGAACTGTTTGTGCTAGTGTGCCTTGTTCTCTGCTTCCAGAGCCAGATGGAATGGCCCAGCTCACTTTGTGCAGTTAAACCATCCCCAGACCCAAGGCAGAGTGGTCACTGCCCTGCTCTGTTCCCAGGCAGCCCGAGGTGGCTGTGACCAGAGATGTGGTGTTGAGCCCAGCCCTGCTTCACTCACACCACCCACATGCCCAAATGACCAGGAGAGTCCTGGAGAGGGGCCTAAATTAGCATAATTTAAGCTAAACCATGGGTGCAGGTGGGTGAAGCTAAAGAATGGTTTTGGTCCAGATTTACAAAATGGGTAGAAACCCCATATTTGTGAGTATTTTCTGACCTCATCATATTTTCATGAATTTAATGACACTGTTGTCCTCAGGAGTTTGCCTGCAGTGAGATTATCAATGCAGATTATCCAGGCCATAGTGTGACCACCAAGTTCCAAAATATTTCTGCTTGAAGCACAGCACCACATAAGCAAAGGTGTGCTGCCTTGAGAGCTGTGTTGCTCCCTGGCCCCAAAAACCAGACAGGTTGAAACCTACCTGATTCAACCTACTTTTACACAAAGCTCTTTGTTCCCAGAATAAGGTGGGCAGTCAAAGACAGGGCAGTGCCATTGCTGACCACACTAAAATAAGGCAAGGTTCTGCTGGTGGGGTGGCTGCAGGGGTGGCTTCTCTGAAGAGCTGCCAGAAGCTTGCAGAGCCAGCAGAGTTTTACCTGACCATGTTTACCTGGCTGGAGCTGAGCTAGTTCTTGTACTTCAGTCAGAGTGATGCTGATTGAATTTTTTTCAGCTGCTTTCTCAAAAAAACCTAAAACCAAACCAAATATTTATTATTTTCTGACATGAAGATTGATTCAGGTGTTGATTACACATGGCTTTATATCAAATCAAGATCTAAACTAACACATGTACCATTGCAGGCAAATCCAGATCCAAGAGGTAGTGAAACTTCTCTATTCCAACAGGTAGATAAAATCATTCTGCTCTTAACTTCTAGGCACAACACATCAGGTCTTGCTGTAATCAGAGTTCTGTGGCCTTGAACTGTTCTCTGTAATTCTTCAATTAAAAGAATGCAGTACTTAATATTTTTTTCTACACTAGTTTATATTATGTTTCTTTAGTTAATAAGTGTGAGCATCTTACCTGTCCACAAAGCCAAAGAATACTTAATTTCACAAAAGCAACAGGAACCACAGATATCAGCCTTCTTTTTATCACTGTTTACGTCTGTGCCAGATGTAGGTGAAAATAGCCTGGGTAGTCTTGCCATTGCTCAATTAGCTGGCAGTGGATTTCTGGCCTTCACTGAGGAGAGTGCCATTTTTTGAGAGGGATGCATGGGGTGTTCTGATAAAATGCAATGTAGAGTTACAAGCAACAGCAAGAGGGAGGAGGCAGTGGAGAAATTGGTAAAAGGAAATTAATTTTTTTAATATCACGTAAAGATAGAACTTCGGGGTTCAAACCATAAAGTCTTCACTATAGTGAAACAAACCCTAGGTGTTTACCAACCTTGAAATAATTCTATTTCAGTGGTCTAACATGAACTCCATGAGCAAATGAAGAATCAAAGGTTGTAGTAGATTTAAATATTTTCATAAAATTTCTAACACTGCAGTGAAAATACAGTTCTTTTTTCTCCAGATCTTTTGATTAATTTCCTTCTTTTTATTAATTGTGTATGAATAAACTAGATCTTGATACTTTTCAATGAAAAAAAATATTATTTGCTGTTCCTTTGTAAGTTCCAAATGCAATTATGTGTTTATAAACCAAAGTAGATCTTTTAAAAATAATCTGTCATCCTATAGTATTCCTGATAATGTTTTTATTCCAACTCAATTCATCCTGATCTCTCTCACTATTCACTGTTGAACTGTTTAATGACAGACCTGCAGGCCAACTGGTGGGAAGAGTGTAGGGAAAGTATTATTTTCCTGCAATATAAAGTTGGATGTCTCACTTTCATTATTCTCTCTCACACGCCAGGTAAATCCTGAGCTCTGTCACAGTGACCCAAATAGATTAAAATGCAAAAATGATACAAAAAACCCCCAGCAAATGAAAGGTTTATAGCAAGGTTATTAAGAAAATCAATGTAATACTTTTATACTTTCTAGCCTTTTGAAGTCTTTGCAGAACCTCCTCTTTTGTAAAGTAAGATGATTTTTAAGGAAACAGAGAGTATCTCAGTTCCATTGAGATAAATGGTGAAATTATAAATAAATTTGCCAGGGGCAATGCTTCTTGCTTACTGCCATTTCTATCAAACTTTCTAAATTACCTTTTTGTTAAACAAGATAACTGCCTTCAGCAGGAACAGTTTACTCAAGTCTCCCAGTGAAAGCAATGTTCCTTTACAGAGTATGTATATATGTATACTTGGAAGCTTCCCACTAAAGTTAGATAAAATCTGCTCTTGATTAAATAAATAAATAACATCTGCTGAAATCTTAGAACAAGCATGACAAACTGCAAACTGAAACACTTGCACATACTTGATGATTTGCATCAGGCACATCAAGCATTACTCTATCAGTAGTTCTGAAAATAAGGGTCAAATTCAGCCAAATGAGGACCAGAACCAGAAGTGAGAATTATCAGCAGAAGCCCAGAAACTGCTGCTATGCATGTTAAGCCTGGCTTGTACTTTAAAGATGATTTTACTGATCAGTGTAAATTTCAGTGTAAATGCTGATCAGTGTAAATTTCTTTCTCCAAACTCTGTCTTCTTGCTTTAGAATTTTTTTTTCCAGTTCTTTGGTTCTAGGCTTTTTACTTAAAGGCAACACTTGTCTTAACATATTAGGAATGCGACTTAACTTCTTCTCTGATTCACCCAGTTCCCTACTCCCCAGATAACTGAAAGGTAATACCTTCACAAAAGCCTCCCTTTCTGCCCCCCATCCAACATTAATTATCAAATTTCTCTTCTTTGTCACAATAAAAAAAAATAATTACAGTAGTCTTGCCTTTCTTAAAATATGTCATTGCTCTTAAGAGATTTTGCATGTATGTGAGAGGAGCTGTCTCTATTTTTCTCTTGTGTTCCTGGTGCATTAGAACATACAGATGAGCAGTACTGACACATTTGTCTGGATCTATCAAGTTACAGTTACTGGTACAAGTCTTCTGTTGTCTACAGGACATCAACATATGCTATAATTATTGTTCCATCACTGCCCTCAAGAGTGAACATCTGCTCCTACCCTACCATCACAGTTTTAATCTACTTGTAGCTCCCGTTTCCTTGAAGAGCAATCCAAATGAGACAGACTCTGTCTTTTACTTTTCTCCATTTTTTTAATAGCTTCCAGGCTTTCACCAGAGTGAAGTGAATACCTCGAGCTCCCACCAGTATTCATTTAAATGAAAAGCTGAATTCCCTGTAGCTGTGCTTGTGCCTGTAAGCAGATGGAGTGAGGTGGGAATCCAACTTTCTCACAGGCACAAACACAGTAACAGCAAATTGAATGTGCTATTCAAGTCGTGGGGGTGTTACAGCTCTCAGAGAGCAGCCGCAGCCTCTCTTCAAACCGCATTGAGCGGGGAGCCACAGGATTTGCATCAATACTAAGTGTCCTCCCACCAGTGCACAGACATCCTACTCTTTTGCAGCCTTTCCCATGCTGTGATTGAGGGGCTCCATTTGCCCACTTCACCCCAACTCACCTCTGTGGTTTACACACTTTGAAAAATTTTTTTTCTGTACCTTTTGGACAAGATAAATTTTACCCTTTGAAAGCAACAAAGGCAGGAGCAAAAATAAAGTATTCCCACAGCATATCTCAATTCAGTGGCTAAGAGTATTCACAGGCACATAAAATTATGTTTTGCATTGGTTTATGGTTGGACTCAATGATCATAAAGATCTTTTCCAACCTAAATGATTCCATGTTTCTATTGCCAATAAACTTCTGTGGTGACAATGCATAACCAAACATGCATACCCCTCTTGGCAGAGCTAAGGAGTCTTTGCCCTTCCAGCACTTATCTGCCCCTGATGAACACAGGAAATACTGCACTCATGACACACAAACCCCAATATCTTTAACAGAATGAGTTGCAAATTCAAGAAATGTAAGACTGACTGAAATCAGAGCCAAAATGTTAAATGCAAAAGCTGTATTGCCATCTAGCCCTTCAATTTGACAAAAGTATTCTCTTTATTTGCAGAAACCATAACTTGAATGAAAACACTCTGGCACACTATGGTGTATGAAATCCTCATCTGAATCCCACTTTCTGCTTTCTTCTCTGACTGTCCAGAATTTGAACTTAGACCAACCAGTGGCATCAAATGGCATTTTCTCTTTTGTTATTGTTCACCACTCTCTTCTCTACTGCTTTGGAAAATGGTTTTTGAAGCAGTCTTCATAAAAAGTAGATCTTCTATGCAAATTTCTGCATTTTAACTTAAAATTATTCTCTCATAATGAACCTCATACACCACCACTGAAATAAAGCATCAGTGATAATTTTAATATGATATATTAAACTTCTTAATTACTTGGGAGTGACAGCTGTCTGTGCTTCGAAGGGCATTGCATGTGTTACACTGCATTTTATTGTCATTTTTTTATCTCTTGCTTTACATTAAACTCTTCACAATACATTAAACAATGGAAAAAATAATTCCTTTTAATGTTCTGTAATAAAAAATACACTTTTCTGTTGTTGATGATAAAGACTGAATCAAAGGTACTTGTAATTGAAGACTTAATTTCTGATGCATTTAGACCTCAGTTATATCTTGTACCTCAAGAATATCCTCACCACCTTAACTTAAAAAGAACTGAAAACTTGTTTTGAACAAAATTAAAAAGCTTATTTTAACCTGTTTCTAGGAAAAAAGCATATGTAATTATATCTCTTCAAGCCAATCTCTTAGTTTGTCCTTTGCTTCAGACCCTTTCACCAATTTCAACAGACTGTGATAGGAAGGGAAAAAGTTCAAGGGTATTAAACTCCTACTTAGTTCCTAGAAGTAGATACGATACCTTAGAGGAAAGAGAGACAGACAAATTTGAGTGATCACTGAAGAAGAGGTGAGGTCTGAGACAAGAGCAGCCAATGGAAAAGAGTCAGGCAGCAAAATGCCTGAAGTTCTTGCGGAGCAGAAGAACCCCAGACCTTTTCAGAAGAACCCCAGAGTGCACTTGAGAGGATTTTGACACAGTAGATTTTATCATTCTCCCGATACACAGAGCACTGAATGAAGGCATGGAGAAATTTGGAGGATGGTGGAGTGGCACAAGACAGGTCCTGGGGGCCATCTCAGCAAGGTGTCTGCCTCAACCTTCCTCTGCTCTCCATCAGGGCAAATGATGACACTCAAAGGCTGTGCCAGCCTTCACTCAAAGACTGAGCCATGCCCACCCTTCCCACGTGGCCCCATCAAAATACATAAAAACTTGTCTGAAACGGGGGTCCTCATGCCATGTTTTTGTCACCTAAGAATGGTTGTTAGCTGGACAAGCACTTGTCAAGCCAAGTTTCAATACTCAGCCCTGGTCATACTGAGCTAACACAGCTGTGACACATGCACAGTACAGGATGTTACTTTAGGTCACATCCAACAGGCACAGGTGTGGTGAGGCACAACCTGGCACAACATGACACCATCATCAATTCCTAATAAAAGCCTGAATATTTTAGAAGCAGCATGTAGAAATTAACATACTTCTGAAGAGAAATGTTTGCAAATCCTAAAGAACATTCATGGAACACAAATAGTAAGAATACAGGTTAGTGACTGGTAAATTTACAAGTTTTTAAATTACAGAGCAAATTCACTGCTTAAATAAAAGAGATTGCATTCCAAGTAGCTCCTGTGTGACCTCTGTATTTGCCCTCTCATTATACCCTTGCTGCATTGGTTTTCAAACTGATGTTAAATTTGCTTTTCCTTAAAAAACCCCAGACCTAAAGCAAAGATTAATTTTCAGCATATATAGCTGGCTAGACTAGTCTTAGCTGACAGAAAAGAGATAAAAGGTATAGAGAATTTGTTGGTAACAAGAAAGCTGATGGATTCACCATCCTCCCCTAAGATTAGGAGTCAAGAAGGTTCAGAGCAGGTGAAAAATGTGTCAGCAATTCCTTGCAGAATTTTCATATTTCCTAAACCTCAGACCCCTCTTGCTCTCAGAGAAAAAAACATATGCTTATCATCCTAAACCAAATAAGTCACAAAATAGGTAAATACTGCTGGAAACTCTTATGTTTATGACTTTACACCAGTTGCATGTTAGTTTAACCTGAACATTAATTGTCCAGTAGAACAGAAATAATATAATTTATTCAGGAATTTTGTTAATAAATAATAGCATGCACTTTTAATATATTAAAAGTTTTCATTTCAAATCAGAAGGGAAAATATATTAAAAATTAATCAAATAAAGCAACTTTCTGCATCCTTTGAAAAGACACTGATTTTATCCAGATTAAAACATGATATTTTGGTGTATTTGTACTTGGTTGATTATTTTATCCATTGCCTAAAAAGAAATTACTTTCAAATATCAGAACAAGGTGTTTATCAGAGTCTTAAAAAAAAATAAAAGAAGACTGCTGAAGCCATTTCAACAATCTGGAGATAACTTTTTGCATAAACAAATGGGGTTACTCTTTGAAGCCACATAATTATAAGCTGTTGGAGATTAGACGCTAAAGTTACTCTTGCAATCAGGGAGCTCTCTTAATGAGTCCTATGCAAAACGGGTCCTTTACAGGCCCTTTACATATGCAGGTCTGCATACCTGCTATGATTATCTTTAAAAAATATATTGTAAAAACAAAACATATATATGTCAAAAGATTATGTGTTGGAGGTGAACCAGAAAGATCTCCTAAATTCTCCCAACTAAGGCCATTTGAACTTCACTTACACTGTCAGTTGTCCGTGAGGACTCTAAGAACTGCTTTGCAGCCTTGATGTTTGCTCTCAAAAATTCATTCAAATCTGATGTTATTTCCATTAAACTTGTATGGTCTTGGGGAAAATTTCCTGCTAGTGCAAGCACCATGGCACACTGCTCTTTTGCTTCCTAAGGGTTAGAACTCCATTTTCCCAGGAAGTGCAAAAGATGAACTAAAGAGAAGCATGACAAATGCTTAAAATGAGATACAAATACAGTAGTCAATGGAAAAAAATTAAGATGGGAATAATTCTAGGGCTGAGAACCTGAGTTGTATATACAGACACACATAAACATACAAACACTTGCAGACACACCTTTCACTGCAGGTACAAAACCTTTGCAACAGGCCTTTGTGGATCCTCTGCAACATATGGGTCCAAGCATTTTGATGTAGAACTATAGTGCTGTATATGTATATGAAGATTGTTCCCAGGTAAGCCATTAAAAAAATTATTTTTTCCTGGATTTTTTATATGTGTAAGATCATTTATTTTAGTTGCTCCAGAAACCACTCTAACTGGCTAGACTGTACAAGCAATGTATAAACAAGTGTTTCCTTACCTTAAAACCAATCATAAAAAACTTGTCCTTAAAGATAAATATTCTCACTTCTCAGAGATCACTATGCATGCCAATAAGATGTAAAAGCAGCAAACACATAGTGCAAAAATTCTCAGGCTCATGAAAAGTACTAAAATGTTCTCACAGATCACTGAACCATCCTGCACTTCAATTGAAATCTAAAACCTGCTTCCTCCTTTTCCTGCTCTTTTCTCTATGTGCCATGATAGGGGCTGCTCTTTTTTCTCCAGAGCTTTCCCCTTTTCTGTGTTCTTCCTTCACTGCAGCGGAGTAGCTTCCCTCACACATTCCCTTTTACAATGCCAAGGCCTGGCTTGCACTGACTAAGGATGAGGAGCATGATTAACCCTGTACTTGCCGTAAAGCTTCAGTTAATTTGTGCCTATTATCTGACTGATCAAGAACATCCTCTTAGCTCCAGCAGAAAACTGGAGTAAAGGCTTGGAACGTTTCCATGTTTGCTTTTATTGATTTTCAGAGTGTTTATCAAATAAAGGTATTATTTGAGAGGTTCTCTTGCAAACCAAGGAACTTTGGAGTTGTAAAAGTCAGGACAGATTGAAAGAGACCTGAAAACAATGACAGCTGATTGCCTTTATGGCTTACAGAACCTCTCATGAAAGAAAAGTATCGCTTGTGTTGAGAGCAATAATGCATCCACGAAATAGAGCTGTTTTGAGGGAAAAATGCAGCTAGAGTATTTTGTTAGTTTTTCTGGCCCAGTTAATAAGTTAGGGACACTGGGACCCCAGGTTTTCAAAGCGAGGAGGGAAGATCTTTTCACTTTGTACCAGAGTGGCCTGCCTTCCTTTATTCTTTAAAAACAATGGTGTATTTTTGGACCTCTGTGGTCTGTCCTACAAGTCAGCCTGTTTGACTTCTCTGTCTGATAACCAAGTGTCTGATAATCAGTTCTAGGCCAAAGGATGAGCATCTTAACCACTGGAGCTGGGTTCAGGAGCCCAAACAAGACAATGGCATGTAGGTAACACACCAGTTTTTGTGTGGCTAGGAACATCTCTTAGTACAAGTGGTCAGTGGCTTAGCAAAGTGGGACACTTCTGTCTGAAAACAGAAGACTATGATTCCATGTTTATCTGAACTAAGTGCTCATTTCAGTATTTGCTATAAACCTTTGAAAACAGAAATATTGGCGCTCAGTAAGAGTTGTAGTGAAGAGCTTTATGTTGCAGTTATATCAATGGTTTTGGTGCTCTGCTAGACACACCTCTAAAATGTACAATTAACCAGAAGTGCCAAGAATCCTCCTTGCTTTAGGACAGGAGTAATGTGATGTATACAGGGATCCACCCTTGAAGCAACCAGGAAAATAAGCACGCCAACAGTGATCTCAAAGAGAACTGAAAAGCTCAACAAAACATGCAAGGAAAGAATAAGTCAATTAAGAATCCATATTTATTTCAAAATTCTTTGAAGTTTCCCCCTATCATTTCCTTATTTTATAATTTTTCATTAAACAGATGTAAATGGCAAGGAAAATTGCAAAGTTCTGTGAAAACTATTAGAGAAAAATCTTACCCATACTAATAAACTATGCGCACATTGCACCACAATGAATGACAGATAAGAATTTCTCCTTGCATCCACAAGTTATTAAGAATAATCTTCCATCAAATAATGCAAACAGTTTGACACTATTTTGTTTATGATTTAGAAAATAAGAATTTTAAAGGGGTCTCCAGCGCAGGAAGCGCATCAATTTGTTTGAGTGAGTCCACCATGGTAATTAGAGATGGAGCACTGCTCCTATGAGGAAAGGGTGAGAGATTTTGGATTGTTCAGCCTATAAAAGAAAAGACTTTGAGGTGATCTAATTGCAGCCTTCCAGTACCTGATGGGCGCCTGCAAGAAAGATGGAGAGAAAATACTGATAAGGGTGTGTAGTGACAGGACAAGTGGGAATGCCTTCAAACAGTAGCCATTAAGCCTGCTTCAAACAGTGAGTTTAGATTAGATTTCAGGAAGAAATTCTTTGGTGTCAGAGTGGTGAAGCACTGGAACAGGTTACTCAGAGAAGTTCTGGACACTGGGAGTGTCCAAGGCCAGGTTGGATGGGGCTCTAAGCGACCTGATTTAGTGAAAGGTCTACCTGCCTATGGCAGGGGGATTGGAACTGGATGATCTTTAAGGTCCCTTCCAACCTGTGATTCTATGATTCTAGTAATAACAGAATCATAGATTCCTTTTGTTATGGTATAGTCCTGCGACAATACCATCACAGTTTTGATAACAGGAAATAAATAATGTTGTAATATAAGCTGCTACATGAAGACGTTGTAACTGCTGGACATCACAGCTTCATAAGACCTACAGAAGAATGTGATGACAATCAATAAGCCACTTCTGTTAAGAGTAAAGCTCTCAATACTGTCTCTCACTATACCTTGCAGGATAAAATATCCTTCACACAGCTGGATAAACACATCATGTGGTGGGTGAGCAACTGGCTCGCAGGTTGGGCACAAAGAGTTACAGTGAATGGAGTGACATCACACTGGTGACCCATCACTAGTGGGGTTCTGCAGGGCTCCATCCTTGATCCTGTGCTCTCCAATAGCTCCTTAAATGACTTAGATGCAGGACTAGAAGAGTACCAAAACTGGAAGCCATGCTTCCTCTGTTTTATCATATGGTGCTTTACAGCTTGTTCTTTCTGTCATCAAACATAATGCATGATTATGTCATTTTAAAGAAATCTTGCAATTTTTTTTCTCTTTATGTTTAAATAAATTATTTTTTCTTCTGTAATGGAGATAGACCAAGCTCTTCACTTAATATCTTTAAACTGTTGGCTTGAGGAGTTTCTGGACCAAATTTGATTTTCTTGTTTAGGTATTTCACTGATTGGGGTGGAGAAGAATATCACTTCATCCACTTTCCTTGTCTGGAAGCTACTTTTCCATTAAATCCAAAAATAATCCATTTTGTCTATTCACTAAGTTTGAACTACAATTAAGAGGAAAATGTGTGCCCTTCTTGTCCTAAGTATTTACTTTTTGGGTTTCCAGAAGCAGTTCACTCTATAGAATGTGGAAGAGCAATAACATTTACTCTTCCCATCTTTTCCCTATGATACTTTACACTGACCAACTGACCAGTGACACAAAGAAAGCTTCAGAAGGTTTACCTACAATATGGAGTCCTTGCTAAGAAACCTCTCTGAGTTAAATGACCCAGTCAAAACACTTTTGGCAGCTTGCATGTAACTGCAGCAATCAAGGAACTTTGTAAGTTTATGTAATACTAGTCCTGGAGGTGATAAAGCTCTATCAACTACAACATTTCTTTTCCAATACACAGCATCTCACTGTTGATGTTTTAACAGCAACACTTTTCTTGCCTGAGCAAGCAGCTGCACTGACTGTGTGACAATCTCAGCATATAAAATACTCTATCTGGAGTTTATTTGGAGAAAAGAATTGTCTTTGCTGAGTCAGAGTATTTCAGTTTGATTCCTGCAAATCTAGATGAACTTCAATTTTATTTTACTCCCAGTTCCAAAAATACATGGGTAAATATGCAGTAATTTTGGGTCAATGATGTATCCTGGTTATTTGAAACTATACAAATGAGAAACAAAGAACAATGACATTGTGCAAGACTGTCAATAGAACAGTTTAATCAGAACCTGTACCCTTGTGTTTCTAATTTTCTTCAATTTTTATTTCATAAAATTTTATAGGCTGGCTTTTTAGATGGCATAAATGTGCACTGATTTCTGTCTGGCATTGGTTATAACAGATCCTGCTGTGTGTTCACAGTACTCTTATTCTTTCCTATGGTACTATCATGTCAAGCATGTGGAGTATCCATTTTCTTGAAATGGAATATGATTTACAACTAAAATGTAGAGATAACAGATTTAAGGATAACATGTACTGTGCAACAAAATGTGTGTATTTATGGGCTGAATTCTGTCATTTGTTTGATCTAAACAGTGCTTAAGTGCTGCTTTAGACTCTGAGCAGTGGTTTATGCTATGCAGAGAAGTGTAGGGTAGAAATCCCTGAATTAACTCCAGTACAGTGCTCAGCAGATGTGTGGTAGACAATGAAGGCAACAATTCTGCAGAGAACTGCACACCATGCTCCATTCCAGGGCATGCTATCACCCAGATATGTTCTATTTATGAATCTCTAAACTTTCCACAAGTGGCCAAACCTGTCACAAGATTGTTTTATCACGTACATGAGGTCAAAACAGTCTTGTTTTCTCTATTTGGACTTTTTCCCCCTGAAGTCCTCTAGGATTATCAAATCCAGCTGATGCCTTGGAATGGCTACCTGAAACAGAGGCTAGACAAAATTAAGAGAATAAAAGGGGGTGTTTATTGAAGGCCGTCAATAGGTACACTTTGGGCAGTCAGAAGCCTCTGAGGGCCTACACCCCAGATGGACGATGGTCATGAGTTTTTCACACAGTTATAAGTTTGGTCCATTTACATATCAGGGGTTAATCCTGCAATTATATCTTCAGATAATGAAATCATATATCCCCAGTTTGCCCCTCCCCCCCCCCCCCTCGCCCCAACTCACTTTTGTTTATACTTTCTTGGCCTGAGACAGTAAGGTGTCCTTGAGCTTCAGGCCTAGATGAATTGTTTTGTCTGACAAAATGGTGAAGACAGTAGCTAACACTCTGTGTGGAATTTTATAGTTATACACTAAAGCAGTACAGGATTTGAAAAATATAAAAGATAAAATCCTAAGGCATCCCACCCATTAACCCAGAACTGCCAAGTGAATCAGGTCCCTAAGTGCCACATCTACACAGCTTTTAAATCCCCCCATGGATGCTGGGTCAATTGCTTCCTTGAGCAGCCTGTTTCAGTTCTTAACAACTTTTCAGTGAACAAATTTTTCATAATATCCAATCTAAACATCCTCTGGTACAACTTGAGGCCATTTCTTCCCATCTTATGGTTTGTTATTTGGGTGGAGACTGACCCCCACCGGGCTACAGCTCCCTTTCAGGCAGAGACTGATAAGGTCTCTCCTGAGCCGCTTCCTCTCCAGGCTAAACACGCCCACTTCCCTCAGCCACTCACCAGATTTGTGCTTCAGACCCTTCACCATCTTCGTTGCCCCTCTTTGAATGTGCTCCAGCAGCTCAATAACACAAGTTGCTATGTACTTTCACTGTGGTAAGTGCAAAACCCACCTCAAAGAATATGAAATTCAGAATTGGAATTTTTCCGCCTGGCCTAGATCTGAACCTGCCACCATTGTGTTCAGCGACGAAAAAGGTGGGAGAGGCCATCCACAGCCTCACAGAGCTCTGGCTCCTTGCAAATGAGACATTACCCTGTGTAATGGGTTTCTTTGGGGCCCATATGACATTCATAATTTAGAGCAGCCTTGAGGGTTTTCTCACTTGCACCAGGCCTTGCCTTGATCAGTCATAGCTGGGGTAATCTGGAAACAGCAGAAGTTGTTTTATTAACAGATCCACAGCAAAGGAGCCAACTGAAGGGTGTTGCAGCCCTTTGGTTTCCACAGTGTAGACACCAAAGCTCTTGGGCTGCTGCCCAGTGCTGTATAAGGGAAAAATGGGTAAACTGTTCTTCACAGAAAAAATGTCTTTTAGTGTAACTCATCTGTTACTGTGCTTCTAAATGTTTCAATTTTTTAAATTAATGAAAATATGCAAATTAAGAAAAGGCTGTTAAAAAGGTATAAATATATTTCATTGCCTAAAGTAATTAGAATAAGTAATTACTTAAACATTATGGTTTAAAACTGAATAATATCTTTGATAGCAAGCTGAATAAGTAGAAAATGCTTAATATGCATGATATAAATGACTTTTCCTAGAGACAGTCCTTTTTATACTGTTTACATAAGATGTACATATGCTTCACAAAATCTTAACATTGTAACCAGTGATTTTAAGGACATCCTTGCTTTGCTCATTTACCTTGTGGCTTGATTTTGTAAGAAATACAGCTCACTAAATTTAATTCAAGCAAGCAATTATACAGACACCTGACCATATCTTTTCAACACTATATGGACTCTTTCCATGGCTGCATTTATAATTTGTTTCCAGGCTTTGCTGGGCCATAGCCACTCAGTAAAGGTAGTTTTCTGCTACTCAGAACAACAGATTTTTTTTTCATTCCTTCCAGAAATCAATGAAAACCTACAGATCTTGTTAAGACGTTTTCCTGCAGACAAGCGTGTACATCACACAGTGTATGTGTGTCCTCAACAGGCACAGATGGAGGGCTTAATCTTGTCCTCAGCAAGGTGTGGTGACTGCTCTGGTACTCTGATTAATGTCTCTTGTTTCTTCTTTCCTTCTTCATCTACTTCCTAAGAAACTAATGTCACTATATAAACACAGATTCCCACACTTTCATCCTCTCCACTGGTTTAAATGATTTTGTCATCTCTGGCACTGCCTATCATTGATAACACCTTCTGCAATGTCTATGTTTTTCAAGCTCATAGACTTTGTCTAAGTGCTCCCACAATGGTGAGGATAGAAATTTCCTGCTATCAGGTCTGTCTGGTGAGCAGATGAGAGACTTCCCATGAAAATCAAGGGAAGCAGAAATACAATGTAGGAGAGCACTGAGTGGGAAATACGGATCCATTTAAGAACATGGATGATTTAGTGGTGGACTTGGAAGTGCTAGACTAACAGTCGGACTCAATTTTGGAGATATTTTCCAACATCAGTAATTCTATGATTTTTAGATCAAGTATGGAAAAAAAAAAAAGATTTTAGTAATAAGAAAATCAGAAAAAGATTCCGTCATTAGTTACACCATTCAGTAATTGCTCCTTTACTGATGGTTTTGTATTTTTCAATAACCTAGTGTAAGAGTTCTGCCAAATTAATTCTTACAACTTCTATACTGGGAGTGTACAATCTCTAGGAGAAAAACCTCTTATACAAAAAAGGGGAATCACTTTAGCTGCCTGACTAGTCACCTATTTTTGTTTTAGAATGTAGCCCATGCATGAATTGTCAAGTATCAGATGAGGTCTGGGTCATAAAAGAGTTGAAGACGAACAGAAAACAGGGAGATTTTATCCAGGGTTTTTCAGCTATTACTATGTCTGTGTTATCCTGCAAGAGGAAGGGTACAATGATGGAAGCATAAAGGTCTTCCTTGATTCTCAGCAGATGGCTTGTGAAATATAATCCTATAGGGAATACAAGGGGCCCCAAATATCCTGGATAAAGAAAAATGCATGACTGATGTGTTGAAATTACTTTGTAGAAAGAAATTTTTGTGAAAATAGAACTATAATTATGTCATTAAAATTTTACAGTTAAATACTCAGACTTACATTCTTTCACTCCATGGATTATCAATCCATAGGTTTTGGACATCATCAGGACTATTGCCAGTGGTCAGGGAGGAAAGACTGACTAACAGGCTATCTGACCAAACTGCCCTGAAGTACTGCACCAGAAAGGTGCTCAGAGCCTGAGAATTAAGGCACCTAATCAGCTCAGTCTGAGTAAATTAAATGATCCATTCAAGTCTGAATATCAGAGACATTGCAGAATTATGCTCCATCACTGGCTTTGGGCAGAGAGTCAGATCTCAGCAATTCATTGCAAACTATACATGTTTGTCTGCTGGCTCTCTGTTAGAAAGACCCATCATCACTTCTCCCATAATTATTCTCTTGAGATTATTTCCGCAGTGTTTGGTGCAAAAGACATTCATAAATTTGCACCTGTTGATTTGTGGCAACAGTTTGATTTTCTCAAGTAATTAAATGAAGTTCTGCCAGCACTAGGATGTCAGAACAAGTGAAAAACCTGAATAGACACATTTGTCAATCACATTAGGTGTCCAAGATGAAATGAGTGAATAAATGAAAGTCATTTATCTAGTGAGCAGCTGCCCTTATCACTAAAGACCCTGTTAAGATTAAAGCTGTGCTGCTAGCGTATTTTTTTTTTTAGTTAAGGAAAATAAAAGTAGATTAAATAGTTTTAAAAATTGCTTTAAAATAAGGTAGCTGAAAATACTTCCAAAGAACCAGATTCTTGAAAATAATCTTTTCCTTCACCTGAACCACAATGTTTACCTTGAATGTAAGAAAGTGACATTTAAGTTTTAAAAAATAAAATCAAAATGAAATTAAAAGAAAATGAAAACAAGTTAATTAATAATAGCAATAAATATAATTCCAGTTGAAAAATCAAAATGTCATTATTTATTACTGTTTTTAAAAATTATTTTGTGTTTACACTAAAGCAATTGAGGAAGACCATTGAATATTTCTGAAACAGCTTGATACTGCCAAAGCCAGAGGACTCACTGAAAAAGATGCTAGTGCAGAGTGTCACTCAGTTTACATCAGCCCTCAAAAGCTTTGAGCAAGAAACGTAATTTCTGTGAATGTTTTTAGTTACAAATGGCAGCATGTGCTGAGCAAAAAGATTATGTTTAAAGGTAAAATATTATTTTTTTCTAGCAGTGAAAATATTTCTTATTTCCTCAAGTGAGGATGAAACTTAGGAGGGCAGAATCAGACAGGCCAGCCTAACCAGGTGAAGTTTTCAAGAATAAGCCAACAACATCCATAGCCATGCAGTTTCTGAGGAAACACAGCTTAATGATGGATGATAGTGCCTTTCAATGCTGGCTTGCTATGAACCATGCAGAAAGCTGACCTTGCTCTATAGAAAGGAGAGAAGAAAAAAAGAAATCTATTTGTCATCAGTTAAATGTAAAAATGAGCAGAGGAAATTCTTCTGAAATATTAACATTAAAATAATAAGGGTCAGATTTTTAGCAGGCATAAATAGCCAAATTATATATACTACACAAAAAGCTATTGTAGTAGAAGCCCAAAACTTCATGTTGGGTTGCAGCAAAAAAATGACTGGGCAATGATAAAAGATTATACATATACATATATATATATATATATATATATATATATATATATATACACTTAGCCACTAACCTAAAATACTTTAATCCAATTACACACATTCTCTCCTTTGAATGTATACTTTTCCTGCACCTTTTCCACACATAGACACATTCACTCACTTATTTACATTTCAGAGCTGGCTTAAATGTTTACATGGCCCCAGGAAAGACAATTTTTTGCTTACAGAAAGTGTCAAGACTGTTCATGATTAAGGACTGGATTCCTTCACAAAACTCAGTCAAAATATTTTCTGTCCCCACAGCCTGGGTGATGCTGTGGTGTGAGGCCAGCGCTGTTGCCATGCTAAAAACAGCCTGGGAACTTGTAAGTCCCCCCATTTGCCTGATGAATAAATGCCTGCCTCAGTCACCATGATTTTGTTTTAATTTTTCACCATGAGAAATCTTCATCATCTTCTAGGGCCATCTTTAAACTTGAACTTCCCCATACTGCTTTGAGAGGATGAGAAGCCCATTTAAATGAAGTGCAATTGATAATGAAGCTGCTCAGAAATGCCTTGCTGTGGTACAAACTCAGCCTCCTTTCTGCCTGTATATGTGTGGTTCTCTTTCATCTTAATATTTATATTGCAAATTTGTTTAAGAAGAACCCTTTTCTTTCATGGTCTCTCTTTACTTTTTCATTGATTTCATAAATTCTTTTTTTAGTGAGGCAACTCTTGTACCGTGGTAGCCATGAAAACATCTGTGGCATTAATGGTTTTGACTAAGAAGCAGAGGAAACATTGTAATTTTCCTTAATCTTCCTTTGAATTTTGAGTTTGCTGAAACCTGAAACTCAGAGCTTCAAGCTGAAAAAGAAATTCATAATTTGTGGTATAAAAACTAATGGAACTCTATGAGGTCCAGCATAATTTCCCAACATTTTAGGTGCAATTTACCTTGTAATATAGGCAATTTAGAAAGCACGGTTGTGTGGATCTTCCATACAACCAATATGTAAATATTAAATAGACTCTGGAGCCAGTAAAATGCTAATTGAAGATTGTTGCATGTCTATATCTGCATGACTTCTAGAAATTATGTAGATATTGAAGTATTAATACCAGGATTTTTGTTTCTAGATGAAGTAAAGATAATATTTATCAAAAATAAAGTAGATTAGAAAGGTATAGATGACATCTAGTAATTTTATCATTTCTTTGCTGACATCTAGTAATTTTTACATTTCTTTGCTAAGTTTCTATGGAATAATAAAATTAGAACCTGAGTATAATTTAGGTTTGAAGGGATATATGTAAGTCCAAGCTACTGCTCAGAACAGGCCAACTTCAAAGCTAAATGAAGAGTGTTGCCCCATTAAGTTTAAACAATCTTAAAAGACTGAGGCTGTCCTGCCTCCTGATATTTTTTTGTGTGATACAGTTGGAATTTCATTTCAACATGTGACCAGCATGTGACCTTTTTGTTTACTCCTCAGGTGAAAGTCCATGTCCAGAAAATTTGCTAATTGCTGTGGCAAAATGGCTTCTTCACCACTGGGAGAACAAGTACTCATCAGCAGTCCTGGCAATAGCTCCAAGAGGCACCAAACAGGGCTGCACCCAGCATCAAAGTCAACAGCTTTTGCTAGCTACAGGCTTTTTGGCTGTCACTTTTCACAATCCCTGTCTGTCTGTCCAGATCTGCAGAGACTCTGAAGACTTTCTGCTGGAGTAGCTCTCTGAAAAAACATCTGAATAGATCCATAGCCAATTTAAATAAAAAAATGTACAGAACAAAAGTTTAAATGTTCTTGGTGAAAAACTCCAGCATAACAACAAAATCCATATCCATCAGAAATACTATAGAGACAGACTATTTTGCCTTTAATTTGCCAAAATGTGAATTTGCAGTGTTAAACTGCTACATTTATTTTTAACAGAAGATGGCAAAAAACGTACTATATCCACTAGGCCTTGGCTGCTTTTTGCTGCAGAAGCAAAATCCTGTTCCAGTCAACCATCATTCAGAGCAAGGTACAAACACAAGGCATTTCAGCCCAAGAGTACCAAGGAAGCTGCTTTTTCAGACAAATGTTTTGGCTGCCTGCCTCTTCCAGTATACTGAACTGCTTTTCCATTTTGCTCTTGTTCACATTTATAGCTCAGTGTTTTAAAATAAAAGTTGGCATAACTGTCCTCTTTCTCTTGCCCCGGTGCATTTATGTTTCCTTCTCAAGACATCTTTCTTACTATTTGCACAGTCAGAACCACTGAAATTCTGTTTCATACAGCCAGCTGCAAACGTGTTGAATATTGATCACATGCTCAGCACTTTCCTGAATTGCAGGCAATGATCTTCCCTATAAATTGTCTTGTTTTTGTGAATGTGACACCTGGCGCCCTGCTCACCTGAGCTCTGAGAGACAAAGGGCACTCCCCAACCTTCATTCCTTGATGCCTCAGTGTGCCCTGGCTCAGCCTGCCAGACAGAGTCAATGCTGATACTACCAACAGCAAAGTTTCTTATTGCCTGAAGTTAAGGGTGAGAAGGGAAGTATTTATGTCTTGTTCATGTGTGCTGCACAGACCACTATACTTCAGAAACACCTCAGCTAGCTCCCAACAAGCGCACTAAGGGCAATTTCCCTCAGCAGGAGCTCCAACCAGATTAATTTGTCTCCTGTTTAAGGGTTAAAGGGCAATGAAAGCCATGCTGCATTTAAAAGCCTGACTTAGATTTCACAGAGTACCTTAACAGCATTTAGAATATAAAAATATAAGTTTCCCTTTAGTTAGATGTTCCTCTAGTAAGGTTAGAGCCCAGTGGTTTTTAATTTCACTTCATCAATTGCTTTTAGCCATTTTTGAGGACAGCTCATCTTTGAGCTATATAAAATGAATTTAGCCCTTTATCCAAAGACATTCTGTAAACCAAGGAATTGTTTTGTTTTGAATATCAGTATTCAAATACAACATTGTTCTGATTTAAAAGTCCTAGTGCTGAGCTGCAACTTGAACCAGTGCCACAAATGGTTACCACAGCCCTCAATCACTGTGAGATCAGTGTTCTGTAGAAATATGGCCATGACTATACTAATAAGCAACAGAGTCTGTGCATGGACAGAAGCATCCGTCCTGTCAGATTAGCTCCTGGCAGACTTTTGGATGTAAACCAATTAACACCATCACAAACAGTCCTGGACCATGATTTGGGTGGTGGTGCATTCTAAGGATTGCTCCCAATAGGCAGTGTGGATGTAGTTCCCTTGTTTTGAGAATTAAAGAGTTTAGCTGTATAAATGTGGGTTGTGCTGTATCATTTGTCCTCAGGGACAGAGAATAGTTTCTGGCACATTTTATTTACTTGTATAAACAAAGCTTTTAGAAAAACACCAAACGTGGCAATAGTTTTTTATTTGCATTGTGGTTCCAATAAAACTCTTATTCTCTCAACAGCATTGTTATTTTTGCTGTAAAGGCATTAAGCTGAACAGTTCTTTAATAATGACTATCAAAACCAGGATTGCAAAGGGAATAGAAAGAAGCCAAACACTGGATTTTCAATAAATTGGCCCTACGACATGCTTAAGATAATAAAAGTTAGTAATCTCAAGAGGAGGCATGTATGGATATATCTGTTTCAATACCTTAAAAAGTAACCTTTGATTAAAATACAATGCAAATAGAGCAGCTTTACAACATAAGTATTCACATGGGTATTACGTAGGAAATACAATTATGAATCTTCCCATCTTGTACCTAAATATCTGACTTACGTCTTTCATGTGGCACAAAGGGGTTAATCAGAAACAATTATTTAATCTTAAGTAAAATTATACAAAATAAAACAACAATAAGGAAAAAAATGGAAGCCCACACAATGCAAGAAGATAGACATAACATGAAGTTTGTGCACACCCAGCATGATCTATTTTATGCAGGAGGAGGCCTCAAGCATAATCCCACTACATTTTTGCTCCAGAAAAGGCTGATGGCATGAGTAGCAAATTGTGTCCTCTCCTGTTCAACCTAGCAGAAAATTGCTTCTTCTCCTGTCTTGTTGAAAACTGTAGGGTAGAGGGCTGTGCAGAAAGACTTATTTGGGCGCAAAATACACCCATGCCAGCAAAGAAAGAGGAGGAGGCAAACTCTGTGAAAAAAAGTAGCATGGGAAAAGCTCCTGCTCCTTTCCTTCATCCTCCAAAGGAAGAGGAATGTTGTTCATATTGCCTCCTGGGAGTAGTGTCCTTGTGTCACTTCTGGCCATGACCTAGGAAAACGCCAGCTGGCATAAGTCAAAACCCTGCCTGTGAGCATACAGATAATCAAGTAGTATAAAAGCACAGATATCAGTCAGGCTCTCTCTAAAAACAAATATAAATATTTTTTAAATGGCAAGATGAAGATTTGACCCTAAATTTGGAAGGAGCTGCCTTTTTCTGGTATCTTCCCCATCTGCACAGTCTGAGCCCAAAGGTGACTGTTGACCTTTGTGGCTTGATCAACACACTTACTTGAAAGGATAGGATTTGGTCTGTGGGCAAAGATACCATGTGCAAGGAATTCACTCATGCAGCCAGAAGGAAGTCAGTACTGATGAGGTGGGATGCCAGCCTAGAGTATGAAATGATAAATTGTAAGAAATGGGAAGAAGGCAGTGGATGGGGGATATATGACATGACAGTGATCATAACACTATCAATTATGTCAGATGAGGATATCGTTTGTTAGTACAATTTGCAGTAATATGCATCATTTAGTCCTTGCATGATTTATGTGATTAGTGCTGTCATTCTGTCCTTTGAGCACTTTACAAAATTACATTAGGTTTCCAAAATTGTTGGAATTAGCAGTTTTAAAACTGATTGTAAGTATTGTGGGAAGGAATACTAAATGCATTAAAAATTACTTTTGGAAAGGGCTAAAAGAATCCTCTGAATCACCGTTAAAATGACAAAACTCCATACCTGTTTTTTGAGACAAACCTGTTATTTTTTAATGTCTTAACACTTGATTTAATCTAGAAAAACAAGATACTGGTGTAAAGATTTTTTTATACTAATAACTGCTGCAACATAACATTTAAAATATTTTATGAAGTTAAAAGAATAACATTTCTGAGGAAAGAGAAAAAATTTAACCCTTCAACCTTTTTGATTTTGAGCTGCAATGTTTAGCAAAAAAACCAGAAATGAGTCCAGTTCGAACAGTGACTGAATAGGAAAATTACCACCCTAGTGTTTAGGGGAGAAGGACTATTAAGAAAGCCACTCTTGATCTTTCTAAATTTCATTCAGGGCAAAGATTTCAGTTATAGTGCAAACAAGGCATTGAGGATGTAGAACAGCATTGACAGCAAGTCCATTAGCTTCTCCTTCCCTGAAAACAGAGGTCCATAGACTAAGAATACACCCACTTATCAGGAATAGGAGGCCTTGAGCTTTTATAGGGGTGGAATCTACCTCTTACGAAGGTGTTACAGGGCTTGCAAGGGTTCCTCAGGGGTGAAGAGAGAGGCGAGAATCTTGACTCCATGATCAGAAGGCTGGATTTATTATTTTATGATATATATGTAACATTATGACTATGCCAATAGGAATAGAGAGAAAAGTTCAGAAGCTTGCTATGCTAAGAATAGAAAAGGAATGAATCAACAAAGGAGCTCTCCCTGATTCTGTCCCAGAGAGAGCTTGTCTTTGATTGGCCCTTAATTGTACACATCCAACATGGGCCAATCACAGGTGCACCTGTTGCATTTCACAGCAGCAGATAACCATTGTTTACATTCTCCTTCTGAGGCCTCAGCTTCCCAGAAGGGGCAAAATCCTAAAGAAAGGATTTTTATGAAAAGATGTTTGTGACACGAAGGGCTACCTTAGGATATTTCCTTGATAAAATGATTGTGTTGTCCTGGTTCAGGTATGGTATTCTCCAATTTAGAACTCCTATTAAAAGGACTCTCTCCCACTAATGAGAGGCACAAAAGGCAAAGATCATAAGTTAAGACCAATTTACTAGAAACAGCAATGAGATAAGAAAACCACAGTAACAGCAAAAATATTAATAGCAAAAGGTACAAGATTATACATATCTCTATATAAAGAAAGTATTTGCACAGAAAATCGCCTGCCATGTTTCCTCTCCTGCCCTGACAATGATGTGAGATGGTATCAAATGCCATCAGGGCATGTCCTCTTCCAGCTACTGCAGAAAGTTAACCCTGTCCTGGCCAAAGCCAGGACTGTTTTGAACTCAGCAGATCTTGAAAGTGGGAAAGAAGAATCCATGTCCTGCACAAAGCCAGAAGACAAGCATTTTGCTTTGTGTTGTGTAGGTGGTATCCTGAAAACTTAAGGACCCCCAATGCCTCTGCTTCCTTCCATCCTACTTTTCCCTTCATAAGAAACTATCTCCATCTGGGCAGAAAGGAGATGATTTAGCAGAAGAGTTGAAACCTCTTTATTGCAAAAAAGTTAAACATACTTTACAAACTATCTTACCTGTTCATGATATTAATATCTTTGTATAGCTCTGTGGAGTTGGTGGAGTTCAAGTTCTGTCATCCTCTCAAGGACACTATCCCAGTGAGGATTGTCACAAGAGTTGAGGGCATAGCTGTCCTATTGAGAGGCCAAGAATAGAGACCAATACACACATTTAGGTATTCTGCCAAACAAGAATACCTAAATTTAGACTTATAATGTAAATATAAAGATGGTGTGTTATTCAAGTCTTTCTGAGGAAACAGATATTTAATCTCTTTCATTGCTCCAAGTATTCCATAAGACTTCAAGAGGGATGAAGAAATGAAAATGTGTTCTTAAGAGGATTCTCTGCTTCCTTGTAGAGAGGTTTCCCATTGAGCATCTTAGTTTCTGGACTCACATTGATGGGCTTCCTTTAGGTGCAACCCACTCAATCAGTGCTAACTGGCAGCAGACACATGGCAGTGAAAGAATGACTTCCAACTCAGTTTAATTGACCCAGAAGAATCACCTGAGGGTGAGACTGTCGGTCCCAAGCAGCAGAACTTTTTTACACTCTGTGGTGGTAACGCTTGTGGTTATTTCTGTGTTTCACAGGAGTTTACTTTATTGTAAGAAAACAACCACAAATCATTAAAAGTCAATGCCACAAACACAAATTTATAAAAGATTAATTTGATGCCTTATGATAGTGATCTTCATCAGAAAAGAATGGCAGCTTCATTTTTATAAAATCATTCTACATTTGTCATTTCTAGTAAAATATATGGTTTAGCTTATTATGAACATAGATTTTCCTTCTCCCTGTCAAAACTCAGGAAAGATATTAATCCCTTCACATTAGCCTTGGATCAGTACATCACCATTCAATCTGAACTTTCAAAGGGAAGTGCAGAGTTGTGAAGCATGGCAGGGGCTCCTGTGTGTACACACATGTAAGAAAAGAGGGACATGCCTGTGTTGATTTCTGTGAGTGTGTTCTGTTTGTGCACAAGCATATTACAAATCTCCAATCCATATTACAGCACTGAGCAGAAGAATTCAGGAAGCTTGTGTGAATGTTTTCATTTTCCTCCCATAAAGACATGCTCCAATTTACAATGGTTAAATATCAAGTGATTATTTTTGGAAAAGAGTCATCAAAATTAGTATTCCTTGAGGTGCTAATCATAGGCACAGAACACTGGAAATAGTTAACTTACAATTTTTGAACAGTTCAGAAAGACCAATTTAAATTGCTGCAATTTTCATAGATAATATATATATTTTTTCCTTTAAAGAAGGGAAAGCTTCTAATAACAGTATTATGACCTTTCTGACATCAGTTAGACAAGAAACATTTAAGAGAGTGAGTGCAAATGGGAGAACAAGGAAGAGGTTAGTTACTTCCTGGAGACTTCTCTTTTAACAACTCCATAACCTTTGACAGTTTTGGAGCAGGCAGACTGATCTGGTAAAATGGATCATTGCTGGCATCTCACTTTCTATTGTACTAATCTAGATCTATTTCCAGTGCATATAGAATTTTGCTATAGGAGATGAGGAACTTGCTTGAGATGTGCCACTTGACAAGGAAACAAGTTTCTGCAGGGCAGAAATTCCAAAATGGAAATCTTCCAGGTAAGTGACTTTTCTGGTCAATAGTAACAAAATTTCCTACCTGCCTATCTTATTCTAAATAAAGGAATGGTAAAGGAAAACTGTAAAATAAACTATTTTTCTTGTCTTGAACAGCTTTTTATTCATAATCACAGAATAATGAGTCTCACCGATTCCCTACTTATTAACATGGGCTCGTTACAAAGCTCAGGTCTATTAATCTGCGTGACATTAAGTAGCTCTTACTCCTCAGGTAGTGCATTGGAAATGTGTGAAATTGCAGAGATTTTCAGAAGACTTCTTAAATATGGGCAAAAAAAATCCCATTTTGACAAGTGATGTGTGCATTCATCTCCACGCAAGTACATGTCCTACATGCACAGAAAACCAGAAATACTGGCAGAAAGGTATATGGAAATGGGACTTAGTTTTCCTTTGGCCACACAGAATTAATCCACCACTCCCCAGGGATGGAGCACATTGAGAAGAGCACCTCTTCTGTGTCCACTGTGTAATGCATTTGCATTTTCAAGAGAGCTGGCAAATACTTAAGATGTGGTCTTTCAAGAAATATGTGTAGGATCAAGGTGAAATTAAGTCAGATTTTTACCATGAATTCTCCTATGAGAGATTAGGAATTAGTGATGACATGAAACAAAGATAATGATTGTTGTCTCCACCACCTCTAAGACATAATCAAAGAGACCCACGCTGTTTTAAGGATCTAGTAACAAAGGGTCCATTTCCCTTGTGGATCAGTGAATAAGTACAGGAAAATAAAATCAGAACAAGCCTATGTGCCAATTCACCATCTTCCCAATATTCGCCCAACACCTGTTTTCCTCTCAGATTCTCTCGAACCCATGCAAGCTCCTTGTGGCCATGGGGCCCTTTGAGTGCTGTGTCAGTCCTGAATAAGATTCCAGAAGCACATGGCACATTAGGATGGCACATTAGGATGGCACATTAGGATAGCACATGCTGGACCTACATTTAACTGTTGCTTCTAGACATACCACAGACATTATTGATGACTTCCTAAACAAGCCATGGAATAGCACTATTTAAGCTGCCTTGGCTTAGCTAACATCTGATCACAAAATTAAAGAGCAGTAATATCTTCAGTACTGTGTTCTTGTCATAATCACATGAAGATACCAGTCCTTATCAGTAATACTCAAGTTTGCCATTCTACATAAAATAAATAAAATGGCCTTAAAACGAATATGTGCATCATTATTAGACAGGACAGAAAATAATCAGAAATGCATGAATGATGGCTGGATCTTTATTAAACACTCAGAAGACAAAGGAAAACTTAAAAAAATATTAACACAATCTAATATAAAGAGGATTAACAATAGCTTCAAAAATTAACAAAATGGAAAAAACAAAAATGCTAGTAGCAAATGCAAATCAGAAAACTGGATTTGTACAAAATGGGTAAAGGAAAGAAAATATTCCTAAAAAAAATCTATAGTCATCAGAGATAAGAGCAGGAGTGTGGAGGGGACATTTCAGAAACAAAAATAATTCCAATAGTGGCATTAATTCATTATTAGAGCTGGTAGAATTCTTATTAATAATGATGAGATTTTAGGGAGGCCAGAAGTGGTCGGTAAATACATCTCTTGTGCCCTTGGGAAAACCTTGATAGTGAGTTTTATTTCAGTCATTAATAACCAAACATAGAACACTAATTTAAAAAAACATGTAGGATCAGCAGGTCTGGAAAATCAGTGCAAAATAACTTCTAAAGAAATATTGTACAAAGGAGCTCTCTGGACTATCAGTGCTCATTTTTAGTACATCTTTGAAAGCTCTGAAAAACTTAAAAAAGATAAAATGTGCCACTAATTAGGTGGTAAAACCTAAGTTACTTATCAGGCTGTAAGACAGAAACAAGCAGGCAAAATAATCAGATAAATTACAAGGTACTAGGGTAATAAAAATTTAAAGATTTGGAAGGTAATTAATGAAAATTCACAAAGGTTTATACAAGCAACTCTTTTTTAATTAACTTGCTGGTTTTGTCTAAAAGATTAAAAGTTGTGATATTAAATGCATATGTAATGGTGCTTCTGCCAGCATCTCACTTGGACATTCTGGACATTCTGATTATTTTAAAGAAATATAAAATTGGCAAGGCAAAACAAAATAAAACAAGGTAACTCTGTTACATTTTCAGACATGCTACCTAATTCCTACTAAATATGAGTATTTTATTTATATATTTGCATTTCAGAGAAGTTTTAGAAGTTATCTGAACTAAACCAGAAAATCTCTGTTGATAAATGGTAAAACAGCATTAAAGTAAATAACAGACTCCAGATCTTGTTGTTCAGGAAATATACTCAGAACCAAAAAAATGTAAGAGGCAACAGCAGGAAGAAACTTATTTTGATTATCTCTGGAATCTAAAGTCCAGGAGTGTTTCTGAATTCCCAGCTACAGGTGCTGACCCCTGCTTCATCCTGGCTTTCCATTAGCATGCTATCTAGAATGCCAGCAGCCATTTCCCACATCCCTGTCTCCATGCAGGTGAAATCTAAGCACATGATCTCGTTATACAAGGAGCAAGCAGGATCTGGGGTATCTCCTGGTGTTCCCTTGCAGTTAAACTTAGATGCAGCCTTTGAAAAGGAGGGTCAAAAAGGTGATCCTTGGGTGTATAATTACAGAAGGTGAAGCAGCAGAGGGAGGTCAGATTGCATCTGCATTTGGCAGCAGTTAGCACTGGAATGCTAGCTCCTTTCGTCTGAGCACATTTCAGGGATGTTACAGATCTCAAAGATCCCACAGGAAAATTTCAAGGACACATTAAAAAGGGAAATATTTCACTGCAAAATCAAAAGATGATCAGTCTGACTTAAAGAATTGAAAGATAAAGCCTTACTTGGTCACATTCTATATACCTTATTAAATTTCTGTTGTCCACGTAGAGCAGAAATTAAAAGAAGTCTCCTGAATCTATAAAACTACCTCAAAATGAGATTATTAAGAAAAATTGAGGGTAGAGATGTTTGGCTACATTTAGACACAGTATTAAGACAGAAAGAAGATTAATTCATGGATTCTATGATTATAGGAGATGTCACTGTAGGTGATCACAGTGGACCTACACAATAATCTCTGGTACAAAACAGTTTTAAATCAGGTTTGAAACCTGCAGGTGCCAGGTCATGTAGGAAAAAACCAGCCATTCATTCCTTTGCATCTGCCCCCATGCTTCATCTGAAGTACACTGCATACAGCCTTGCACTAATAAGCTTAGCTATATTTTAATAGATATCTTAGTCAGTGTTTGAAAATGTAAAAAAAAAAAAAAAAAAAAAAAAGGAAGGCAAATTTTATCCTCAGTTATACCTAGTTATCTTCATTAAGATAAATATGTCAGCAAGTATAAGCGAGACCAGAATTTGAACCTACAGTCATCATCACATGTGAACACTACATCTTTGTACCTAATTAGTTAGAACTAATTTTGCATATATTACCATAGCCTGGAATCACACCTATACAAAATAAATTACATATGTAGATAAACTATGTATCAGCACCAGAACTGTGGTGTCAGGTAGGAATAAAATCTTCTAATAAAATTTTCTGAAAATTCATAAAGATGCAGCCAAAGCTATCTACTTCATTGATAGTGCTATTTTCTTTAGTGTATCTAATTATAACTAAATTAAATTATAATATTGTTCAGAAAATTTAGAGTATGGGTAATTTTCACACAACACGTTTTGCATTATTATCTCATATTCTGCAATTTTTCTGCATTAGCAAAACCATGTGTGATAGGATTATTCTATCATGACAATAACAGAAAAACTGGTCATTTACTTTCTATCTTCCCTGCAGAGGGTTTAGATTGTTTTCTTCTAAGGTGATGGATCAGTTTTAGAGGAGAAAAAATGGATTATGTATAAAATAATAGCAGAGCAAAATAATCAAATTGTTTGGGGAAGAAAAATAAACAGGACTTTTCAAAACTCTAGAGAAAAATGTTCGTTTAAGTGTAAAGCCAAAAAGAAATCACTATTCCATTTAGCTTTTTCAATATATTCCCACAAGGAAAATTCTGACTCCAGGAGCAAGATACATAATTTTGAATAAAAAAGGGGGCCATGGGAAACAAAAAAGGTGCAAATTTATAAATTTATCTTCACAGAAAAGATGAAGATATCCTTATCATTTACAGAGTCACTGTTTTCCAGGTATACTTCTGTCTTCATCAGGGACTCTGCTTTATAATTTCACCTTTCAGGCACATTGAGAGGGAAATTTGCATTCCTAATAAATAGCAATAAATAGGAGAGGAGGTTTTTTGGAGGTTTTTTGTTTGTTTGTTTGTTTTTTGGTTTTGGTTTTGTTTTTTTTGTTCCTAAATCTGCAATTATTGAATCCAAAGGGAAAACATCTTCTTTGTCTTCCTCTAAACTATGCTGCATATATTCACCTGGGTTAAATACATGCTGAATTAAGAATAGATGTCTGGAACTCTCTCTCCACCAGTTTTTATTTAAGTTCTCGAAAAACTATATAGCAATTTACCTGAAATGAAAATGGAAAGGCACCTAAGGAAATCCTTTATAGGTGCACCTTTGGGTGTGACATTCTCTGTGTCTCAGTTACCCATTAATATCTTGGGTTACAGCAGCCTTTCTAAAGCAGGCAACAACTTGGTACAGAAAAACACATCAAAATAATTTACTTTATTAAGAGGTGTATTCTCTTTTTTTAACTATAGTGATTCTCTCTGTAGACCATTGAGCAATGCTTACAGTTAGATATATTGTATTAACTTTCAAGAGCAGATTTATGTAATCAATTGTGCACAGCACTGTGCAGTGACACCTTTGTGATCTGAGTCTCCCTGCTAATGACAAAATTTGTATGCAGGATCAAAATAACCTGAAGTGCACTGCTGAGTCTTGTTAAATACATATGCATTTTTGTATTCTGTGGATTCTTTTTCAAATGAAGATTAACAATAGTGCTTATTTATTTATTTAAAGTAAGTCTTTGAGACAGGAATATCCTGTGGGAAGTCAGAGTAGGAGTAACAGGAAAGTCCATGGGATAGGACTGAAACATTCTTTTGAGCAATGAGTGAATTTTCTCTCCCTGACTACTTGACATTTCCCAAAATCTTGCTATCATCAGAAAAGAGGGAAAAGAGATTTTTCCCAACTAAATTAGAGCACATTTTCCTAATGACACATGAACATGAGGAGAATAACCACAACAGTCTAAACAGGCTGCCATTGTTGCTATTGTATATAAAATATAAAACCATAACAATAATATTTTAAATTTCTAATTAAAAGAGGAAGAGATTGCTTATTTCTTTATGTTTATAGAAGTACTTGGAATGAAGTAAAAATAACTGATAGAGGAAAAGTATTCTTGTCTGTTTGTTTTAATGTGAATATTTTTCTCATAATAACTACATCTTCTGTACTTATCATAGAAGCTATAAATACAAAAATCTTTCAGCTTTTCAAAGATTTCCATATGCTTTCCTACACATGTTGGGAGAAGATCATAACACTTCAAGTTCAGTATTTTATGTCAAAGTTAAAAGTTTTTGAGAAAACTAGTCAATGCAAACTGATTTACAGACAGTCCAGGCAACATCAAATCCTGATCTTATTTTTGAAGAAGTATCTCTGCTAACCATTATCAGGGAACAAATCTTTCTGCCCAGCCCTTATGCCATACCTGACTTTACTTATCTTTATTTTTTTGTCCACTTAATGTGGATTTTGAGAACTGAGTAATTTGCAAGCTTGAAGCAATCAAGAATACAGTGGCTTAGAGTGCAAAACAAGCCAATCTGACCAAAAAATAATGAATTGCAGGACAAAGCGTACACAGGAATCATTTTTCACCAGGAGAGGATTCCATCTCTTCTGTGCTGCATTGAGGAAAGTATGCAATAACCTTACAAATCATTTTTTCAAAAAAAGAAAAGGGAAGACCCATCCTACCTATACAGATGCACTTTCAGAATATGTTGAAAGAACAGAAGTTTAAAAGCAGTGCAAAATCAGTAAGTTGAAGGAACTATCATCTAAAGGAAAAAAAATCACTGTGGAGTCCACTGATAGCAAATACTACTTTTATTTTTCTACCAACTGTAGAGAAGGAGTCAATTCTCTCAAGTGAGCAACTATAAATGTAAGAAACTGCTCTTCCCCATGGATCTGTGTAGAGAAGATGTGAGGGAAGGAACAAGAATTTTATTCTCATCATTCCCATAAACACTAAACAGCCACAGAATGGAATCAAATACACCATATTATATTTTCCAATTGCACAACAAAATCCCATGCCTATCCAATAACCATGGTCCCTTAAGCTCAAAAAGATATATTTGAATGCATATGCCCTTCAGCACAATACTAACCTTTATTTTGCCCATTGCAGTTTAAACTTAGATCTGGACATTTGCTATTAAAGCAAATTGTAATTTAGTGTATGCTACAAGCTTGCTTCTATTGAGAAAATATGCCAACTTATCTGACAGAAACTACTATGCAGTTTGAATCAACCTCAAGGTATGTGACCCAAGGAGTATTTCTGCAGTGCAGAATCACTGTGCAATCAATGAAGCCAGTCACTCAGAAGTGTGCCAAAACGGGGGCAGGAGAGAAGAACTGGCAACCGACTTCGCAGTTAATGGACTGTTTGGATTTGCCACTGGCAGGCCCTGAAACAGGGGCACATTAGTGATGAAAATGCTTTTATAAAACAGAGAAAGGATGAAAGAAAAGCAGGTCATGGCTTGTGTTAGTAAAACATGTATCATTGCACATATATGCTATTCCCATTAAAAATCCTAATTTTGTGACATTTTTCCATTTTTGTCATTTGCACAAGGATGAAACAAGCATGACCAAATTTTTGGTCATAAAGTAACATTTATATTCCCTTTAAAATGATGTAAATACTTTAGTGATGGAAAGTTACCTCCCTAGTATTCAATAGAGCAGCACTGACTATTCAATAGTCAGAGCAAACTAAGGAAGAGGAGTTCATCCACAGACAAAAAAAAAAAGGCTAAGAGTGTGCTTAATAGAAGTGAAGGCAAAAAATCAAAAGTAGAATAAAAAGTGGGTACGTGGATGCAGTTAAGTTTTATGACCTTCAAAGAGCCCCAAATGTCCAGCAATTACTGCTGCTCCCCACATTCTTCCTGTATCAGAAAAAGTAGAATTTTAGGTGGTGGCTGCAGTTCTTCTGACTAATGTTTAGTGTGCTTTGTAGAAGGCAGTTTTATTTGTCTCTTTTTAAAAAAAAGAATCTCATTCTGCATTTTATTTTTCACATTACTGGAATTAAGTAGACTTCTTAATTTATTATGTTTTGCACAGCAATGGCCAATATCTTTAATGCATAATTTTGAAAAGTGTGTCAAAAGAAATAAGCCACTGGATTTTGGTCCAGCCTAGAGACATCTGATCAGGCCAGATAGCACTCTCTAAATAGCTGTCAGATTGCAGATATCTGAGGTTTCTGAGCAAAACTGTGATCAGCATGCAGCTTCATTAATCTACCCCATTCCATTCTTTTCATATGTCATATAACAATGGTAATGAACCAAGAAGCCAGTATTTGTAGACTGCACAATAGACATAAACAATTTATCATTTTCTGTTTAATTAAAGAACAACAATAAAAAGAAAATTATCCGTAGCAGTCCAGAGTCTGCTGAAGGATTCAAGATTAACATGCAGCTAAATGACTGTGAGGCCCTCAGTGACCTCCACAGATGAGCACTAGAAGATTAAAGCAGCTCTGGTGCAAGAAATTAAAAATTTTGTGAGCAATGTTGGTGTAGGTTTGAGTTGTGATGGAGCTGTTGAATAAGTATAACTTACAGTTTGAAAACTAAGAGAAGCAAGGAGGGAAAGGAAATGACTAATAAACAAAGAAAGTATTTTTAGAGAAGTATTTTCTTTTTACACACACAGAAGCATTCACACGTGCTCATAGTCTATATTCTGTGGAACAAATTATCCATTTAAGGAAAAAAAAAAAGAAATCCTACCCCATAATTAGCAACCAGTTTAATTGCAGTCACTAAACTGCTCTTTCTGGCAGCACCCTCCAGTCATGTTTTTAATTTGGCTTGACTGTCTGGTAAGCACAGCCCTAGGTGAGATGAGGTGCAGAGAACTGGGGGACCCTCTCTGGGAGAGCCCTGCTGCTGCCAAGACCCTTTTTACAGTTGGCTGGTGACATTTACTGCCACACATTGGCATGGGAGTACCTCCAACAGCCAGGGGAATGCTTTTGGTCTTTGTTCTTCCCAGAAACACAACATTTGATTCTTCCTCAGGGGATGCCACCATAGCAAGAGCAAGGGTTCAAAATGCATTTCTTCCCACACCTATTGGTTAAGCTGACTTTATTCATAGCTTGTGCCAGGTAATGAGACTATAAACTCATGCTGCATGTGAATACACAGCACAGCAGTCATGCTTGAATGGAAAGATGCCCCAGGAAATCTAACTTCTATGTGAACTATATTTACCTTTTTAAAAACCTGCTTTTTATCAAGCTAGAAATCACAGAGGAAGCAACAGAACAAGCTGAGGACACAAAGGAAGAGTGTATTACTTCTCCAGAAATCCCTCAGTTTGCAGACTGCCCTTGGCACACAGAAGGTGTCAGGTGCCACTTCCCAGAGCGAGCCAGGGAGCTCAGGGCAGCCAGCTTCTCAGCAGCAATGCTGCTGCTTTTATTGCCTCTGTGGGCTCACTGAATATTCATTCCCAATTCTGAAAAAGAGCGGTCTTAAAACTTAAGAGCAGTCTCATAAAGAATATTCCTGGGTGCCAGAATTACGTCAGGCCTCAGTATCCTCATCTGCAAAGTGGGATTCAAAACACAACACAGCCTTCAAGGACCAAATCCTTGAAGGTTTGTAGTTAAATCAACAGGGTGGCTTACCATTCAGAAGTGTTCCTGATTTATTTTGTGCTACCTTTCCACAACAACACAATAATTTTCAGAGGGTTCACCCCACCTAACAGTGGTTTTAAAGTTATTTGCCTGGTTTAAGTTCATCATCTAAACTTATCTCTGGTCAGTGAAGTGAGAGGGGCACATACAGGAGAGTGTCTTGTTCTTGCTGTTTGGGATATCTACTCTAGAATGGCAGAATCACCTTCTGCAGAGGCTTTCCTCTTGCCAGTGTAAACATGGAACTTGGATGGCACACCTTGCATAAACCAGCTGAAATTATTCTGCTTTTATTTTATCAGCTCAATGTATTCAACTTGTAAACTCAGCTTGTGTGCTGTTCTCCTTCATGAGTCAAGTCTGTGGTCATCAATGGTTTGTCTGAAGTTATATCTGAAACACACAATGGATGATCCTTCTACAGTCTCTATATTTGCCTTTTCTCACTATGAAAACAAAAAGAGTGTGAAATAATAGGGCCAGTGGTGGTGTACAGCAGGATCTTGTGCAACATTAATGTAACTGATTCCCAGGCATATATCCAGAACCCTAAATGGAAATAGAGCACAGCTTATACAGGAAAAGAACTAATGTTAGGTTAATTTCAATAAGCAAAAACAAAGAAAAAAAGCTGAATACCAACATATTAATTATAAACTTCTGGCTATGAGCACTCATCCTCGATCAGATCCTACATGATTATGGTCCTGGGTATCTGTAAATATTTTGCAGCCAGAATTAATGTGATCAAAATATCCACCAAAAAAAGACCAAACAGATAACATGACTCATTATGGAGCGACAAAGCAAATTTCCTTCTTTTGCCTTATTCTTTTATTATTACTAATAGATTATTTAAAGCAAAGCAGTATAAGCACACTATTGCATAATACTTACCTGACAATAGTACAATAATCTTGTCAAAAAGTTAATAAAGACTCTGCAATCATTAATACAAAATATCACTATCCTTAGTGGAGTCATTGATCGTTTTCCATCTGCTTCCTTTAGCTTTAAGAGCATGGTGACTTCATCTGTAAACGGGGAGAGAGCTCCATAATAATTGTCAGACAGTGGATGACTGAAAAGCATGTTTCAATAATAGAAGAGTTGAGGTTTTGTAAACGCAGCTCCTTTCCAAAGCACAATGGTTAAGGGCAAAACTGTGCCCATTTCTTTACCCCGTGTTTCTACCAGTGATTATCACCCTCAGAGCAGTGGAGATGAAATAAAGCATGAAGCTGCACTCCACCCAACACAGCTCATAGTCTGCCAGTTTAACCTACAGATTTAAGATGGCTTTCCATTAAAGACTCCAGGCTGAGAACTGCAGCACCTGAAAGCTTCTCAATTTTATTTCAGCACAGGATGAAGAGGCTTTAGACTGGCAGAAATCACTAACTGAAGCCCACATTCCAGACTACTCAGACCTTTTTAGTGTCACTCCTGGGGCACATGCCAGTGGCAATTATCACCACTACCACCACAGAAAACAAAGGAATAAAGTTTGAAAGGAGCATGTGAATCAGAATTAAAAGATTTACACGTGGACACACCTTTATTGAAAAGTTTTCAATTGAAATATCTTTCAAATTTTAAGAGGAAATGTATCCTGAATCCCCCAGTGTCCAATGATAAATTTTACAGATAAATCCCAATTTTCTTAGCTTGCACCTTAATATATATCAAGACTTCCCACCAGCATATCTATATATCTCTGGAACGTCTTTGAAGCCGAAAGGATTAAGGGTATCTGAAAACCACCTTAAAGAAAAAAAAAAAAAACAAAAAACCAAGCAAAACCCAAAAGGGCACCCTCACTACACACACACTTCATCTGAAGCCCTCAATTACTCTGTGAAGAGAATTGCAGTCTCATCATTCTGGGACAGAAAAAGATATCATCTCTAAATATGGATGCTCAAATGCTGTTAGCCTCTGAAGAGCACTCCTCAGCTGGTCATAGTCCTCACCAGGCATTCAGATAAAATATTTTCTTTCAGAAAATGAAAACCTCTTAGGGCAATTACCACCAGGTAAACACTATGAAAACAGAGTATTCTTATTATACACAGACTTTTGCCTTCCACATTTTACATGGAAACTGGTAGTGGGAGCTGGGCGTGGAAAAAACCTTGTATCCAATGAAAACCCCATTTTGGATTTTTTCCCTGTCAATTTCACAAAAAAACAAAACAAACAAACAAACAACAAAATAAAACAAACAAAACCAAACCAAAAACAAACAGACAAAGAAACCACCAAAAGGGCCAAAAACTAATCAAACAAACAAAAAAATCCTATTCAAACCACAAAAAAAAAAAAAAAAAAAAAACAAAAAAAACCCCAAAAGCCAACAGCAAAACCCCAAAAGCCTAAAACCACCACCAAAGAGCACCCCAACACCAAAGCTCTTGCAAAAATATTTTTATACATTTTATTTTTGACTCCAGTCTTTCATATAAACTCCTGAAATTAAACAGTATTCCTTTACAATAACTAAAACACTTATCTTTATTCCTCTGTGTTCTGTGGATTATTGTCTTTAATTTTTATAAACAGGAGAAATGCGAAGATGTGTGCTTTATGTACATAAAAAAGGTTTAATCAAAGCATAATTACAGCAGAGAGCAGAATATGCAAATAAATTGGTATTCAAATATGGTATAGTCAATATGGTGCTTTCAGATTTTTGCCTTTTCTAGTTTCTAAACTCCAGGAACACTGTGCAAGCTGAAGCAATATCTTTCTGCAGCATGCTGCTGCTCATATTACATAAACAGTGCTTGGCTGCTTTCTTCCACAGGAGCATGTGCTCAGCTGCCAGTCCCCAGTGAACCAGCTTTGTTTTGTTCAGGGCACCAGTGATGAGTAATGGATCTGGCTAATCCTGATAACGTATGATGCAATTGTCAGAGGGGTTTAATTATCAGTACTTTACATGTGGGATTATTCTGTAGTGCAGTTTTTAGTTTGCTTACAGACGTTTCTAAATTTGCAAGACCTGGGATGGGTTGTAGCTATCCAATCAGCCATCATATTAACACATCTTCCTGCCATGTTCGGGGGTACAGAGGCAGCACAGAGGATCAGCTTCTAACTTACAAAAGTAAATGGGTCTGTATCATTCCATAAAACTATCACCAGAGCACTTTTGGTTCTAACATAAATCCTACTCTCCCACCAGAAGTTAAAATAAAAATGGTTTTAAGGTTTCAAAATCACTTGGCAATCAGACAGGCAGTAAAAGTTTTTTCCGTAAGTGAAAGTGATGATTAGTCCCTGTTAGCCCTCTGACAATTCTTTTGAGGTCTGACCCTTGAACACTCTTTTTCTTTGTTTTAGGAGATTCTAAGATTGAGGAAGGACTGAGAAAATGAGATTACTCTCTACCTTCCCTTTAAGGGCACAGAAAAAGGCGCTGTATGTTTGCAAGCTGTTGTGTGATGTGATGACAACTGTCATCCACAAGAGACAGGAACCAAGGCAGCATCAGTAGAGTCACACAGATACCAGTGGGATGGCTGGGACTAACAGGAAACACCAAAATCAAAGTGGCTAAAAGATGTATCTACATAATCTAGTTGCTCAAATGTCCCCCCTCCAATGTCTGAAACAAATCAGCTTTCTCAGACCTGAACAATAAACATTCCCTAAATTCTTGCTGTCAAAAATTCTTGCTGGCAGCTTTTTGCCAGTTCTAGCTGTGACAGAGTATTCATCAGCTAACCCATAACAATGCTCTTCACTTCCATAGTCAGGAGCACAGGATGTAGGAATACACTTGTGATTAAATAGCTCAAGATGTATGTCTGGGCTTCTAGTTTCCCCAGTGTTAGCCCCAGTTTTGCTACTGACTTTATACCACATCACCTGTCCAGGCTGTGTCTCCTCCCAATCTCCCATGCACCCCCCAGCACCCTCACCACTGTGGCAATATGAAAAGCAGAAAAGGCCTTGGTTCTGTGTAAGACTTGCTCAACAATAAAAAAAAAAAAATCTCTTTATTATCACCACTTTGATTAACACTAATTCAAATCACACCTCCATGGGTTCTCTGTCTCATGCTGGTGAAAATTTAACCATCCCTCTGGTATGTATCTCAATATGTCACTCCTGCAATAATTTTATATAGAGGTGAGAGTTATATTGTGAAGACAGTAGGCACTAGAATAAGAAGGATGGTGTGTTATTTCCTATTATTTCATTGTCTATAAACCTATCAGCTTAGAGAATGCAGGCAAAATGTGGTTATGCCTGAAGTTATCAAAAAGACTACATCTGACTTGGTAGGAACTTCCTTTTGTGTAGTAAAAACAGTTATATAAAATACAGAATGATGTTCCCTGAATTTTTTATCAGGTATATATTTAAAACATAACCTCTGAAGATAATTCATTCAATTCTCCTGAATACCATTACATGCTTAAAATCATTTACTTTGGAGCAATGGGCCAGTTAAAAAAAAGCTTTTAATGGTCCAAGTGCTAATTTAATATTTTCCTCTCTAAACTGGCTACACCAATCGATAATATGAATTCACTCCACAATCTGTACAGAAAGAAAATATGGCTTTTAGTTGGAAATTATATTTGGAGGAATTTAGAAAGGTTTTTCTTAATATGAAACCTACCAATGCAGCAAATTAGTGAGGACTTCCTCCTCTTCACAGCATCAGAAAAAAAGCTGAGTTTCTTTTATATGCCTTAAAATAGTCTGGGGTAATCTGCTGAATCTGAGTAGTTCTAGAAACAAGGGAAATCTGAGCAGGTCCTGTCTTGCCTGATGATGTCCTCCAAGGCAGTGGCTTAGTTTACTCACCTTTGTGAAGCAAGGTCTTTAAATTCATACAAACTCTTCAACCTTTGGTCAATTATCCTCACTTTTGCTTATGGACCTCCTTGATTACAACATTACATGGCAGTAGCTTTCTCAGATATATCAGTCTGCTGAATACACATAGAAATCAGTTTGGCATAGATTTATAGAGCAATTCAAGGTGTCACATGGCAATAACCTAAGGTTGTGTGTACAGAATTTTTTTTTAAAGGTATAATTTTGCCATCTTAATACTGCTAATGTAATTTGTAGTTGCTGCAGGGACTGGCAGTCTAATTCAACAGTAATTTGTGAGTCAAAGGTGTTGAAAATCCATCTCTGGAGAGCTGGTTCTAGCTTCTTGCAATCTTCTAGCGCTTGGAAACCAGGTCTTTTCTAGGGCTGATACTCCTCTACAGAAATTCAATATCCTGAATATTTTATAATTTTATTTGTGTTTCACTGTAACGTGGATTTTTTTCTACAAAAATCTTATAAAAATACTTTATATATTTCATTAAATCAAACACTGTCTGTCTTTAAAATAAACACTAAAGGAAAAAGAACCTTAATTTCTAGTATAAGCCAAGAAAAAGAAGTCTCTAAGATTCTTTCACACTAGACCAGATTTTAGTATCCATTTTCCTAATATATTTTAAAAGGAGTTCTGGTATCAAAGAAAGGGCACTCAGTTAAATGGTCCTTTTATCTCTTGTGTTGTAGCTCACATAACAGATAATTTTAGAGCAAAGAAAAGGAGTTTTTGCAGTATTTGAAAACAACACATGACATCAAGCTTACAAATTGTAAGAAGCCTCAAGAACCAAAGTCAGAGGACTGCTAAAAATGCAATTTATACTGGCTAGAATGAACTTTCCCTATAATTTGATTTCACAGGTCTTCCTTCTCTCTTGGTGTTGCCTAATGAAGAATTAAGAACTAAATCAGAAACCAGAGCTAATTTTTTCTTTGCTCTCTTGATGATTGGTGACAGTATTGCAGCTCAGGTCTATAACATGAATGTAGGACTGGAAGTGAGTTTGAATAGAGCTAAACTCAGTGGCCAGCTCTTGCATCATGTAGTCCCTTCATAAATTTGTCAAGTTTAGTTAAACAAACAGGTAGGTTTTTCCTTCTCCTCCCATGGGAGGAACTGAGTTGCCTTGGCACATCACTCTTGTACTGGTTAGGGACTTGCTTCTTATTTTTCTGGCTGACAGTCCAATATTTTCATACCCATTGCTCTGCACCAGAAGAATCCCTTAGCTTCAGTAATTTTTCTCCCTAACTGGTGATTATTCTACTATAGCGAAGCTTGAGTACGTATCATCTGGAGTGTATCCATAAATAGTGACCCAGAGAGAGAAGCTGACTACTCAATCTTGTCAAATAACCTGTGTGCTTTCCTCAGCATCTTCTTCTGCCTGGCAGTCAGACCCAGAATTCATCCATGCACATGTAAACCACAGCATCTCTTAGTAAGATCCTTTTCTGTCCATACCCCCAGATGTTTTATCAGTGTGCTATTGCCTCAAAACACTGCACCAGTCTAGTTCCTCACCCATATTAATGCCATGGGAAATCGATACTTGGAGCAATCTGTTGAGTGCTCCACAGGATGTGACTGCCTCACTGGTGTATCAGGCACAACTATCTGTAACTGTACAATGAAGATGAAAGACAAATGATAATCAAAAGAAAAATTGATCTGCTGACAAGTATAAAATTTATTTTGAGTTCATGCTTTATTTTGTCCTGAGGAGTATTTCTGCTTACAGGGACAGTGTTTCTCTTGTTCTAAGGAGCTTAAGACATTCTGTGGAGAATTGAAATTCAGCTGAGTTTTGAGCTTTAGGGTCTGTAAAATGAAGATTTTTGAGCACAGATTTAATCCCAGAGCTGTTCAGTTTATGAGTCAGTCAAATGGGGAGAGTAAAGTTAACCCACCTTTTAGAATATTTCAGTGGGCAAAACATGTTTAATCAGTCACTCAAAAAATCAAATTGTCACTTGAGATAAATTTCTGCCATCAGAGTACTGTCCACAGAAGGAGGGAGATTGTTCTCCATAGCTGAGAGATGTGTGCCATCAATGTTCAGTTAGTTTCACAGAATATAATGGAGCATACTCTTTGTAACACCTTTACTAGTTTATACCATCTCTTTTCTGACTCTGTCTCCTCAGAAGTGCTCATCTGAGAATCCATGACCTCTGCTAAACTTTTCCTCCACAAAACTGTATTACAGTGTGAAAGATCAAGTCTTCTAGATTGAGCTATGTAAGAAAGTGCCAGGATTAAACAGATAATCAAATCACATAAAATGCTTCAGTCAAATACAGCTTTCTGCTGTCAATTCCCTTTACTCTCTCTATCTTAGCAATGGAAGGCAGCAGAAAAGAAATAAGTTTGAAGTTTTTCCTTTCCCTAAGATTTTGCAGTAAGCCTTTAAATTATACTGTAACTTTCAACAGACAGCACAGTTCTTTTTCCAATGGGATCTAAGAAGATTATTGTATAAAATCATGGTATCTTCCTGAATCAGATTGTGTCCTGTACAAATGACAAGAAGCCTTCTTAAAAACACCGAAGAGGCTAACGCTATAAAAGCACATAAAAAGCTGAAATTGTCATCAGATGTCATTATTATTGTCTTCTATAATTACAGAGGAGGTATTTTAATAAAAGATGTGTATGGCTTTTTAATTCAAAGGCATCTTTGTCATGCAGTGAGGGTGACCATGGGAAGTGAGACCCTGCTGAGTGTACGCCCCCCCAAGGGGACTGCTGGACTTGTTGTAGCAGAGCCACCACAACAAGGGCACTGTGGGCACACAGCTGGCTCTCTGCTTTGGTTCTGCCCCTGAGAAAAGGATTGGAACAGGCGATTCCTTAAGTTATTCTGACTTCAACAGTACCACAAACCTAATCTAGTGTAGGGAAAAGTGGGAAAAACACTTACTGCTAGCCCTTATCTGATGTTGTATGTCACTGCACCCTGCTTTCTTTTCTGAGTATAATGAAATCACAATGTTGTGATGCAATCAAACACAAAATTACATTTTGGGATCAGGTATCCATTATCATCTTTCAGAGTAGACTTCAAAGCAGATTTCTGCTGGAAGCAGTGGCTATTATGAATGGAGAGCTAGATAATTAAAACTATAGTTTAAAAAGAATCCATAAATATTTCTTATTTTTTCAAGTAAGGAAAACCTTTGAAATCCCAAATTCCTCATTTTCCAGGAAGAAAATTTGATATATTGGATCCTTACTGCTTACTAAAAGCTCTGCTTTAAACTGGAGATAGAGTTTATTATATCAACAATGCAAAATATAACCTAAGGCAATAAAAGTCATTAGAAAAAGAAAAGCATTTTAAAAAATTAATTAAATCTTTCCTTTTAAAAACTGCTATCAAATTGGCAGAATTTCATTTTATATTATATATACATGTATGTATGCAACCATTGAAGTCTTCTCAACTCAACGATTTTTGTCTTCCTTTCTTTCATTCTTTCTTTCCTTCCTTCTTTCTTTTTTCTTTTTTTTCTTTTTTTCTTTCTTGTGTATAAAGTGTATCAAGCACACTTTTGATATCAAGCATCTAGCTTTCAGATTTATCATAGTCTTAATTTAAAAGACAGTACCCATCTTGAATACAAACACTACTTGTAGTTGTGCAATAATAGCCGAAATATACCAGTTATGATTTTGACAAGAATCCTGGATTTCAAAACATGTAAGCATGCATTTTTCATTGGAAAAACATAATTGCATTCATTATGCCCCATAGTCACAAGTGAGGAGAGAAAAAATATTATCTTTACTATCAACTACTTAATTGAGGCTTCTAAAATGAGCTTACGCAGTCAAGTCTCAAGCTAAACCAGATATAGTCATTAAAAATAACATCTACCATCATATAACTGGATTTGAACTTAAGTGCTATTAACAAGGTCACAAATCTGTTTCACCACATTCCACTAGTACAAAAGCATACATGTGATTTTCTTGAAATATTGCAATCTCCAGAGCTCTATAGGCCAATAGCTTTCAGTAAGATACAGCTACTAGGCTGTTTTTAGGGTGACACAAATTTATTCTGGGTATAATAACAGTCAGAAAATTTGAAAGTGAACTCAGTGCATTTCTGGCAGCAGGTAAGGGGTAAGGTTCACCCTCTCAGGCACAGCACCAAAGCAGCAGAGCCACCCTGCTGCTGCCTGATCCATGCAGGAGTTACTCTGCTTTGTGGAACCAGGCACAGATGTGGTTTCATGCTGCTAAAGCTGCTTGGACACTGCCCTTCTATTGCCACAACTTGGCCTTACACACCAGCTCTCACCCATTTGCAGGCAATACTGAACCAAGTGTAATGGGGAGAAATACTCGTGAGAGAATTACTGCAACAGGCTCTCCGAGGGAGGAGAGACTGAGAAAGGAATTCCCCATGCAACATCTTCCAGCTGGTCCCAAATCCCCACATTCCTGCACTGAATGAAGCAATCATTTAGCAAAGAAATCAAAACAAGATATTTTTTCTCCTTCTTTGGGTTTTTTATCTGTGCCCACTGAGAGAAAGAGTGAGCACGTGTCTTGAAATGTTTAATTATACAAAGAAATTGGGAGCTGGAAAGCTGTGATTGATTTTATTAACTTTGTGGTAATATTTAACATCCTCATAGGTCTATTAATGTTCTTCTTTTCCAATAAATTATTGCTGAAAATTGTTGAAACCATATTCAATTATTGTTGAAACCATAACTCTATCACTTATTGATGTTTGCATTCTTATCTGAGATTCTATCGTAGAAGTAAATGGAGATTTAAACAGAGCAACTGCAAGAAATAATAAGTATACTAACACTAGTAGCCTGCCTAATGGTAAGCTTCTGAAGTACATCTCTTTTAAATGGATTAAGTTTTAACCAAGCTCTCTGGAAAAAGAACCCCAAACATTAAAGATTCATCAGATTAGACACTAAGGAACAATGTACTTTCAGTTTAATTTTAACTCTCCTAGTCTAGTGGAATACTTTACTGCTATGTGTTTCCTCTTCCTATTATAAAACTTTGAATTTATTATAAGAACCATAGAATTTAATTAATGTAATTCCAACTATGCTACAATATGACAATAAATAATGAATAAAATTCTGAACAGATAAAAGTACCCTGTAGTAAAATTAATATATCAAAAGTAAGTAAAGTCAATAACAAACTACACAGAATATAATTACCACCAAAATATTGCCATCTGAAGGAAAAAAAAAAAAAGAAAATTATTGTGTCTACATAACCCACCACACTCAAAGAATACCCAGCTGATCAACGATTTCAAAGGAAGTGAGTAACTTTCTCATTAATTGTGTTATGGTTTTAAATTGCAGGGGCCAGAAGCATTGCAGGCTTTGAATTGCATTCAGTATTTATACAGATAATGAGAACATTCATGATTCCACTAGAGAGAGTCAAATGATTTTTAGATGAGATATAGACCTGAGGGCTTCAGAGCAAAAATCAGCCTAAAAGTAGATGGGCTTGAAAACTTCACACAGTTAAAATGGGAGTATTTTACAATTAAGTAAAAGAGAATATATCTACTATCATTTGAACACACACTAGTAGCCAGCATCCAAATTCTAGTCACAAATAGGTTATTTTAGAAACACTGGGTACATTTAGATTCATACATACACACATAGATAATAATTTTCACTGTCTCCCTCTAAAAGTACTTGTTTCACTATGATCATTAAGGCAATTTCCAAGTAAATAAGACATTTTAAACACAGACCACTTCCTCTAAAGGAACAGAATAATAATACAGACTAAGATAATATTTTTTTTCTCAGTTTCTACAGGACTAATGCAAACTACAGTAGAAAAACTATTATTTTCATAGCAAGTGTAATGCCACATTATCTTACATCTTTATTAGATAATTTTAAAGAATTAGAAATAAAAACAAAGCAACCAACCATAGTTACTTGTACCACTGATCCACATTTTTAGAAAAGCAAAGTTTTCCATTGTCTTTGTGTAATTTCTTTTTTTGCTAAGCAAAAGAAACATAGGGAGATAAAATAACTAACTGTATCCAAATAATTTGCTGTTTCTTATCACATGAAAGCCCTGCATTTTTTTTCAGGGGGATGCCTGGTCCTCGAGGTGCAGCCAGTGTGCTCAAGGTATCATCTAAAAATACATGAGCCTTGGTAGGTAGATCTCACTGAAATCCCACTCTGATTTCTGGAAACTCCATTATGATTCCATGTTCTTTGATCTCAAATGTCCAGAATTTCCTTGCAGCTATAATTAAGAATTATTTAGGAATAAGGTAGTGGAGTTGTGTAATCTGAAGTCCTGTATTTGTACTAATAACAGTATTCTAGGCAATATTTATAAATTATATAACAGGTTTTCTTTCCTTTGTGTGTCCAAACATCAACCCTCTATGCAGGAATCTATGAAATTCTGGCATTTACTGTGAAAATTTCATATAAAAATATTTACTGGACAATGAACTTAAAGATAGGTTTGTGTCTTTTATTTTATTAAATGATAATTTTTTTCTAATTTCAGCTTTTAGAAAAAACAAACCTACACTTAGAATACTACTTTCAAATACACTAGAAATATTTCAAATTAAGTAAAACTTTTAAATGCTCTATCATCCCAATTAAAAAAAAAAAATTAGTGAAAAGTTATTTTAGATGTCTTCATAGACCAAAATTTACTTTCTCTTTTGGCCTGATGTAGCTGCATGTCTCAGTTTCAAGTGTATTTGATTCCTTCATATATCCAGGTATGATATGCAATGAAGAACAGAGTACTAATATCTGCTTAGAGAAGTGAATGCATATTCAGAATACACAGCTGATGAAGGCTCATATATACATTTGCAATAGTCTATATTTATGTGCCAAAAATGCTGATGATCTTGTAACTAAATAGAGCAATTTTCTATTAACCAATATTAAAGTTATATACATGCAACAATATACCATTAAAATAAATCTCTTCTACACAGGACATTATAAAAGAGCTGAGTAGAGCTCATATTTGCATTTTTATCTTTGTTGTCATTTCGATTCTTCCAATTTCTTATTTATTATTTTTTATTTGCAGTTTCTGCCTTTTATTTCAAGCAGCAAGGGTCTTCATTCTTTGATTGCTGAATTTCATTTCCCAAGTATCAATGAAAACAGGACACCAAAACCACAGTGTTTTCACTGAGTTAAAACATGAGTTTGATCCTGAATCAACATTATTAATTTATACAAGTTCTAGCCTGCAGATGTCTCCAACAGGAATTCTCATAGTACAAACAGGATTACTAGAGAAGAATCATAAATTCTCATAAAATAATTTTATACCCTTTATATTACTTTCCTAGTAGATATATTTACTCAAACAATTGCCCAATATTTCCAATCTGTATCTCACTCCTTCAGGATGGATTGGTCTAAATCTTATACACTAGCATTGTAGGATGGATTTTTTGGTGAATTACCTTATCCTTCTTTGGAAGCAGGGATATCCTGCGTGTTCCACACTGCATCAGTGCCCAAGCACAAATACAGAGATTAGTTCAGTGTAGCCAGTTTCCAGTAAATTCTCACCTGTACTTCCCGAGAACTAATTTCCCACATAGACAAGTTCAGACAGGCTGACATGATATCAGTGATTTATAAAAGTTGTTCTCAGCTACCTTCCCTGCAGAAATTAAAACTAAGAGGTACTTGTTAATTCCCAGGTTTACTATACTGGGAAGTCACTCATTAAAGGTCTTAAGATTGTTCAATCCACCTGACTATTATATGAATAATCAAATTTGCATGCTCATGGTTTCATATGGAATATAAAGCACATAAATACAGAATGAATCTATACAGTCTTTTTTTTCCTTCTTAAAGAGTTCTCCTACCATCAGAATCTTCTCTAATATTTCTTACTTACTCATTAGGAATACCAAGGCCAAACAAAATTTCTTTTCTAAGTGAATGGTTCTTGCAATAATCAATGGCCTTGGCACTTGTCAGTGCTATATGAATGACAAGACCTCATTCTACTTTGCTGCAAATGTTCACTTACCTCTCCTGATTTTATTTTTTTCATTCATTCCCTACTGGTTCCTTAATCATGTCCTCCTCAAATCAAATTCAAGCTCCTCATTGTTCCTTCCTAAACCAGTGTAAGATGCCTGTTAGAGTACATTTTATGCACACACTTGTTTCCTGTGTTATACTAACCTGTTCTCAGACATTGTTCAGCTGATAGTGGAGCAGTGGGATAAAAGAGCTGGATGGGGACATTTCTACACACGTGAAACTTATTTCCCAAGCAGTGTGACTGCCATTCCTACTACAATTTGAACAGTGGTGTCACAAAAACCCCGCTGAAATCAGTGCCCTGCTAAGCCAGGCACTGGGAAGAATGATAGCAGGTTACCATCTTTGTACTGACAAGCTCAGAGTAAAAAAGGACCAAAGTTTGGAAGGTTTATGGAGCCACAAAGAGTTGGAAAGTGATGCAACAGATCATGCCTTAGACAGGTCTGATCCTTGACTCCCTGCCCTGAAGTTGGGTAATAATGTGTTTCTGTATTGAGCAAAATAACTTGGAGACTGGGCTGGCTTTTCCAAGTCCTGAAGACAAGAGCTTCAGAAGTTTTAAGACATCTGAGCAGCTGGCGGACAACATAATATTTTTGTGACTTCTGCACTCTACATTCTTCTCTTTGAAAACTTTCATATTTAAAACATACTTCAGGATGTTTTCCCTTTTCCTATTTTACTCCCCAGAAGAAACAGATAAAAATTCTGTGTGTCAATCAGCACCTTTCTAGATTCTGCTGCAATGCAGCTATTCTGAGAATGAGGATTTAAAATAAGTGGTAAAGAAAGTTCAAGGAAACAAGGATCCAATTTCCTGTAAAAGGGATAACTGTATTACTGGCATAAAAACTAACAAACTTTTTAATGGCCTAAAATTAGGTTTATTCTGAAATCCCATTTTTTTACGTCTTGTTATAAAACTTAAAAAACCCCACCAAACACATACCAAATTATCTTTGTTTACTTAAGAAGAGATCAACTACAGAATCAGCGATCTTCATATCTGGTGAGCTCAGAAACTTGTACAACATGACCAATAGGTGGTTCATGCTGAAATTATCCTGGAGAGATTCCTTCAGGGAGTCATTACTCAGTTGTTTGGAAGGTGAATAAGTGTCTCTCATTTCAGCTAAAGCCAGGACCTCAATGTTATGTCTTATGAGAAAAACCATTAGAATACACAGGAGAATAATATCTTGCCACATGGGCCTAGAAATAATTTTGTGAGAATGGAAAATTTCCTCAGTTTTTCTAGGAACATCTGAGTAATACTTCTAAACCCCAGAAAGAGACAAGATAGAGATTCTCAGTTCAAGCAACAATCTTGTACTTTGTTTCCTTTTGGATAAGTTTTATACTTTTTTCTTGTTCCCCCAGGAGTCAGGGCATGGCTGGTTTGAAAGAAGAGTAAAAAATGAATTATGATGCTGCTATGGAACAAGAGTAGCTGCATGAACCATTTCTTAATAGAGATATAAGGGCACAAAATCCAGGGATGGTGCTCCTATGCTATGGTTAGTGAAGGCATTTCTGCATACTTGCATATAGATGTCTAAGTTATAAGATCATGGAATCATAGAATAACTTATACTGAAATGGACCTTTGAATACTTTTTAGTTCAAACCAGTGCTCAAAGCAGAGACAGCCTTTAAATAAGACCAGATTGCTCATGAATTTGTTCATCTAAGTTTAGATAATTTAAAAATCAAATTTCAAATTTAATTATTTGAAATTTTAATGCTTAACAGATTGTAAATTGGGATTTTGTAGAATTTTTTTACAATGGGAAAAGACTGACTAGATTTAAAAAAAAAATCATACTTGAATAAAGATATTGTTATAAATAGATACTGATAAATTAATACCTTCAATAATTGTTACAAATATATTTAATGATATGGATGTACATTATGAAATACTGAAATTATTGTATTGTTACATTGAAGCAAATTCATATTGAGAAGCTTTCTATGAAGAGGGCAAATCCTTACAAGATAATTTAATTTACGTACAGGATAAACTTAGCTCTAAACGTATAAATACAAGTCACAACAGGTAGCTATGGTGAGAAATTTAGATTCAAATTCTTGCCTATGTGCAAAAGTATCCATAGGAAAAAAATTCTGAGGAAAAAACATGGTGGATGGTTATTATGTGATCCCCTTGAAATGGTGAGTAGGGGGTATTTAACAGTTTTACTGCTGAGCACTCATGCATCACACAAATTCACAGAAAGTTGAAAGTAAATAGTAGAGGTTGGTTTTACAGTATAAAATCGATTTTACCAGAGATGGAGTGACTATTTTCCAATGTTTATTCATCTTCTGCTGCCTTCTAAATTGATACAGCAGTAGAGAAAAGATAGAGTTCAAAAGGTTGTCTGGATCTCCTTTTACTCTCTCTTTAAAGAATTTATGGAAACTGTCACTGACAATACAAAGAAGCGTTTTCTCTAGGTATGACTGTGGCCTGTTTCGACTATTTCTTGATTGTGTGTGGAGCAAAGCAATTCATCAGTACATTTTAGGAGAAGAATTATTAAAGGGTAGTCAAAGAAAAAAGAAAGGCTTTGAATAAAGTGAAACATTCCTTAAAGGTAGAGGATTTGCTTGAGTATGAAAGGAAGCAATCTTAGGCTCAAAAGGTTATTAGAAGATCTAAGAAGCCCTGCTGCCAAAATCTCTATAGCACTATTAATAAACATACTTCAGTGGGAAAATATGAAATAAGATTATAAGGATAAATGTAAGAGAGCACAGATCCTTTGCAATACCTAGTTTAATTAAAAGTGGCATTACTCTTGATTCTAATGCATTGAAGTTGAACATGGATAAGGTTTCACTTAATGTTATTAAAAGCATGGTGATATGAAGTAGGTTTTTTTTGGAACAATTTTAAAGACATGGTTCATGTTGGACTAAGACTGAAGTGGACAAAGCTCCTGCAATTCTGTTGCTCGTTAGTGAATTTGAAGAGCACACATTTGATTTTATGGTATCTTCCCCTGACAGGTTTAATAGGACTTATGGATTGTATTTAATAATATGAGCAACAAACACATTTGGTAATATTTTTAAGCTTATTTGAAGCAAGAGGCAAAGCTCATCTGTTGCAAAGTCATAACATATCTACATCAGAAGAGATTCTAGGAATATTTTGTTCTAGGAATATTTTGTTAGATTTCATGTCTGTTACAAGTATAACCTTTAATCAAAACATATGATATTACAAGATTATTCTGAGCCAATTTTTGGTTGAATATGAAGAAATTGACAGGAGAGGAATTAAGAAAATATTCCCCCCCCAAAAAACATAAATGGGAATATTTACCATTTCTGTTTTGGAAAGGATTTGACTAAACCCAATTCTATATTTAAAACAGGAGATTCCAGTAAAATATCAATGGCATTGAATCCATGTAAAATCAAATAAGGAACACCTGACAGTGGGGAAAAAGTCACTGTGGAAGAAAATAGTTCTGACTCCTGAGGCTGAGGATTACTCTGTGCAGTTGTGCTGACAGGAGGCCTGATGGAAGCAGAAACTCTTATACAGAAAGAGGCAGAGGATGTGTCCTCTGCATTGCTAAGAGCAGTATGTGTATGCCTGTTTGAGGAAAGTAAGTCTTCAAACATAACTAAGACATTTTTATACCCATTTACATATAGGGGGGTGTGTGTAGCATAGGAGGAGAATGGCCTTTAGCCCTCTGCTGCAGAAGAAGGAGATTTCTTCTCCATCTGGCTAACTGGTGGCTTGGGTGAGGAAGCCTCAGCCTCTCCATCTCCAGACAGATGAGCATCTCACCTGAACACAGATGGCTAAAACAGAAGCACAGCACCTGTCCCATAAGTATTTGTTCCCATTGCCTAAAAGGAAGCTTAAGGGAACTGTGTTAAGGACCAATATTTGCATTAAAAATGCCTAAATTCAAGTAAGACTAAACTTCTGCCTCCCTGATGATGCTCAAAATAGTTGTGTCATTATGGGAAGTTCTTCAGATACTCAGTGATGCAAACTAGCCAGTCAGCATAAAGTCATCTCTAATGTGTAGACTGCATACATTTTTCTGTCCTTTCACCTGGATTTGTGCTCTTTTACATGCAACCACTTTTTCTCCTCACTCTTTCAGGTGTTTATATTCACGTGTACAAACAAGTCCTTCTGTGTTTGACTTGGTGTAGCTCTGCATGCATCAAGGGCAATGCAACTTTTAATTAAACCAGGTTTTGCAAAGGATCTGTGCTCTCTCACATGTATCCTTATAACCTTATTTCATATTTTATCACTGAAGTATGTTTATTGTTAGTTTGGCTTGCTGCACCCCTGCATGTGCCATCTGTGTCATTGTCCTTGTCCCTACACCTCTTTCAGAGGCTTTCTCTCCTTATTTTGAAAGAAGGTACACTGTATTAAGGAACAGTGTTCCATGGATAAAACTAGGCATTTTAAAACTGGCAGAATCTAGTCTTCAGAAACTTGTTCTTTCACATACATTCTTCCTCTAATGCATTACAGAAAGATAAAGTATGGTGACAATTCAAGGCAAAAAAAGAAAAGAAAAAAATTCAAGTCTTAGATAAATTGAATTATTTCATAATGGGATCACCCATGGATATTCATTCCAGTATACTTAGAGGACTGGCTGAAGTAATTCCAGAGTCATTAGTAAAACTGTTTTCTGAGAAGTTGTGGAAGACAGAAGAAATTCAAAAGACTGGTAGGCCAGGAAATTATAGAACAGTTATCCTAACTTCAGTTCCTGGAAAAAGCCAGAAACTTTTCAACAGAGAGAAAAAAAGAAATTACTAAAAGGCCACAAGGAGGTAAATAGCATCGAGGGTGGTCTTGTCAAAAGCACATGTCAGAACAAACCAATTTACTTTTAAGACAGGATAACAAGTCTCATGGACATGAGAAAGCCAGCAGATGTCATACATTAATGTCTCAGGCTTTACACTCTTTCAGACAATACACTCATAAAAGCAGAAAAAATGTACTTTAGAAAACAATCTACTGTAAAGTGAATGCACAGTTGTTGGGAGTTGTTGCAGAGCAGTTATCAGTGCTGCAAGCCAACAGATGTGGCATGTGGGGTCTAAGCTCGGTCTGGCTTTAGTCACTATTTTCATTAGATGACTGAGTAGACTTCAAATACTACATTAAGTGAAAAATGATAAGTCATATAGTGAAGGCCTGCCAGGTTAGAAGTTCATCTACCCTGACATGCTGTAGAAAGATGCAAAAACCAGGATGAAGCTTCACATGCACAAATAAATACCTGTACTTCAAGAATAACTGTGCAAGTAGGACAGGGAATAGTGGAACAAGCAGCAGTTCTGTAGAAGTAGAATGGGGGACACAGTTGCCAACTAGAACTCAGGGGTTGCGGCTAAGGGTGTAACAAAAGCAAGTCCTTTTCATCACGCTGTGAAATTTCCTAGCTGGCAAAATGATAGCAAAAAAGTGCTACTGACAAAAGAGAACTGTGATTTGTGCAGTGTCTGAATATGTGGATGGGGAAAAAAAATGAACAAGAACCTTCTAAATATATTACTTCTATAATTATTTGTCTTTGAAATCAACAAAACAGTGGTTTTGCTAGGTATTTAATTTAGCTTTGTTTTCTTTGCTTTTGAGTGTTTGGTTTTGATTCCTAAAATAGGAATTATATTTTTATTTTATTTTATTTTATTTTATATTTATACACTAATTATAATCTACAATAAGCTTTCTCTTTACAGAGCAAATGCAGTTTTCTTCCACTTCAAATTGTTAATTCAGCCACAACAACATGTATAGAAAAAGTTCTGATAGTTTTCTACAACTTTATACTGATGTAAGTGATTGTAAAAAGTGACTGGTTGTGGAGATATGGAAAGCATGAACTTTGCTTACTCAAAGTAGTCTACATCCAAGTGGGATGCCCAATGTAGTCTCTGAATTTAGCACAACAAGTAACCTGTAATTTCTGGGCTTGCCAAAGAGATGCAAGGCTGGTGCTGATCTCAGACTGTTACTGTAAAAATTTCAGGTAAATGGAAAGTAATAATAAATAAATCCCAAACATTTCCTAAGAGAAGGGATTTGTTGCCAGATTAAATAAAACCAAGTATCAAACAATATGCATTACATATAGCACAAACATCTTCTTGTTCACAAACTCTTTGGCCAGGTTTCCATTTACAAGGCAAGAGGGATTACTGTGGCTTGTATAATAGTTTCCATTCCATCCCTCAGTTCCCTCTTCATTTGTGCACAAACTCCTTTCTCATATGATATCTACTTCCATTAATTACAGTATTTTTAACAGGCTCTTGACTGCTTAAATAGCCTTGAAATGGAAAAATATAGGTAAAATTAGTATCTGTTTAATTTAAAATTTATTTCTTGAAAATTCTCTGTCTACAAAAACTTGTTAATGACAATATCATCGACACCTTTTTGTCACAAACTCTCATCCGTAGTGAGTAGGTATCTGAGACCAAACTTCTGATAGTGTAGGAAGAGAACGTTCTTTGTAAGTTTGGTTTTGTTTGGTTGAGTCAGGATTTTTTTGTTTGTGTTTTTTTTCTTTAATTTTAATGGATCTGAATTGCTTTGAAAGCTGTGCCCAGCTTGCTTTTGTCCAGACTGCCTGCCTTGAGTCTACCTTGCATGTCCTGCAAGAGTGCTTGACTATCAGAGGCCAAAGCCATGTCAGGGAATAAAAAAATTAACAGTAAGGACTATCACACATAGTTCTAAAAAGCACATATTAGCTGCATTTTTATTTAGCAGTAACTCAGAAAACATCATAAATCTGATCCTTGATTTGAAATTGAAGGTAATACAAATACAATTGAAGGGAATACAAACTAGAATATATATAGTGACACATGAATTTATAATATTACTGCACATCTGTAATCTGGCACATTACAGAGAGACGAGATCTTAATAGAAATAGCTAAAATATTTTATTCTGGGTCATGTTTGTTTGTTTTAATAAAACAAAACTTTAGTCTAGCCATACTCAAAATGAACTGGGCGATAGTCCAACTACATCCAGGTCGAAGACAAATTAAAAATTCCATGAAACAAAGTCACATTCATCCACCTATGTAAAACATTCAGGAGCAAATGTGCTGATCCTAAGCAGAAATGCTTTGTAATTGGTCAGTATATAACTGATTTAATTTAATTTGGTAAGGAGTGAGACTGAAAATGAATGCAGAATTTCCTTTAAGCATTCAGCAGAAACAAGGGAAAACTAAAGAAAAAGTATTTTAAAATAAATCCTGCTGTCTTAATAGTGCCTAGATCTTTAATACAGAGGCACAAGAAAGCCTCTTTTTTTACATTCCATGCTGGGATCACTGACGGCTGTCAGACTTTATTCCTTATGGCAGTTTTGTTCAGTGTTTTCTCCCTGCAGCAGTAGAAGACCTGCGTTCTAACTACACTTTTGCACAATTATTCCCAAGAAATTTGAATTCAATTTCAGTTACTTTCACACTGTATTTTCAGAGAGACTAACTGTGTATTCAGTTGGAAGCATTAAAAAATACAACCGCGTCTGAAAAGAATGCTTTTTCCTGTGACCTCAGCCGTCAGAAGAAGAAAAACACAGCTGGGAGCAGTATCACAAAGCAGACGACCTAGAGGAAGAGAAGGCTGCAAGCTGTGCCTCAGTAGGGCATGGACAGCTGCAGAAATGGAGCCGTGAAGCAGCCGCTTGGAGAAAGCCAAGCCAAGCAGTAGCGTCGCTGTGATAAAGCTGTGGGAAGCTTTTTGAAGCTCTGACACGACTCCCCAAGCAGCTTGGTCAATTGAAAGAGAAGCACTGCCCAGGGCTCCGTAGCCCGAAGCTCTGGGGAGGAGAGGCAAAGCCTGTGTGTGCCAAAGGGCAGGAGACAGCTGGCTACAGCAGGCATTGAGAGGAATCACTGCCTGCCTGCTGAGCCAAGCAGAGGGAGAAGCAGCAAAGCCAAGGCTACGCTCAAACTTAGGGTAAGTAAAGGCTAGGATAAGTAAAAGCCCTTTATGCAACTGGTATGAATGGTATGCAAATTCTATTGGGATAATGAGAAAGCAATTCTTTTTCCTTTTTTTTTTTTTTTTCTTTTTTAAAATGTGTATTTCCACAGGACAGTTAAAGGAGACTGGCCAGGGAGAACAAATAAAGTTCTGGCAAGAAACACGACAAGACTCGGCAGAGACTGCTCAGTTTAAATGGAACAACACCACTATCAATATCATCAGAAAGCAAGAATTAGCCTTGATGACAGGCAAAATCCATGGTTCATGATCTGAAAGCAATCCTGCAATCCATTTCCATTATGATTTGTGGCAGTGGTCTTTCCTATACCTATGACCAAAAAAAGGGAGAAATGCAGAATGCCTAATGGATACAAGCAGAAAGACCCTACCTGTGACTAGGATGACAAATGTATTTGGAATAGCCAGGCTTTGTAAGGTGAAGTTATACAGAGACCTTAGACTTCAACCACAGTGGCAGATACATTATAAGGCAAAGTGCCAGGGCCTGCAATTGAGTCACAACAAACCCACACAGTGCTGCAGGCTTGGGAAAGAGCAGCTGGAAAGCTGCCCAGCAGAAAACAGCCTGGGGACATTTTTGACAGCAGCTAAACATAAGCAAGCAAAGGGCCCAGGTGGCCAAAAAGGCCAGTGGCATTGTAGCTTGTATAAAAATAGTGTGGCCAGAAGGGCCTAGGCAGTGATCATCCCTCTGCACTAGTGGGGCTGCACCTCAAATCCTGTGTTTCATTTTTGGGTCCCTCACTGCAAGGACATTGAGGGGCTGGAGTGAGTCCAGAACAGGGCAAAAATCTGGAGCATACATCCTGAGGAGCAGCTGAGGGAGCTGGGCTTGTTCAGCCTGGAGGAAGCTCAGGGGGGACCTTATTATTCCCTACAGCTGCCTGAAAGGAGATTGGCAAGGTGGGGGTTGGACTCTTCTTGCAAGAGACCAACAGTTGGACAAAAGGAAATGGCCTCAGATGCACCAGGTAGGGGAAGTTTATATTGGATATTGGGAAAAATTACTTAGCTGAAAGGGTTGTCGAGCATTAGAACAGCCAGCCCAGGGAAGTGGTGAAGTCACTGTCCCTGGAGGTATTTAAAAGAGATATAGATGTGGCCCTTGGGGACATGGTTTAGTGCTGGACTTGGCACTGCTGGGTTAGCAGTTGGACTTGATGACCTTAGAGGCCTTTTCCAAACTAAAAGATTCTATGATTCTATAAAAACATATTCAAGCTGACCATGAAAAGGGTCAGATCAAATCCTGGGGAGAAATTTAGCATGAACACAATTCAAACAGAAAGTTGCAGCTATTCATTCTCCTGTAATACCCTCCCTGCTGATTTCTCTGCCTCATTTACTGTAAAAGCTGTTCAAAGCATATCACTCCAGGGTTAGGTTTTTTTTTTTCTGTAGTTGAGAAGACAGTCTGATAGTAGCAAACAATGAAAATAATACATAGAGTGAAAACTTGAACATCTCAATACATTTTTAGAGCCTTTAAAAGTGGAAAGAGACTTATTATCTTTCTAACACAAATGAAAAACAAGAGGAATTGAAATAGAGGTTTGTATACCACAGGATCAAATAAAGCTCAAATATGAATTCTCTGAAAGATGCTGCAGTACAAATAAGATTCTCCACAAACTTACAAAAATTAGTTCAGACCAATTTAAGAGATGTGCAAATTACAAGAACTACTATTAAAAATTAGCACTTATTTGTGTTCCCAACTGCCAAGGAAGAGTAATCAGAAAAAACAGCCTGTATTTCTGCCCCAGGTATTTCACTCTTAGGCAACACAGGACACCGTATATGGATAATACTTGAATATTTTTTATCTACATAAATAACACCTGGAAGTCTTTCAGCTAAAGTTTTTATGGCTTATTCTTACACATAGATAAAACTGAAGGCTGATTATGTTAGATAGGAGCTTTTCCCTGGATTTCTTTTTTTTTCTTTAGGTTTTATTAGAAAGTATCTGAAAATGAGACATTCCTTGTTATTTTTGCCTTTGATTAAGAAAGCACTTTATCCAGCAAATAATTTAGAAAAAGATACAAATCTTTTTTTTATCTATGAAGCAATTGGTGAAATGCTTGTAGAGAAGGAAATAAACCCGACATGTAAGCGGAAAAAAAGAGATGCATTTAGACTGTGTAGTTGTTTGTTTCTTGGGAACCTTACAGTGTCCAAGAATTGCAAGCTTTTCTAGAAATGGTTGGGTTGTGCAGGTTGTGGATTTTAAGCTACAGATTTTTAGTGAAGCCTCTTTATGAAGCTCAAGAAGAGACAATTGGTGTGGATGTCTGAGTGCCAGGCTGCTTTACAAGAACTGCAAAAAGCATTAATGGCAGCACCTGCATTAGGGCTTTCTGATTTAACCAAGCCCTTTGAATTGTTTGTACATGAGAGGCAACAGTATTTTCTTCTTTTTCACTAAGAACAAGCTAAGAGAATCTGCCCTCTTTGCCCACTGACCTCATTAGCTAAGTCCCTGAACATCACTGCAGTATCTGTGAGCAACATCCTCTCCAATAGTACTCACTGTGGACTACATTTAAAAACAAGGTTTTAGAGAATGCAGTTATACCATCCACAAAGCCTGAAAAATTTTATTTTTTACTTACTGTGGCAACACAACTCAAGAGAGCCAAGAAGAGTAAAGTTTGCAACAAAACATGTTTTTTTAGCAACAGGACTACACCAGCAGACCAATAATAGTGCTGAGTTGTCTTTCTCCATTTACCTAGAAGAGAATTAGTGTAGTGACCCGAATCTAACATCTCCATCATACATGTGACTTGAAACTCTCCAGAGGACCAAACAGTGGATCAGGCCTTTTTAAGGATACACAACGTGTTTTGTAGGCACCTTCCAAGCACTTTCCAATCCAGTTTCCCCCAGAAAGAATTGAGTTACTCTGTACCAAACACATGTGCAGTACGTAAACATTATTGGGCGATTTTCCCAGATTTATCCTGTTAATGGACTTCAGAATAGTAGCATACATGACTTTTTAATCATCTCCTTCTTTGGTTGACAGGTGTGATTCTCCATGCAATTAACAGAAAGAAGTATTCATAAAGTCTTGAGTTATAATTTTATAGTGAGCTGTTTGAATGACAACTGGTTTAGGTTTCTTTAGATTCAAATTTAGGACTTCTGCATCCCAACTCAAGTATTATTTAATCTTTAAGCTGTCACTTCTGACATAAAGTTTCTGGGAGGTAGTGACACAGACACCCTTTGTCAGTGTTTCTTGCTGCTTAGCTCAGGTGATCCCTGCTGTGCTTCCTGGCTTCTGTCAATCACATTAATGCACACCTTCATTTATCTAGAGACTTTTCAGGGAGCCAAAGTAATTACCTAATGCCTGATGACTTTTCTATACTGATTATGCACTTCTATCAGTTACTGCATCCCAGTCGTGGTGTCTCCTGGAGCTCTTGATTTCATTTAAGTGCAGCCAAAGGTTCTCATCTTTGGACCATATGGCTTCGTTAATTGTTCAAGGACATGTGAATTAAGTCAGATTCTAAGCAGTTAGCTCTTCTGCCATTGGCTTTCTCAAATTTCCATTCCCTTCCTTATAAATATTATCAATCAAACGTCAAATATTAAAAAAAAAGTCACATTTTTAGCCCTTGCCTAAATGTGCAATAGCTTTAGGGGTACTTCATATTTAAAGATCCCAACAAGTGAACAATTGAACTTATCCCATATCCTAGAAAGGTTGCAAAGTAAATTTGAGATATTGCTTGGGGTCCTTACTTGATGGCTGAGTTTCCACAAACATGAACCACAGGCTTAACTATGTAATGAAAGTTTCATGAAAATCCTTTTGAGAAAGCAGCTGCCATACATAAATGGTGCAGAGAATCAATCTTTTGTAAAATTTTGGAAGTGGAAAAGTCCCTTCAATTCCCATGGTGAAAAATAAATGGCAAAACTGATAGGTGTTACAGTTTAAGTCATGTTTAGGGAAAAAATCCACTCTGAATGATGTAATCTACCATTATGTCTGATGAATAATGACAGAGGAAGCCATGCCAAGACTGTACAGCAGCAGTTGTGGAAAGCAGACAATGTTTCAGCAGTCTCTCATTACTAGCATGAATCCTATAAATCTGTTTTATATATATATATATATATATATATGTATGCACACACTCATACACACACACACATATATCTAATATATCTATATCTATATCATCTATTTATATCTATACCTAAAAAACTGTTTATTTATTTATTTATTGAGTTTTGTAACCCCAAATGGCTATATATTAAGAAAGTTAAATTGCGATTTCATTGAGGAGAGGAAGAAACCCATATGGCCTACAAGCTAAACCAGGTATATTTTAAAATTCTACTGACTTCTATAAATTAGTTTAACACAGTTGCAAAACAGTTTTGGCATGGTTCAATACATTTGAAGAAGTGCTCTAGCCAAGGCTTTGCACAGCACAACTATTTATTGTAATGTTAGTCTAAATGTCAACAGAATTTCTCACCTATGTTCATCTAACACTATTAGAAGGTCTACCACCAAAATGCTGTACAATGGGCTCACATTTTTGCACATGGTTCTTAAAGTCAGAGAATCAAAGACTTTACTGTGTACTTCAGGGAGAAGAAATAGCATAAATGTCTAGCTGGAATCCAACAAAAAAGCACAAAAGAAAAAAAAAAGAGGTTTTAAACTGAAAAACTGAAAAAAACTGAAACTGAAAAAACCCTTGGTAAAATGTTATTGTACTGATGACTGAGGGATATCACTCACTAACAAGCAAATGGAAAGCTTCCAAAAGGGAGGATGTGTTGAGAAGACGATGTTCTCATTTACAAGCATTCTGGCCTCTGTTTGTTTTTTAATAGATGCAGCAGTTAAAAAAACAAGATTACAGAGGCCTTGTGTAGACCCTGTGGCATCTGGTTAAGGGGCCCACAAGCTGTCTATTTTTTTTTTTTTAAAGGCCTGCATCAAAGATGTGCCCTATTTATCTTTGTGTATTTGCTATGCAAGTGACCAGACTTACCATTTAAAAACTTGACTGGATATGTGGCAAATTCCACCTGGAGGAATCCTTTCGCCTCCTGTAGGGACATGTTAAATGGATCTCTGGCTTTAAATCTTTCTCCTCAGATTTTGCAAAACAACTTTCATTTCAAAGGGTTGTAAATGAACTCTAGCAGTCATATGGCTGTTGCATTTTCAATTCCTTGACTGTCAGTCAGTGATGCATTACAGGCATACAAAAAATAAAATCACAACAAACTCTATAACACGAAGATACTGCTATTCCAAAAGATCGAAAATTCTGTTTTTAATTTTTAGGATAATCAAGCCATCTACAGGAGAAAATCTACTTTCTACTGCTCTTACTTCAGAGAAAAACTCTGATTCATTTGATGGGAAAGGATGTGTTTCACATCTAACTGGGTAAAAATCAGAACATGCAGAGAATATTTAATTGGGAAAATTAAAAAGTAATTTAATCTGCAGACACAGTGCAAAAGGAGTTTAAAATGTATAGTACTAATATAGGTATAAAAAATATATCTGCAGTCCCTTAATTGTGTGTGAATTTTTTTGAAAATGATAGCTGTCAAACACTTTCAGCACACTGTATCAAAAAATAGACAACATTCTCTATTAAAAGGAAATAGATATTGATGTAGGAATAACTGATGACAATGAGACTAATTTTGGTGGGAGCCATGAAGTGGGCCATATTTATGGTTCAGCTGAAATCTTTAATTTACCTCATAAGATGGATGTGTCTCAAAAGAAAAGCAAGGAGTGCATTTGAGTATCACATACCTGCTAATAACATTGGAAGCTGTTAGTTTTTTGTATCAGTTTGAGAAAGAGCAAACAGAAAAGTAAAAATGTCATAAAAATACTCAAAGAAACAGTCAACCCATAAAATAGATTTAAGGCTTGCTCTTTCTTTGCACAACATTAACTTATTCTTTCATCAGTAGACATGGGGAATAACTGCTCAATGCAGGCAACTTAAAACAGAGGTAATCCAGGGGAAAGATAGTGTTGTGATGGTTTCAGTCATCTCTTTATTATTGCTACTGACAGGTAACTGAATTTCTCCTTTGCCTGAAGCCATACCACCTGAGGTTTTAATCTTGTCAGATTTTATGCGCTAAGCATGTATGAGAGAGCTCTAAGGAATAACAGGTACTGCTGGAAACGGTTATTCCTCCTCTTGACTGGTGACATTTGCCAGTGCAACACTTCCCATACGCAGCTTTCCCTCCCAGTGACTCAATACTTTCAATGGCATTACAGTAATAAAGGTACAGAACAGCTTCAGTGCTATGATCTAGGAGACAGGCCAGCAGACTTAAAATCAAAAAGTATCAGCTTCTCTCACAATTTTTCCCATTCTGCCTGTTTGGAGATACATCAGGAAAGGAAAAATCAGGAAAGGGTGACCAAGGACAGATACCCATGGGTCCCCTCATGCATTTGTTGTGTAATTGCATAATACACCCATTCTGTAAAGAGAAGATTCTGACAGCAATCCACCCTTTCATCTTGTACAACTTGTTATGAATTTACATATCAGTCTAGATTTCCCACACCATGATCGAATTTATCAGAATATTAACAACTGAGAGTTCATGAAGTGAATTCCAGCTTTGGGCAAAGGGAAGAAGATTAAATATCTGTAGTGTTATTTACATTTTTGTGCTGCATTGCTACATTGAATATTGGAAAAGAGACTTTTAATGATATCAGTGTTTTTTCCAGTGTGGCAAACAGCGATGATATCTGTTTATATTTTAAAGGGGTGTTTATGTCTGACAAGCAGACAAGTTCTCAGAAACCTTGGTCTGAAGCCACGGGAAGGAGTATGAGGTGTTCAGTTTCTCGGACTGGGATTCTTCCTGGAATCATTAACTGAGATTTTCCCTTCCCTTCATGTTTCTTTTTTTTGTTTTTTTTGGTGTTTTATTTGTTTGTTTGGTTTTATTTTGTGTGTGTGATTTTGGTTTTGGGTTTTTTTGTGTTTGGTTGGGTTTTTTTTGTTTGGTTTGGTTTGCTTTGGTTTGGGGTGTTTTTTTGCTTGTTTGTTTGGTTTTTTGTTTGTTGGTTTTTTGGGTTTTTTTGTGTGTTCCTCAATTTCTCTCCATTATCGTTGTTGTGTGTTATACATTCTATCAGGTCATAGATTCTTTCACAAATACAAACAGTATTGCTGGAAAACGGCAACAAATTAATTAAAAGACTGCCATGAATTCAACTTTGGATATCCATTTAACCTTAATATGAGGCTTAAGTTTTACCAGGGGATTAAAAGGCATATGAGAAATATTCACATATTTTTTTTTCCACTAGCTTTGCCTTCAGATCAATAAACTCAGTCATAGACGCTGTTATAAACAACTAGAAGGTATTTTAAACACCAAACTTTTTCTTGCAACTCATGCATGCCCCACTAGCCCAACTTCTTGGCTTTAATAGTGCCATTGTAAATCTACAATACAGCGAAGCCAAACCTTGGTTCTACTGATGGAAATGAGAAGTTGAAAAGCCCTGACTGGCTGACTGTATTTTCTCCAGCCTGAGCAGCACTTGCACTTTTACATCATTTCCTTAAAGCTGATGAATCTCACATCATTAAAAAAATAATTTGCATGTTATTAATTTGACCATCGCTACCCTGTACCTACCAGTGTCTCAGAAACACATTGGCAGGCAGCTAAGACACCTGAATTCTTCCCTTTTCTGTGCTGTCATTTTGGTTAAGTGGTTGACTCAAGAAAATGTCATGTCATTATTTATGTTGTATTATTTGATTTCCTAAATTCATTGTTTTAATATTTAATGAAAAAATGTGAATTTCAAGGTAAATTTTCCAAAAATTTACAAGGCTTTATTAAAGTATGTACAAAGGAAAGAGGATATGAGACTATGACATACCTGCTTCACATTTGAGGCATGGAATCCCTGTCATAGTCTAATGAAAGAGATGTTTAGTCTTGGCTCCTCAAAGTCAATACCAACTCAAACCCATAAATATTGCAATGTATGCTTTCAAGCAGGGGCTAAGATCAGGTATGGATTATATAAATTCCACAGCTGCATAGCTTGTTGTTCTAGGCTGTGGGTGTTGAAAGAAAAGAAAAATTCTGCATGTGAGGAGACTCACTACCACTCACCATTTGTAATGGTCTGCATAAGGCTAAATGGTAGACCATAGTCATGAAACTAACATCTATTAAGACAAGATAGAAATAAAACTGTTGAGAAAAAGAAAAAATAAAAAGAAGGAAAAGAAAAAGAAAAAGAAAAAGAAAAAGAAAAAGAAAAAGAAAAAGAAAAAAGGAAAAAGGAAAAAGGAGAAAGAAAAAGACCACCCAGGATTTAAAGATAAGACAGCTTTCCCAGGCTGGAGCCTTCTCTAAGGTGGAAAATTTGCATAAGAACTGAATATCTGTAGGAGCACCTGAAGGATTTATGAAACAGATAACTGAAAGACAGAGAACTTTTCTTTCTACCCTTGTGGGAGAGATAAATATTAGTAAATATCTATTACCTTATGCCCTGCTTTATTCTAATGTTAGGAAAGATGTTATTTGCTTTTAAAAGGATTTTTTGTTTATTTTTACTGACTGAAAGCTGTGATAAAAGTGATGTAAGTGCAAGTGGCAAAACTGTCACACTGGAGCTGTGACAATCCTCAGGAATGGGGAGTTGAAATTATTCAGTGTCACAGTACCCAGTACCACAAAACACTCTGGTGCTCACATGTCTCCAAGTGACAGATTTAATCCCATAATCCCATTGTGACATTCCTTCTACACCTCTATTTCACTTCTCATCGTTCTGTTGAGCACTATAAAATACCTGGGGCTTTGGAAAAACTGACTATAAATGCAGAATGCTGTGATGAAGTAACCTAGTAAACACTAAGTAAATCATGCACAATTCCTTGAACAGGTTTACTTACAAACAGCAAACTGGAAATGTTCTTTTCTGGGAATCTTGATTTGCTGTCATTGCCTAGGGGTAAATCTGATTATGAAAATTGC